>NC_134137.1:283312500-283937500 GCF_033958435.1 Carettochelys insculpta | reverse complement strand
AAACTATGACTGATTTGTCTCATGGCCTTTATTCCTCACCTGGTATCTCATTGTGCTGGTTTGTAAGCCCTGAGAAGCTAAGCCCTTTCCGGGTTACAGACATATCCAATGAACAAGTAAGAAACACATCAGTCCTTCTATGCAGAAGTCCAGTGATGCAAGGGATAACAAGGGGCTACAGGCCAAAAGGCTCCAAACTGTGCCTGTCTGCTTTGCTCTGCCTTTTGAAAAATACTCTTTCCTGGCCATCAGTGTTAGGCCCATAGGTGCTGACTTGGAATACTCTAGGGCTGGAGCATCTATGGGGAAAAACAGTGAGTGCTCAGCACCCACCTGCAGCCCTGCTGATTAGCTCCTTCTCTTCCCTCCCACTGCCTCTTGCCTTCCGCAGACCAGCTGTTCAGTGGTGTGCAGGAAGCCGAGGAGCCAGGAACAGGAAGACATAGGGGAAGGGGCAGGAAAAGATGGGGCAAAAGGGTGCAGTGTAAGTGGGGCCTCAAGCACACAGTGGTCAAGCACCCCTACCCCACAGAAGTGAGGATGCCAGCGTCTATGCTTAGGCACCAATCCTGTACAAGCTTATGCACTTGGGTAACTTCAGTGACTGACTACAAGCTGCCCTGATATCTGCAACAGGACTTCCCACGAGTCAGTTTCAGCATTTGCATAAGCGTTTGGCACAAACTTTGCAGAATCACAGCTTAAATTTGTACTCCTGAGGCTTTAACTGCATTTTATCACAAAGGAATGGCACTGGCATATCTATTTACGGGGGGAACTCACTTCCTTGGTATTACAGACTACTCCATTCACAGTTACCTGTAATTTACAGCATGGGTGTTAGCCTCCTGAAAAGCACCTGTAAAATGTATTGCTCCATTCCAGAGAGGTTAGCTATTTTGGGGAAAGGAGAATTTGGATTTTTTTCCCCAGGGTCACCACTCTTTCCCTTGAGCTCTCAAATGGTCGACATCTTAGGTAGCCACTTGACAGGATTCCCTAGCCCTCTGACAGGCTGGGAGAGGAGACCAGAACTAGGAATCTCCTGTATATAATAGTAACTGTGAAGGTCAACAGAGTCCAGGCCAATGTGAATCATTTCTACCTGTGAACAGGGATTTTATTTTAGCATTATGACTCTTCCTTCACAGAGTGGGTTCTGGCAGAACTGCAGTTCTAACCTGAGAGTTGAAACGGTGCTGATGAGCTAAGAGAGAAGCAGTCAACAGCCAAGCAGAGCAGAGAAGTGCCTCCTCGGATGATGATAAAGTAGGTCCAGGGTAACAGGACAATGTCCAAGTGAGCTCCAAAACCTTCTGGAGCATCTCCAACAAAGGCAGGTTGGAGAGCAGCACAGCCACCACTAAGCAGGAGAAAAGGGTAAAATGGGCTTCAGCAGTCGCTGGGATGGTACAGAAGGAATCGGAAGGTATTTCGCACAAATCATTTAAGCAAGCCACTACAACAAAGAGGTAACCAAAAAAACCCCTCAGGGCAGAGCACATTAAACCAGAGGTCCATCAAGTCCGGCATACCACTGTCTGCCATACAGGTGTCATCAGTTAAGGGGAATCAGTGCACATCTGTCCAGGTGACAGCTCATCACCTCCACAAGGAAGTCCAGAAGGATTTTTTTTCCTTTCACTACCATGACTATGCAGTTGTCCAGGTACATTATGTGATTGGGGTGTGTTTTTTGACTTAGGGTTCAGGTTTTGGCCGCTATGGAGCAGGAGACTGTCTTTGTTTCACTTGTTTGTTCCACAGTTAGATAGCACAGTGAGCCCCTGTTGCCTGGCAAGGGCTACCACCAATAGCAGAAAGAGGTAGATCAAGATGATCACTGTACTAGATTATTTTAATGCTTTTTAATTTAGTAACTGTACCTTACCTTAGTTAACCCAGCTACAACCATGATGAAACTAATTCAGTGAAATCATCCAGTCCAGTGTCATCTGACACAATTCCACCTCACCTCTCTGTTGACTACAAGTTGTTGTCTGGTGAAGGCTCCAATACAGGAAGTTCAAGGAAGGCTGCAGCAGCTCAATGTCTCCTGGTCTGCATTTTCCACAAAGGTTACTGACTAGAGGACAGAATAAAACATACTAGTACACAGCACCCTCAAAAATATTGGACATAGTGACAATTCTGAGCAGCTCGCTTCAAGAAAGATGCCATTTAACTGGAGAGCAACAAAATTATGGGCGAAGTAGAAGGACTGAGGAAAATTAACGAAACCAACAGATTAATATGGCTAAACAAAAAGCATAAATATTAATGAAGCCCCCCTGATGTGCACAATGTTTAGCAAATACAGAAAGGCCCCTGCAACAAAGAGATTATGTTCTAAGCTAGACCAAGTGCAGCAAGAGATGACAACAGCAAAACAAAGGACTGGGGTAGTGAGTATGGGAGGATGAGGGGTTCAGTAGTGATAGATTAGGAGACAAAATGGTTATTACATGTTACATATGTCTCTTGTTTGTTCCTAATATGAAACATTTGGGAGTGTAGTAAAAAGGCCTGGGAGAAGGTCAAGGACTGAAAGACTAAGTGCAGAACTGCCACCTCAGACCAGCACCAGGCTCTATCCGGTCCGGTACTGTTTCAAAGGAAGGCCAGGACCACATACTTCAGAAGAAGGTGCAAGAAACACCAATAAATGAATAGCCTGCCCATTGATTATTTATGTTGCAATATAGCCTGGAGGTATTCTAGGTTAGTATAAACACAACAAAAAGACACCCTGCTCAGAAGAGCTTACACTGTAAAGAGATGCTTCTTCCTAACCCTGACCTCTTTAATTACCTGCTCACTGAGAATATGTGGAACAGTCTCACAAGGAAAGCAGTGGAAACAATAAAACATGGATCTTTTAAAAAACAACAGAATATCTTTGGGTTAAGCTTAGAGACGGAAGCAACAGAGGTGATGTTGTGGTTAGCGTTTGCTATAGACCACCAGATCAGGCAGATGAGGTAGACAAGCGCTTCTTCAGACAACTCAGAGAAGCTTCCAAATCACAGGCCCTGGTTCTCCTGGGAGACTTTAATCACCCTGATATTTGTTGGGGGACCAATACAGCAGCACGCAGATAATCCAGAAAGGTTTTGGAGAATGTTGGGGGTAACTTCTTGATACAAGTGCTAAATGAACCAACCAGGGGCCATGAGCAGCTTGACCTGCTGCTCACAAACAGAGAAGAACTAGTAGGAGAAATAGAAGTGTGCGGCAACCTGGGCTGCAGCAATCACGAGATGGTGGATTTCAGGATCCTGACAAAACGAAGGAAAGTGAGCAGTAAAATACAGACCCATGATTGAAGAAGAGCAGACTTCAACTCCCTCAGAGAACAGATGGGCAGGATCCCCTGGGAAGCTAATATGTAGGGGAAAGGAGTTAATGAGAACTGGCAGTATTTTAAAGAAGCTTTATTGAAGGTACAGGAAAGAAAGGTTACTCACTGTAGTAACGGTGGTTCTTCGAGATGTGTCCCCGTGGGTGCTCCACATTAGGTGTCGGGCTCGCCCGGCGCCGCAGATCGGATCTTCCAAGCAGTTTCTGCCGGACCGCGCATGCGCCGGTGCGCGCCGCTCCCCCGCGCGCTCCCAGCCACGTGCGCGATCCGGTCCCCGCCAGTTCCTTGACCAACCGCCTCGGATGCTCCTGCAAAACACTAAACAGAGATCCGGAGCGGGGAGGATGAGCGGGTAGTGGAGCACCCACGGGGACACATCTCGAAGAACCACCATTACTACGGTGAGTAACCTTTCTTTCTTCTTCGAGTGTCCCCGTGGGTGCTCCACATTAGGTGACTACCCAGCAGTAACCCAAGATAGGAGGTGGGTAATCGGATTATGTGCAGCTTGTCCCCGAGAGGACCGCTGCCGAGAGACAGGTATCCTCTTGGAATACCCTGTGAAGGGCGTAATGTTTGGCGAAGGTGTCACAGGATGACCAGGTCGCCACTCTGCAAATGTCTTTTAGCGCAACGCCCTTGAAAAAAGGCTGTTGATGCTGCCACCGCCCTAGTGGAATGAGCCCTGGGCGTGGCCAGTAAAGGAGTCTTTTTGAGTTTGTAGCACATTTTTATGCAAGATACGATGTGCTTAGAGATTCTCTGCGAAGAGAGACATTCTCCTTTTGATTTGGGAGCGATAGAGACTAGGAGCCTATCCGTTCTCCGGAAGGACTTGGTCCTGTCCATATAGAAAGCTAGCGCCTCCTCACATACAGGAGGTGTAGGCGCGCCTCCTTGTTAGAGTTATGAGGCTTTGGATAAACAAGGGTAAACAATAGGTTCGTTAGTATGAAACTCTGAAAGAAACTTTAGGAACAAGGGCTGGATGCAGCCGTATGGTTACCGCCTCCTTGGAAAAACAGTGCAGGGTGGCGTTGCCATAACTGCCTCAAGCTCGCTCACCCTGCGAGCTGACGTGATTGCGAGAAGAAAGGTCGTCTTCATCATAAGGAGGCAGAGGGAAACCGTGGCCAAAGGCTCGAACGGTGGTCCCCTTTTCGCATTAAGCACCAGGTCCAAGTTCCACAGAGGTGGAAGCGGTTTCTGAGGGGGGTATAGGCTTACCAGCCCTTTGAAGAACCTGGTAACCATGGGATGGGCGAACACCGTGTGCCCTTCCTCTTCGTGTCTGAATGCCAAAATGGCGGCCAGGTGGACCTGAAACGAGGATAGCGAGAGTCCTCCTCTCTCGAGGCCCAGTAAATACTCTAATATCACAGCCATAGGCACCGAAAGGCGGCTAGCTGTTTGGTAGAACACCATGCCGTAAAGCGAGTCCATTTCTGCTTGTAGGTCTTCCTGGTGGAAGTCCTCCTGCTACTTTCTAGGACTTGCTGCACTTCCTCCGTACATGTGCTCTCTAGGGAGCTGAGCCATGGATTAACCACGTTTGTAGTCGCAGGCCTTGGGGGTGCGGATGCACTATGGACCCCTGGGCTTGCGTGAGCAGATCCAGCGCCACCGGAGGGGACATCGGTGGCCGGTCCGACATGCGCAGGAGTAGGGGGAACCATTGCTGTCGATCCCACGTTGGGACTATCGGGATCATTCAGGTTCCTTCCCTTCTGGCTTTCTGCAACACTTTGTGGATGAGCACTGTGGGAGGGAAAGCGTAAAGCAGGGGGCCCCTCCATGAGATCGCGAAGGCGTCCCTCAGGGACCCCCGTCCCAGTCCTGCCCTGGAGCAGAATCGTGGGCACTTCTTGTTGTGCTGAGTAGCAAACAGGTCTATCTGGGGAAAACCCCATGCGTGGAAAAATCGGTTGCAGCAGATCGGGACGGATCTGCCACTCGTGCGTGAGTGCGAAACGCCTGCTCAGCTGGTCTGCCTTCACATTGCGAGCGCCTGGTAAGTACGAGGCTTTCAAGGTTATATTGTTGGCGATGCAGCAGTTCCACAACCGGACTGCTTCTACACATAAGGCACGGGACCGAGCTCCTCCTTGCCGATTTATATAAAACATGGTGGAGGTATCGTCTGTACTGATCCCGACTACCTTGCCTTTCATTTGGTCTCGAAAGTGTCTGCAGGCGTTGAACACTGCTCTGAGCTCCAGTATATTTGTGTGCAGTGACTGCTCCATGGACGACCACAGCCCTTGCGTCACCTCTTCGCCCATGTGTGCTCCCCACCCTATGAGGGAGGCATGTGTAGTAAGAAAAACCAATACGTGTGGTTGGTGGAAGGGTACCCTTGTTAGCAGGTTCCCGGGGTTTACCCACCATTGCAGGGATTTGCGCACCTCTGTTGTGGGCGACGCCATCCTGTAAACAGTGTGTGCTGCCGGTTTGTATACGCTCGCCAGCCAATGCTGCATGCTGCGCATGTGTAACCTGGCGTTCTGTTCTACGAAACGTCGCTGCTGCCATGTGGCCCAGCGGCTGTAAGCACGTCAGAACCGGCACCATAGGGCTGAAGGTGAAGCCTTGCGCGAGGGAGCCGATGGCCCGAAAGCGAGTCTCTGGTAGATACGCCCTCGCTGTAATAGAATTTATGCGTGCCCCTACGAACTCTATGTCCTGTGTGGGGTCTATCTTTGATTTTGTCAGATTGATAAGCAGGCCGAGCGAAGAGAACGTGCCTGCTGTGACACATATTATGCGTAGTACCTCCTCCTTCGAGGCCCCTTTGAGTAGGCAGTCATCCAGATACTGGAATATAAATACCCCCTGTCTGTGCAGGTAGGCTGACACCACTGCCAAGGTCTTGGTGAAGACTCTGGGGGCTGAGGAGAGCCCAAACGGTAGGACCTTGTAAGTCGAGGGCTGCGAACCAATCTCCATCGTCTAGTGCCGTAAGGATGGAGGCGTTTGTGATCATCCGAAAGCGTTGCTTGCGCAGGTACCGGTGAGGCCTCGAAAATCTAAGATGGACCTCCCCGTGAGGAAGTACCTCGAGTAGAACCCTCTCCCTTGCAGTTGCTCCGGCACTCTTTCCACTGCCCCTACAAGCATGAGATGGTCTACCTCCTGCTTGAGCCTCGCTACATGGGAGGCCTCCTGGAGGTGGGGCCCCGGGTGGAGGTCATGGCGGTGGGAGCAACTGGGAGGGGATGGTGTACCCCGTGGCTATGATCTCCAGCACCCATTTGTCTGTGGTGATCCTTTGCCACTGGTTATAAAATGGTCGGATGATGGCCTTGAGCACTGGTTTCGTGCCCTCTGGAAGCGAGTCCATGAGGGAGGTTAACCTAATGTGGTTGTCGAAATTATGGTTCGCTAGATGCGCTGCGTAATTTGCCATTGGCAACAGTAGCGTGGAGGAGAAGTAGACCTTTCTGCCCAACCGCTCTAGCTTTTTGGCATGTTTGTGTGTTCCCCCACGTTGCGACGACTCCACCACCAAAGAATTTGGTTGTGGGTGGCTGAACAGGAACTTCATGCCCTTCGTCGGCACGAAGTTTTGTTTTTTTTTTTCGCTCTCTTGTGGACAGGCGGAATAGTCGCAGGAGTCTGCCATATCATAGTGGTAGACTCCAAGATTGCGTCATCAGCGGTATTGCTATTTTGGAGGAGGCCGGAGGTCTCAGATTTTTGAGGAGCTTATGGTGTTGCTCTTGCACCTTTGCTGTCTGGATGCCTTGCGTGAAGGCCACCCTCGTAAAACAGCTCTTGGAACTGTTTGAGATCGTCCGGAGGATGGACGTCCCCCGGGGCCGTAGCCTCATCCGGGGAGGAGAGCGAGGAACCGCTGGGGTACGTCTCTCTGGACCCTTCCGGTTCCTGCTGATGATGGTACACCCTCTCACTAGAGGTTTGCGAGGAAAAATCTCGGGGTTCCATAACCAGTCCCCCCTGAGATGCTTAAGTCTCTGTCCCTGGTCGCAATTGCCCTCGGGGGTACGAGATCGTTTGTAGGGATTTTTCTCTAGTAGATTGCCGATGGTATCTATGCCCTGCATGGTCCCAGCCAGGGTGAGGCTGGTTGCAGAAATGGAGAAGGGGGCTCCGGGTAGGCTGGGGGGGGACCCCTGCCTTCTAGTTGGAGTCTGCAACATAGCGGAGGGCTGTGAGAAAGCAACTCCACAGCCCTGTGCGGAGAGGGGCTGCAATGCCCCCTCTTGTGTGCAGTCTTCCCCCTCCCTTGAGGAGGTAACTCCGCCCCTGACATACAGGGGATCCCGGCCCCGTCCGCACCGAGCTCGGCACACTCGAAGGCGGTGCCGCACGTGCGGTGTCCTTCGGTGCCGGCAGGCTGCGTGCCTGCGCGCTCTGCACCGCCGGTTTTCCGGGGGTCGGTGGTACCGGCGCTTGTTTAGCTGCCGCCCTGCCTGCGGTGCGGGGCGGCTGGCTGATTATCGGAGGCTGAGCCGCTTGCACGTGGCTCTCCGTGCCGCCGCCGATCAGCTGTTGCTGCGGCTGGGGGCTGCTCGCTCCTCCCGTCCCGCTTGCTGTTGCTGCCGGCAGGGATCGGGCTGGGGGGCATACAGGGGATTCCGGCGTCCGCACCGAGCTCGGCACGCTCAAGGGCGGTGCCACACGTGCGGTGTCCTCCAGTGCCGGCAGGCTGCGTGCCTGCGCGCTCTGCACCGCCGGTTCCCCGGGGGTCGGTGCCGCTGCCCGCGGTGCCGCCGGTACCGGCGCTTGTTTAGCCGCCGCCCTGCCTGCGGTGCGGGGCGGCTGGCTGATTATTGGAGACTGAGCCGCTTCCACGTGGCTCTCCGTGCCGCCGCCGATCAGCTGTTGCTGCGGCTGGGGGCTGCTGGCTCCTCCCGTCCCGCTCGCTGTTGCTGCCGGCAGGGATCGGGCTGGGGAGCATACAGGGGATTCCGGCCCCATCCGCACCGAGCTCGGCACGCTCGAGGGCGGTGCCGCATGTGCGGTGTCCTTCGGTGCCGGCAGGCTGCGTGCCTGCGCTCTCTGCACCGCCGGTTCCCCGGGGGTCGGTGCCGCTGCCTGCAGTGCCGCCGGTACCGGCGCTTGTTTAGCCGCCGCCCTGCCTGCGGTGCGGGGTGGCTGGCTGAGTATCGGAGGCTGAGCCGTTTCCACGTGGCTCTCCGTGCCGCCACCGATCAGCTGTTGCTGCGGCTGGGGGCTGCGCGCTCCTCCCATCCCGCTCGCTGTTGCTGCTGGCAGGGATCGGGCTGGAGATACTTTCCTCCATTTCTGCGCTGATGGAGTGAGGGAGGCAGCTTTCCTTTTCAGGGCCCCGGAGGGTCCCTCCTGCTGCGGCCGCTCCGGCGCTTCTGGCTGGAGGGCCTTATCAAGAAGCAGCATTTTTATCCTCATCTCCCTGTCCCTCCGTGCTCTGGTTGTTAATTTAGCGCAGAAGGCGCATTTCTGTGCCACATGGGACTCCCCCAGGCACCTTATGCATAGACTGTGCCCATCGGACACTGGCATCGCCTCTCGGCAGGACTCACGTTTTTTTAAAGCCTGAAGAGGACATTGTTGGTGAGTCTTTGAGTTTTTAAGTGGGTACTTAGCACCTTCTTTGTGCCGTTTTCCCCATCCGATGGCCTGCCTTAGCAGGAGGGCTGATGGCCCTAGCTCCTGGCCTCCGGCGCTTGTTACTGGGACTGGCTGAGCTGTCCCTCTCCTAGCTTGTTCGTTGTTGTTTTTTTTTTTTTTTTCACAAAATAACAACCGGCTAGCTTATAGTAGCCTAAGTGCCTGAAAAAAACTTTAAAGAAAAACAGATAAAGTTGTTGAATACGCTACTTGGCCTTAGCCTAGTTGGATTCCGTCTGCAGCCGACGGCGGTTAAGAGGAACTGGCGGGGACCGGATCGCGCACATGGCCGGGAGTGCGCGGGGGAGCGGTGCGCACCGGCGCATGCGCGGTCTGGCAGAAACTGCTTGGAAAATCCGATCTGCGGCGCCGGGCGAGCCCGACACCTAATGTGGAGCACCCACGGGGACACTCGAAGAAGAACAAACCATCCCAATGCACAGTAAGAAAAGCAAGTATGGTAGGCAACCAGCTTGGCTTACCAGGGAAATCCTTGGCGAGCTTAAACTCAAAAAGGATGTGTATAAGAAGTGGAAAAACTTGGACAGATGATTAAGGATGAGTATAAATACATTGCTGGAGAATGCAGGGAGGTAATCAGGAAGGTGAAAGCACAACTGGAACTGCAGCTAGCAAGGGATATCGAAGGTATCAAGAGGCTTATCCTGGAGGGCGCAGGGCCACAACTGGATAAGGGAGGTAACCTGGTGACAGATGATGTGGGAAAAGCTGAAGTACTCAATGTTTTTTTTCAACTCTGTCTTCACAGACAAGGTTAGCTCCCAAACTACAGCACTAGGCTATGCAGCATGGGAAGGAGATGAGCAACCCTCAGTCAGGAACGAACACATTAAGAGCGATTTAGAAAAGCTAGACATACACAAATCCATGGGCCCAAGCTTAATGCATCCAAGGATACCGAGGGAATTGGCAAACGTCACTGTGGAGCCCTTGGCCATTATCTTTGAAAACTTGTGAAGATTGGGAGAAGTCCTGAATGCCTGGAAAAGGCAAATATAGGGCCCATCCTTAAAAAAGGAAAGACAGACAATCCAGGGAACTACAGACTGGTCAGGCTTACCTCCATCCCTGGAAAAATCATGCAGGGGATCCTCAAGGAATTCATTTTGGAGCACTTGGAAGAAGGGAAGTGATCAAGAGTCGTCAACATGGATTCTCCAAGGGCAACTCATGCCTGACCAATCTGATTAGTTTCTATGATGAGGTAACTGGCTCTTTAGACATAGGGAAGTCAATGGATGTCATATACTTTGACTTTAGCAAAGCTTTTGATACGGTCTCCCACTATATTCTTGCCCATAAGTTAAGGAACTATGGATTGGATAAATGGACTGTAAGATGGAAAGAAAGATGGCTCGATGGTTGGGTCCAACACGTAGCGATCAATGGTTCAATGTCTGGTTGGTAGTCAGTTTCAAGTGGAGTGCCCCAACAATCAGTTCTAGGGCTGGTGTTGTTCAACATCTTTATTAATGACCTGGATGAGGGGATGGATTGCACCCTCAGCAAATTTGCAGATTACACTAATCTAGGGGTACAGGCAAATATGGTAGAAGGTAGGGATAGGGTCCAGAGTGACCTAGATAAACTGGAATATTGGGCCAAAAGAAAACTGATGAAGTTCAACAAGAGGAAGTGCAGAGTCCTGCTCTTAGGACTGAAGAATCCAAAGCGTGGTTACAGACCGGGACCGACCGGTTAAGTAGGAGTACAGAAGAAAAGGACCTGGGGATTACAGTAGATGAGAGGTTGGATATGACTCAACAGTGTGCCCTTGTAGCCAGGAAGGCTAATAGCACATTGGGCTGCATTAGGAGGAGCATTTCCAGGAGATCTAGGGAAGTTATTATTCCCCTTTTCGGCACTGGTAAGGCCACATCTGGAGTACTGCATCCAGTTCTGGGCCCCCAATACAGAAATGATGGGGATGCATTGGAGCAGGTCCAGCAGAGGGCAACAAAAATGATTAGGGAGCTGGAGCACATGACCTATGAAGAGACTGAAAGATCTGGGCTTATTTAGTTTGCAGAAAAGAAGAGTGACGGGCGATTTGATAGCAACCTTCAACCTCCTGAAGGGGGCTCTGAAGAGGATGGAGAGAGGCTGTTCTCTGTGGTGAGGGATGGTAGAACAAGGAGCAATGGTTAAAGTTACTGGGGGGGGCGGGAGCACAGGTTGGATATCAGGAAAACCTGTTTCACCAGGAGAGTGTGTTACCAAGAGAGGTGGTGGAATCTCCATCCCTAGATGTTTTTAAGTCCCAGCTTCACAAAGTCTTGGCTAGGATGATTAAATCAGGGTTGATCCTACTTTAGGCAGGTGACTGGACTTGATGACCTACTCAGGTCCCCTTCCAGGTCTATGAGTCTATGATCTCGACTCTAACTGTAGAGAATATCCCAGCATTGGCCTTGATGGGAAATAGGAGAAGATGGAGCCAACGATCTAATAACATCTTTTCCATCTCTAATGTCTATGATCACCAAGTAGCTTGCAGGACAAATTCATCTGCTCTCCCCATATACACAGACAGGTGAAAGCAGATGTTCTAGATATGAAAAAAATCCATCAATTTCATTTTTCTACATGCAGCTTCCCTATCTTTGTCTTGCTTTGCAGAAGGATAACAGGGAAAGGAGGGAGGCTGTCTGTTCCTGAGGAGTGGAGACAGAGATGGAAGCACACAGAAAGGTTCCAGAATGGAAAGAGATTTGACATCACTACAGAAGCAAGAAGGAGCAGTAGAGGTTCAGAACCATGTCTGACAGAGTCTGGAGTAATTTTCAGCAGCCTAAAGCGCTGGCTATTGCATTTCCCTCCAGCTACATGTGACAGATAAGCACAACACCCAGCCTCTTTCTCTGGTTTCCTGTGGCTGTTGGAGACTAGAAATATCCTTTGTTGCTATGTGCTAAACCCAGCTCAAACCTCATTCCCAGGGATATAAGTACAAAGAGCTCAGTTGTTCAGCCACAGGTGCAGTTGGTAGGCAGGAATCATACTGCACTTGGAAAGAGAGATGTGACATCCACATAGACCATGCCAGCCACCTAAGGGGCAATGAGGATGGGCTCCAGAAAGAAGTCTCACCCAGACTAGTCCCACCAAAGGGAAAACTGCAGCCTTGATGTGAGGTGTCGGACTAAAAAGCAGCAAGCAGAGGAAAGAGTCTCATAGCTTGATCCTCTTTTACAGTACAGTCTCTTTACACCACACTCTAGCAGTGGAAAGGGTCTATTAAGTGACTGTAAATGTGGTATGATTTAGTCTCACTACTAGGGCACTGTGACAGGACCTGATCTCCAGTAAGAGCCAGGTCCTCAGGCTTATACAGAACTGCTAGGTTACAGCACCCTGGCAAATGCAGGATCTGATCCCAATAGGAAAACAATAGCTGCAGGCAGACACTCACCATGGTGAAGCAGCTTGAAGTCTGTGCTGTCCAGCTCTCTCTCAGCCTCATTCCGCAGCTGCACCAGGAAGAGAAGACTCAGCAACAGAGGCAGGTTCTTGTTAGCTGAGAAAACATATGAAGAGTTGGACATTGTTGTAGGCCAGCTAGAATGGAGCAAAGGGGACACACTATGGAGCTACACTTCATCTACCAGAAGCTCAGGACCCCTGAAGCACAGAGCTTGGGTTTCACTTTCTCAGTACAGCTTATAAGGGACTTAAGTTTTTACCAAAGCATTCAAAACCCTCTGAGAGACACTGGCAAGCATCTCTTTCCATTCTGATGCTTTCTGTCACACACTTTTATCCATCTTAGATAATTACGAGGCACCTCATGCTCTGTAATGTGTTTAGCCTCACAGCACCGCTGGGTGTACGGCAGCATTAGTGTCCCCATTTTGCAGATGGGAAAATGAGAGATGTGGTGACCGAGAGACTTGAACAGGGTCACAAAGGATGGCTGGGCAGAGCAGGGAACTGAAGCTATGTCTCTGAAGTGTCAGTCCTCAACCTTAACCACAAAGCTGTCTTTCCTCCCCTGCCTCTCCCAAGCAGTTTGTCTGTGTGATATGTGCAGAATACATTACCATTGACCTAGGAACATGTTGTCCAAAGCTGCTTAGGGGGTTATCCTTATGGTAAGGGAATGTTTAATCGTTTTTTAACATCCAAGTGAGGTTCACAGAATTTAAGCCCAAAAAGTTTATACAACCTTCCCACACAACCACATTGCCCCTTCCCTGACCAGCCACTAGTGCCGTTCTTTGGGAGTCCAGGGTCCAGGACAACCCCCTCTCCACCCCAGACCCCACCCCTTCCCATCTCTGCTCCACCCGCACCCACTCCACCCCTTGCTCCTGGTTCTGTCCCACCTCTTTCCATCCCAGCTTTGCCCCCTCCAGCCTCCATTGCACCCCTTCTCCAAAGCCTTCTCCCCAGAGTGACACATCCCAGGGACCTGGCAGGGAGCCTGGCATCATGACACTGGCACTGGTGGTCAGGCTGGCTCTACACTCACCACAGCAGCAGCCCAGCCCTCCCGAGCCCAGCTCCCAGCCCTGTCACTCAGGGAAGAAGCAGAGCAGGCTGGGACTGGTGCATACCACTTCCCACCACCACAGTGAAGCTCTGGAGATGGGTAACTCCGCTTCCCACTGCCACAGTGAAGTGGAGCAACCCAACTGGGAGATGACAGAGGAGAGCAGGCTGGTGGGTCACCCTGCTTCCTGCAGCTCTCGCCACTGTAATTACAGGGGCAAGCCCAACCCCTACTGTCAGTGCCAAGTGCTCCTCCCCCACATAAACTTCCAGGCCATATTGGGCCCTACGGACCCTCCGAAACACAGGGCCTGGAGTGGCCACTCCAAACCATCCCATGGACTGGATGGCTCTGTCTGCCACAGACCACAACGAAGGGGCTACCTCCAGTGGGAAGCAAGAATTTAAGTCTCCAAGGCTCATTCAGTCTTTGGCTTCCCAGACAAGCCTGTGAATAAATGGGACACAGCTGGTATAAACCGCAACACAGGCAGGTGCCTCCGATGTTAAGAATTCATGAACTGCAATGACAGCTCAGAACTCAGGTCTTTCTCCCAGGTAGTGTGTCTCTGAAAATCACCAGCACCAGCAGCTTCAGAGGAAGATGTAAGAACCCCACAGTAGGCAGCGGTGGGATAATCTGTGCGCACGTTGTTACCTATGTGCTAGGACTATGGTGCCCAATACACTCCCCATTCGCCACATGTGGCAAACAGGGCAGCAGAGTGTGGCCAAATGCAGCTAAGTGGCTCAGGAGAGCTGCACACGTGGGGTGCCACTCTGCACACACACCTCACCAGAAGTACGTGGCAGCAGTGGCGGAGGAGGCCCCTGCAGTAGTTTCTCCAGTGTGGTGCCTGCAGGTCCAGCTGGGAGCCGTGTGATTCCTTCGACCCTGCCATGGCTCCTGCTGCCCCAGCACCTGTGCAGCGCCTGCGACCCTGGCGGCCCTGGATCCAGTGGCGGTGACTCCGGTGAGTCAGGTGTCAGATGGAATATACAGGGGTGGAGTGGGGATGCCTGGCTCTGGGGAAGGCGGACATTTATTTAGAGCTTGGGGCAGTGGCTGGGGCGAATGTACAAGGATGACAACCACAAGTGTGGCGATCCTTGATTTACTATTGGACTCCACTGGTCTACAGGACAGATGCCCTCAACCCAGAAAAGGTTCCCCACCCCTGCTCCACATTTAAATCTTATGCCAGAAAAGCTATGTCAGTTGGGGGAGGTTTTTTTTTTTTTTTTGGTGCTGGCATAGCTACGCCAGGTCAAACTCAAGGACAGATGCTGTTTATTTTGGGGAACTGGCATAACCCATGTCTCCATTAGGAAGGTTTCCTAAGTATACAAGGCCTAGATTAGAAACAGCGACTCAGACAAAGGTCTTTTAGCCTGGATTTAGTCCCGTACAGTAACCAGTTCTTTCACAAATTTCAGGAGTTGGTCCCCAGTTACACACAGGATTCACCTTGTAAAATGGTGGAGCTGCTTTCCACTAGCAGCTGCTGCAGGATGTGTAAAAACTGACTCCGAAGGAGGTCACAGATGACAACATCCTCGTTTCTTTTCAGGAACATACTCAAGGTCATCAAAACCTTGTGAGCCACTTCTGTGGTGCTCAAGCAGACCAGGTCCTGCAAGGGAAGAAGTACAGGCATTATCTTTCTATCCTCATTAAGCTGCAGCTTGCGAGCATTATGCTACATTGGTTCCTTGGGATCCAGCCTAGCAAAGAGGATACCCAAATTAAATACGGCCGTTAGCACAGTGTATTGTATAACATAGGCAAGTTCTTCTCTCTTTGGCAGCCAAACACCTTCTTCCAGTGGGCTGTTAGCCACATACCAATATTTCAGTTCTACTGAGTGGATGAAAATAGGAAATAAGACAAGCACCATGGCCAAGTATTTTAAAAACAGGTGCCTTCAAATCAGTGGCCTAAGTATGTGTGCCATTCTCAAAAGCTTTCACCAGAACTGCTGCTTTGGCAAATCAGACCACTTATGGTAGGTGCATAAATATGGGGCTTTATGAGCCTAACTTTAGGAACTTGTTTTTAAAATTCTTGACTGAGAAGCTTGGTATATATAGAAGGAACATAAGGGATAAAACAGCAACAAAGGGTGCTAAGGGATAAAAGTGATCAGTTGTGTTGTACGTACACCTAATATTCCCAGAATCAAAGAAATGAGAAATGGAAAAGTCCATAACCCAGACTCCAAAGCATACTCCCTTCCTCATAGCTAAATTTCCACTAGCTCTGGCTAAGATTCAGCCCAGCACTTAAGCATGTGCTTTACTTTAAGCATATGCTTCAGTGTTTACTGAAAAGGAAAGGGCTTGTGCAAGTGCTTGAAGTTAAATTTATGTTTACTTGCTTTGGTGAACTGGGGCCTATAAAGACTGGGATAGAAAATACTGAAAATATTTTAATACCATCTTATAAATTATCAGGTCACCCTTACCTGGAACAACATACTAAACTCTGGCTGTGATATTTCAAACAATGTAGTTGAAATAGAAAGGATTCAGAGGGAGACCACAAAAATACTTTGAAGGACAGAGGAATTTCTATATGAAGAGAGACTGAAAATTGGGGACTGTTCAGAGGGCAGTACAAACAGACACAATGGAAGTATAGAAGTAATAAATTGTTCAGAGAAGGTAAATTGAGCACTCTTATTTTCCCTAGTTCATAATACCAGAACAAGGGGATATTCAGTGAAACAGAAAGACAACCCCTTCAAGAGCAATAAATGGAAATCTCTCTCAAAATTATGCATAATGGACCTGTAGAACACACTGCAACAAGATATAAAGATCTGACTTCTGTTAAGCTAGAATTAGATATTTATACGGATGAGAACATTCACAGTCACATGAACTGTAGAAAACGTTGCTAAGCAATAGAAACCCTCAGGCTTACGTGAATGAGCTGAGCACTAAACTTCCCGGGCAGGTTAGGAAGAAACTGCCCTTATGAACAAGTTTTTCCATAATCTACCATTATGGGGTTTCTTGCCTCTCTCTCTTGGGTGCAGACACCTACTGATCACCACAAGAGACAGACAAGTGGTCTGAGCAAAATAGTCTTTTGTTTTTAATGCAATACACCACCATTCCTATGAGCTATTGTTTATATTTAGTTTTGAATTCATTGCAGGGTGGCCTTCATCTGTGCAGGTCAGGAATATAATTTGAAGTTGCCAGAATGTCTCCACTGCATGTGCTAAATTATCTTCTTTTTTCACACTCTGGATCAAATGGTCCCAAACAAAGCCACACACCATCTGTCCTACCTGATCCAGAGTTTTAAGAAGACCAGCTAAGCAATTAACACATTTGGAGAAGGATACTTATTTTTGTCTTTCCGTAACAAGTCTAATCTCTTGGCCTCTTTATTCTTTGGTGCCCCACTGAGATACCCTGTATGTCTTGCTAGCTTACTGTGGACATGATCAGGGAGGCTGTGGGAGAGGGAGTAAACAGAGACTCAAAGCCCTTAGCAAGGAGGCAGTATTTTTCCCCTGCTTGTTTTGACATTGGTGGAAAAGAAGAATGGGTTAGCAACATCGATCTGGCAACTTTTAGTGACCTGTGCTGGCCACGATGACATTGAAGAGGTTGTCCACCTCCTCACTGACCTTCCCAACCTGTAGGCCTAAGATAAGGCAGGGGACGGTCTTGTGCTCATTAAAATTGCCTTGGGGGCTACTGGTGCACAGCCACCTGGCTACTGCCTCATCTGGAGGCAACAACGATTGCACTGCCTGTGGCAGGGTGTTCTCTCAGACTCCACAGGGGGAGGGCTCAGTACCACAATTTGACAGGGGGGCCACAACTGGCTTGCCCGTTGCGGCCAAGGAGGGTTGGGAGCAGCCTTGCCTGCTGATTAGCAAAGAACCCACAGCTCTCTCAGCTGGCAGCATGTGTTTCTACTGCTGATGCCCTCCCCACCCCTGCACAAAGGAACAGTAGTATTTTTATTGATTGAGCCCAGAACCACCTTTCTTACACATCAGACCCTGTGGCTGCATATGTACTCAAGAGGCTGCTCACTTAGGCCCCTGTTCAAGAAAGTACACATCCATGTGCTTAAGCGTTCTCCTAGATCAGACCCACAGATAGAAAACTGTCCTTATGAAAGTCACATACCAGTAAAATAAGTAAAACACTGGAATTGCCCTTCAGGATATGAAACAAAGCAGTAAAGCTGTTTGGATAGTCAGGCAAGCGAGGGGAAAGCCCAGAGACAGAGTCTTCATTCTCAATCTGACTGTAGTCTTCCCAGGAAAACCAGAGCTGGAGAATCTGGTGACCATATCTGCCCATAAGCTCAGAGTAACGCAGGAAGAATTTAAGCAGAAGAGGATGATGAATGTAGACCAAATCCAGATCTGACGTGTTTTCCAGTACTCTCCTTATGGCAAGTAGGGCGCTCTGACAAGAGTAGAGAGAGACAGAGAAAATAACCACTAGATGAAGCTTGTGTGTTGAGAAGACTTTGTGAGAAGTGCAATTATTATGCCCCACTTAAGCAGCCTACCAATACCAACTAAATACAGCCCGTGTGAAAGCTGTTTTAATCAAAGTCTAAAAAACTCTAGTAAGTTCTGCTCAGTTCCCTAAGCCAGCAAAAAGCCGGAGGGCAACATTAGAAAGCCTACTACAGAAGCCACTGATGCTCTCAGGAGACAAACAATGGAATTTATACTGGCACTCACAGGACTTTTCCACACGTATGTTACTTTTAAATAATTACAGCGTATACATGGTATGAACTTCCCCAGAGTCTATTCACTAACCATCAAACACACAGTAATTTTTTAAATTTAAAAATGCTCCAAAGAGCGGTGATGAAATCAAATTTTACCAAGTCTAAGACGTCACTCTTGTCTTGACAGACTGCCAGAAGGTAGAGAACAGCTCTGAAGACAAAAGGAGGAGGACAGTCTCCCTGGTCCTGCACTGACAGGAGGAAATTTCTTATGGCTGAGAATAACTCTGCCTCTGGAACAAATCTGCAGACAAGGATGGGGAGGGGGAACAGCAATGATGACAGGCCGCACCATCTGGTGTCTGTGCACAGGGCTGCCTGGAGCATCCTCTTCTCACCCAGACCACTTGGCTCACCTGTCTTCCAGGGTGTAGGCAAAGTACAAAAGGAGCAGGAGGCAATACTGGTGGCTACGAAGAGCTTCACCTATACAGAAGGGCTCAGGGATTTCTGAGAGGAGGGCGAGGCTTTCAGGCACACTGCAGTTTAACTGGGGCAGACTCCTCTGCAGGAGCTCAGACATCTCTGGCTCTAGAAACAAACCCAGAACATGGAGGGCAGAAAGGACTCAGGAATACCAGAACAAAAGCAGAGGGGTCTGAAGTGCGTGGTTTTATCCTTTGAAAATCAGCAATATAAAATCAGGGAGGGACCTGGCTGAGGAATACTGATGTCCTTATCCCTGGAACAGATATAATACAAACAACAGCAAAGCATGCTTCTGAGCTGCAGGCCTGCTGTACATGCCTCAGCCCATCACAGTGGGACCATATCTAAGGATGAGAAGGGAGTTCTGCTTTCATGGCCTATTCAGTCCTTGGCACACTGCTGAGGCCATCAACAGATATGCTAATTAGTGCCAACTGTGATAGTGGCTTTATTGTGTAGGAACCTGCACTCACCCAGAACTTGAATGAGAGACCAATATGCACATTTCACTAAGGGTTTGAAATTACCAGTGTAATGAAACCAGAAAAACCTCACTCTTACTCCAGGATAATAATGTCCACACAAGTATCAGAGAGGTAGCCATGTTAGTCTATATCCGCAAAAACAACAATAAGTCCTGTGGCACCTTACAGACAAACAGATTTTTGGAGCATAAGCTTTCGTGGGCAAAGACCCGCTTCATCAGATGCATGCGTCCACACAGTTTATAACTATCTGAACATTCTGGCACCAACATGGCTACAACTAATGATACCAACTGTGTTATGCCAGCACATTTCCCATGTGGACAAGCCCATATGCAAATAGGCCATGGTCACAGGAATGGATTTTTAAATGGCTCATGGCTTGGTTTTGAGTGCAGAGTAAATATGTTTAGAAAATCCCCATTTACCACCCTGGCAAATCTACTAAATCAGCTGAAAAATCTCTGAACAGGGGCCGACTGGGCCCGCCCCATATGAACAAGATTAAATCATCTCCGTTCTCAAACTTGCCCTCCTGGGAAGAGTCCTTGATCTTCTCTGAAGCTGAATGAAGGCTGAGGCACATGCTGTAGAGGAAGCTTGAACAGGCTTGATTCAAAGCAGGGTTACTTAAAGGGAGAACAGAAAGCTATAATGAGAATGGAAATCTAGGCTGATAAATCCTTGTCAGACTCAGGATTTCTTGTGTTTGACAGACGAGCATCAGCCAAAGGATAACAGCTAACTGCACACATCTCCCCTGTCAAGACATGGCTTCCAGATCTGGGGGTCCAGGAGAAACAGGAGCCCCTCAGACATTTTGGGATGAGTTGCTAACTGCAGTGGAGAGCTTTAGGAGCCATGGCATTCCAACACCTAACAATGAACAGCAGCAAAAAAATTACCCAAAAGGGTGAGAACACCACAATCTCAGGGATACATCTCTCCCTGGCTGTGAGAACATCTCACCAAGACCTAGAGAACAGCGTCTCATGGGGCACCTGCACACCCATTCCCAGACATGGGCCAATCACAAAACATACCCATTTTAACTATCAGAACTGTTAACATGGACAATCATTACTAGAATCACAAGCAGGTGCAGTTTTAGCTACACTGGTAATGTAGCAGTTAGGTACAAGGAGAGGCAACACCATGAAATTATCTTATATGCTACAGACTATTATCAGGTGCTTCATATCTGCTTTATATCCACAGATGCAGATGTCCATGGCCCATGCTTGCAGATCATATTGTGGATACAAATTTTGTATCTGCGCAGGCACAGACGATTCATGTCTCCTGATACTGGGGTGCGGGAAGGGACACACTCTGAAAGATGGCCATCATATCTCTTCTGCCCAGCGAACTCTACACCTGTGCCCAGCCCAGAGCCACTGCACACTCCCTGCCCCGACAGAATTATGGGAGTGGGAGCTCTGTCCTTCTCCTGCTCTGCCTCCACTCCACCTCCCTGGACACTTTCAGCCACTCGCAGGCAGCTGGGCCTGGGTAGGGAGCAGGAGGGAGTCAACTCTAATATCAGCCGAAGCTGGTGGCTATTCTCGGTCACTGACTCTCTGCAGCACAATGGGTAGCAGCATACGGTCGCAACTGTCCCAGCTGCCAAGAACTGATCCAGCAAGCCGGAACCTCCCTCCCCGGCACCTTTCTAACTCGCTCAGCCTGTTTCCCACAGCCAGGCCCAGGCATGAAACAGAAGGGGAAATGCAGGCTGCCGCCCCAGCCAGGCTGCCTCTCCTGTAGTTGCTTTCCTTCCCAGAGCAGCAATGTGGAGCAGGTGGCATGAGAAGCAGCTGACCCTACGCCATCCACTCCCTGCCCAGGCCCAGCTGCTGGTGACAAAGCATGCCAGGGGACAGAGACAGTGGGAGAAGGAACCCTCTCTGCTCCCCACACCCCCTCCCTCGCAGCAGGCCAAGCAGAAATATGACAGTGGGGAGAGGACTGAATCCCACATGCCACCCTGTATGTCACCTACAAACACAGGGTTCTATCCATAAACTGGCAACCTCTGCTAGAAATGACCCAGCATGGCGTAATCTGTTAGTGTTCTTACCCTCCCCATTCCTTCTAATCACTGCACCCATACTTATAAAGTATGCTCTGTTCCTGGAGTGCCAGAGCTCAAGTGAGATGGACCCTGCTGTAACTTCCCCTCTCCATGACAATCAGTGTCATTGCACCATCACAACAGTACCATGCTACTGTCCCCACATAGCATGTTCCTTACTGGGCATTTTTTAAAATAGATCTGACATTTGATCATTTTTCCACTATCAGTTTCTCATCCCATCTCCATCTGCCTAACTTTTTCCTTTTCAGTTAGTTTAGGTCTTTCAACAAATGGAGGATGGTGCTGGCCCAGACGAACAGAGGGCACTTCCAAACCATTCATATTTAATTCTGCTGCAAGAATACGACTTTTCCTGTTTTCTCAAATGGAAACTCTTGATTCAGTTTCAACAGAGGGGTCAGTACCTTTCTCCAATGCAGAATTTAGCCTTCAGCTCCAAGGCCAGTCGGATGAAAGAAGAGGATGCTAGAGAGACAGAAGAGCAGCAGGGAAGTTAGTCACATCATGGAAGTATAGAATACCAGACTCCAGGTCACAGACAACCATCCATGACTTTTCAAAGCTGCAGCTGGCAAGCAAGACAGGTCACACCAGGCAGAATCCATCTGCCAGACTCATTCTGTTGTTCCGTGGGCAAATAGTTTTTCCAAACTTTGGAAAGAAGAGCATATATGGGATACATTGGCCTATAATCTCTGTGGGAAAGAAGACAAATACTGCCAGGTGAACTAGCTCAAGGTGAGAATGAATTCCTCTACATCTCTGACTTGCAGGCAGTAAAGAAGACAGACAATATATAGGAAACTAGGGCTACGTCTACACGTGAAGCCTACATCGAAGTAGCCTACGTAGGGCGCTATTCCGATCCCCTCATGAGGTTAGCGACTTCGACGTCTCGCCGCCTAACGTCGAAGTTAACTTCGAAATAGCGCCTGACGCGTGTAGCCGCGACGGGCGCTATTTCGAAGTTAGTGCCGCTACTTCGAAGTAGCGTGCACGTGTAGACACAGCTTAGAAGATTTATCTGGCATTCCTCATGTCCTTAATCGGACTAATTTTTGTTTTTTGGATAATAAAATGAAAACATACAAGCTTCTTTTAAATCATCACTCTGGGGATGAGGGGTCCAGTATGCAGGCTGCCCCAGTGACAAAAGACTACCCCTGCCTTCTTACATCACAGCAGCTTGGGAGCAGGTGAGAAGCACCCCAAGTGCATGTCCCGCAACTGAGGCAGGTCCAGGTTTATCTGCCCCTGGCGCCTCAGCCAGGGTAAGGAATGCAGCAAAATGTGCATTTTCCCATGGCTCCCAGACAAAGGGTAACAGCCAGCAACATCCCTGTATGAATTGCCGGGGGTGGGGACTTTGGCCCCTCCCAACCTCACCCACCAAGGGTCCCTCGGGAATGGGACACTCACCCCCAGCCAGCACCTTTTATGTGTCTGGTGATTCTGTCTTTTTGTGTATGGTTTTATGAGAAGCAAACCCACTCCAGGCACATCCCATTTTCCTGGCACAACCAAACCCCGTTTCCTTTAAGTTATGGAGGAAGCTGTGTACTGGATTTGGTGGTCCTAGCTCTTTCCATTTAGGAGAAGTTCTTGAACAGACAGATGAACGGGCAGAAAAACTCTCAAATACATAGCAGATAAAACACTAAGACCCCACTAATTAATTTTGTCTGATCTCCCATCTCCAACAGATATTTTGGAACATAAGCTTTCATGGGCAATGACCCGCTTCATCAGATGCAGGAGTGCCACTCAAGCATCTAACGAAGTGGGTCTTTTCCGACAAAAGCTTATGCTCCAAAATATCTCTTAGTCTACAAGGTGCCGCAGGACTTCTTGTTGTTTTTGAAGATGCAGACTAACATGGCTACCTCTCTGATACTCATCTCCAACAGCAGGCAATTCTCAAGGCTTTACAGGAAAAGTATAATGCTCCCATAATGGACCTAACTGAAGCATGATGCTACAGGGTAAACTCCCAGCACTTAGCAGATCTTGTTTTTAACTCTGGGTTTTAGCCTAGTTAACAGAAGTGAAGATGCTAGTCTTTTTCAAATAAACGCCTCTGTTTCAAATCTTGTTAAGCTCTTTGCTTCAGTTATATCCAGCAGCAGTAAGTTCCCCAGGCTGATCAGGTTATTCACTGTGTAAAGAAGCACACAAAATATTATGCCAGAGTTCTGCATACCCAGCTTCCTAGAGAATTTCTCACGCATGCTCGGCACAACAGTGAACAGGGTGCTGAGGGCTGACATGAAAACCTCCATCAGAGCTGGGCTCAAAGTCCTTTCTGAGTGCTTCTGTGGGGAGAGGAAATGGTCAGCGAGCCAATGCTGTGCCCCTTTGTGGTGATAAACATGCAAGCACAGAAGGAATCGGTCACCTTTCAGTGAGCCTCCCACTGTTACAAAGCCAGGCAAATGTGACTGAAGTCAAACAGCCCTCGTTCCAACAGTCCGCTGACAGCAAGTATCCTGCCTCAAACAGTAGTCAATACCAGGTGCTTCAGAGACAGATTCAATAACATCTCACTCTGAACCATCACTTCTAACTGTGCAAGACTCTACGACACAGAGAAAATTTCTCTCTGGCCCCAGTTTGTAATCATCTCATGCCCTAAAGCATCAGATTGATATTGTCATTATTGCACTACACAGAATTACTGGAAAGTGTATTCCTGTTCAGACACCAAGGGCCCAACTCCCTGAAGTACTTAAGCATGCATTCTGATATCAACGGGACTTAAAGCACGTGCTTAAGCACTTTGCTGAACAGAGATGGACATATGCACTTAAGTGCTTTGCTCATTCTGGCTCTATGTATGTAAGGAGTGTAACAAATTTGTATGAAACACAGTACAAACCTCTGCGCATCTGCTCCTTCCTGTCACTTTATTCTTTGCCTTAAGGAGCTATGTGCTTCTATAATGTCCTGTAGCTGCAAGTTCCACAGGTTAAGCAATACAGTGCATAAGCCTATATGAAAAGGAACCTGCAAGTTCTATGGTTTGCCAGGACAGCGGCAGGCCATGAAAGAGAAGACAGAGAGTGGTTCATGCCTTCATCACTGGCAGAAATGGGAAGACCTGTCATTTATTATATCATTTGGCTGGAGTGCTATTTTAGAGACTGCATAGTCTAGAGATACCTTCCTGTTCTCTCTCTAAAGTGTGGGCAGAGCTCTGAGCTCATATACCCACCCTATACACTTTTCTCTTCCATTCCCCATAAGCCAAATAATTTGAGGACTGCTCAATGTGAGTCAGGATAGACCTACAACTACATTCATAAGAGTCTCATATGGGGTTTTCCCTAATTCTCTTTCCCACATGAATTCTTCTCATCAATTTCCCATAAGTATGTCCACAGTGTGGGCGACCCTCTCTGCATGCCTGAGGGTCAGCGTGGGGTCTGGTCTTACCGTACCATGACTATGGGGATGCAATGGCTGTCGCAAATCCTCAGCAGAAACTCTGAGAAGCTGCTCAGGGTATTCTCACTCTCTGAGCCAGGAGCAGTGAAAGCATTCTCCTGAGCCAAGGGGTCACTCTGACATTCCACAGCTAACCTAGAAAAACACACAGGGACATCAAAGAGTGCATTCTCCTGCTCTCCGAAGATACTAAAGTGTGTTACACCTCTAGAATCTGAAGGAGCCCAGAGCGCTTTCCAGGCTGTATGTGCAGGGATCCGGCAGTGGAAAGAGCAGTCTCCAGTGAAACCTAACAATCATTTTGAGTCAGCAACACTGAACAATAGCATCACAGAAGGGAAAAGGATGAAATGAAATTCCGGGTGCAGGGACAAGGAGACCATACTCTTCGGTTAAATGTACTTAGCCCATTTGAAATTTGGCCTGAACACCAGAACTAATACCTCAGACGTTATAAAAATGCCACAAGGTATTTGATCATGCGTGGCCAGGAATGCAGTTTTGCATCTCTCCTACAAGACAGTATTATAGTAGCACAGTGCCCCCAAACACTGTCCTGAGGCACTGCTTCAGCACATATTAAAATGAGAAGACTGGGAATGGAATGCCATCTACTAGTTGAAGTGTAGCCACCAAATTTGGTTAGTCACCAGAAGTTGTTATTTTCCAACAGCTGTTCAGGAATCTATTCAAAACGAGCAGGTGGGTCTCAGGAAAGTATCTAAGGGGGCATGTGCACATCACAAAACTACCAAAACTAGCACTGTGTCCCCCTTCTTCTGGCACCCCACCACCAAGGGGTAAGACAGACACTGGAGATTCTTCTCTCCCGCTCAGAAGTAAGTCTCTCCAGATCAGGGGAGTCACCCAAGAGGGGGGTCTGTCGAGAATTACATGTTGTGTGGCTAAGCTGAAAACCTGACTCTTCAGTTTCACAAGCCCCACGCTGACCAAAAAATTAAATTTCAAAAAAATCATTTCTTGCCTCTGGCCAGCTCCAGCAGCTGGATCATGGAAGCATGGAAAGAACTCCACTGACTGAATGCATCCACTCTAGTGGCTTGAAGGGCACAGACAGTGATCCTTCTAATTAGTTCAGTCTGCCTCAGCATCTGGATAACAACTGACTGACATGCCAAACAGCAGCCTTCCCACAAGTTGTGCTGACAGAGCATACACTGCACTGTCACTTGGTGCTGAGGAGAGGCCGTAAGGAATGTTAGCTGGGCACAGGGTGTGTGAGCAGTGTAGGGAAGATGCACTCGCTGGGCTAGGACAGAGCCAGGACCAACAGAAATCCCCATAGCTCCTCACCTACAAGCATTTCTGAAGCCTTCCACAGTGCTGTGCAGGAACTGCCCCTGTCGCAAAGCCACTTTGTTCTGACTGCTGTACCCTGGGTAACTCTGAGAGATGGGGGGAGAGACAATCATCCCATTAAAGGACAGAAGCAGGAAATGTGTCCTGAAGAGCTTGTGCTTACATCTGAAATAAGGTAATGTTCGCCCCCTCAAACCATCTACCTAACCAGGGATGGGGTGAGGGACAAAACCTGTACTAAAAATCATCTCATGCACAAGTGGGCTCCTTTTCTGTTCAATGTTATTGTCCACCTGCGCTTTTCTCATCAATATTAGAGATGGGAAAGATCTATTAGATAATACTTTGCCCACTGGACAGTGCAATGTCTTGCCAAAGGCTTGTCTGCTCCAGTTTTAAATAGTTCAGGTTTAAGTCAGCTTTAATTTGCTCTTAACTCAGTTTCATCTCATTACCTCTCAGGCAACCCTGAACAATTCCTCTTTCTTCTCAGTGTTTACATCGTTCAAGCTGCTTGTGGATTGTCTTCTCTCCTTAGACCCCAATCCTGCAGCTGACTGAATGGACAGACCCCAGCTCCCATGGAGTCCTATGAACTCTGTCAGGGCTTCATGGAAGCACAGGAGTCTGCCTGTAGCTCCTCAGTCGCAGTACCAGAGTGTCAGTCATTTGGTGAGCAAGAACATACATGGCTCTTTTAATCTTTCTTCATAAATCACACTCGCCAGCCTCTTACTCCTGTGAGTTATTCTTTGAATTCCTTCCAAATGGACAACATTTAAAAACAGTTACAAACTGGCACCTGAGCACTCTGAAAACTGAAAGTCTGTGTCCATGAGCCCCTTTACCATCTGATGCAGACACACCTTCCACCTTAGGATCGTTTTCTCCTTTCCCTGAGTTAAATGAAGCCAACACCTGGTTTCTTTTCCACAGCCCACTTCCCCTCTGTTAGAGATTCTCTATTGCTAGTGGAGCTCGTAGCTCATGAAAAGCAAGTGGACTGACATCTAAGGTCAAACCAAGCTCATGAAACAACTGCACAGTCCCCCATCTGAGAAGACAAAAACAACAGATGCCACATGACTCAGACCACGTACAATTCTAGAGAAAATTCAGCCACCTACTTGCACAATCTATGTTTCTTTCAGGTGCTCCTCCCACTACAGACACCCAAGAGACATAAACCCATGTGCCTAGAGCTCTACAATGGGTTTTTTTAAACCTTTGTGCTCACATTCAGCCACCTGTAATCCCTCCTCCTCCTCAGTCTTTTTTGCCCAATTTCTCTTCATGAAAAAATAAGCAGATCTGCAATTCAAATGATTGCTGGTAGCTCTCTTAGTGCGGGGGCGAAGACCATAATTCTTGGAATGTGACTCTCTGACTCAGAGGAAGAGTGGAGAATGTCACCAGTAATAAACAGGAAAGAGGAAGCATGCTGTGAAGGAGCTGGAAGGTGCGGAGCTTGAACTGCCTTGGAGCTGAGGACACACCACGGAAGGAGCAAACTCAGCCTGGACAGAAGGAATGCCTTGAACCACCTCTTAGCAAACCTTCCACCACGTGTCCATTGATCCGGAAGAAGCAAGAATGGCCACCAGAGGAACCTGTATCTAGTCTTCCTCACCTACAAAAACAAGTCATATAGCACCTTATAGACTAACAGGGATTAACTGAGTTACTCTTTACCTTCAAAAACAACAAGAAGTCCAGTTATCGGTCAGTCTAAGGTGCCACAGGAAATATCTGTTAGTCTATAAGGTGCCACAGGACTTCTTGCTGTTTTTGAAAATACAGACTAACTCAGCTACCCCCAGTACTTGTCACCTCAGCTAGAGGAAAGAGAAGTTACTCACCTGTAGTAACGATGGTTCTTCGAGATGTGTCCCCGTGGGTGCTCCACAATAGGTGTCGGGCTCGCCCGGCACCGCAGATCGGAAATCTTCCAGCAGTTTCTCCTGGATCGCGCATGCGCCGGCACGCATGCATGATCCGGTCCCCGCCAGTTCCTTGACCAACCGCCTCGGATGCTCCTGAAAAACACTAGACAGAGATCCGAAGTGGGGAGGATGGGCGGCTGGTGGAGCACCCACGGAGACACATCTCGAAGAACCATCGTTACTACAGGTGAGTAACTTCTCTTTCTTCTTCGAGTGGTCCCCGGGGGTGCTCCACAATAGGTGACTACCCAGCAGTAACCCAAGTAAGGCGGTGGGTAATCGGTTTATGTGCAGCTTGCCCCCGACAGGACTGCTGTCGACAGATGGGTATCCTCTTAGAATACCCGAGGCAGGGCATAATGCTTGGCGAAGGTGTCATAGGATGACCAGGTTGCCGCTCTACAGATGTCTGTTAACGCAATGCCCTTGAAGAAGGCTGTTGACGCCGCCACCGCGCTGGTGGAGTGAGCCCTGGACGGGGCCAGCAAAGGAGTCTTTCGAAGTTCGAAGCACATTTTTATACAGGACACAATGTGCTTTGAGATTCTCCAGGAAGAGAGACCTTCTCCTTTTGACCCAGGAGCAAGAGAGACTAGAAGCCTGTCCATTTTCTGGAAGGACTTAGTTCTGTCTGTGTAGAAGGCCAACGCCCTCCTCACATCTAGGAGATGCAGGCATGCCTCCTTGCCAGAGCTGTGAGGCTTCGGGTAAAACGAGGGTAAAACTATTGGCTCGTTAAGATTGGACTCCGAAGAGACTTGTGGAACAAAAGCTGGGCGCAGACTTAAGGTTACCGCCTCCTTTGAGAATACTGTGCAGGGCGGCATTGGCATCACTGCTGCGAGCTCACTCACCCTGCGGGCTGACGTAATTTCAAGGAGGAAAGTTGTTTTCATCGTAAGGAGACGTAGGGGAACTGTGGCTAATGGTTCAAAAGGTGGACCCGATAGCGTGCTGAGCACCAAGTCCAAATTCCACAATAGTGGAAGTGGTTTCCGAGGGGGGGTACAGGTTTACCAGCCCCTTCAAGAACCTGGTAACGATAGGATGGGCGAATAACGTGGGCCCTTCCTCTGTATGCCGAAAGGCTGATATAGCGGCGAGGTGGACCTTTAGTGAGGATAGAGAAAACCCGCCTCTCTTGAGGTCCAATAAGTATTCTAGTATTACAGGTATAGGAACGTCAAGGGGGGCTAACTGCTTGGCGGAACACCAGGCTGTGAATCGAGTCCGTTTCTGCTTGTAAGTCCTCCTGGTGGAGGTCCTTCGGCTACATTCCAGGACTTGTTGTGCTCCCTCTGTACATGTGCTCTTTAAGGAGCTAAGCCATGAATTAGCCATGCTTGTAGGTGCAGACCCTGAGGGTGCGGGTGCACTATGGACCCTTGAGCCCGCGTGAGTAAGTCCGGCGCCACTGGTAGAGGGAGCGGTGGGCGGTCCGACATGCGCAGAAGCAAGGGAAACCATTGCTGCCAATCCCAAGCGGGACTATGAGTATCATGCGAGCTCTCTCCCTTCTGGCTTTGTGCAAGACCTTGCAGATAAGCGCTGCAGGGGAAACGCATAAAGTAGGGAGCCCTTCCATGAAAACATGAATGCGTCCCCCAGGGACCCCCGCCCCACTCCTGCCCTGGAGCAGTACTGGGGACACTTTTTTTTGTTGTTGTTGTTGTACTGGGTGGCAAACAGATCGATCTGGGGAAAACCCCCATGTACGAAAAATGCGCTGTAGCAGATCGGAGCGGATCTGCCATTCGTGCGTGATTGCGAAGCGCCTGCTCAGCTGATCTGCATTCACGTTGTGAGCGCCCAGCAAGTACGAGGCTTTCAACGTTATGTTGTTGGCGATGCACCGATTCCACAATCGGAGTGCTTCCGCACATAGGGCACGGGATCGTGCTCCCCCTTGTCGATTGATGTAGAAACATAGTGGAGGTATTGTCGGTATTGAATCCCGACTACTTTGCCATGTAGGTAAATCTCGAAAGTGTTTGCAGGCGTTGAACACTGTCCTGATCTCCAGTATGGATATGTGCAGTGTCTGTTCAGCAGGGGACCATAGCCCTTGCGTTACCTTGTCGCCAATGTGCGCTCCCCATCCCATGTGGGAGGCGTCGGTAGTAAGAAAAATAGAAATTTGTGGTTGGTAAAAAGGCACCCCCACTAGCAGATTCTCGGGGTTTTCCCACCACGCCAGGGATCTGCGCACCTCTGTTGTGGGCGACACCACCCTGTGGACGGTGTGGGATGCCGGTTTGTAAACGCTCGCCAGCCAATGCTACAGGCTTGACATGTGCGACCTGGCATTCTGTACCACAAACGTCGCTGCCGCCATGTGGCCCAGCAGCTGTAGGCACGTTAAAGACCGGCACCGTGGGGCTGTATGTAATGACTTGCACCACCGAACTGATGGCGCGGAAGCGGGCGTCGGGTAGGTACACCCTTGCTGTGATAGAGTTTATGTGTGCCCCTATGAACTCCATATGTTGTGTGGGTTCGGACTTTGACTTTGCGGTGTTGATGATTAGGCCCAGCGAAGAAACATGTCCGTTGTGACGCGTATCATGCGTGAGACCTCTGCCTTCGAGGTCCCTTTTAGCAGGCAGTCGCCCAGATATGGGAAAAATAAACACCCCCTGTCTGTGCAGGTAGGCTGACACCACTGTCCGGGTTTTGGTAAAGACTCTGGGGGCCAAGGAGAGGCTGAACGGAAGAACCCTGTGCGCCGGGTGGATTGTTATATAAAAGTAAGCATCTCGTAAGTCGAGCGCTGCAACCCAGTCTCCATCGTTCAGTGCCGTGAGTATCAAGGCAACTGTGATCATCCGAAACCGTTGCTTGCGCAAATAACGGTTGAGGCCCTGAAGATCTAAGATGGGCCTCCAGTGTCCTGTTTTCTTCCCTGGTAGGAAGTAGCGTGAATAAAAACCTTCCCCTGGAATCATTCCGGCACTCTTTCCACCGTCCTTATGAATGTAAGGTGAGTCACCTTCTGCGTGAGCCTCGCCTCGTGGCAGCATCCCTGAGGTGAGGCCTGGTGGGATGCTTCGTCGGTGGAAGCGACCGGGAGGGGATCGCGTAACCCGTGGCTATGATCTCCAGCACCCATATGTCTGGGGTAATCTTTTGCAATTGGGAGTGGAACAGTCTGAGGTGATGATGGAACATGAGATGAGAGTGGCATTGAACGAGGAAATTGATAGTGCAGCCCCCGACATACCCATCAAACTTGTTGCCTTTGGGCCTGACCCAAGGGCGTACAGCTTTGTTGAGAACATCGCCTAGGAATTCTGTACTGTTGCCGCTATTGATAGCGTCCTTGTCCGTAGCCCCGTTGATACTGAGCACGCTGTGGTTGTAAGCATAGCATCTTTGCTGAGGATACAATTTTTCCCTCCTGTATGGGGGAGTATAAATGCCCAAGGTTCTAAGTGTAGCTCTTGAGTCCTTACTGGAGTGAGGGACCGAGTCGGTTGAGTCTGCAAACAGCTTTTGTGTATCAAAGGGAAGGTCCACGATCTTCGCCTGTAGGTCCCTCGAGATACCAGATGTCTGGGGCCAGGATTCTCTACACATGACCACTGCTGTAGCCGTTGAACATGCCGCCGTGTCCGCCACATCCAGGGCAATCTGGACTCCCATTTGCGATGCTGCGTAGCCCTCTTGAACAATCACCTTTGACACCGGCTTTTTATCTTTCGGGAGTAAGCCTGGAGTAACTATCAAAATTATGGTTTGCTAGGTGTGCCCATAATTTGCCATTCTCAACAGCAGGATAGGAGAGGAATATACCTTCCTGCCAAACAGCTCTAGCTTCTTAGCATCTTTGTCCGATCCCCCGATTTGTACTGAGAAGCCTTTGACCTCTGCTGGGACGACCCGACCACCAAAGAATTTGGTTGTGGGTGACTGAAGAGGAACTCCATGCCCTTTGCCAGGACGAAATATCTCTTATCCGCTCTCTTGTTCGTAGGCGGAACAGAGGCCGGAGTCTGCCATATAGTAGTGGCTGACTCCAGAATGGCTTCGTCCAGCGGAATAGCAATTTTGGATGAAGCCGGGGGTCTCAAATTTTTCAGGAGTTTGTGATGTTTCTCCTGCACCTCTGCCGTTTGAACGTCTTGCATGAAAGCCACCCTTTTAAACAGCTCCTGAAACTGTTTAAGGGCATCCGGGGGAGAGACATCCCCGGAGGCCATGGCCTCATCTGGGGAGGATGAGGAGGAACCACTAAGGTAAACCTCCCTCGAACCCTTGGATTCCCGCGGTCGATGATACACTTGCTCACTGGAGGATTGTGAAGGAGAGTCTCGGGGTTCTAAAATTAACTCCCCTTGAGACAACTGTGTTTCCGTCCCCAATCAGGAGTGCCCACGGGGGTATTGAGCGGCCGGGGGGTGGGTACCTGCCCCTGGGTGTAGGCCTGTGGTTTGTCTGTGTCCAGCATGATAAGGACGACCATGGCAGCATGGGTGAAGGTGGCCCAAGCCATGGTGACATTGGTTGGAGGAACGGAGAAGGAGGGTTTTTTTTTTCCTTTTTCTGGATGGGCCGGTGGAGACACAGGCCTTCGGTGCGGCATGTGTATCACAGGGGGAGGGCTTGGTGCTAACAGCAGCGCAGCCCTGTCCAGAGATGGACTGCGGTGCCGGGTTTTTGATGTTGCCTTGCCCCTCTGCTGCGGGGCTGGCACCGCCCCCTCCCGTGCCGGGGATCTCGACCCCGCTGTCAGCGCCACGCTCGGCACCGTCAGCTGCGGTGCCGCGCAGGTATCCTCCTCCGGTGCCTGCAGGCCCCGTGCCTGGCGCCCCTGCACCGCTGGTGCCGCGGGGGTCTGTGCCACCTGTGGTGATGCCGCCGGTTCCGGCGCTTGCCTGGCTGACACTCTAGGCGCCGCGCATGCTGGCTGTTGTATAACCAGAGGCTCAGCCTCTGCCACGTGTGCTGCCACGCTGCCGCTTGCCTGAGTATGCGGCTGGTGGCTGTGTGCTCCCCTCGTCCTGCTTGCTGCAAACACACGGCAAGGATCGAGCCAGGGACAGTTTCTTCCGTTTCTGCACTGAGGGGGTCAGAGAAAAACTACCCTCCTCTTATGCAACCCAGAGGGCCCTTCCGGGTGACGCTTCTCCGGCAAGTCCGGCTGGAGAGCCTTATCAACAAGAGCATTTTACGCCTCATCGCTCTGTCCTTCCTGGCCCTGACTGTGAGCTTAGCACAGTGAGAACGCGTCTGGGTAGCCGTAATTCCCCCAGGCATCGGATGCCTTCACTATGCCCCACGGAGGCCTGCACAGCTTCACGGCATGACTCACGCTTTGTAAAACCTGAAGAGACCATTGCGGTGAGTCCTTTATTGTTAATAGGTTACTTAGCACTTAATCTGTGCCTTTCCACCCCAAATAGTGATCACTGGCCTGCGGCAGCAGGTGGCCTAAATGGCCTTCACATCTGCTCTTCTCTCCTCCGCTCCTCTCTTTTTCCATTTTTTCTTTTTTTGCTGATATTCTCTTTGTCTTTGCTTTCTCTCTCTTTTTTTTTTTTTTGTTTAATAACCGAAAACAACAAATTACACGTGGAAAAAAAACACTAAGTAATCTGACTCTGGCCTTAGCCTGAGTGGATTCCGTCTGCAGCTGATGGCGGTTGAGAAGGAACTGGTGGGGACCGGATCATGCACGCAGCCGGCGGCGCGCGCCGGCGCATGCGCAATCCAGGAGAAACTGCTGGAAGATTTCCGATCTGCGGCGCCGGGCGAGCCCGACACCTATTGTGGAGCACCCACAGGGACCACTCGAAGAAGAACTAAACCTTTCCAGATGAGGAGGAATAAAGGGCAACTGGGGGGATCCCTGAGGGCTACTCACCACCTACAGAAAAAGGGGGAAGTGAGAGTCTATGCAACATCCATACACCCAGCTATACACGAGGAGCAGCAGTGGTCCTCCTTGACTTACTGCAGGCCTCCTGTTAATGAGTGGCAGAGAGAGGTCAGCGCACCGCTTCAGCATAGTCTCAATCAGCTTCTGCAACTCTGCATATGGCACTGGGGGGCAGCTCAAGTGGTCCTTCCTGCAGAGAGAGAGAGAAAGAAAGAAAGAAAAAGAAAGAAAGAAGCAAGCCTGGGAGTTGGAAGGAGCCTCTGAACATTTCCTGTTGGTGACAGAACTCCGTAGAGGGTCACATGTCATGGCAAGGTCTGCATGAATAAAGACCTGACTGACAGCAACACACCTTTACTAGCTCACTCCAGCGAGTGTGATGCACCTACATTATACAGCCGTGGTGTCCAACACACTAACCACAAGCTACATGTGGCTATTTGGTTGAGTGTGGCTAGTTGATTTGAACAATACATATTTTCAGAATAACATGGCTAGTTTTCTATGGCATTAGCCACTACTACTTCAGAATTGGCTGAACACCACACTTATACAGGATCAAAGCCTTCAGCCTGTAACTGGGTTGAAAGCAACTGTGACTGATTCATACAGACAGGAGTGAATTGGAAGAGGCCAATACAGATAAGACATACATGTCACATCCAAAATACATCTCCCCTGACAGAAACCTATCACACCCTTTTCTCGGTTACCTCAGAAGAACCGCCACAGCTTTCACAGCCTCTTCTGCTACCTCCAGCACTGGACATTTTACTGCCTCCTCAAGAACACCAACTGCATCTTTATACATGGCTAGATTTGTGAATAATTTAATTTCCACTGGCTGCCTGAGATGGGTAAACAGAAAGCAAATGAGTAAAGCTTTGTCAACACCTCTGCTTGAAAAGAGAGTATCGAAAAATAAGGCCATCTCTATGTTCTGTCTTTATTCTCCAAAGGTCTTAAGTCTTGTTGCTTCTGGCCATGCTACCAGAAGTCACACAGCTAAGTCCTAGCATTGTCTTGAGACAGTGACTTTCCAGGCAAAACATTCATGCTGTCTGAGTTTGCTATCGCTGGATCCCAGCACCACGCTTGGTAGGCAAATGTCAAAGTTTGGAGAAAACCAACGTGTAGATTGTTAAGTGATTAGGGCTACGTCTACACGTGAAGCCGACATCGAAATAGGCTATTTCGATGAATAACGTCTACACATCCTCCAGGGCTGGCAATGTTGATGTTCAACATTGACGTTGCGCAGCACCAAATCGAAATAGGCACTGCGAGGCAACGTCTACACGCCAAAGTAGCACACATCGAAATAAGGGTGCCACGCACAGCTGCAGACAGGGTCACAGGGCGGACTCAACAGCAACCCACTCCCTTAAAGGGCCCCTCCCAGAAACAGTTGCACTAAACAACACAAGATCCACAGAGCTGACAACTGGTTGCAGACCCTGTGTATGCAGCATGGATCCCCAGCTGCAGCAGCAGCAGCCAGAAGCCCTGGGCTAAGGGCTGCTGCACACGGTGACCATAGAGCCCCGCAGGGGCTGGAGAGAGAGCGTCTCTCAACCCCTCAGCTGATGGCCGCCATGGCGGACCCCGCTATTTCGATGTTGCGGGACGCGCAACGACTACACGGTCCCTACTTCGACGTTGAACGTCGAAGTAGGGTGCTATTCCCATCCCCTCATGGGGTTAGCGGCTTCGACGTCTCGCCGCCTAACGTCGATGTTAACATCGAAATAGCCCCCAACACGTGTAGCCGTGACGGGCGCTATTTCGAAGTTAGTGCCGCTACTTCGAAGTAGCATGCACGTGTAGACACAGCTTAGATCAACCAACACCCATCTGAAAACTTCATGACAGCCTTCTTAGCAAGAGAAAGAATTTACCTAACTTGGGATTTCACGCCAGGCTCGACACTCTGGTGCCTGAATGCCTACCTAAACATGGACATTTCTAAATAAGGAAAGAAATGTCCTGCTTCCAGAGGGGCTGCAAAGGCCACAAAGAGAACTCCTCTGTACTACTGTGGAGATTTTACCGGGTGGTGGAGCCAGGAAGCACAGAAACTGCCATGAACTTGAGAAGTAATATTTTAAATAAGATTAACCAGACTTTTTAAGCTTTGGGAAAGGTTCTGGTTCTTGAAAAAGGACAGCTTTGGTCACCTGACCTTCTCATTGCAGAATACACTAGAAGCATCAGTGTCTCAGTATTCAGCCCTCAGGGAACTTTATCAATGGAGAAAGGCCAAGTGGGTGCAGAAATAGTAGTTGATCATTAAAAAAGGGTTAACTCCAGCTGAGCACACATACCCTTCCTCTCGTCTCCATCCCCTCCCCCAGCAGGAGTGCTTCAGGCAAGAGCTGTACAAATAGGCAGAACAGCTGCTTGGCAGACAGGATGAGGAGAATGCTGTTGGAAAGGTCTGTCTCCATGAGTCAAACCCCACCTTGTTTTAATTAGTTTCTCAGTTTATTAATTAACTTTACTTTTTTATTTGAAACACTAATCCTTGAGAAATGCTTCCCTACTGACTGCGGGCACAAACATCACTGCAGAAGGGTACTTCATAATGTAACCTTGCCTTGGAGGAAAGGTTTAAAGGGCAACATCTGTGTTTGGGGTTCCAAACTCTGTCCGCTGCTCCTCCAATACTGACACGCCTATGGGTGCAATATCTTGAGATACCCCAGACCAGTGTTCCCTGTAAGCTGAGAGCTTGGGTGGCTGCTTAGGAGAAATTCAGATGCCGCCCAGCTGATCAGCAGAGTGCCACAGACACAAGATGTGTTTCTACTGGTGGTGCACATCAGTTCATGCCCTGGTGCACACAGCAAAATGTATTCTGCCCATGGGTGGAAAATATTAGAGGGAACGTTGCCCCAGACCACATAACCCTTTCAGAAAGTGAACTGACTCCTAAGGGATGGATTCCTGTGTTCAGTTCCCTTTGGTAGCACGAGGGAGAGGAGGTGTTACTACAAAGTAGCAATCCACAGGCAGGGAGCAAAAAAATAGAGGGTCTTTGATTGGATCCCTTTCCCCGGAACAAAACAGATTTATCTGAGAGCAAAATCCAAAGTAAACTAAAAATGCTATTGATATGGCAAAATACTATTGTCTCTTCTGCTTGCAATGATGTATACACAGACATGTATTTTGAGTGACATTTTTCTCTTCCCATGTCTTGGTTTCTCTCATTCTGACCCATCCTGCACTGCCAGCACCATTCTGTGCAACAGCATCTCCCTTTTCCTTTATTGCTTCTTCTTTTTTTTTTTTTAAACTTCTTCCATTTTTTGCTACAGAAACCAGGCTACACAAATATGCAGCTTGGGGAACCACCCAAAAAAAAGGCCCTCCATCCTATATTGGAGGTGCCCTTTTCAAGGCTGAAAGGATAATCACTCAACCCAACAGTTCTGTGCTGACGCTTCCAAAGAAACTACTGAAAGGCAGCTGTTTTGGTAGGTGGCATGTGAAATGTGGATGAATCATTTTCATATGAAATTTGTTCTCAGGCTCACAGACGCGATTTCTGGATGAGCAGATGCTCTCCCTTGCCTTCACAATGTCATCAAACTCACTGACACGTGAGCGAGCAGGAGGGCAGTCCCCTACCGTTTCAGTATTTCAGTGAACAGCAAGAGTCCCTGCTTGTGCAGCTCCACATTATTCAGCTGCAGGATTACTTTCAGGCTCCTCAACAGAGACTCGATACCTGCAGAAGGACATGCATGCAGAAGATGTCATGAGGGCAATTTTAACACACACACCAAAAACCCAAGAAGAGTTAAGACGGGGAGATGAATTTTCAAAGGGATTTAGAGGATCTTTTGACTTTAGCAGGACACAGGCTGTGGCATCAAAGAGAACTCTGTACATCCTGTTCCCTGCCAACATTCCTCAGATTCCACTTGTTAAGGTCACATCTAGATTTGAGCTGGAAGATGTGATTCCCAGATCACAGAGGTAGCTTGGGCTAACACCTACACATATCAGCATGACTGCAGTGAACTAGACAGCGGCTTGGGTAGCCATCCTGAGTACATTCTCACCCACCGCCCTGGGTACACTCAGGTGGATAGACCAAGCCACTACCTGTGCCCATGCAGACATGCTGCTGGTTTTAGGCACAGACTCAAGCAGAGCTAAAATGGGTAAGTCTATACAAGTAAGGAAACACACTTCCTGCTCAAACAGACACACCCTTATTGTGAATTCAACTTCCGTCTTCCTAGTCAGCCTTTGGCCTCATTGTAGAGACTGCCAGCCAGGTGCCAATAAATGTCAACTGTGATGGTGGCTTCTCTAGTGTGGACACGTGCCCATCAGGAACTGGACTGAGGCACCACAAACCATATCATGGAAGACTCCAGACAAGGATTACACTGGAATACTTTTCAGGTACTAGGGATTTAGGACCTTACTGAGTCCAGTGACATTGCAGTAAAAGGTTCTGAAATTCCAAGCCCATTCTCAGTGTCCACATGATATTATTCTAACAATTTTGACAAGCTAGAAACAAAGGGACCTACCATAAACTGTGTGACACTTGGAAAAGAAAAGCTGCTCCTCAGTTAGGAGCAGCAGGCAGCAATAAACTGACCAGAGGAGAATTTCACTGGTGCAGGAAAGACGCTCAAACAGGAATTCTGCAAACAAACCAACCCATCTTAGTAAAACACCATCTTCCCAATGTATGGCACAACTGCCCCTAGGGTAAAAGAAAGAGGGCCAGGGAGACTGACAGGGGCTTTCACTAGGAATAGGCCTTCCTGGTCCCACACTACTCCCATACTATTTTAAATAGTAATGCTCAGTAAGGCTATGTATACACAGCTGTGGTTATTTTGGAATAAGCTATTCGGGAAGAGATTTTCTGGAATAGCTAATTTTGAAAAATCACATCCACACACAAAATGTGTATCAAAATAGCCCTCAGCTATTTTGAAATAGAGCATCCACACACAACAGAGCTGATTTCGGATTAGAGCCCCTGGAAGCACTATAGCTTATTTTGAAATAGCCCCTACTCCCTCTCTATACAGCCTTTATTCTGAAGTATCTATATTGGAATAAGCACTATGCCTCACAGAATAAGGTTTACAGAGATCAAAATAAGCCATCCTCAATTTTGAAATAATTTTGAAATAGTGGTTTTGCTGCGCAGACACTCGCAAAATTATTTCAGAGTAATGAGCATTATTCCAAAATAACTTCTGTGAAGACACACCCTAACAGTCCCCAGGGAAGAGGAGAAAACCTCCCACCCTCTGGATGGTGTCCAGCAGCACTGGTAAGTCCTGAAGGATAAAAGGGATTTCCAGATCTGCCCAGCCAAACCTATGATTATTGTGATACAGACTCTTAAAGGAGATAGGGAGAGCATAGAGGAAAATGATGGATACATCATCTTCAGAAAAAAGCGACTAATGGCACCTGAAGGCAGGTGGGCTGTTATCCTTCCAGTACATAATTAGCAAGTAGCTGAAATACAGCTATAGACTTTGACATGTTTTAAGATATACGAAGCCAGCTTTGTCACAGCAGCTGTGCCCCTTCCTCCCAAATTTTTACACATCCAAACAGTATGCACAAAACCAAAGCGATTAATTCCTCTGCAGAAGGGAAATAAAAGTTTAACAGCTCCCGGTCTTGGCACATTGGGCCAAAGTCTGAGTTGAATTATACCTGGTGAAATCCCACTGTTGTCAAGCGGACGATATAGAGTTAACTCAAAACAGATTTTGTCTTGTTTGGGTTCTGCAATTTTACTGCCAACAGCTGTGGTCTCCTGAGAATGCATAATCTAAGCAGGGCTGGGCCTGGTCAATCCCTGGATGAGAGACTTCAAAGGAAAATGCAAATACTGCAAGCAGTAATTTGTTAAAGGTTGGTCTATGCCCTGAATCACTGATGGACCAATGCCTCCCAGCAGTGCTATGCATTTGAAAGTGTTGCAAGTTATGGTTAAGTATTCTCACAGGCACTTCTTCCAAGAATCTTAGACACAATGACCTGCCCAAATTCCAATTCAGGCCATTACACTGCCTACCTAAAACTCCCACTACTGCATCAATTGGGAGCGTATTTTTCACTCCTCTTCCTAAAATGCTACTGGGGGTAGGGGGGGTTGTTCGTGCAGAATGGCTCCTGTGACCAGCCCAAAAATGTATGCATTTCACAGATCATGGCTGATTCCCTACATGCACAACGTGTACACTGTTAAGGTCTCCCAGAAGAAAAGACACTGTAGAACCACAAGGCACTATCATATTTCTTTACCTGGAATGTCTGCATGGATAAAGGCAGGTGCATATTTGATGGATGAATGCACAAGCACAGCAGCCATACACTGAGCACTTGCCACCTGCAGCATCTCATCTCTGGACAGCAACAGCTGCAAGGCAACAAAAATTTTAAATAAATAAATAAATAAATAAATAAACAAACAAACCACAAACGTGACCAGGAAAGAATTGAAAAAGACCAATTTAAAAAAGGCCAAAAAGAAATTTATTTTAGCAACAATTAACTCCCTAGTGGAACTTGCATTGGCAAGACAATTCCAAGGCAAATAACCAGAAAGAAGCCTATAACTAAGAAGAGCTCTGCACTCACACTAGCCAGGCTAATGCTTACAAGAGCTATGCTGAAACTCATGCTTCAGATAATAAGCGAAACATAGCTGGGATCAGGACAACTGATCCACCTTCCTGAGCAGCATCTAACATTGATCAGTATGGGGACAGAATATGAGGCTAGTTCAACCAATTCAAAACATAATTGTTTCTATTGATAACTCACTTCACTTAGTAAATGGCTAATCTGATGGACTACTTGTATAGTGCACACTGTGAGAGGTGGTAAACCCTTCAGCAATTACCTTCTTGAGCATTAACGGCAATGGGTTCTGTCTCTCCAACAATTCATTGTTCTCAGAATCTGTCCTTCTTTCGGAACTGCTCATAATAACTGATACAAAATGGTCATGTTTCAGCAACTCTTTTAGTAAACCTGCAAAGAGACAGAGAGAACAAGGAGCAAACTGGGAGTGGGGTGATTGTGATCATCACAACACCTGTCCTGGAACATACCACTGACTCCTTACCCACTTCTGTATTCCTGACAAAACTCTTCTGCTTACATTCATCAGGGCCTTCTCTGGCCATGCCCACATTTAATCCACCCTCCATCAATACCTTACACCCTCCCCTCTCCACAATTCTCCTCTTTGCTATGTCTGATTTTCTCTCCAGTCTCCTTTTCCTCTTCTGTTGGTGGATCCTTTAGTCGCCTTTGCATCAGATCTCTGGAAAACATGACCTATTCCTTCTGCCTTTCTGATCCCTTGCCTCTAAATCTTTTTTAAAGTGCAACTCAAAACCCATCACTCCTGTATTGGTGGGAACCAGTGATCCCACCACCAGTTTCACCCCCAGGTAATGACTATCACTAATCCTTCACACTTCTGGCTATCCATTCACCCTACCTGCTTTCTCATCTTCTTTAATATTCCCCTTTCTGCTACAGCTGCAAGTTTAAAGATACTAACACAAGTAGCACATTATACATACAGAGTGTACATTCTCACATGAACTAATGCAAATCATAACCAAGGAACTCTGCAGACAAAACTCCAATGTAAGTTCAGAAGCGATGCAGCAGGATTGTTCGAGAAAACTTCCAAAAAGAGTCTGCTACAAGAAAGCTGTGCTGTGCATTTGACCTGCGTTGAGTGAGATCAAAACTCTCTGGTGAACTGCATGGCATCACTGCTCTATGCAAAGAGATGGTTCTAACTGAGTCACTCGATAGTTTAGAGAAAGCCAATCTCCATTTTATGTTTTCAGCCTGAACTACAAGACACTTCATATCTCTATGCTACATTCCTCAGAATCAAGCCAGACACTTCACAAAACCAATCTATCTGATTGTATGTAGAAGCTGGAATTGGTCACTTTACCCTTGGAGGATTACTTGATTTCCAGGAAGACAACAAAGTCAAATTGGGCCTCGTTATGTCACAGTGCAAACTAGGGGCCTTCAGAGATAGTTACATCAGGGATCTCAAGGGTTCCAGCAATGAGGTGGGACAGGGTGTGTTGTGCTTCCCTGATTACACCAGGAGAGTCTGACAATGGGGCTAGGATAAGCAGCTGTGGTGGACAAGTAGGTTCATCATTTGTGGTACAGTCCAAACTTACAAGTTCAGAGTTCTCAGCCATAATCCTGACTCCAGTACACATTAGGGCTACATCTACATGAGAGGGCTTTTCTGGCAAAACCAGGCTTTTGTCAGAAAAACCTGCAGAGCATCTACATGCAAAATGCGCTTTGTCAGGAGTCTGTGGACAAAACCCAGCACATCTGCCAGCAGCATTATTCCTCTCCCCATTCAGGTATAATGCCTCTCCCAACAGTGTTCTGTCAACAAAAACAGCCTTGCAGATGCTCCAGGGCCCTTTTGTTGACAGACAGGGCTTCCAGTTCACCAGGCAGCCCTGTTTGCAGAGCTTCCAGTCAGCCGTTCTGCCAACAGAGTGCCAGGCAGTCTGGCTGCTCTCTGTCGACAGAGAGGCTTGCTCTTTTGATCCACTTTTATGTGTAGACACAATCTGATGACAGAAGTTTTGCCATACAATTCCTTACGACAGTCACTTCTGTCGCCACATGCTTCTCATGTAGGCATAGCCTAGAATTCCCAAACTATCAGAGACAATCCCCCAACTTTTATTTCTTTGAAGTGTCTTACCCATGCAGTTAACTTGCAGTTCCTTGGTCTGTGCATTCCCTAGGGTGGTCAGGAAGAGGTCACACAACCTCTCTGTGAAGTGCATCGATAGCCTTTCTGAACTGATGGGGGAAGAGTATAGCTTGCTGTAAAGGTAGCAGACAGCAGCCTTTACGCCCTCATTGGGGTACATCAAGCCTGCCAGCAGGTGTCCCATTAAGTTGCCTAGAGAGGTGAACAATAATGACCACTGTTGAGAGAAAACACTGGTAATGGATGTTTGTAAGTCATCCAGTACATTCCCTGCAAAAGCTTCCACAAGCACTTTACAGACCTTGCATTCAGACTAGGAAAAGAAAGTGAAGTTAGACTGAATTAGCTAATGAATGGTGTCACAGTAGATTCCCAAACCTGGCACTTTGAGTGCAGGTAATGGGAGCCAGCTAGCCAAATAAATAAAAAATACTGCTAAGACCCTGTTCTGCAGTTCCCAGGGACAGAAAAGTTCTTCAGATTTCAGTTCTCCCCGAAATCAATCAGTAGCTGCCACCACCAACTGTACAAAATCCCCTTTTCCAGGAAAGAATTTCTTAGAATCTCTTCCATGAGGGCAAACCCCCCAACCTTCTTTTCCCAAGGAGCTGGAAAGAAATAACAAGAGCACCACACAAAAAAAAAAAGTGAAAAATGCAGAGAGCTGTGAGCTCTCTGGTAACAAGCAGTTTTATTCCCATATAGGGCACAAAAACACAACCAGTACTTGTTAACAAAGGAAAAAAACACTTTTATCATTAAAACAAGACTATCTTTGCAAACATAGTAAATGGCTTAGCGTTACAAAAAAAACAAAACAAAAAGAAACCCCATGAATCAAAGCAAAACACAGGAATTTCTCCACGGGTCAGATTCTTGGTTAGAGGAGAGAACAAAAGGAACAAATTTCAGACATAATTTCCAAACACCCAACCAATGAAAACAATAAACCTTACACGACTAGCTAAGCTTTTCCCTACTTACAAATTGTGATGAGCCCAGGGGATCTGTTCTGGAAGAATTCAATTTTTCCCTTCTATCACTGAAGAGATTCCCCCTCTTGATGCTGCTGTGATTCCGTTTCAAGTTTGAATTTTCCACTAGCTCCTACTGGCTCTTTGCTGCTTTCTCCCAAACACCCTCTCTCAGGCAGGTTGGCTTAACCTACTCCTAGGTTTCCAGGTAAGTTTAGGATTTCCTTGGCAGTTCCATTCTAACACATGGTAACTGACTATTTCCTCTTTCCCTAATAGTCTTACATTTAGAGATGTGGGGCCATCTGCTGTGATTCTCTTTAAAGTGCGTGATGCTGTAACAATCATCCAGAGGGTCTTGAAGTTAAACCACCCACCCCTCCACCCTTCTACTCCAGAACTGAGTATTATTACACCAATAATCATACCTTGGAAAAGGGAGGCCTGGGAAAGTGCAATTATATGTATGTCTCCCAAGAGGCAAAACAAAGGTCCAAATTCCAGTCCACTGAGGTTGGCTTTCAACATGTCACACTGTCCAGGAAAGGGAGAACAGCCTTTTGGCTAGGCATTGGACAGGGACTCAAGAGAACCGGGTCCAGTGCCTAGTTCTGCCACAGATAGGCTTTGTGACCTTGGGAAAGTGGATTAGTGTCTCACTCTCACAGTTAAAGCCTTAGATATTACCGTGATCTAATGAAACATGACTCACCATGTTCAATCACCATTACATCAGCTAAGCCCGGAATTGCATCTGCCAGTTTTCCCAGAAGATTAAACATAGGCAGGCTCCCTCTCACAGTGATTTCCTTGGATAACTGGGGAGGGAAGAAAACAAACCATCAATAAGAAAGTGGCTCAAAATAGGAAACACATGCAAAATACTGAGCTTCTCTCAGCGCAATGAAGCCCCTGGAATGAGACCTTTTAAGTCAGTGGAACCCCCTTAACGGTTAAGGATAAATAAGCGGGAAATCTTTGTCCCTAAACACATCCACCACGTCTCCCAGTTGTAATCTCCTCCTGTTTTTTGCCCTGCTTCTGCACCCCCAAAGCTGATTTGTAATGGGGGGGGAGCAGGCTCACTAACTTTGCTTTTTCCAAAGCTTCTGTGTGTTGGGGAAGTGTGACATTTTGTGATGAAACTGGCAATGATAGAAGCACAAGCAGAAAGCAGGCCTGCCAAACAGCTCCAGTCTAGAAAGCTACCCATGTTATTGTTGCAGTAATGGAGGGAAAAGAAAAACTATAGAGGATGCTGTGTTGTCTTGGTGGAAAAGATACCATGGTAAAAATTTCAAGGCAGATGTCAACATTGTCAAAGCCACAAAGTGGCAGCATTTAGGACATTCCACAAGAACCCAGTCAAAATATTGTGTAGCTTTCCACATTTGCAAATTTGGGAGGCCAACGGTGGCAAGCAAATATTCTTTACTGACCTCTTTGTGGCTTTCATCCAAAACATAGTGTATGTACTGCTCCAACCTCAGCTCTGCCACAAGTCGCACCAGAACTGAGCAGAAGAAACAGGGTCAGTAATAATAGCACTCATCAGTTTACTAAGAACACATCTTCCACAAAGCTTTATCAGACAAGTGACTAGGTGGAGTAGGTGTTTAACACATAGCTGGGTACTTATAAATAGGGCTTGACCAAATTCACAGTCCATTTTGGTCAATGTCACAGTCACAGAATTTTAAAAATCATAAATTTTTATATTTCAGCTATTTAAATATGAAATTTCAGTGTGTTGTAATTATAGGGGTTCTGGCCAAAAGGAGTTTTAGGGGTTGTCCCAAATTTATTGAGTGGGGGTGGTAGGTTTGAGTACTGATACCCTTACTTCTGTGCTACTGGTGCTGGTGGCACTGCCTTCAGGACTGGGCAGCTGGGGAGCAGCAGCTGTTGGCTGGGAGCCCAGCTCTGAAGGGAGAGCCATTGCCAGCAGCAGTGCAGAACTAAGGAAGGCATAGCTACTATTACCTCCGCTCTGCTGCCTGTAGAGCTGGGCACTCGGTCAGCAGCTGCCTCTCTCTGGTTGCCCAGCACAGAAAGGTGACATGGTAGGAAACTGCCACTCTTACTTCTGCATTGCTGCTGGTGGAGCACTGCCATTAGAGCTGATCTCCTGTCTAGGAGCCACAGGTCTCCAGTCACCTCACTCTGAAGGCAGTGCAAAATTAAGTGTGGTAATACCGCAGCTCCTGCCCCACCAAATAACCTTGTAATCCCCCTACAACTTCATTTTGGGTCCAAACATGAAATTTGACAAACATTATTCTTCCCCATTAAATCTGTATAATATAATGTAAAAGCACACAAAAGATCAGATTTCACAATCTATAATGTGCTTTTCACAGCCGAGAATCAGGTGGGCCCTAGTTAAGAAGCAGGGTAACATCTGCACTCCTATTGCTCTTGTTGGATATCCCTTCACCCCAGCTTGTTCCTTCTGCAACAAAGTTGTAATAAACACTGCACTAGTGACTACAGTTTGTTTACAAGAAAAAATCATTTTAAGCCCCCATTCAGTGTTAGGCTAGCAAGTAAGCAAGAGATGTCAGGTTGGAAAAAAATCAGTCCCTTGTATGAAGCACAAATGTACTCCATGATTAGAGCACAGGGTACTTTCCCCACACTCTGATCTGAGATTAGACCAAAATACAGTTGATGCCCAGATATAACTTGAGGGGCCCTCATCTGGTACTAGACTCTTCAGTAGTACCTGAGGGCCCATTAGAAAGAAGGTTGTAATAGCCTAGTGGACATGGGGCAGAGATGCCAAAGATTAAATGATCCCTGTTTGTGCTTCCTCTTCAAAAGAGCTCTTAGGAGCCTGTGCATGCAAAGAGAACCGCTGCTCTCTTCAATTTGTGAAGTTGCTGAGACATCAGAAGCCAACCAGATACTGTAGACTTCTCTTCCCAACCTGACAGTAAGACCCAGCACTTCCTCCTCACCTTCAATAGGTAGATCCAGTGCACTGCTGTCTTCTACTGTGTGCAACATCCCTGAAAGATCAACTCACATATAAACGACTGTTACACAATGTATCACTCATTTTAGACCACCAATGTTGGAGTTTGTAACCTCTGATTATGAAACATCTGGTGACCTTTCAGGACTCTCGTGTTTTTCCCATTCATTAGCCCTGCTTTGTGTGAGATCAACTTGCCTTTCTGGGCAACAATGGGTGTATATTTCTCTTAAGAAGCAGGGTAAGAGGTGCTCCTGGTAACCAATTTGTAAGAGACGGACACATACAGCCTAAATTGTAATCTTTTAACTTGTTTGCTCTTTTATTTTTAAGAGGTATGGTGATTTTTTTCTTTTTTTCTAAAATAACTGTCTCTGTCCACTTAGTTATGTGCGCAACCCTCATCTCAGCACGAGTGTCTATGATCAGCACAGTAACTCCTTGCTTGACATTGTATAGTCTTGCAAAACGCATATTTAAGCAAAACATTATTAAACAAAACCAATTTCCCCATACTACTATGGCCCCTTTTCATCTCAAGAGAGGGTGGTTAGCAGCGGCAGTGAGGATCTATGGGCAGTGTTTGAGTCTGCAACTTCCCTCATGGCTTATCCGTCCAATATTGGATTTGCACGGTCAATTGCAAAAACCACGTCAGTCTATTTCCAAATTCTTGAGTCTGAGAGTTCTTCCTTCTAAGACAAAGTTCTTTTGCATGGCTTGCACATATACTATTGAAGGATGATATGCCCTCTTGTAGCAGTCATTGCCAGGTATTTTGATCTGATGATGTAGATTCCCAGGATTTTGGATCGCTGTTTCATGGCGTTTTTGCTTGCATCCTTGAATCTTAGCCTTGGTCTTCCTCTTGTTCTCAACCCACATGACAGTTCACTGCAGAGGATTTCTTTGGGAAGACATTCATCACCCACTCTTCTCACATGACCAAGCCATCATAATCTTCTGCTGTTGAGGATTGCTATGAGGCTGGATACGCCAGATCTTGACAGGACATCTGCATTTGAAACTTTATCTTGCCAGTTGATATTCACAATTCTACAGAGGCAGCGGAGTACAAGAACTACAGAACGGTTGTCCTAATGAGTCATCTAGGCAAGCTGCTGCTGATGATACTGATGGAGAGACTAAGATCGCAGGTAGAACATATACTGGACAAGCAAGCAGGGTTCAGGAAAGATAGAAATACCATACAGCAGATATTGGCGCTAAGATTGATAGTGGAGAAAGCCTGATGAAAGAACAAGAACATTTACACTTGCTTTGTCGATTTTCAGAAGGCATTTGACAGTCTAGATCAGAAAGGCCGCGTCTACACATGCACGCTACTTCGAAGTAGCGGCGCCAACTTCGAAATAGCGCCCGTCACGGCTACACGTGTTGGGCGCTATTTCGAAGTTGAAATCGACGTTAGGTGGAGAGACGTCGAAGTCGCTAACCCCATGAGGGGATCGGAATAGCACCCTACTTCGAAGTTGAACGTCGAAGTAGGGCACGTGTAGACAATCCGCGTCCCGCAACATCGAAATAGCGGGGTCCGCCATGGCGGCCATCAGCTGAGGGGTTGAGAGACACGCTCTCTCCAGCCCCTGCGGGGCTCTATGGTCACCGTGTGCAGCAGCCCTTAGCCCAGGGTTTCTGGCTGCTGCTGCTGCAGCTGGGGATCCATGCTGCATGCACAGGGTCTGCAACCAGTTGTCGGCTCTGTGGATCTTGTGTTGTTTAGTGCAACTGTGTCTGGGAGGGGCCCTTTAAGGGAGCGGCTTGCTGTTCAGTCCGCCCTGTGACCCTATCTGCAGCTGTTCCTGGCACCCTTATTTCGATATGTGCTACTTTGGTGTGTGGACGTTCCCTCGCAGCGCCTATTTCGATGTGGTGCTGCCCAACATCGAAGTTGAACGTCGACGTTGCCAGCCCTGGAGGACGTGTAGACGTTATTCATCGAAATAAGCTATTTCGATGTAGCGTGCACGTGTAGACATAGCCAAAGTGACTTGAGTGGTGTTGGAGTCATACGGAGTGGATAGCAGACTCATAGGGTTGTTGAAGGATATCAGTGACAATGAGGAGGCAGCGGTGAGGATGTGCAGAGAGTTGGGAAGTTGGTCTAGAATGAGTAGAGGTACGAGAGAAGGCAATCCAATATTGCCGCGTATCTTCATCACACAGCTAGAGAGGGCAAGAGACAAGATCAAGGAAGAGGTAGGAGGGATATCTGTGCACAGGATAAGAATTAACAACTTGAGTTTTGCAGATGATATAGTTATAATTGAGGAAGATGAGGAGAAGCTAGCAAAAAAAGGTGCAGGTCCTAAATGAGGAAGGGAAGCAGTACGGACTGATTATGAACATGGCTAAAATAAAAACTAAGGTATTTGGAGATAAGGAAATAGGAAGGAAGATCAGTGTAGATGGGATTGAACTAGAGAATGTAGAGAAGTTCACGCATCTGGGGAGCAACATAACATATGATCTAGACTGTAAGAAGGAAACAGCGACTACAACAGCGAAAGCAAAAGTGAGTTTGAAGGCAATGGATAAGATCTGGAAAAGCAAATAAATTAACTTAGAAACAAAGCTGAGTGTCTTGGAAATGCGTGTATTCAGCAGCAGGTTGTACAGATGCGAGGCATGGGTGATAACAAAAGATTAAAAGAAAAAAATATTGGTGTTTGAGAGGAGTTGTTATAGAAAGAGCCTGAGAATGACATGGATGCAGAAGGTCACAAACAAGGAATTGATAGGAAGATAGAGCTGAAGAAGAACCTACTGCAGAAGCTTATACAATGGAAGTTACATCTATTTGGGAGTGTTTGTGGAATGAACAACAAACGAAAACTCAAGACCTTAGTATGTGGCATAATGGACAGTTTGAATAGGAGAGGCAGACTCCACAGAGAGTAGGTAAACGATACGGTAGATTAGTGTAGAGCTAGTCTACAGAAACTAAGGCACTCTGCACTGGACAGGGAAAGATGGGAGGAAATAAGAGGCATCAGACACCAATGGGTGCTGAACCTATGGTGGTGCTGGTTGATGATGGTCATGATGATGCACGATTGTGAAGCCTGGTTGACATGTTGTAGTCAGAAGATGGATCATTTGGCTCCTCAACACCCCCGATCTAGAGACTGTTTTGTTTTCCTTTTCTTTCCTTAGTAAATTTCTTTATAGCAATTCATTACATGACCAACTCCCCTAATCAGTTTGGAGCTGCATTCCCAGTTAGGATCATCATCTCCAAGGATTTACAAGCCAGTTTCAACCATTTAGAAAGCTTCAGAAAGACACGTGGCAGTCATATTTCAATAGGTTGGGGTTTTTTTGCATCTTGGCCTCTTCTTCCACTGCTTAATCACCCCTAGTTGCCTCAGTTCTTCACTGGTTAGCTCTTCTCAGTATGACAGCAGAAGTTGTTTAACATCAGCTTCTTCCACCTCAGCAAAACCCACATTTTTGACCTAGTCGAGAATATCTTTCTTCAGAGCGTGGACATCTTTAAATACTTTTCATTGACGTATTCACACAACAACTTCCTCCACACACCATTCATGCAAGCCTGAGTAACTTTAGCCCAGGACACACTGACATAACTGATACCCTTGAGGATGCTGTAGTCATGCCAAAATTGCCAAACTGTAGGCTTGCTTCCTGCATCAGTGCCTCCCTTGAGCAGGCTGAAAGTATAGCATAAGTAATATGCTTTAATGCAGCAATGACTCTTTGACCCATGGGCTGAATTAATGATGTGGTCTTAGGGGACATAATGACAACTCTGACATTTTCACACAGGTATCCAGGTTGACTGGATGAGCTGGTGCATTACCAATAACTAATAAAATCTTAAAATTAAGCTTTTCCTTGGAACAGTATAAAGAGTCAGTCATTCTGAAAAACTAGTGCCAGTTATCCGTGCCTTCTTGTTGGATTTCCAAGTGACCAGAAGGTGTAAAATCTCTTCAAAGTCAATGGTGTTTGAGATTGGTAAACTGTCAGTAGTTTCATTTTCACATCTCTGGCAGCACTACCACCTAGAAGTTGGATGGTCTTCAGCTGCTTTAAATACAGGCTCCATCTTCTCCTCCCTAGAAATATAACTCTGTTCAGGCATCCTCTTCCAATGTAGATCCACTTGACACTGAAGACTTGCTTAGGTGAATAGCCTCCTTCTCCAATTATTTTCTTGAGACAGAATTTTTTTACCTGCTGTAGTAACAGCACTAGCTGCCTCACTGCATGTTTTGATGTTATGCAAATGGAAGCACCTCTTGAACCTACCAAACCACCCACAACTTGAAATGAACTGTTCTGAACTGGTCTGTTCTGGTATGGCTATGGTCTGAAGAAGTGGGTCTGTCCCACAAAAGCTCACCTAATGAGTTATTTTGTTAGTCTTTAAAGTGCTACTTTACTGCTTTTTTGTCTTCAAATGAATGTTTCTGTGATCCATCACATTGGAGCTCTCTTCAAACTGTCACACAAACTTTCTGGCTTAGCTTGCATCACTAGCAAACCTACAGGTGTGTTCTGCTGTTTCCCAGAAGTTAGTGACTGTTTGACCAGTCTCTTATGTTCTGCCCAAACCAGTCATTAATAGTTTTGTTCCTGTTCTCTTAGGCTGTGTCTACACTTGCATTTCTTTTTCGAAATACACATGCAAATGAGGGAAATTGAAAATGCACATAAGGTGCAGATTTACATATCTGGCACCTCATTTGCATATTCTTTTGAAAGAAGAAAAGCAGTGTAGACATGGCTCTTTCAAAAGAAATCCCCATCTTCGAAAGAACCCTTCTTCCTAAAAAAAAAATAGGAATGGTTCTTTCGAAGACGGGGATTTCTTTCAAAAGAGCCACATCTACACTGCTTTTCTTCTTTTGAAAGAATATGCAAATAAGGTGCCAAATATATAATTCTGTGCCTCATTTGCATGCCTCTTTCAAGAGGAATGCTAGTGTAGGCATAGCCGTATAGTAGTGAATATTCCCTAACAGATTATCTAGCCTAAAATTAACCACCAGTATTAGAACTTCACATTCTATGAAGACTATTGCAAAGATAAACTGAATCTACTGTTACAAAACTCTTCATCATCATATTTTATTTTCATAAGCGCAACATAAGATTTGGCCATGATAATTCCTAGTGTTGCTCCTCCTGCTGTACAAGATCAGAAAGTACTACATCTCCATCCACATGAAACAGAGCATAGGTATGCCAAGTAGGAGATGGCTTCCCTTGGGGAGGCGTGAAATGTCATAAGTGGGGCTGTAGCACGACTGGCTGCTGGGTGTCAGGCTCATCCGTCTCATACAAAATGTTGAAATATGTTAGTGTTTTTACATATGTGTATTCACATTTATATACTAACTAAAGTTTTTTTATGCTTCTTACTTTCTTACACATGCTGGAAGTTCTCTTTTTTTTTTTTCATATGAACGTAACTGAAATTTCTGTTGGTTTGGATTACATTAGATGGATTGTGGGGGAACCAATTGTGGGGACAAAAGGGAGGCCCAATGTAAAAAATCTGCTTATTCCTGGGTTAGAGCACGAGGCCACTGTAATATTTTCTTCTGTCATACCAGGTCTGTTCTACCATTTCTAGTCCAGTATTTTGCTTCTAATGGACTAAATAATCCTCTACATAAAGCACCTGATCAAATGAACAATCATAAGGCACTGGGTCTGTCAAAAGAAGTTTTATTTCCTGCCTCATCCCATCCTTATCTAGAGATAATCATTTTACATGATAAAATTATCTTGAATATTGTAGAGTTAGCTACCTTTCGCTTTTCACATTAAGTTTAGGTTACTAATGCCCATCGTGGTTCTTCATAGTACCTCAGCCTGCATCTCCCTTTTTTCTGACTATATTCCTCTGAAAATTCCCTCTTTTATTCTTTTCTGCTGTTGTGTTAATTTAGATGAATTAAACGGGCTAACAGTGTTAACATAACCCAGTGACTGTCAACATTAAACAGTATTAAACCAGGTCTGGGCTATGGTTTACAGACACCTCAGCCTGCCTAGGACCGTGGCAAATATAGTAAACTCTTTCATATCCAGCAGCTCTGGAACTGGGAGGTTGCCAGATATGCAAATATTCTGGATAACAGAGAGGTAGACCTGGCAATGCAGAACACTAAAGAAAAACAAGATTAAGAAACAAAAAAAATGTATACAGTGTTTTATTTACCAACAACATTACAGAACACTGTAAACTTATAGTTTATTTGTATTTACTTTCACTACACTGTCCTTGTAGAAAAACATAACTAAAATTTATATATGGTTAAAATGCAAGTTATTTGAGAGTTCCAGATAATAGAATGCCAGATATAAAAAAAGTTCACTGTATAACCAGTGGACACTGTCCTGGGTTCTCTCCTCAGTGCCCCTTTCCAGCTCCCTCATTTTGGTCCTATGACCTCCAGGCCGGTCCCTGTTGTTTTTTTTTTAAATTTGTCTCCCTTTTTTACTTGTCTTAGTTATATTTATTTGGGGCACCATGTTTAGCGGATCCCCTCACCTTGCACCGAGCCACTCTCAGTCTCCAAATAGGATCACTGCAAATAGACATATTTTTAAAATGAATCTCACAAATTAAAGGAAAGAAAAGAGAACAGTTAAATGATTTGTAAGATGAAGTATTAAGCAAGGTTCTTCTTTGACACCATGCTGGCCCACTTTTATCTCGGGCTATGCCTCTGGCAGGAAAGCAACACATTCTGGGAACAGACATACCCCCAGAAAGTTGTTTTGTAGCAAGAGTTTAGAAAAGAAACCAAAAAGGAGAGGCCCATGATGCACACTGACATGCTGGTTCCACCCCTGCGGGATGAGAAAGCAGCACATGCTCTGGATGGACTGACACCGGCACAATCTCCCTCTGCGAGGTGAGTATTCACGCTGCAAAGCTTCGAACTGACCAGAGCGGGGTCGGACCCAATCAGAGGGGCCCGAGGCAGTGGCGTCCCAGAAAACAAAGCCGCGCTCAGCGCTGCCTCCCCGGTAGGCGTCTGAGGTCACACAAGGCGGATGCTCTTACCAAAGAGGGTTGCTATGAAATGGGCACAGACCCGTTCCTCCTGGGCCAGCTGCTGGATGAGGGGCGGGGCGTGCCAGGCCAGCGCCTCACGGAACCGAGACAGCACGTGCCTCCTGCGCACCAGCTGGGGGGCGAAGGGGACAGGTATCACTGACGTGCCGGGCGGCTGACGGCCGCCGCTGGAGCCCAGAGACGCTCTGGGGCCCCGGCCACGTCCCCCCACCTCAGAGGCCCGGCTGACGACGGGGACCATACCGAGGCGCCGCCGTCCGCCAGCGTCTCGATGACGCAGGCCAGGCAGAGCGGCGGGGGCAGCTGCAAGAGCCAGCGCGGGTCATGGCGCGCGTGGAGCTGCTCACAGACCAGCGGCCCCGCGGCCACGTCCATCGCGCGCCGGCCGACCCTCGCCTGACGTCGGTTGGGAGGGGTGGGGAGAGCACGCGACTGGCGGGAAAAGTCGTGCGCACGCGTAACTGCAGGGCGGGGTTTCTTTCGGGCGCGTGGGGAGACGCGGCAACCCAGCACGTGCAGCTGGGAGGGGAGGGCGGAGCCCAGAGAAGCGAGTCGGTGGCTATCTCGCTGGCGCCCTCTGTCTTTAAAGGGGCAGACGCGTCGTCTTCCACACGTCGTTCCCATCGCCAGCGGAGCGCAGGGAAGCAGAGCACGGCCCATGCAACGCGCCTGGCGTGCCGGGAGCTGGGTGGAGGTTCGGGGAAAGGGGGTGGAGAAGGGAGTTGCTAGGGGACCGAGAAGGGAGAGTAGCGTGGGGAGGTATCCCCAGAGAGCAAGGGGGGCGGGTATGAGACAGAGGAGGGGGAGGGAAAGCTGATATAGATACACCCAGTGACAAATGGGGAAAGGGAAAACTCAGGCAGGGAGCCAGGCAAAAGGGAACAGTGACCAGAGACAGGGTGAAATAAAAATAAAAATAAAAACAGGTTGCTCAGGAAGTTCCATTTTATCTTTCAAAATGTTCGCCGAGCCCAACAACTTTAATTGCAAACATCTCCTGATGAAACAGAGTAACATAATCAGTGCCTAGTGAGGGATCTTCAAACTGTTCCTTATATCAAAACAAAAAAGCAGTAAAGTAGCACCTAAAAGACTAACAAAATAATTTATCAGGTGATGAGCTTTCATGGGACAGACCCACTTCTTCAGACCATAGCCATACCAGAACAGACTCAATATTTAAAGCACAGAGAACCAAAAACAGTAATCAAGGTTGACAAATCAGAAAAAAATTATCAAGGTGAGCAAATCAGAGAGTGGGGGGGGGGGCAAGAATTAGTTTGAGCCAAGTAAGCAAAAGAGCCCTTATAATGACTCAGAAAATCCACATCCCAGCTCAAACCACGTGTTAATGTGTCAAATTTGAATATAAAAGAGTGCAGCATCCTCTCTTTCCCAAGTAGTGTGAAAGTTTCTCCTCAGTATGACGCAGACTCTAAAGTCATTAACAGAATGGCCCACTCCATTAAAATGTCTGCTGACTGGTTTGTGGATCAGGAGTGTTTTTATGTCTGTTTTATGCCCATTAACTCTTTGTCTAAGAGAGTTTGAAGTCTATCCAACATACAAAGCATCTGGGCATTGTTGGTAAATGATGGCATATATGATGTTAGTTGAAGAACATGAGAATGTGCCTGTGATTCTGTGACTAACGTGGTTAGGTCCAGTGATGGTATCCCCAGAATAGATATGTAGACAAACCTGGCAGCGGGCTTTGTTGCAAGGAAGAGTCCCGGGACTGGTGTTCCTGTGTATAGACTGTGGCTGTTAGTGAGAATCCTCATAAAGTTGGGAAGTTATCTGTAGGAGAGAACAGGCCTGTCACCTAGGGCCTTCTGGAGTGTGGCAGCCTGATTAAGGATAGGTTGTAGGTCTTTAATAATGCAGTGCAGTGGTTTGAGTTGGGGGCTGTAGGTAATGACCAGTAGTGTTCTGTTCTTGGCTTTTTGGGGCCTATCTTGGAGTAGGTGGTCTCTGGGTATTCATCTGGCCCTGTAGATTTGTTTTTTTATTTCTCCTAGCAGGTAATTCACGTTTATGAATACTTGGTAAAGATCTTGTAGTTTTTCGTCTCTGGCAGTAGGATCAGAGCAAATGCGATTGTACCTAAGGGCTTGACTGTAAACAGTGGATCTAGTTGTGTGTGCAGGATGGAAGCTAGAAGCGTGTAGGTAAGTATAGTGATCAGTGGGTTTCTGGTAGAGCGTGGTACCGATCAGGGCATCCTTGATTTGTACTGTAGTGTCCAGGAAACGTATCTCTCACGTGGAGTAATCAAGGCATAAGTTGATGGTGTGGTGCAGGTTGTTAAAGTCTCTGTGGAATTCTTCTAGAGTCTCTGTACCATGGGTCCAGATCATAAAGATGTCGTCAGTGTATCTTAAATAGAGGAGGGGTAATAGGGGATGAGAGCTGAAGAATCGTTGTTCCAGGTCAGCCATATATATATTAGCATATTGTGGGGCCATGTGGGTGCCCATGGCAGTTCCAGTAATCTGGAGATATAAATTGCCCCAAATCGGAAATAATTGTGGGTGAGAACAAAGTTACAGAGGTGAGACACTAGATTGGCTGTGGTGACATCAGGGATGGTATTATTGATCGCATGTAATCCGTCTTCATGTGGAATATTAGTTCCTTATATAGGTGTTTCACATAGACCTTATCAGTAATTAGACCTTAATTGATTACTCGTGTCTTCAATTTAAGACCAATTTGCAACTAATCCCACCCTCATTAGCTGTTCTTCTACTGTCCTTTAATCTCATAGGTTCAAACACCGAATCTAAATCAATGTGCTGGTTAATTGCCTCATTACCACAGAACCATGCTTCCAAGAATTCTCTTCCCTGTCTAGATCCAGCTTGTCCTATTACTTTCCCATTATTGAAGTCAAATTGTGGCCAGTATTACCTTCATGTAATGAGATCAATGATAAGGGATCATGCCATTTTACAGCCAATTGATGTTCATGTGTATGGGTGGTTAACTTTCTTCCCGTTTGTCCAACATAGTGCTTGGACCAATTTAGGCATTGAATCTTATAAATCACATTACTTTTGCACATCTAATCAACCACATCTTTTGGTTTACATAAAACATTCTTTAATGTATTCGTCGGTCTGTGTGCCACTTTAATTCCAAAGGGCTCTAATAACCTCAGTGTCATTTCCAAGATGTTCCTAATGTATGGTAATACTATCCTTTTGACCGGAGATTCCATAATTACAGGGTTTTGATTTTTGTATAGACACCTTCTAATAAAACTCATTGGGTAACCATTCAACTGAAATGCATCCTTAAGGTGCTTTTCTTCAACTTCATATGACAACTCATTTATGTAATGTGTGTTAATTCTCCCAAAAAGAGTTCTTACACAGCTTCTTTTATGGCTAACCAGATGATTACTAAAAAAGTTATGAATTTGATCTGTGTGTGTCTCTTTTCTATGCACTGATGTTTCCAGGTGCCCTGTGTCACTACGATTAACTAATACATCCAGAAAAGGGAGTTTGTTGTTATATTCCTTTTCAGTTGTGAACGCGGTACCCTTAACTGTTTCATTTAAACTGTTATGCGCACGTTCTATATCTGCACATTTAATGACAACAAACATGTCATCTACATAGCATATCCAAATGCTTGGTTTAATTACTGATAGTGTAGTCTGTTCTAAGCGCTGCATTACTACTTCTGCAATTAACCTTGAAAGCGGCGATTCCATTGGGGTCCCTTGCTTATATTTCTGGCCATCGAATATAAAGTTGGTATTAAGGCATAATTTGACCAGATCATTATAGAATCCTGATTAATGGTTTGTGTTAAATGTGCGGATATAGAACATGCGCATAACAAGCTGGAGGCGTGTAGATAAGCATATCAGTCCATGGGTTTTTGGTATAGGGTGGTCTTTCTGTGACCATCACTTGCCTGCACAGTAGTGTCCAGGAAGTGAAACTCTGGTGTGGACTGGTCCAGGCTGAGGTTGATGGTGGGGTGGAAACTGTTGAAATCACAGTGGAACTTTTCAAGAGCCTCCTTCCCATGGGTCCAGATGATGAAGATGTCATCAAAGTAGTGCAGGTAGAGGAGGGGCACTAGGGGACGAGAACTGAGGAAGCGTTGTTCCAGGTCAGCCATAAAAATGTTGGCATACTGTGCGGCCATGCGGGTGCATGCTTATGCACGCTATGCTTATCTACACGCCTCCAGCTTCCAACCAGGGCACACTACACGATCCATTGTTTACAGCCAGGCACTAAGGTACAACCATATTTGCTCTGATCCATCAGACAGAGACAAACATCTACAAGACCTTTACCAAGGTTTCCTCAAACTACAATACCACCTAAGGAGGTGAGGAAACAGATTGACATTGCCAGACGGGTACCCAAAAGCCACCTGCTTCAAGACAGGCCTCACAAGGAAAACAAGAGAACACCACTGACCATCACATACAGCCCTCACCTAAGGCCTCTCTTACGCATCATCAGCGATCTGCAACCCATCCTGAACAGTGATCTTTCACTCTCACAGACCTTGGGAGGCAGGCCCGTCCTCGCCTACAGACAGCCTGCCAACCTTAAACAAATCCTCACCAGCCACTACAAATTACAAACCAGTGACTCTAGGCCTGGAACCAGCCCCTGCAACAGTCCTCACTGACAACTCTGCTCACATATCTACACCAGTGACATCATTACAGGACCTAACATCAACCATACCATCAGGGGCTCCTTTACCTGCATATCTACTAATATAATATCTGCCATCATGTGCCAGCAATGCCTCACTGCAATTTACATTGGCCAAACTGGACAGTCTCTATGTAAAAGAATAAATGGATATAAATCAGACATCAGGAACGGTAATGTACAGAAGCCTGTGGGGGAACACTTCAATCTCCCTGGACACTCAGTAGCAGATTTAAGGGTGGCAGTCCTGAAACAAAGAAATATCAAAAATCAGATGCAGAGAGAAATCTCTGAGCTGCAATTTATTTGCAAATTTGACTCCATTAACCAAGGATTAAACAGAGACTGGGAGTGGCTCGCACCTTACAAAAGCAGCTTCTCTGCTCTGGGTGTTAATATATCCCCACTAGACTCTTGACAATGGGTCATATCGCCCTGTCTGATCTGACCTGCTTCTTCCTCTTTTGGTAAGTACTATTGATAATGGACCATTTTCATCTGGCTGAATAGACCTTGTCAGCTCTGGCCCTCCCTTTTACTGGGACCCCACTCTTTATATACCCCTCTGAAACCACCACCCCCTACTCATGCATCTGATGAAGCAGGACTTTGACCATGAAAGCTTATGCTCCAAAATATCTGTTAGCCTATAAGATGCCACAGGACTTCTTGTTGTTCTCGATGCTACAGACTAACACGGCTCCCTCTCTGATACAATTAAGGTCTAATTAGTGATAAGATCTATGTGAAAGGACTATATAAGGAACTGTTTCAAGATCTCTCACTAGGCACTGATGATGTTACTCCGTTTAGTAAGGAAACATTTGTGATTAAAGTCGTTAGGTTCGGTGAACATTTTTAAAGATAAAACAGTGAAATGGATGAGGGGGGACAGATGGTGAGAGAGCAGGGAAATAGGGGAGACTGAAGACACAGGAGATTCCAAATAATAGTCATATGCAGAATGGAGATTGGAAACTGAAGGATGGCAAAATAACCAATGCAGATGTAGAAAACACAGAACCTTACATTTCACTTGTTGTAACCTAGGAGCTGGAGTGACTTTTTGTTCCTTTTTCTTGTTCTTGGAATGGGGAGGAGTGATCAGCCCTTGGCCTAGGACACATTTAAAATAAGCCCTGCACTTCATGTTTAATCAGTCACCTATACAAAATCATTTTTGGCTCAATCCAGTTCCTCTTGGGATCTGCAACAGAAGAGCCACACTTACAGCTGGTACTAATGTTCCTCCTAATGTTAGCTTCTTGTTGGCAGCCTCAGAGAAGTCAAAGACTAAATTAGCTATGCACTAAATCCCTTTTTTACCCCTAGAGATAAGACTTTCAAGTCAGAGTTCAAACTCAGGTATGTGTGTTTGAAGAGCCTGAACTGCTGCTGCATTTGCAGCGGAAAAGAGGCTAGTCTCCAGAACTATAATTACAGCAGCTTTTCCCAGCATATATTCTCTTAGAATAGAAACATTTATCAATATCACCAGTAGCATACACCTTACCTTACCCTTCAGGAACTGCAAATGCTTGTTAGGTGCACAGAGATGTCTTTCATACTAAATCTGGTCTCCACAGAACTGCAGAACAGATCCAGTTCTTATAGTTGCGTATTTCTCATCAGTGAAAGTGTCTTGTGAATACCTTTTCCATTGCTAAGGCTAGGTCTACACTAGCTGTGGAAGACTGAATGCTTAGGTTTGATCTTCCGGGGCACTAATTCGTGCATGCACAAAATGGTGCATTCCGGGATCAATGTCGAATCTGGACTGACTTGCGAACTGCAAGGATTAAGGAATGTCTGCGGGAGGAGCGCTCCTGTCAGGATTCTGCAGTGAGGACAGGGACCAATGTTGACAGCTGCAAAATCAGTTTTAGGTATGCAATTGGCATACCTAAAATTGCATAACAGCCATCGACATTCCCAGTAAAGGTCAACGTAGCCTAAGTCTGTATGTGTTTTGTTGCAAGTAAGGAAGGGAACAAGTTTGAATAACATTGTCACAATTAGGGATGTTAACATTTAACTAGCAACGAAGGGTCCTGTGGCACCTTATAGACTAACAGAAAAGTTTTGAGCATGAGCTTTCGTGAGCACAGACTCACTTCATTAACATTTAACTAGTATACCTCCCCTGACAGGGCTAGGGTTAACTAGTAGAGGATGGAGCAGCCCTCTGCCCATGGTGGACAGAGAGTTGCTCTAGTTCAGCATGGCCCACTGCGGGGAAGAGAGGGGCATTCCAACCCAACCAGAGCAGTCTGGGCCATGGTGGACCCAGGTGTGCCTGCTTTGGCCCTGCCACAGCAGCCCTGGTTGTGACATGGGTGGAGGCTCTCAGCATGGTCAGAGCAGCCCTAGAGTGTAGCAGCTCTGTGTGAACTGTGGGCCAGGATGTGCCAGCTCATCCACAGCAGCTCCCCAGACACTTTGCCCCCCATGCCCCCTGCCGTTTAGTCAGTTAATTCGTTAAATGTCAAGTTAATGTTTAACCATTAACTAGTTAAATGAGATTTTACAGTCCTAGTCACAATATTTCCGAAGGTCCTTCCAAATCTATAAATTCTCATGATAATTTTGTTGCATTTGGAACTAGGAAGGTTTTTAAAATGAGCTAAACATTTGCATCCCTTTCTAAATAGGAAAGATGGAGCAAAGGTTAAAGAAGAATGAAATATGGAAGGACAAAAGAGAACAAAGATGGAGTTACGACAAGAGAAGGATAATTCTATGCCTCTGGATATCCTGAAAATGTACTATTTCTGTTCCTCCATTGTTTTAATGTAGGCATCCAGCACAATATAGGTGGAAGTCAGCAAATAGGGATCAAAATAGGCAATAAGCTGATACAGAATTTAGGGCCTGGTTTTCCAAAGTGCTGCAGTATATGGTAATTTCAATTAGACTTTCGGAGTCAAAAAAAATTATGACGTGTATTATCAGTCACATCTTGTTCATTCCTCATACCCTGACCAACAGGGAATTGTATCCAGCAGTATATTCTCCAGTATTTGTCCACAAAGATCACACTTTTGGAAATAAAATGTGCTGATGCCCAGCTAGAAGCTCACCCAAATTGTACCCTGAAGCGGAATAATTTCTGTGCCTTTTACAGCAGGTTTGCTTTTTATGCAGAATGCATTCCAAATCAGCAGTCACCTCTGGTTCTGACCTCCAGCAGGTCGATTTCCATACGCAAGCAAACCGCGGGCAGAGCAGGACTGGAGAGAGCTTTACACAACCCACCCCCCGCATCCCTTCCAGCTGCAAGCGGAGACCGGCTCTGCCCCTGAGCTGTTGCTCTTGCAATGGGACCCGATCACGCGCAGGGGGCGCACGCTCCCACGTCGCTCCAGGCGAGCACGGCCGGCGGGTTCTCAAAAAGAGCAGCGCGGCCCCTTTAAGGTGAGAGTCTCTCCTCGTTCCCCGCCCCAGCCGGGCTCCGCTAAACCTCACTTCCGGGCGCCGCACGCTGGGTGGCGTTTTTCTTCTTTTCCCTCCGTGAAGCTTTCGGGCCGAGAGGAGCGTCCCGCCCCGGCGCAGGATGGTGAGCGGCGCCCGTGGGGGGGCTTTAGGCGGAGCACGTGGGGGAGACGGGCGGACCGCGGGGGCACTGCGCGCTCTGCCGGCCGCGAGGACTGGGCGCGCTGGGCTGCCTCGCGGGAGTCCTGCCTGGGCCGCGGCACGTGGGGCACAGGCGTGGGGGTGGAGGGGGAGATCTTCGGGTTTCCGCCTATCTGAGGTCCTCACTGCAACATCCCGGGGCAGCTGGCCGGTCACAGTGACTGTGCTCGTGGTCTGGGCTTTTGCGTGGGGCTCTGTGCTCGTGGCTTGGGTGGGGTTCTGCTCACCATCCTCTGCCCCCCGTGTCTTGCTCATTCACATCGGTGTGGCTGGAGCTCTGCCTCCGCCCTCCTGTGATGGGTGATTTGGCAGCATGCGAAGAAGAGCGGGTGCTATACAACTTTTACTCTCTCTGCATGGAGGACTACAAATTTGGAAGTGCAGTAAATTCTTTGATATCCGGGGACCGGGAGGTTGCCGGATATTCAGGTTAATGGAGAGATGGGGTTTTGCAGGGGTCTGTTATGGGACCAGTTCAATTCAATATCTTCAACTATTTAGCTATTGACTGAGAGCTAGCCGTGTTACTCTGTATTCTATCAAAACAAAAAAGCAGTCAAGTAGCATTTTAAAGGCTAACAAAATTATTTTGTTAGTCTTTAAAGTGTTAATTGATTTTTTTTTTTGTTTTGATTTAGCTATTGACATAGAGAGTACACTTACTAAGTTTGAAGATGATACCAAGCAGGGAGGGGTTGCAGCTGCTTTGGAGGATAGGGTCATAATTCAAAATGATCTGGATGAACTGAAGAAATGGTGTGAGGTAAACATGATGACGTTTAATAAGGACAAATGCAAAGTGCTCCACTTAGGAAGGAACTATCAGCTTCATACATACAAAATGGGAAGCGACCGTCTAGGAAGGAGTACAGCAGAGAGGGATTTAGGGGTCATAGTGGACCACAAGTTAAATGTGAGCCAACAGTGTGATGCTGTGGCAAAAAAGCAAACATGATTCTGGGATATGTTAACAAGAATGTTGCGAGCAAGACACAAGAGGTTGTTCTGCTCTACTCGGTGCTCATTAGGCCTCAATTGGAGTATTGTGTCTAGTTCTGGGCAGTGCATTCAAGAAAGATGTGGAGAAATTGGAGAAGGTCCAGAGAAGAGCAACAAGAATGACTAAAGGTCTAGAGAATATAAGCTATGAGGGAAGACTGAAAGAACTGGGCCTATTTAGTTTAGAAAAGAGAAGACTTAGAGGGTACATGATAATGGTTTTCAAGTACCTAAAAGAGGGTTACAATGGGGAGGGAGAAAAACTGTTCTCCTTGGCTTCTGAGGGTAGGAGAAGGAGCAATGGGCTTAAATTGCAGCAAGGGAGGTTTAGGTTGGTCATTAGGAAAAAGGTTCTAGCTGTCAGGGTGGTTAAACACTGTGATAAATTGCCTAGGGAGATTGTGGAATCTCCATTGGTGGAGATATTTAAGAGCAGGTTAGAGACATCTATCAGGGATGATCTAAACCAGGGGTTCCCAAACTTTTTGGCATCATGCCCCCCCTTTTGATTTTTGAGAAACTGTCATGCCCCCCACCTCTTCTTTGCCATCATCCAAGCCCCTTCTTAACAAGAAATTCAGTTTGTAATTTAAAATAAACACACAAACATGATATAAAAATGTTGTTTAAAATTAAAAATGAGCACAAATAGTTTTTCTTGGGCCCCTTGTGGTTGCTTGATGCAGCCCCAGTTGCCTGAGCCTGTGCCAGCTGCCTGTCTGCTGCCACAGCCACCCGCCTGAGCCCCGGCTGCTAGGGCCCACTGGCCAGCCGCCCAAGTGCCGCGCTGCTGGGGCCAGCCACCCGCCCGAGCCACGGGCCACCACCCGTGCCACCCGCCTGAGCCAGCCACCTGTCCAACAGCTGCTTAAGCCCCATGCTCCCAGGGCCAGGTGCTTGCCTATCTGCCCGCCAGCCACCTGACCCCCACGCTGCTGGGGCCAGCTGCCTGAGCCCCTCCCCTCCGAGGCACCCCCAGCTCCCCATCTAACCTCATCCTACTCCTCTGCCTCCCCTCCCAATCCACACTCTCACCTTTGCAGAAGGCACCTAGCTCCACGTGGTTCTTTGCTGGCTGCCTGCTTTTTATAGCAGCTGCCTCGGGTTGCCCATGTAAAAGGCAGGGCCTGAGAGCTGGAAGCAAAAGCTGGCTTTTTCTTGGGGTGGGAGAATGTGGGGGGGGGGGGGCTGGGTCTCCTCACTCTGCTCCCTGGAACTTCAGCACGCCCCCCAGTTTGGGAAAACATGGTCTAAATGGTGTTTGGTCCTGCCATGAGGGCAGAGAACTGGACTCAATGACCTCTCGAGGTCCCTTCCAGTCTAGTGTTCTATGCTTCTGCGCTGGAGGGAGGTACAGGTAGTGGTCAGTGGGGCCCTCCCCATAAGAAAATTCAGCTCCTCCCACCCCAAGTTCCGGCCCCTGCTCGGCTGCTGCTCCATTTACCTTTTGGTGGGGGACAGCAAGAGCCGCTTCCAGGGCGGCAGACACTGCCATGGACATCACCGGGTGGCATGAGGAGCTGCTTATGGGGTGGCAGAGCCCCGTGAGGAGTTGCTTGCAGGGGGCTGGACACAGCTCTCCTCTGCAAGCAGCTGCTTGCAGGGGGACATTGCTGTGAGGAGACTGGGGAGCTCCTGCTCAGCCTTGAGTGGGTGGGGGAGGCCTCGCTCAGCACCCTGGGACTCTCCGGGGAAGGAAGCTGCATTATGCCAGTTACCTGAGAGTTTTGGTTGATCAATAGCAGATAAACAAGAGTTTACTGTACATGCAGTTTATGCCCAGACTTGCCCTCTCCCCCCATATGAGAACATGTGGAGGATATTGCTGTTTATTTCACAGAATTAGTTCTTTGAATGTTAATTGACCATAACACAATGAGGTTGTTTAAAGGGATAATGCACAGGAAAAGTTCTTATAGTAATAACAATATCTAGTTCTTATACAGCTTTTGTCTGTTCATTTCAAACCATTTTTCTGGAGGAATCTAAGGTATAGTAGCAACATGACTTGCGAGAGGCACCCAGCAGTCTGGTGGACTGTGACCCAGGAGTCTCAAGGCCTAGTCTGTGTTCTGGCCACTGGATTAGTGGCTCTCAACCTGTTGTAAAGGGAGGTTTGTCATGGATAAATCAACTCGTCTTCTAAATATCTGCCTGATTTTATAACAGGCTAAATAAAAGCACAGGCAAAGTCAGTACAAACTAAAATTTTGTTCAGATTAGGACTTGGTTTCTACTGCACACTGAAATGTAAGTAACAAGATTTACATTCCAATCAATTTATTTTATAATTATATGCTACGATGAGAAACTAAGTAATTTTTCAGTAACAGAATGTTGTGACACATCTGTATTTTTATATCTGGTGTTGTAAGCAAGTAGGTTTTTCAGTGAGATGAAACTTAAATATATGCAAGACAAATCATATTCCTTAGAGTAGCCTGGAAATGTTGAGGCTATGCTATGGAGGTATCCTGTTGCGCCATTTTAATACACAAGGACATTTCTAACTGGAGAAACAGAGCTGTCTTGCTCTAGTCCAGGGGTGTCCAAGCTTATTTTTTAATCAGGGGCCACATGGCAATTTTTTAGATGTTCCAGGGACTGAACACAAAACAGCCCCAACCCCTTCACCCCCAGCCTTAGACCCCTCTGCCTGTCCCCAGGCTTAGCCCCCCTCACAGCACCAACCCATCCCCCTGCCCTTCCCCAGAATTAACTTACCAAGGAGCTGTGTGTGCTGCCACCCCCTGCTGGCTCCCTGGGTTAACCCTCTGGGTCCTGGGCTGGGAGCTGGCAGCTCCAGCCCCAAGGGCTGCTGGGATTCCTCTGTCCTCTGCGGAGCTCCATTCTCTCTGGCTGTAGGGCAGCCAGCAGAGCTCTGCTCTCCAGAGGAGTTCCCAGGGCAGCCCACAGAGCCCCACACTCCAACGGAGCCCAGAGCCGCCGCTGCCGCCACCAGAGCACAATTCTTTCAGCATGGCAGGGTGCTGGAAGTTGCTGCTGCTGCTCTATTTGCGAGCCGGACGCAGAGTGGCAGCAGATGCGGAAGGCACAATTGACTCCTTAAAGAGCTGCATGGCTCGGAGCCGTCCAGCCACCATTTAACAATGGCACAACTGCCAGCTCAGCAGGTGGATGAAAAGGCTCTGTGGGCCAGATTCCGGTCCTTGGGCCACACGTTGGACACCCTGGTCTAGATACACCTCTGTCATCTCCTTCCGTTTACCTGTCTGAACATTTATTATGTATCTATCTACCTTTTATAGTGCAGCTAACCCTGAACAAGAGCAGCATGCTGCTGTTAGAGAGGTCTCAACAATCCTGCTTCTTACTTGTGCAAATCTAGAACAGCTTAAATACTAGCATAAGGCTTTTCTAGAGCCTTAATTGAAACTGGACAGAATTTCACTCACTGTTAATGCTGTTCCTTTAATGTTTTCACTTTCCATGGGCACAAACTAGACTGGTCCGTTTTACTTTATGTGCTGACGCAAAATTGGTCCAACACTTTTGAGACCAGAAAGGGAGAGGAGTTAAGTAGAAAACTTACTTTTGCGTTGTTTTTTGGAACATGCCCATCTTAGTTTTTACCACATCTCCTGTAAAAATGAACTTGGTGCTCCATTCTCTTGATGGGATTGTTCTTTTAAGTTCCAATCTAAAAAATGTGCCTCTGTCACTGCATGCAGCTTGCTCTCTTCCTATGTTGACCAACACACACTCTCTGTTAACATAGCATCTGAAATTGCAAAGGGTGCACAGTTGAACTACTCTGGGCTAGAATTGGCATGAAAGAACACGTAAGAGGGAACTTCTGTTTTAGGACTGTGTCTCGAACCTGTGTGTCTTTGTAATGTTGGGAGGTCAGACAATCTTTAGTGTCAATTCAGAGCAGACAGGACATGAAATTTTTTGTCTCACCTGAAAGCCACAAGCAGAATCTATCCTCAGAGTTGAGGACTGAGTTGCTTCTGGCAGGATGTGAACCTGTGGCTCTAAGGAGTTAGGATATGTTGAGACTGAATGTGCCAAGTGAAGCTTTCCCCCGCTTTGTGGTAACTGATTCCTTTTTTCTAGACTGAGGCAGAAGTGAACCCCAAAGCTTACCCACTGGCTGATGCACAGCTCACCAAAACCCTGCTGGACCTTGTACAGCAGTCCTGCAACTACAAGCAGCTACGCAAGGGTGCCAATGAAGGTGAGTTCTGTTTGTTATAAAACGTGCTGTGTTGGCTGAAAGCATAGAAGGAGAGTGATAGATTTTGAGGCCAGAGGGGGACACTGTGAGGAACCAAATATGATCTGTATAACCCAAGTAGGAGAACTTCCTAGAGTATCTATCTTGCCACACTGGAAGTTCCAGAGGATGTTTCTTTCTCATCTTCAGATGTGGGATTAGGATGTTTGGTAATTCACTGTTCCAAATCCATGTTTGTTTTATAGTTCCTGGTTTGTGCAAATGTCAGTGTCTTCCCCCCCCACCCCCCAAGTATCCTGTCAGGAGCAAACTAGCCTCTTCAGCAAACCTGTGTGCAGCTCCCACTTGCCTCTCTGTTAACTGCACAGAATAGGGTTCTTGATACAATAGTTCCTGTGTGGTATTGTGTGTGGTTGGGGAGTGGTGGCAGGGGAGAGTGTTAGGGAAGATGGGTGACTAGTGGTGAGACTAAATTGTCCTTATGTCCTTAACATTTGTAGTGCCTGTTGCAGTGCTGCATAAGAGCTGAACGTGCTTAAACCATGGGTATTCAATACACTACCCCACGTGACTATTTGGCTGGTTGTGTGTGGCTAGTTGGCATGAACAATAAATATATTTTCAGAGTAATGTGCAGAGTTCACTACAGGAGTAGCTGCTATATTTCAGAAGTGGTTGGATACCCTGGGCTTAGACCAGTGGTGGCCAACCTTTTTTCGTTGAGCGCTACATGGCAGTTTTTTACATGTTCCGGGAGCTTAGGGAAGGGAGTGAATGAATTGCATTCCTTTGTCCTAATTATTACAAAATAAACAAACAGTTGTTGGATCAGTCTTGTTTATATAGTCACCTACATCATCTTCTTTCACTCCCTCCCCATCAATGAGTCCCCTAATATGTTCCCCATAGCCTTGTCCAATCTCTGTGGGGCTTTTTTTTTTTTTTTTTTTGGGGTGGGGGGGGGGGGGGAACGACATCAAAACCACACTTTTCCCCAGGAGATTTTCACAGGCTCTTTGAGACAGAGAGTGTCGTTGGCTGCTGTACAACCAGGACAACTCAGTGGGGTCCTGAAGCCGTCGTCGGGGATCTGTACCATTACAGTGGTGCCTACCAATAGATTCACTGTTAAATAGATTTTGTTTCCTGACTTTCCTTTGGTGTTCATGTGCTCCACAGCAAGACCTCTGCCTAACTCTCTCTTCCTTCACTCTTTCTGCAGCCACTAAAACGCTGAACAGAGGAATAGCAGAATTCATTGTGATGGCTGCAGATGCTGAGCCCCTGGAGATCATCCTGCACCTCCCTCTCTTGTGCGAGGACAAGAATGTGCCCTATGTCTTTGTGCGCTCCAAGCAGGCCCTGGGCCGGGCATGTGGTGTCTCCCGGCCTGTAATTGCTTGCTCAATTACCATCAAAGAAGGGTCACAACTGAAGCCTCAGATTCAGTCAGTACAGCAAGCCATAGAGAGACTGTTGGTCTAAATTCACCTAAAACACCGTAGCTGAAATCCATACTTAAAAAAGAACAAAATGAGTTGGCGGTGGAATTAATATTAGACAATACAATAGTTTGATACCAAGCCCTTGTTTTAAAACGCTAAGTGTTTCTTTTGTAGTGGCTTGTTCCTATTAGATGTTCTATCTCTTCACCTCGGGTCAGCCTGGATTCTCCCATGTACACGCCTCTTGCTGGTCAGTCAGAGTACATGTTTGCTGTATTGGTTATCAAAACCTTGTTTGATATGCAGAGTAACTTACTGGCCCACAGGGGTATGATTAACTTGTACTCTTTTTCTCCCCCAGTAATGGATTGGCTTCCTTTATTTTGCAGCAAATTCTTCTGTGATAAGTTTGTAACAAATGTAAATTATATAATGCAGGTCCTACCTGGTTTGGTGTAATGAGGAATATTAAGATGGATTTGCCACGTAATGGTATTCATCAATTGCTGCATTATGGAAGAGGCAAATGGGAGGGCGGTGGGTGTTAAGTCAGAAATAGTGGCAACAATGTAGTACATGATACAGGCTAAGACCAGGTCAGCCAATATATTGAAACTGAACAATGGACCATGGTATCAAAGGTATAGAAGGAGGAGAAATTCTTCTACAATGCGATGGATAACAGCTTTTTTTTTAACTGATTTTTTTTTTTAATAAATCCATTATTCCCAAATTTCACTCAATCTGTTTTGAATAGGTTTGTGCTACCACCTATCTCATTAATCTAAAATGAGTTAGAAGACCACTCCAGGGCATTACAATTCAGCATATTAGAACCAACCTCTATCATTTTATTAAGAGTAAGGTTTGATTGAAAGGCAACTTTTTGTAGATGACAGCAATGCTTCAAAGGGTTCAAAACTACATATACCTGTTGCTGTGTGTCTTTTATAATGGAGAAAACAAGGTGAAAGAAATGCCTTACACTTAGAACAGAAAGTGGTGTTTTGTCAGGGCCCTGAGTCCCTGGGGAGTTTTGGTTCCACCATCTGAGCACCTCTGGAGCAAGTTGTCTATTCCAGAGCTTTAAGACTTGGAAAGTTCTTCTGTACTGGAGAAGCAAAGCTGATGGTCACACTTTTGTCTTTGGAGCTTTAGATGGTCTCCTGGGTCTGGCTACTGGAGTGCTTTGAAAATTCAATATTCTGTGAGAAGCTAGTTAAGAGTAAAATGGGAGTCTGGAGGTGGATTTATAGCTCTTTTATAATCTTTCAAATCAGACATTTTGCCCAGAGTCCAAAAAGAGCCAGAATCCAGGCACACAGGGAATGTGCACAACACCCATTCTCTAAAAACTGCTGTCTCAAATTGATATGGTGTGGGGGGAGATCAGATTCACTAACCCTGCTGACACCTTGGCTATGTCTACACTAGCCAAAAACTTCGAAATGGCCATTTCGAAGTTTACTAATGAAGCGCTGAAATACATATTCAGTGCCTCATTAGCATGCAGGCAGCTGTGGCTTGTCCAGATAGGGCTCCTTTTAGAAAGGACCCTGGTTACTTCGAAGTCCCCTTATTCCCATCTGCTCATGAGCATGGCGGCGAGCCGTGTAAATTTTGAAGTGCTGTGGCTGCCTGCATGCTAATGAGGTGCTGAATATGTATTGAATATGAATAGTAAACTTTGAAATGGCCATTTGCATGGCAATTTTGAAGTTTTTGGCTAGTGTAGACAGGGCCCTTGAGTCTCACAGTTCTGTGGCTGTTGGCAGGGCTTTTTTTTTTTTTTTCTTTTTGGTTTTGTTCAAGCTAATGATGCACCAATCTGGCATTGTAAACCTGCCAGAGGGGAAATTTTTCTTACTCCCAGCTGTACCCAAGAATGCAAGTTATAAAGAGCTGGATTTTAGGGAGACAGGAGCTGAGGCCCAAATGATCCCACATTTGGACCATTTACCCTATCCTACACTATGATGTGGTATGGTACATTTCAGGATTAAGCAGTAATCTTCTGAACCTTAACTACTGCAGAGCTGTCATTTCATGATGAGGAAGCTTATGTCATAGCTATACTAGCTGAATTTGTTCAACTCATGGTTGTGAATGGAAAGACTTAACATGTCAAGACAGTTGTTTCCTTAACACACTGTACAAGAGCACCAGAAATAAAGGATTCTTCAGTGAACACAGACAATTAAACCAACCCCATGGTTATTGCCTATTCAATACATTTTTACATAAAAGGACCTGTTAAAAACAAGAGGTGGCTCTGAGGACTGGGAAAAGCTAAAACTAAAGCAGACCTTGAAGGCCACATGAATGCCATGAAGATGTAACATACCTAATGGATACCAGAAAACCCTTTGTGAGATATGTGCACATTAAATACAAGATGAGGATATGATAGCAAGAGCATTCCTTCCTGGAACTGCAGACTAGTAATCTTCAAGCCAGGGCTCAGTAGGAAAAGGGGTCAGAGCAACTTTTTCACCTGATATCACTAAGTCAGGTGGAGGTCCATTTTTCACCTAAATCCTCACCCCCTTTTGCCTGCAACAACCTGACCCTGATTCCAGGCCAAACTCCCTATGCAATGTAACTGTTTGAAGGAGAAAAGGGTTTACAAGACTGAAGTGTGGTTATGCTAAAGTTAAGTCAGCAACACTCTTCAAGATGTATATAAAGTGCTTTTGCTAGCCCTACACTTTAAAAAGAGGGATGTTCAAGTGCTAGCAGTTTAACACATTTACATATTGTAGGTTCCACTTTGATGCAAAAATCCTTGGACATAACACCCTTTTTCAAGTTCTTGCTCACAGACTTCTGCTTTCAGGTATGTGACTCATTTGAGAGTTGAAAATATCAGTATGTGGGTCGCTGTCTCTTGGGATGTCATTATCCTTCTCTCCTCAAAGGGAATACATTACCTGATGTTTAATATGACACTAGTTATCTTTAGTCTTGTTTCTCCCTGAGTTTAGCTTTCAGGGGTGTGGGGGGAGGGCAGGGAAGGAGGGTGAATCCATTTATTTTAAACTGCTTCTACTCACCCTAGCTTTCTGACAATCCCGTTACGAGGATATGCTGACGATTTTGATTATGCTTATGGCAGAATAGAATTCAGTTTGTTCTGGCGTAAGGTGTTTGGGCTCTCACAGGTTTAATGTGTTGATCAGTACAATAAGATACCACTCATAGTTTTTATAAGCAAATATACTTGAAAAGTAAGCCTGATACAAAAATAGCACTTTCATCCATTACCATACAGATTATTCCACTTATTTTAAATAGGCAAGATTTGCTGTATGTGACAGCCTATCTTCTATGCCATTCTGCTTTTCTAAAGAAGTAAGGCTACAAAACAAACTTGCATTTATTCAGACACCAAGGCACAATAGTGTTTATTTGAATTCTAGGACTGAAGTTGGGAGGTGGGGTTATTTTACTGTTGTCACAAAAAGGAAGAAATGTTTCCTCTTACTGGAGTCTTCAGTGTTGGATATAAAAAATTGTTTCTCTACCCCCTTTCTTCCATTAGCATCACAACTGAACTCAGAGCCAAAACCCAGGGATGTAGACAAGTGTTAAGCAGAATAGAGTCAACCCCTTTGTCATTGAAGGCCTAAGTTCCTGTTTAAAACTTTCTGAAATAGTCAGTCAATGCATCTAGCAGTTCTTGCTTCTTCCCTCCACCTTTCAGCCCATAAACCCTGCATGCTTCCTTCAGCACAGGCACAGTGAATTTGCCCAGAGTGCCCTTCTGTACATGGCTCCTAAGTTCAACCTCTGATACTTCCATCTTGGGCTTCTTCTCTGCTTGGCCAGCACCTTCTCCTATTAGAAAGAGATTTGGACAACAACATTAACAGAACTCTAAGTATAGGGAAAACACTGCAATACTTCATGTGCCAATCTGGTTACCTGTAAGTAACCAGTAGTTTTAATGGCTATGTACAGATTGATCTCCTGTAATCATTCAAATAGGGATGCTTCTAAGATAAAGAAACTAGAAATTTGTCAAATAATATCAGTTGTTTATTAATATGGTACAAGAAAAGGTTTCTATACAGTACCTGTCTCTGCAGAGCACTCCCATGCAGCAATATTATATTCAACTTACGCAGAAGGTGTGCTCCTCACATTACAAATTACAGTTGGTATCATTTATATGCTTTCATAAGTTACTTCTTGACATATCACTAGCTAGTTTTTCAGTTCCTCCCTTATATTTGTTTTGGATATAAGTGTTCTGGTACTGATCTGTGCAGGTACTTCCCTAGAACAAATGTATCTTTATTTTGACAGCTTTTCCATCTGCTTGTGCCTAATGCTTATGTCAGCAAATGAAAGATGATCTAGGATACTCAGCATAAGTGAACAGAGTTATGGTGTAAGTCAGTTTAGCCTATATCAATGTTACACTTTGCACTTTTATATACAGGAAACCCCAATCCCCCCCCGCCCAACTTCTGAGCAGGTTGTGTTCCAAAATTCATTTGTAAGTCAGTCATTTGGTACTTGGAATGCCTCTTCCTATAGAAACAAGGTTCGAAACAGTAGGTAGGTAGGTTTCCAGGCTAGCCCACAAAAGTCTAATGCAGCTGAAATACTGTGTATTTGCAATGAAAAATAGAAGAAACAAGTTTTTATTTAATCTTGAATGCTGGTGCTTGAGGAAAGGCATGTTTAATTAGACGATAAGGAGGTAGTTGGAGATTTTGAAAAGGGACTTCTGGGTAGAACTGGCCACCAGTCGCCTCCCCACAGGTTCTGTATGCTGGCTCCTGCATCCAGCTCCTCACCCCAGGCTGCACACGGCCTTCACTCAACAGGAGGTGGTAAGCAGCATGGGCCAGAGGAGGTGGGAGTGGCTTTGCAGCCCACAGCTGGAGAAACAGCAGTTTCCCCTTCAAATTGCTGTTTCTCTCCAGCTGTTGGCTGTGCAACTGCCCCATGCTGAAGTCCTCCAGTCAGCATTTGCACTGCTCGCCACCACCTGTGGCTGTTGCTTCTCCCAGAGGTCGCAGGTGAGCTTTTGTTCATATGTGTGGATGTCAGTCATAAGTTCATGCATTTCCTATGCTAGTGAGTACCTTAGTCAACAACTGTTTGGGGCTTAATGGGAAAGACTCCATAACCAAATAACACCATGGCGGATTTTCACGGAATCAACAAAGCAGAATGTAAAATCTCAATGTGGAATTTGGCTTAGGACACCCTTACTAATACCCTTCTCCTATGGAATCAACTACAATTGCTGCATACAGTTAGTTCAAGACAAGTTCAGGTTGGAACACCGCAGAACTTCGACAGAAGTTGCCTACTACAGGTTGAACCTCTCTCATTTGCCAAACTCTAATTTGGCATGATTTTTGTTAGCCAGGTGACCACTTATCATGGGCATGGCCAAGTTTTCTGTGGTCCCATAAAGTTTGTTTACAGCCACCAGTCTTGGCTCTGAGTGTTCTGTGATGTTATTTACCCCTAAATGTCTTCTAAGAGCCAAGTAAGCAGTGGAAGTTTTGGAAATGTGCTAGAAAGTATTGACCTCCTGTCATCCAGAAAATCCTCTCATCCAGCACTGGTCAGGTCCCAAAGGTGATGGATGAGAGAGGTTCAACCTGTACAGCCGTACCAAAAAAAAAAAAACTGGCAGCTCAGGTAGAGTCTTACTTATGATATGAGTAAGTGAAGAAAATTAATGCTTTTGCTGGCCTGTCAAAAACAACAATAAAAGACCAACAACAACCTGAAATGACAAACAAAAACAGCATAAGGTTGCTCTGTTTATTGACCCAGATTACTTCCTGCTGCAATGTGGGCTTTTCTTAAGAGATTTCCTATTCAAGAAATTATCCAATTTGACCAAAAGCAATTGCAGCTTGAGAGTTCTAATAAGGCCACGATCCATGTGCTCCGACTCCATTTTGGTGAGGAGCCAGCTGATAGAATAAGCAAGTCTGTTTTCATAACAGGTTTCTTTAAACCACGAGAAACTGAGAAATGCAGATTCCTCAGCACTAAACTGATATGGACAGAATGCTGCGTATCACAACAGTGCAGAGGGATCCCCAGCTCCACTCACCTTGCTTCCGCTTCACAGCCTTTCCCTCCGGATTGTAGTCAGGAGGATAAACCAGCTGCTTAAACTGTTCTGCCAGATCACCCAGTCTGTGGTTCATTGCCTCAACCTTGGGCACTGGCAGGAAGAGAAACTGATATTCAAAAAAACATAACCAAACACAGGGAAACCTGTACGATTGCAAACATCACCACCATATACTGGTGTATAGCAAAAAATGACTGTCTTCAAAGTAACTATCATTCTAAACATGAGAAATGAAATGCAAAAAAAAAGTACATTAATGCAGTGGTAACTAAAATTTTTGAATGCATAAGAGTCAGGAATTTCTTGATGATACCATTAACTTATACTGCATATGTGCAATGTCTTCTTACTAATTAGACTTGCATACCTAAATAGGAAGGACAGACATGCTTGTGCACAGACCAAATGGAAGAAAAAAAATGCGTAACAGTATGCTAGAAAAATAAGTACCCTATAGCTTTTAATTACTGTTACACTGAACTAAATCTATTTTTTATAGTCACCTGGTGTCTCTTAGACTATAAGCTCTTCTTAGGCACAGAAATCATTTTTGCCATGTGTGTATCTACTGCCTAACACACTAGAATACCGACTCTTGAATGGGATCCTTAGACACTACCACAATACAGGTATGCAGAGAAACAGTGAGAAAAAGTTACAACTTTCCCTGGGAAAAATCTCGTATCTATGCTCTTACTGGCCAGAAGATGACATCATTCCATCCCTACAAATTCATCAGTTGAGTCACTCGTTCCATTAATGTAGCAAAGTTAAATGCTGACTCGATCTTTAAAGAAGGGAGTTTAAGGGCAAGCAGCAGTTTGCTAGTAAGGAAAAGAGTTCCATTTTCATTTCAAAAAGAAAAGTGATTCAGTCTCCTCTTTACCTTCATTGTCCATGATTTTAAGACGTAATGAAGGATTTCCTGGAGAAGACTGAGTACAATTAGTCTTCAAAGCCAGATACCTAGATGCAAAATCTGCCTTCACCGAGCACAACTCCCACTGACTTAAGTGAAAACTGTAGCAGATGTTCAAAGGCCGTACTTAGCTCTAAGACACAACTAACAAGTTTGGTCTTTATTTAGCCCCAAGTGGACATTTGTACACTGCACAAAATTAGCAGTTTTTCAACAAAACTAGAAAGGACATTCTATCAACTACTTGGGAGATGGGGGGAGACGACAGAACCAGAATGATAGTTAGAGATTGAAGTGTGTCACCACCATTACACACACTTAAGTCTCAGCATTGCACAATGCTAACTAGTTTAAAAGCACAAAAAGCCCATTCATATTTTCTAGATGCACACCAGCACCTTCAGTAAAACAATCAAATGGCCTCTATCCCCACCCTCTTTGCATCCACTCATTCTCACATGTCAGATCCTCAGCTTGTTCAGGCTCCATCAAGTCTAGTGCCAAGGCCTCCAAGTTTCTAAAATGCTGCTGCAGAACTGGATTCTCAAAGCTGTCATGCCTGCAAACAAAGCCCAGAAGCATTTACCACACAGGCAAGAAGTAAACTGAACCCATAAATAGGGCTACTGAGCCCCCACCATTCATAAGCAAATTATCCATGGTGGTTCTTCACTGGGGTCTGGTTTTCTCTCGGGCTTACTGTCTGCAGCAGTAGTGACCCGGTCACTGGCTGCCAGCTTATTATTAAGTACAATGTATATATATAAAAGAAATAAAGATGGCAGCAGCTCACACTTTGAAACCAATTTTACCCATTTCTATGCAGCCAAATTCTGAATACACATTCCCTTTAATATGGGCACGATGAAGTTGATCCTCAAGGTGGAGAGGCACAACCCCTTTAACAATTATTCTGTAGTACTTTTCATTTAAGCATCCTAAAATGCTTGACTTACAGAGAAAATGAAGGAACCCCGGTCTGATCCATCACTGAAACATATAGTGTCTCTGGAACATGGTGTAATGACCATGCTCTATGGGTCATGTGCTAAAGGATTCCCAAAATAAACAGGTGTGACTCTATGAAAGGCATGCTGTGTGGATGGAATCTAAATGACTCTGTCAGGAAGTGTTGCTACAAGTGTTTAGTTTTTAAGTTTATTATGTTATACAGCACAGACAGTGAGCAGTAGGATAGTGGAGATAAGGGCTGATTGAGATGTGGTTCCCTGTAGATGAGAGAAGGCTACTACAGACTAACTGAAACACCTTTGCCAATTAAGGCCCAGACACGAACCTAACAGAACCCCCTTGCTTCAGGCAGACAGGACAGAATGACAACTGGAGTTTGGAAGCGTGTTGCCAAGAACTGAAAGACCAGAAAACTGGAGGAAGGGAGACCTTGCCGCAAACCAGCAGGGGGACTCCCTACCCTAGCAGCAAGGACCACGGGTAACCCTATGCAGAGGGGAAGACACTTGCAGGGGTTAAGAGGGTCTAGGACACAGATCCATTTTCCATTACTCTTCTCTACCACTTTCCTGGGCCACTGAAGGAATCACTGGTGCTCCAAGAGCACAGGCAAGGAGTGATGTCCTAGCCCCCATGCCCATCCAAGAAAAGCATGGGACCAACAATATCAATATGGGCTATTTGTCACAATTAGTAGAGCCTTAGCCATCGTCCGCTGCACATGAATGTATGCCTTATACTGTGTGTCCTTGCAACCATTTTACAAGCTAGTTCAGGCAATGTCTCCCCTGCAATAATCTTCAAGATTTGTGCAAACACACCTAAGCAAAGTGCATTGTAGACCTAGACCACAGCTAATTTTTGATTAGCAACCCAATTTTGTCTGCTAGAAGGAGCAGCTTTGGAGTAATTTCCCAATGTGGGATAGAATTATGATTAATTCATCTTATGTAGACTTAATATAATGATGGGTACAGTGTGTCTGAACCAGTGAAGCTATACTTCTATTGGAGCTTTGACCACACTGCGGCAGATATCTAAGTGGATTGCACCAGATCAACCAGAACTGACCTAAAGATCGGCACTCAAGTTTTGCAATCAGCCATTCTAATCAGTATCTGGAAGCTATCTGTATTGACTCTTGGATGTTGACAACCTTATTGTAAAAAGTGTCGTCCAACTAAAGCACTTCAAACAATGGTTTTATACAATGTTTAGAGTCTGCATGTCCTCGGATCACTAGACAGCCAAACAGACTCTGATTATTCAGAGTTAAGAAAAAGCTCCCATGTTACATTAAAAATTGCAGTTTCAGCCACCTTGTGCTTTGAAAGCTATGATCATGTGCACACACCATAGCTGCCACTAAGCACTGGACAACACAGCAGGTGATTGCTTTGCATATTCTTGCCCCTTGCCTCTGGCCTCCATTCACCTGTACTTGAAACGGAGCTTCTGGACTATTTCCTTCATTTTGTCCACCTGTTCTTGATTGGCTGGGACTTTTTCTGTAAAGTCAATTTTCCGTTTATCATCTGCATAAGGCAGAAAAATGAGGTGGAAACCTAGACAAGAGAGAGGTCACAGAGTAGTTAGCTGAAAGCCTGATCTCAGAAAAGCATATCAAATGCAAGTTCAAGATGCTCAGCAGTTGGATTAGCAGGTAAAAAAAAAAAAATCTACCCATACTTGCTAGACACTTATTGTTGTAGTCCATCTGTAAATGTAATGTACAGTTAACCAAGTAGGTGAGCTGTAACTAGGGATTCTTGAGTTACAATTCCATCGGACATTGATTCTCAGCAGACTTGGCAAGTCACCTGTCTTTTGTGCATCACCTCATCTTTTAATCAGGATAACGCTCATCCCACTCATAGGGATATTGGAACAATGAATAGAATCACACACTACATGCATTGAGAATTATTCTTTGCCCCAAATTCCCCAAACAAGTCTTGTCCAGCTATAAAAATAAGGAAACACAGGACAATAATTGCCTTCTACTCTTCCATAACACTTAATTGATACACTGACAATCAATAAATGAAAATCATGATCACTCAAGAAGCTACAGAAGAACCCAGGAAGAGAACAAAATTCAAGCAAGCATAAGAGCGCTAGGTAACTAATAAAGAGGTTTCTCCGGTCTGATGCTGGCTACCTGAAGCAGTTATCATAGGTGTGGAAGTGGAAGGAAACTGGTACAGCCACATTGGACTTACTGTTATTTTATGCAGGGCAAGTACTAACACAAATGGAGGCTTTTCAAATGTGTAGCAGAGCACACTAGGCAAGTACAACATGGTACAATATGGCACAAACTAAACAAGGCCAAAAACAGCCCTGCAACAAATCCACAGTAGCAGGCATACATTTTAAGTTGACCAATTGAAAAACTGTAGCAGACTCATGCCAAGTAAATACTTCAGGTGCATAACTGTGGCTAGGGACTAAATAGTGCTTTGTTCTGTATCAGATTCCCGTCATGCCCCTCTGTTTCTGCAAGCCACTTTCTCTCCAGTCTTTGTACTAGGCACCAGGCAGTATCTGGCAGGGATAGTGCATGTTCTCTTGCAGGCACCATTTTTAATGCTTCAGTATAGGACAATACAATCTCTTCACATACCTGGAGGGACTATCTGCACTTTCTGTTCATTCAGCTCCTCATCCTGGGGGACCAGGGCCACAAAGCGGGGAGGAGTGTTCCGGCGGGGGGTGTACCTGCACAATGCCATCACCTCTTTCTCCAGGCACTTGGTCAGTAAGGCATTAAACAGAGTCGTACTCCCTATCCAAAGCAAACATAGATCTGTCAGATTAAGAATATTGCTCTCTCCTGAAACACAGACCCTTGGCCCGAAGCAACACAGATCATATAGCATTTGCCACTTTCTGAATATATGTGCAACACTCACAAAAGTGGACAGAACAGGAGGCAGAAAAATAACGTTTAAAGGGCAAAACTCTGAGGTGACAACATGGTCTCACCTGAACTTAAGAGCTAGAGAATGTTGGTCTCACCAACATTTGCAACAGGAGATGAGGGAGAAAACAGAGGGAGACATCTGACAAAGGCCCCTTTCAATTTGAATATATACTGTGACACACTCTTGGATACCTAGCAGTAGTGGACTCAAGGCCCTCACTGCAGAGGCAAAATACTAAGAATCTAGACTGTAAAAACTTGATCCTCTTTCCAGACCAAACATTAGTTTTTACTTTCATCAGAGAGCTGACTCAGAATACGCAATCAACGGGGTGTTGTTCTGTTGGCCCTAAAGGGACAATAAGGAGGTAGCTGAATGTTATGTCTATACATATGGGAGGGTTCAATACATCACGATTGATCTTCCAGGGATCGATTTTGCCATGTGGTGAAGACACTACCAAATTGATCTCTCTGGGCTCGACCATCAACCCTGGTACTCCACACTATCATGTGGAGTAAGGGATATCAGCTTGAGCCCAAATATCCCTGATCTGAACCAGAGAACAAAGTAGAACCTGATACACTGATTCTAGCTACATTAATGGCATAGCTAGAATTGCCTCTCTTGGACTGGCCGTTTCCTGGTGTAGACCAGGCCTCAGAAGATGCCTAATACCCATATGAGAAGCAGTGTCTCACATGCTAAGGGAGAAGGGCACTCTACTTTACCAGGGCCCTTTTGAGTTCAAGGCCTACTCTTTGTGTGACAGAACTACTGACTACTTCATCTTAAGTGCCTTCCACTCACAAGTTAAATAATGGCAAGAGAGAAAAAAAGGCCACAGGTTCCACCCCTAACACTTTTGTCCACTTATAACAATCCAGAACCCCCAAATGCTGCTAATGCACACATCCTTGCTCGGTATTCCCTTTGTCCTGCTTAGTGGGCATAACAATAAAGATAAAACCTTTGAATCCACTCCTATTAAGATCCTGGAGCTCTCTATTCTGAGCCGTGCCTTCCTGTCTCAGTGCCAATATACCTCAGGTTACAAATACAGAGACTGCTGTGAATGACGAAGCAAACCTTTTGGGGGCACATTTGTTCAGCTGTTTGTAGGTTGAAAATAGAAGACAAAACAGATTCACAAGCACTAATGGGGAAGTAAGAGAACATTAACTGAGAGTAGGGGAGAAGAGTGACAGTTAAACTCAAATTATTGCTCTTTTAAGATTTTGTACTAAGCAGGTCTCTCTTAAATGATAGCTCTGATCCACTCTTCTGTCAATTAGTTTGATGTTGCGTTCCAAGGTGGTCAATCTCTCCCAGCTTTGCTTACCATTAATGAAGGACTCTTCAGGATAGATGAATTGGGAGGGCCTGATATGGTGGTGCTGTTTCAGCATTACCAATGGTTTAAAACCAATCAGGATCAACCCTGGAGGATCAAATCTCTTCACTTCTTCTACCTCTTCTTTCTCCAACACAATCTGACGGTTACCATAAGTCTAATAAATGTCAGGAGGGAAACAACTAATTATGAGAATGGACAGGTTACTCACTCAACAAAAATGACAAACAGTAGAATCAGTTCTGCTATGATGAAACATGTGAGGGGGTGCAAAAAAGAGGACCAGGGAAATGGAGATGACTAGGTTATCCACTGGAGATAAATTCCAGATCAAAGGAAAGACCTGTGAGATGTTTCCATGCCAGAATGAGAAGTACCACCGGCTCACTGATGGTTAAAGCAAAGTCCAAATTGGTTTCACACATAGCATTAAACAATTCCAGCATGTTCAATGTTGAAAAGTCAGCAGTTTAAAAAGGACTTATGGCCCGTCTACATAAAGAGCAGTCCTCCTGCTATTGCCCACAATGGAGCATCTCATATGCCCTTCAATTTCTCTAATCCTAGGTTTCTAATCAGACAGTCAGACAATAGTTTAATGTTTATCTATTCATCATCACTCTCTCACAGAGAGACCTTGAATCCTTTTGCTTTAGTTTCCATGACATTCAGTGTGGGACCTTGCAGGATAGTTTATGGATGGAATCTGAGCATGAATGACAAAGTAAGTATGCTTTAGCAATTCCCAGTAATGGGAGTGTGCTCACAGCCCACTCCTTTAACCAGAAATCTATCTGCTAGCGACCTGTTTCCTGAAAGTACTGCTCTATTTCACAGAGCAGATCAATACAGTAATTGACCTCAGTACTTTCATCTGGTCTAAAAAAGGTCAGATGAGAAAGACGTTGAGATATTATGCTCCTCCCAGACACCTTCCACTCGGAACTTCTTCTTTCTAGGGACAATAAAGCTCATTGTCTTCAGCTAAAGACAAGAAAATAACTTTATATTCCTCAAACCTCCCTCCATCCCCGAGCTTCCTAAACTATTCTGCAGATTGCATATATGGGAATCACTTGTACAGCCTCAAAATACAACTACACCTGAGCACGGAGTATGGCATTCATTCTGTATCAGCAATACTAAATGGCAGCACTGGGGAGTGAAGCATGAATTTTAAGGATGCAGAGTGCAGTTGCCCAGGTTGGAAGTTAGCCCAGTCATTGGGATCTGTATGCCCAATCTTATGGTAATTAAACATTCCATGATATTCTTCATAAGTGGTCAGAACCTCTGACTAGATCAAGAAACAGCACCAGCAGCAGAATAAGGGCTGTCAGTGTCATGATTCCCAGGTGATTCAGTTCTGACTCAGGAGAGAAGGCACACACTACAAAGCCTCAGCCTCACTTCCATCAGCAGCTGTTTTCTCCCTTGAGAGCATCGCCTAAACAGTGACTCATTGAAATTCTGCTTAATTTATGAATGTTACAAAGTTCAAAGATCATTAAAAGGACAAGATGCAAACAGTACAAACGATAGTGTCTTTCTGCTGATCATCTAAAAAGGCCCACACGAAAAATACAAACAGGTTTGTTCAGATGTTTAATGTCCTTGCATGTCCCCAAACACCAGAAAGAACAAGTGTAAAGGGAGCACATTACCTGAGCCTTCTTGGTATCACTAGGTAGAAGCAAGCTGCCTGTCTCTCGGTTAAATGTCCGCGTCTTTGTTTTCACAGGCTCATTGGTTTCCCGATAAAGTTTCACTGGAGGTGGTTTGAAAGCTTTCTGGACCAGGTTGTAAATACCTACAGTGAGGGACAGCTCATTCCCCAGATGGAAGTTTAACCTGTGTGAAAATTGTTGCCAGACTTCAGATTTCTAGAGAGCTCATAAAGAAGAGCTCTCATGTGACAGTCTATTCCCCCAGGTTCACCTTTATTAGCTTTCCAATATCATCTGCCTCTCTGAAATGAAAATATTACTTATCTTCCAATTCTGCTTCATTGAAGATAGCGTGTAAGATTCTCAGTCCTGGGTCATAGCTTTTTAACACAAACAACTTAGCAGAGCTCACAGCTTCTCCATTCTTTTTTCACCTGTGAGGACAGCTACAGTGGGGTAAAGCACAAGGCAAGCCCACAACTGACATCTGTGCATTGCTGCCATACTGAATGTAAATCACAGAACTGTAGGACAGAAAGGGATCTCAAGAGGTCATCGAATCCAGTCCCTGGCACTAGTCACAGGACTAAGCATCTAGAATATCCCTGTCAGGTGTTTGTCTTACCTGCTCTTCAAAATTTCCAATGATGGAGACTCCACAACATCCCAAGACAATTAGGAAATTGTTCCTAATATCCAACCTAAGCCTCCCTTGCTGCGATTTAAGCCAGTTGCTTCTTGCCCCTTGCCCCGTCCTCAGAGGTTAAGAGCAACATATTGTTTCCCCCTCTTTGTAACATCCATTTAGACATGATCCCATCACGTACAACACTGCTGATCAAACCGGTTTAAAAATCAAATAAAGCCGCCCCCCCCCCCCCCATTTGGGTAAGATTTCTCAGGCTATGTCTACACTAGACATAGATGTCAACTGCCAATACGCAATTTTAGCTATGCCAATTGCATAGCTAAAACAGAATTACGATCGACTTCCAGGTCTGTATACATGGGGGAAGATTGATGGGAGCATTTCCGCCTTTGACCTTTATTCCTCACCTCACGAGGAGCACACGGGTTGACTTTGACCCGAGACCACCATTTCGCGTATGCGTGAAATCAAACCTTAGAAGGTCGCCCCTGAGTGGGACAATCTTCTGCGGCAGTGTGGCTGTAGCCTCAGGTTTTCAGCCTGCTCCATGTGGGACCTTTAGATTTCTAGTACACGGTGAAAGGTGTCCCCAGACGGAAAATGGCCCCACGGAAAAATGTTGCCAGAAGGATAGGCAGAAATCTACCACCATCTTTAAGAGGAAGTTTCGACAACTCTGCAGCATTAACTCATTCTTATAAAACCTGGCATAAAGTGAATCCCTCACTAGTCCATCGAACTCTGAGTTGAAATCATTGCCATCAAAAAACTGAATTTCCTATATGAAACAAACACACAAAGTGAATGGTTCAGAAGGAATTTTTAGCAACTTTGTGAAGAGCATATTAATATCTTATAACGTTTTTAAATATGAGCTTTCAGAAGTGTTTTCTGGTTTTTATGGAGATTGACCCAGTCCTGCAAGGACCCTGCCCCACTTAACTAATGCTGGTGCCACAAGCTGTCATAGTCACCAAACATTCTGGGATGGCGTAACCTAAACTCAGACAGATGAAGGCAGTCAAGCAGTTTTTGTGCAAAGGCTCACTTCACCCTGACTTTACCATAATCATTTTTTGTTTTGAGTTATAGGTTTTCCTTCCCCTCAGCAGATGACTTCTGAGATGCCTGGAGGACACGAGCCCCAAAATAGACCACCATGTCAAGGGCTCTGTGGTCATGATAAAACAAGGGTGATGATTTCAGGCCAGGCTCTTGAAATGGGAGGAAGCACATGATGGATAGCAGAGGTTTGGCTCATGTTTTCTTTTCCATTACTGTGCTCCTCTATGAGCTAAGAGCTAGGAGAGTTCCACTGGTCTCATGATAGAGAATTAAGGCCCAGGAGCGAAAATACTGCTCTAATCGTGTTTTTATAGAAAAATCTTTCCACATGAAGAAGTTTGGACATAACTCCTTCCAGAGGCTGCTTATGCTACTTCAAAGCGTTAAGATTTGGTACACACCTGGCCAAAGCCCGTTTCTTAGTCTCCTTTGCTCGCACTTTCTTCATGAGATCTTCCAGCTTGCCTGAGGCATCAGTTTGGACCCCTAGGTCTTCGTCCTCTGCTGTGTTAATGATATCCCTGTAGAACAAGGAGATATCGAAACCACCAGGCTTCTTCAGGTGCATCAAGTCAAGTAAGATACCTGGAGGCAAGGTAGAGGCAGTGGAATCATGCAAATTGATTTCTATTTATACTGCCATGTTTGTACAATGCTCAACTATTCCTTTAAATGTAAAAAAGTTGAAATGGACAGTCACCCAAAAACAAGTGGTAAAGGACTGCATTCTTGCATGATATTGAGGAGGTGCAGAATCTCAGATGGTGGTTGGGTGCAGAAGGGAACTTGGGGGACTTGAGGATGCTGCAGGCACGAGCGCTCCAGTGTGGCCAGAGCAGTCCTCATCCACAGTCGCTCCAGAGGCGCTGTGGGCAAGGGATCTCCAGCCTGGTTGAAGTAACACCAGGCTGCAGTGGCAGGTGAGGTGCGCTCCTGCCCAGCTGGAGCCTCCCTGAGCCACTCCTCCATTCTAATTAAATGGGATTTTACATCCCTATAGCACATCAACTGAATTCCGAAGGAACTGGCTGTCTCAGACACTTACTATTGCAAAATCAACCTCTAAACATACTGCTTTCCTGAATTATAAAATTCTGTTTGGACAATGTTGTAATAGTTTACCTGAATCTTACGTTGACCTCAGTTGGTTAAAAAAAAACAAACCACGATGAATGTTTGTTAAAACTAACTTAATGTTCTGTCTAAATTCTGACAATGTCTCTATGCTAATAATAGCTCCTGTGTGAATGAGCAACATATGCGATAAATGTAAGACGTTCTAGGAAGGGACCAGGAAAGACCTGATGGTTGCATATCTTCATTAAAATGTGAAAAGTAGGCACATGGACAAGCTCTGAAGATGGAAGCAGGCAGTCATCAATGATAACCAGCAAGATAGGACAATAGATGTGAGGTAATAAGAACTTAACAAAACATTAAGAAACATGAGAAAAGAAGAACTCTCTAACAGGATGCAAAATCCATTGATCCCAATGCTGAGAAAAACTGCTATAAGGAGGAACTGCTTTGCTACAGATTTTGTGTTTGTCTGACACTTCCACTGGGATCTCAGCCTGGGCTGAAAGGAACCTGGTCCCAATACATCCTCATATTTCCATGAGCTTGGCCAACTAATTGAAAGTGAGCAACAGACTGGTAAACGAAAGGGGTGTGTGTGTGTGTGTGTGAGAGTGTGAGTGAGAGAGAGAGAGAGAGAGAGAGAGAGAGAAAAAATGATAACTGCTTTTCTCCTGTATTCTCAATAAATGCAGCATATTGCCTCTGCCCTGGAGAAAGAATTTGTGTGCATCTTAAGCATAACATTCCTTCAATTCATATAAAATACAGCTGTAACTGAAAGGACAATTTCTGAAATATCCATAAAAGACCTTACTGAAATAAATTAGAGTAACTCTGGAGTCTACAGTATTAAATACAAATGTGATATGTTATTATTGGCTTAGACTGGATGTCACCTTTCTGGAGAGGAGAGGAACTATGTAAACCCAAAGGCTGTCTCTACACTACAAAAATAACTTCAAACTTGCTTACTCGAAATACAACTTTGAAGTAAGCAACTTCGAAGTGGAGCATGTACACATAACCTACTTCATTAGAAAAAAGGGCCATTTTCAGTAACAAAAATTCTCATCCCCATGAGAAACCTTTTTCTTTTCCCTTCCCTTTGTCAACAAAGAGCCAGTGCACTGTTGGCAACAGAACTGCTTTCCACCAATATCCCACAATTCCTGCCCTGACTCATCTGTTCAGTGTTTTGATCTCTGCTCCCTGCAGGCATCCACCCCATTCTTTCAAAGCTCCAGAAAGTATCTGATAGCTGAGTGTGCTGCTCCATTTGGGGGAGTGGGGGGAACCACCACAGAGCAAAGTATTGGATTGTTCCTGTTCTGCCCTGCACTAGGAACACAGCAGCACACAGACTGCTGCTGCAAGCGGAGTGGGGCAGACTGCTTTGACATTCCTCAGCAAGGAGAACTAGCCAGGATGCAGTCAGTCTGCCTTCCCACAACAGTGCATTGTGGGATACATATATTGCTCACACTGTTGATGGTGCCCCCAGCGTGGACATGATCTGTCAAGAGAGGAAGCGAGTGTGAACACCCTCAGGTGATTTTGTTTTGTCAATAAATGTTTGCTATGAACCTCTAGCTACAGAAAAATCCCTGTGCAAACATGAGTGATTCCTATCAGAGTCCTAGCTGGAATTGTGGGGGTGAGCTCTTGTAAGCAAATTAGAATGCATGTGGATTTTACTATTTGTTTTTAATATATATTTTCTATAATGCTTTCACCTAAAGAATGAGTATGTTTGCACAGAAAAAACTGTGTGGTAAGTTATGACTGTTGGCAGCTCAAGCTATTCATAGCTCCTGGAGAGAAAGCAAAGCACAGACCCTGGCCTATTTAGGCATTCTGGCTTGCTGGGGATACATCAGTACAGGCAGGAAACTGTGCAGGCTGAAAAAAACAAATCAGAACGAGAAAGGTAATGGCTGAGGAACAGAGAGCCTAAAGTGGTGGTATTGTTGAACCATGAGAGGGAAACAGATGCAACTGCCCTACAGTGTGACAATAGGCACTAAAGGAAACTTCTTTGCCTGTCCATTTGATCAGGTAAGTCCAATCCTGGAATAGTGGAAACAAGGCTGTATGAGTATCTGAGAAGTAGCCAAGTTAGACTATATCTTCAAAAACAACAAAAAGTCCTGTGGCACTTTACAGACTAACAGATACTTTGGAGCATAAGCTTTCATGGGCAAAGACCCTATAGGATAAAATTCTGAAGTAGGCGATGATATTTGCTAAGAACCACCGTTCCAAAATGGAGTCTGGTAAGCCTCTCCACCCCAGCCATCTGGGGAGGGCATCCCAGTTGATGTAAATAAGTCCCTGGAGAGCCACATTCCAGGAAAGGACCCTGCGGGGAGGGTAACTGGACTATAGTTAAAGGGCGACTAACACAATTCTTTCACTAACTTCTGCTTTGATTCTGCATTGCTCACTTGCTTTGATTCTGTAGTGATAACACAAATGATCAAGTCCATGCGAAGATTACACCAGGATGCCAGACAAGACATCACTGCTTTACACATCAGTGTATTACAGATGAGATATCACTTTATACATCGGTGCTGAGGACTGCACTCTTCAAAGGACTTGTTACAGATAAAATTTTCTGTAAACGGCACATGGAAACTTTTTGTAACTCACAGATTGTTCGCTAATTCATCTGGATTGCTCATTGATTATGCTCATTTCCTTAACATCTGCTTCTATTCTTTCCTCTGACTTTCAGCTCTCTATATAATCAGTCATAACTTGGTACCTATCAGTGCATTCTGAAACTCAACCAAGTTCAGAATCACTCTGCCAGCTGGTTGTAATAAACCTTTGCTGCTTCACAAACAGTATCCAGACTTTATTCCAACGACCCACTTTGTCAGCCCAAAATATCTGTTAGTCTATAAGATGCCACAGGACTTCTTGCTGTTTTTGAAGGATGTATGATGAGGAGGGTTTAATTTCACTGGCCCTTTCAATTCCTGACTAACACACAAGACAACCACAAGACAAATGAAAGGAGCTTAATTACTGCTTATTAACCACAACAAAATGGATTGACAGCAGCTAATTTACGAAGTGGTTTTATATTTTGAAGAATTGGCTCCAGAAATGTAGTAACCCAAGTTCCTCAAGTCTCATCACATCATTCATCTTCCTCCAGGATTCATCAAAGCTGTCACATAGTGTCTGCTTCAGGGACATATCACTGTCACTCTTCATTAAGCTCCACTTCTAAATAAAAGAAGAAAATCCTTACCCGTGTCTCGGAGGTCAGCAGCTTTGGTTCTAGCCAGCTTGGCTTTAGTGCTGTCGTGCCCATGAGGGTTGTCTTCATTGGTGAACAGCATGATTCTCTTGTGGCTCATCTTCATCCGGACATCACTGAAGAGATTGCAACAGGCCCAGAGTGCCTCACCCAGCAAGTAGTCAGCACTATGACCAAATGATTCACGGAAGAGTGCTTTTCCCTGATCTCCTTTGTATTTATCCAACTCAAGTACTCGCTTGGCACCTAGATGGAAAGACAGCAAAAACATTTTATGAAAGCTGGACATGCTAACAATTTTTCCAGAAAAAAAAAAAAAGCCACATGCACACACCACACGCAGGTCTTTACAGTTGATGTCTGACAAACATTTGACAGCGAATCCACGTGTGCATAGGCAGCTTATACCAAGCTGCTGCAAACACACTGCTGTTTTTCAGTTATTTACTCAAGCACTGCTGGGACATATATCTATCTGGGCTGGGGACTACATCTCCATCCACCGCATTTTTCAAACTATCAACTTGCACACGTTGACAATAACCCCTTCTGTTGTCCAGTACCAGCTAGGGATGTAAATAGAATTGTAATTGGCTACTGTTTTTACATGCTATCAGTTACACTGTTAAATGTTTACCTGGGACTCAAGGGAGCAGATGGTGCTGCAGCACTCCCATGTTTGATGTGAGGCTCCACTACCATCCCTGCACTCAGGTATCCCTGCCGTCACCCCAATACTAGCATCCAGATGTGCCTGGCATCCCAGCTGCTGGCCTATGCCCAGGGTCCCAGCTGCTGGAATAGCACAAGATCATAATACCCAGGGTCTCTGCTGCCACCTGGCATCCCACCATAGCCAGAGGTGGGATTGGCAGCCCAGATGGACCCCATGCAGAGTATAACCATCAACCGAAACCAATAAGCTTCAAGCTTATCGTTCAACCAGTTAAACTCTTACATCCCTCGTGCCAGCTCTCTTGCTCTCTCTCTCATCAAAATCTCCCAAGTGACAGCAGAAGAAACTTTTACTCTGCAGGCACTGCTATCTGATCAGCTTTTACATATCTTGCTCCTTTACTGGATTTTCTATCTGTTAAGAACTCACCTTAAAAGAAATCTTGTTCAGTACTTAATTTCCTACTCCATCTATGGAGCCCTGAATATCCAGACATATCTGTGGGAATCTGCAGATCAATTTTGCACATGCAGATAACAATTTTGCATCTGCAGAGGGCTCTATCCATCTGCTGTTATATAAACTAATTGCTTATTAACATTAGGAGATAAAATGCTATACAAAAAACACTAGATTACATAAGCCCTCTCTCCTCCAGGGTACACCATCCTCCAGCAGGCAGGAGTCTTTCCCCATCTTTCTTCCCCATTAACTGCCCAAACCGTTCATCTGCACCTTTGGGCACAGAAAAAAATACCCCTTCAGCTCTGAAGATGAGATATATCAGAGGCTGGCAGGCAGAATATGATGCACTCTTTTAATAAGAAGTGATCAAAGTAGCTGGGATTCACACTTCAGACACACTCCTATTCTGCCAGTACAGGAGTTAAAACAGAGCTTGCCTTCTTTCTCCATACAACATCCCACTCTCCTAAAAGTACTTCAGCATGAGGGATAAGAAGTCTCAAGGAGAAACAGTCAATAGCTCAAGTCCTCTGGAGAAACATCTTATTATCCCAGTCCTATTAGTGACTATTCCCACAACATACAAAGTAATAGCTTTTAATTAAATTTTCACTTTGCTATGACAGTTATGCTTTCATTATCACCACCCTCACTAGAACCACTTACCTTCTATTTCAGGCCTCTACCTCAAACAAGAACATTACAGTATTACCTCACCTCTCTTTACACAACTTCCCACATCTCTCTCTGTTACCTGCACTTTGTCATATGAATCTTACTCCTGTTAAACTCTTACTTACTTAGGGGAGAACTGGTTAACCCATAAACTTGATGCTTATTGGTTTCTGGCAACAATTAAATTCCACCTGGAACCGAGCTGCCCCCCATCATCCCAGTGTTGCCAGGACTCCATCCAATCGCTGGCCCCGCACCCAGGATCCCTACTTGCAGACCGGAGGCAACAGAGCCCCAGGTACAGCATTCTCATACTACACCAGCAACAGGGACATCAAGTACATCATGCTGCTGCGGTATCAGTGGGAATCCCTGGGCATGGCAGTGGAGCCCACAAATAAAACGCAGGGGTGCTACTGCATCCCCCGAGACAAACATTTCACCGAGTAACTGACAGAAATTTAAATCAGTTACAATTTTATACATTGATATCCTTACTCCCAGAGTGTTACCCTGCTGCCAACTTCATTATTATGAAAGTTGCAGACAGACTACCCCTACCAGATCACGCTATCCAATTACTGCAATTGCTCCCTCTGTTTTCCATACATGTGCAAAACAAAATTTATGTGCACTTGGCCATGTGTGGATGTGCACCACCAGTATAAACACATGCTGCTAGCTGTGGAAGCTCTGCTAATCAGCATCTGAATCTCTCCAAGCAGGAGGCTTACATGGAACTTTAACTGCAATCAAAAGGTATGGCAGCACAAACATGGTACGTTCAGTAGTACAGCAGGTGACTGACAAGCTTTCAAGAGTCTGGATATGCCAGATTCAATTTAATCAACAGGAAAAGTGGCTCAAAAATGGGGTCTCGTGTGTTGAAGTACAGAAAAATATGGAGATTGGAGGCTGAACCCCGCACACAAAAGAAAATAAACATCGATAGTGTGTATTCTTTTCCTGATTCATTAGGGAAACTCTAAGCAGGGAAGTTGCTACACCTATCAGTCCCAGCACAGAAAGAAATTGAAATCAAGCACCTCTCTCTCCAAAGGGACAAATGGTAATAAAAGTATTGTGCAAACTTCCCCACCTCCTCTTAAGCCTTATAAATCTATTATCTCTTACCTGGATTGTCCAGCTCCTGAAGAACATACACATGTTTAAAATCCACAGAATTCTTGTGTTTCTCCGTGCCATAAAACACAACACTCAAGAGGTCCCTGTCACTACTGATGATCTTACTGGTGTACACATTCCGGATGCACTGGAAAGAAAACAGTATAGAAACAGGAAAAAGGTGTGGGGAGAAAATTAGCTGGAGACATGTTGCTGATGTTCTACTTTTGGCAACTGGCAGTTCTTACTGGCAACGCCAAGGGCTGCCACAATGTTTTCAGCCATATTCCATGACAAGCAAGGTACAAGATAGCTGTCCAGTGGCACTTTAAAGACTAGCAAGATAATTTATTAGGTGATGAGCTTTCGTGAGACACACCCACCTCTTCAAGTATCGGAGGGGTAGCCGTGTTAGTCTGGATCTGTAACAGCAACGAAGGGTCCTGTGGCACCTTATAGACTAATAGATGAAGTGAGTCCGTGCTCATTAAAGCTCATGCTCAAAACTTTTCTGTTAGTCTATAAGGTGCCACAGGACCCTTCGTTGCTGTTACCCACTTCTTCAGATCGTCAAGTTGATCTGAAGAAGTGGGTCTGTCCCACGAAAGCCCATCACCTGATAAATTATTGTGTTAGTCTTTAAAGTGCTACTGGACTGCTTTTTTGTTTTGATAGTATAAAGACTAGCATGGCTATCACTCTGTTACTAAGGTACAAGATGTTTACAACTACATTTGAATTTGAATTTTTTATTGCAATTCATTTTCTATGGAAGAGGATAAAAGAAAGATTTCCTAAAAATGCTACTCTATAAATTTATTCCTCATTTTTTAAACACAACCCTAAATGTCTGGGTTTGACAACATATCAGACCTGTCCCAGCTCGCAGCTACTGTTGTTGCTGAAGAATGGTTTCTGATTTTCACACTATAGCTATAGTGTCCCGATTATGCATTCCTCATCATATGACAAGGCAACAAACTAACTACATTAGCTATATTGTAGTAGATTAAAAAAATCTGCATATATGTAACTCATAAAACACACAGATATTTCAGTCCACACAGTAGGTCAATATAATCTCTAAACACATGATCTTACCTGGATTGTCATATCAAAAGGAGTCAAGCCATCATCATCACAATATTCAAACATGGCCTTGGAAGCATCAACTAAAAAAATAAGGCTGTCTCGACCTGAGTATTTATACTCCCCTGAAGAAAAAAAAAATATAGTTTTATGATGGGTGTGTACATTAAATGAAAAAAATACAACCAAAGTTATCTGTGCTTTGTAAAATCAGCAAATGTGAGGAGAAGCAACAGTAGCCAAAATTACTCCATGGGAGATTATTCACAAAATGGGATCCAAGAGAACAGAAAAGGAAAGAACCCAAGGAGATCCTCAGAACTGTGTCTGGAGTAAATGACCCCATTGCAGATGGGAAGAAAGCAACAGAGAGGTAGCCATGTTTTCTTTGCTACTTGGCATCAGTTGAGATAGCAACTACCTTAGGCATTACAAAAAGGGCTTCCCCATCTTCGATATTTGAACTGATCTCAGGCAAGTCACTTACTAGACACTTACAGTAAGTAATTTTCTCCCCCCTTCTCCACACCTTTCAGCCCCACTTCTGTCCTATGTATCTGATTTGTCAGTTTTCATTTCAATGTTTTTGTTTGTATCTCTCTGTTATGTAATCATCATGCCAATTCACTTTCAGCACTCTCTCCAGATCTGAAGAAGTGGGTCCGCCCCATAAAAGCTTATCACCTAATAAATTATTTTGTTAGTCTTTAAATTGCTACATGACTGCTGGCTTGTTTTGGGAAGAAAGCAGGCACACAGAGCAAATTCACAAACCACTTTGGTTAGAGATTAAATTCTTACCACCAGTTTCAGTTTCTTCCTGATATTCTTCCTCTTCCTCATCCTCCTCATTTTTGTAATAAGACATCCACTCTGACATGACTACCACTGTTTGCTTTAATCAAAAAAAACAGACATGCAGATGAGGCAGGTATTTACACTAACCTTCAGTCTGAAGACCCCCCAGATCATTGCTCACATGGTTCACACACTCAATTATCAGTTGCTAAGGTCTGGTCCATGCTTAAAAATTCACTTGACCTAGCTACACTACCATGAAAAATTTAATGGCCGGAGCATGGTAGCTGGGGAGACCACACCCTCCATATAGAAACAACTAAGGTTTGGTACATGTACTACAAGGTTAGTTAGCTTATGTCAACTTAACTCTGTGTCTATACTGCAGTGTTGCTCCCACCAACGCAAGTCACCCATTACATCAACATAACAACACTGAGGTGTCCTACCAGTTCTGAAGCAGCTACCATTATAGTGACTACTGCCCTAGGCAACTAGTCATGTTATTCTGAAAATACATTTATTATACAACCCACCTCGCCACATTCAACCTGCGGCTAGTTGCCTGCATGTTGGACATCCTGGAATTAACACCACCTCTAGAGGTGTAGCACTTGAGTCAGTGATGGACAACCTAGTCTAGTGAGCTAACACACAAGCAGCCTCCTTCAGCTCAGTGAGCAGCCAAGACGGTCTCCTGGAACTGGACAGTTTTGCTAACCATGCTTGCATACCTAGAATTTGAAGGCGATGCTGACTGAACCGTAGCAGCACTCAACTGGATGCAGAGGGAGAGTATGATTCTTAGTCAATGTTGGGTGCAATCAGCACACACCTCATGTCGTGCACCCTTGTTTAAAGCACCTATCACTTTTTTAATACCGGTAGGGAGAAAAACAATGGATGGATGGAAACCAGCAGAGTCTGGCAAACCGGTACCTGGACAATGGTACACGAACTGCGGAGCCACACACAGCACACTGATGGACCACACGCAGCCCGCCAGCTGCGCGCCCCAGAGCTGGACACACAGTGTCAGGGCAGACGTGGCTGTCAGCAGGTAAAGCGCCACCCGCTAGAGTCAATGGAAACGCACCACGGGGTTGGCGGCCAGTGCGGACCCGAACCACTGCAGTAGCTTTAACTTAGGCCGACTTAATTTTGAAGCACGCGGCCACAGCCTAGGCCGGGGCGGGAGCGCAAGCTGGGCTACCTCGCAGAGCCGCAGGCCGGGCCGCGTAATGGTTGAAAGTCGGAGGGCGGGGCTGACCCGCGCCAAGCCACGCCCACCAGCAGAGGAGGGCGCGCGCCCGGCGGCGCTGGCGTGATAACTGCCTGGCTGCAACAGCTGGCGCCTAGTGCTACGGCCTCGCTCCCGCGGGAGCCAATGTGACACCCCCCGGCCCACGTCTCGCGCCCTCACGCGGGGCCGGCAGGAGACCGGACACCCGCCGCGGAGCTGCGGGAGGACTGGGAAGAGGGGCGCTCCTAGGCAGTGTGGGGAGCGGTAGAGCAGGGGCTAGGCCCCGATAACGACTCGGCTCAGCCGCGCGCACAAGCGTCTCGCGCTCTACCATTACCTCAGCCCGCGCACTCCGAAAAGGGCTACCCGCCGGTTAGGCAGCCAACGGCAACCACGCGCCCGGAAACAATCCCAGCCAATCCTGCGAAAGCTCCACACAGTCTATTCTGCCCGCCCTGCCCCAGCTGGCAGCCGCCCACTCACCGCCCAGCGAAAGCTCCACTCTCGAAGCGTCACCGCGTTCCAGCCAACTACCGGGGCCCATCCTTTATCCCGCCCACACGCTGGAGTCCCGCTTACTTACCTCTTGTACCGCCTCGTGACCCAGCCGCTCCGGCAGCCCAGGCCCCGCCCTCTAACGGCCTAGCCCCGCCCCGGTCCGGCTAGCGGCCCGCCTCGGCAACGGAGCCGGCTTCCATAGCGGCGCAGTGACAAGGCGCCGGCCGCTCTCGGGGTGTGGCGCATGCGCAGAGGGCGAGTTTCCCCTTCCGCCCCCTCTCTGTCACCTCACAGTTGGTGCCGCCGCCGCTGGTGTGTAGCCAGGAGTAACGGCGCCGGCCCCGGCTCTCCCTTCCCCCTCCCCGCCGCTTGGCCGGCACCTCCCCCCGTCGGCCCCCGACCCAGGAGCCGCCTTATCCCTAAGGACCGGCCTCCTATGGAGTCGTCTCCCACCATGCACCCTGTGAAGCTCTATGTCTACGACCTGTCCAAGGGCATGGCCCGGCGCCTCAGCCCCCTCATGCTGGGTAAGGGGGCTGGCCCCGTCGGCGGGGGTGAGGGACGCTGGGCTGGGCCGCTCTGAGCGGCGTGTGTGGGGGCGTTCCCTGCAGGGGGTGTCCCGGGTCCTGCCCCCGGAGGCCCTCCACCCTCCCCCACTCCCTACCTCGGCTGCTCTGGGGCGGCTTCCTGAGGCGCACAGGAACGGGTGTCCCGCAGCACCTGCAGAGCCCCTTCCCCACCAAACCGCCTTCCACACACGCTGGGCACAGACTCGAGCCCGGTAGTTATAACGTGGGCCCTGTGGTGGGGGCCTTTATCTATAAGAAAAAAAAGATTTTCAAGGCAGCAGGGATTCCTTTTCCCCTCTCACAGCACAGTAAGTGCCCCAGTTCCTAAAGGTGCAACGCTACCGACCACGTCACGTTACGGTGGGACTGACCTGTTCTGAAATGGAGTATGCTGAAACATATATACACGTTTTCAGTTTATAAAGTTACATTGCAGAAGTACTGAACACTACCCTGGGCAGCATTCCCGTGTCAAACGTTACACTGTATGATACGTTTATTAGGTGAGCTTTCGTGGGACAGACTGTCCCACGAAAGCTCACCTAATAAACCATTTTGCTTGTCTTTAAAGTGCTACTTGACTGCTTTTTGTTTTGATAGTATATAGACTAGCACAGCTTCCTCTTTGTATGATACGTGTGCATCTAAAGATCAGCTTCTGAAGTGTATGAATTATTACCTTACATATTTTTCAAAGGTGATATTCCTGTCCTGGATCATTATAGGTGAGCTTTATGAGTAAAGGAGGTGGAAGCCCTTTGCTAATCTTCTGAAATGCTCCATTACCAACTTTAATATGGCAGATTTAATCAGAACATCTTAGCTGCAGCTGAGCAATGTCAAATTTTTGGAAGGGTTTTTGTCCCAGATCACATCTATTGTAAGCACCTAGATGACACCAAAGGTGTACCATGCCTTTCTTCTGGTGTGGTGAATTTAGGGGTATATGTACTATTTATTGAAATATGTGTGGAAGTATCTTCAGTTTTCAGAGAGTTTGTTATGATGATTACTGTGTTGTTGTGGAACTTACCAAAGAGTAGTTCTATTACGTGAGCTCTCCAGTATGAAATTTCTCTTATAGCAGTTGGCAATCAGACAAACTACTTTCAGGGATAGAAGACATTTTCTGCACGGATAGGAAAAGATGTACAGGGTGGGTATGTTGTACCAGAAACAAACTGAACATGCTTGGTTTTGTGGAACTGTCTTTGCAAGTTGAACCTCTCCAATCTTTAACTCTCTCATCATGCAGCATCCGAAATCTGGCATGATTTCAGGAAGCCACACAACCACTTACCATGAGTGTGCCAAGTTTCCCAGGACCCCATAAAGTTTGTTTATAGCCACGAGTCCTGACTCTGTGTTCTGTGCTGTTGTTTAGCTGTAATTTACCCCTAAATGTTTTCTAAGAGCCCAGTAATCAGTGAAAGTGTTTATACTGGGCTACACAATATTAACCTCCCATGGTCCAGCAGATTTGTTCAGCACTGGTCAGGTTAGAAGAGCACCAGGTGAGAGAGATTCAAGAGGTGTAGTAATTTTGTCTCTAAAATTCTCATTTATTTTTGGGTTGCGAGAATACTTGTTCTTATTGAGCAATAACTATAGAGTGTATTGACTTTCTATACTGGTAGCACACTGTTTTATGACCCTTTACAGCTGGTTAAGATCTATCAGTAGGTGCAGCTCTGTGTGAAGGATTATGCTTTACTCCTTTGTCTGAATTTTTCTTTTAAATGGTGTTAGGGAAGATAATTTCAGTCTCCCCTGGATATGAATGGAAAACTTGTTCCTGACCATAAGGCATTTCTTGATGGAAAAGACTGAACGGGATCAGTGTCAGTGATCCCTAACAGGTTGATGCTATACTGAGACTCCTGCTTGTGGTGTAGATTAGTTTATCTGTCCTTCCAATCAATCAGCAATAGCTTATGGATTTCCCTGTCATCTCTCTTTCCAAGAACTTTGTCCTTTGTCAGCTAACTGAGCAATGGTTTAATGAATTTGAAGAATTTTAATCTCTTGTGTATGGTTTCTGAAGCTTGAAATGATCTTGTAGGAAGAGGAAGACCTGTAATTGTCTTACAGGGTTTTCTACATGTCCAGCTACAAAAGTATGAGATCACCCTTCCCAGCTGCCACATTGACTGCATGGCCCTATGTACTGTTTGACCTGCTGGCAATATCATCATCTGCCTGTCTGGACAGAAAGATATTGTGCTCTCCTGTGGCTTTTTAAAAATAAAAAAATGAAAGTGAATTGTACGCTGCATGAAGGCCCATATGCTAACAGCAAGTTTGCGAATTTCAGAAGAAAACATTCATGTTGAGACCCTAAGCAATTACTTTTTTCTGTGTATGACAGGTAGAAAAAAAAACAGCAGCTTTTGGAAGTGTGCATTCTCCCCACTTCCAGCTGCCAGATAACTTCACAGTAATTACAAATACTTATTTTCCCTTCAGACTTTTTTACACTGTACCAAGAAGGCTGAAACTTTCTCTTGTAATAGTTTTATTGACTTAAGTTTTATCTTGTGCTATGGGAGAAACAGACATATGACTTTAAAGCCTAGTTTATGCACAATTTTGCATTTATTTAATTAAATGTGAGGAAAATTTAGCTAAATCAATGATAGCTGTGCTTATTCTGGAATAAGAGTTCATCCACAGGCTTGTACTGAAAACTACACTGATGTTCATTCCCATCACTTGTCATTACAATGTAAATCCATATGTGGACCATTTCAAAATAATCTAGTTCCGGTGTAACATAAGATGCTACTCTTAGTATTTTTCTACTTTCTGATTTTCTCCATGTTGCATTTAGGACTTATTCATTACTTATTTTTTCCTGAATGCTAATAAGTATGTTGTGATTTTTACAACACCCAATAATTGCAAAATAACGTGATTGAAAAACAGTGTACATGTCTAATTTTGTAAGAGTCTGCAGAATGGACAAGAGAAAACTTACAAATTGGAACAAAGTTCACAATTGTTTGGGAAATACTGATTACTAGTGATGATTAATAACCAGCTGAGATAGGGCAAGTTGCAATGAGTTCTGGGAATAATACCCTCTAGGCCTGCTTGGTCACAGTGACAAGGCAAAGTTCAGAATATTTGGGATCATATGAAATTGGAGATTGGATTGTCTCAGTGAGCTAGATCTTGGTTTTTATTCTTTGAGTGATGAGTTTCTAGTTTGAGCTCCCCATTGTTATATTTGACGTCAGTGGTTTTCCACAGATTTCTCCAAAGTGGATAGATGAGAAAAGGAGGTCCTTTTCTCAAATACACCCCATTCTCTTTTTAAGGGCTCACAAAAACTGTTTGGCTCTACTCCACAGATTGTCTTTAGGGGGATTTCATGAAGGCAATAACATTTGTTCCTTTAGAGCCAAGAACAGTTCAGATTCTTTAGCATCATGGAATAAAAAAATTAGATTATTTAGTTGTTTTTAATCCTTTAGTGCATCTAGGGACTATCGCCTTCCTTGTCTGTCATGTCATGTGTGCTGTCCAAAACTGTAATGGCTTTTTGTCTAACTTGTCTTCTGTTGCTCTTTCTTTGTCTTTTCGGATGTGCTTTCATCATATCAGCATGTTCAGCTAAATTGGCTTTAAAACAGTAAAATAATAAATGTTCACCAATGGGAAAGCTGTGGAAGTTTCATTCTTAGGATTTGGTTTTATTCTTTCCAGAGGGAGTGGGGGCAAAAGAGATGTGGAAGCCGAGTTGTTCTAATATCCTGACTGTGGACAAGCTACTATAATGTAAAAAGGGATCCATCCATAGTGAAGATTAATGCATCCTCACTTCAGTGTTGGCAGAAGTTTTTCAGGGTCCTGTGCAACTAAAATGTTCAAATATACTCAAAGCCTCTTCTGACTTGCTCCTATTCTATAACTGAGTTGATGACACTGAGCTGCTGCCATCCACCCTTAGGTCCCTGCCGAAGGTAATCCTCCCTCTCGGAAGCTGATCTGGGGAGAAGTATTCGGGGCAAGCAGAGGATCTTGGGCTGAGCATGGGATGTTCAGGCCAAGTGTGTGGGGGGGTATGTTCAGGCAGAGCCAGGTGGGGGAAAATATTGGGCCAAACGGGGGTGAGATGGAGGGGATCTTTGGGCCAAGTGTTGGGGAGTTCTGACTGAGTTGGGGTGGGGCATTTGGGATGAGTAGGGTGTGTTCAGGCTGAGTGGGAGTTGAGGGAATCTTCAGCCAAACTGGAGGTGGAGGCTGGAGGGAGAGTGGGGTGGGGTTCCACGTTTACAAAACGCGCGCACACACACACACACTCTCTCGCTCTCTCTCGAACTTTCTGCATACTAGCCTGTAGTGTATATATAGTTCTTGAAGGAACATTCAACCCACAATACTATCCTTCCAACCCCACCAGCCTGTAAAGAGTCTGTAAACAGGAGATAATTCAACTTAAGTAGAAGTTACGTCCATCTTTTTTCCTTCTATCCTCCATCCATTTCCTCACTCTTTAAGAGAGCAGGATGGGTACAGAGCAATATTGAATCAGCTTTGCCCCAAAGCATCTGCTAAAGAGGATTATTTCAAAAATAAATACTCACCTTTCTTTCAACACCCGGTTTTCACAAACTCTCAGGCACCTCTGGGAATGAGGCTCAGATGCAGACTTCTCTTCATGACCTCGTTTGGCATGGTGCTATAGTTTGACGAAGTAGGTCATATTCTTTCACAAATGGAGTAGTATCCTAAGTGACTGAAAATTATAAAGTTGATAGCATTTTATTTCCCTGCCGCCTAGCTGAGGGAACACGTGTTACTTTAACTTTTGTGTCAGTTCTGCCACCAGATAGGCATCGCAGTCTGTCTATTTGGTATCTTGAGCTGTAGCCATCTCCTTAAATAATCCCTTCATGTATCAACAGTACCCTGCACTTAGCTTTGTTTAATCCAGATCCATCTACAGGCTCCATCTTTATTTCAGATTAAAAACCTACACATGCATACACTCCATCCTCTACCCCCAAGATTAATAAATTAACTGTGCCCACAAATTGGATTCTCAACCATCTAATCTTCCAAATAGTTGGCCTTCTGGATAAACTCAGGCATGGAAGTAATCTGGTTTGATTGGATTCTAAAATTACACAAATTCAGTTTCTAGTCTAAAAGTGACCTTGTATCATGACTACAAACCTGTGTCCCAATTTAGTCCCAAAATAAATAAATTAAGTCTAGTAATTCTTCAAAATTCTGCAGTTTTCTGAGGGCAGTGAAATTGTTTCCTGTGAACTTAAACTATTCTCATGCCCCCATAAGTAGTGTGTAGGTTGACAAGATGGCTATTTGAAGCAGAAATCTTTTTAAAAAAGAAGTAACCAAAAAAAAATGCAGGCTCTCAAATCACATAGGCTCTGATCCAGCAAAGTATTTAAATGTGTGATTAGTGGGCCTGCTTGCATGCTTACAGATATGCATATGCTTAAGTATCTTGTAAAGAATCAGTGCCTAAAAGGCTACCAAATCGCTTAGTCCTAAATTAGTACATTTTTAAAAATTAACAATGTTTTGTGGTACTTAATTTTCATATTCCGTTATAGTGTTGGAAATCAACACACAACTTCACTTTACTAATTATAATCAGTAGTTGGGATTACTCATAAAACTTCATCATCTACTATGAATGAAGTACAAAAACTAAAAGCAAAAATAGTAAAGAGAATTTGATTTTTTAAAACATTTCCTATTTAGGAATCTAAGGCATTGGAACATGTGAAGAATGATTTAAAACAGCTTATTTTGACATCCTGTTTAACAGAATTAATTTTAGTAAAATTACCATAGAAAATCACATTTTAGAAAACTAGTTCCTTCCTCTCCAATCTACTGACAGGATTCTTTTTATAAAGTAACAGCTGAAGTTTATTTTATGTGTACGGCTTTTAGGCAGAGTCATTGCCTGTTTCCAAAGAAAATACTAAACTATGTTCCTGACATGAGTGAAAGAGGAAGCTATTTTCATATTTTGTTTAAAAATGTAAATATTTGTAACTTTTTAATAAATGTCAGTCATTTTTTTAAAAGTCATATAATTTCTCTTTGAAATGGACACATTATTCGGGTTTCTTTAAAATAAATTCATTATTAGGCATTAGTTTCAAATAAATTAGTGCATACAGGGGTCCAATAATGTTAGTGATATATAAGACTAGACACTGTATGTATATTTCTCCCATTATTCATTCTCAAATTCCTTTAGCATTAGTTCAAGTCAATTTCCAAGGATTGGTTGAGAGTAAACTAATTAGAAAGCAACTGTCATGAGTGAAAAGATTTCCATGTTTCTAAATTAGCCAAGACCACAGTTGGGTTTTTTTCATTTCATTTTCTGAACTCAGTTATCTTTCCAACAAGTCTTTAACTGTGGTTGCTAGCTGAATTCACAAAACTAGATAAAGTGGTAGATTAAAAACAACAATTCAAATTTTTGGTAGATTATAATTTTATAATATGGGCCACTGAAATGATGCGCTCATTTTCTCCCTAGAAGTGGGCCTATTCAGGGTTAGGAGGCTGTATGTTGGCAGGGGACGTCTGGCACTGTCAATTCCTCATGCAAGTAAACAAAAAAATTAAATCACCAATGCAGACAGTGTGGCACCATTCATTAGCATCACAGTTCATTACTAAATAAAAAAAGCTGTTTTTCTGATCCTTCAGAACACTGGCTCTCAACCTATTCAGACTACTGAGCATCTTTCAGAGACGTCTCCTTTGTCTTGTGTTCCCACGTTTCACCTCACTTAAAAACTACTTGCTTACAAAATCAGACATAAAATACAAAATGTCACTGCTACATTTTTATTGACAAATTGCTTTCTTTCTATTTTTTACCATATAATTATAAAATATAAATATTGTACTACATTTCAGTGTATAGTCTATAGAATAATATAAACAGGCCATTCTCTGTGAAACTTTACTTTCTTCTGACTTTGCTAGTTCCTTTTATGTGGCCTGTTGTAAAATTAGGCAAATATTTAGATGAGTTGATGTACCCCCTGGAAAGACCTCTGTGTACCCCCAGGCGTATACATACTCCTTGTTGAGATTCACTGTTTTAGAACGATAAAATTTTGGCATTAAGATTGCAGCTTGGGGTTTCGGCAAGTCATGCAAATAGGTAAGAGATGCATGGGTGAGTGGCAGCAAATAGACTGAAGTGCATAAAGGAAGTTGCTAATGATTCTTCTCTTCTCTCTACAGGGAAACAGCTGGATGGCATTTGGTAAGTGATATGTGTTAACTTGCATAGTGTGTGTTAGACACTGAGTAGTATTTTCAACGTGTCCAGAAATTGAGGCACTTTCTGAATGTCCTTAGAGTTAATGGAAGAGAGATTGGTAGCATTGTGTTAGGCACTGTGCAAGTCTCCTTTGAGTTCCTGCCTGCGGACCTCAGTACTAACAATTTTATTACATATTTTATTGCAGTATGGCTCAAAATATACAAAGCATTTTTCAAACATAGGACACTATTTCTGTTCCGAACAGCTTAGCTTCTGATTGCAGACACAAACACACCAACAGCAGGTGCAGGAAAATCATGGCTGCAGACAAAGGTTACAGAAATAGGATCACATGTTTACTTATTAGTAGGTATATGCACATCTTGTCAGAAAATACGTTCTCCAATAAATACAACACCATGCCCAGTTCCCCAAAGTCTACAGCCAGGAGTAAGCACCCCTTAGCCAGTGTCTTCTATCTTCACTCACCAGTCAGCCACCACTGTCCTACCTCATCCAACTGTCTCACTCACTGCTCGACCCCTTCCCATGTCCCCTCATCCAGCCACCCTCTGCCCATATGGTGATGCTGGGTAATTCATGCCCCGACTTCTCTCAAGTTTCTAACTCAAAGAGGAAAGGCTCTGTCCATAAGAGAGGTTTTATCCTTCAGTGTATATGACTGGAGAAAGGAATCTGTTGGGAGTTCTTTTCCCACCATTTCTGGTATCTTAGTACCACAGTGCTCCTGGTTGAGACATTCTCTCTCTTCTGCAGTGTATCATGAGGCTTGACAACCAATGTGACCATTTTTCTTCTAGTTAGTGTCCCACCAGCCATCTTTCCTACTCACAGAAGGGCATCAATGTTTTCTTGACTCTTTGGAATTGTTTGCTTCAGTGATATCTTAGGCAACATGTACTACAGTTGTAGCTTTTCATCCTCTCTCTTGAATGGTTTATATACTGACTTAAACATTTCCTGTTTTTCATTTCATGTGGCATTCTTTTTATGTCTCCTTGCCCTCCCTCTACAGGCACACCTCCATAATTGTTCATCAGGATGAGTTCTTCTATGGCAGTGGTGGGATTTCCAGCTGTGCACCGGTAAGTCCAACCTTTCTGGGACTTTTTCCCAACTCTGTTCTTTTCTCTTCCCATATGGTTTCTTGATGAAGATTAATTTCTCTAATCAAAGGTGCCCTATGCTTGCTCTTTAGGAAGAGTGTATGTAGTTTTAAGAGAGTGCATGATGGAGGCAAGCAAGGTGCTGAGGATCATGATGTCTGGACAGCTGGGGAAAAGGGAACCTGCACAATGGATTTGTTTGCAATCGCAAGTTAAGGTTTACATCTGACAGACTCAGACTTCAGAAGAAACTAGGGACCTTCCTGCATTCAGCATTCTGAGCAGGCAGAAGCTTTCTGCCATTCAGTCACCTTAGGCTGCCTTGATTGGTTCTAAACTGAAGGTTTTTACACTTAAACCTTAAAGATTCATGGCATTTAAAAAGCAAACACACTGACTACCTTGACATCCACTCCTGTTCTTGGGGTAGTCTTAGCCCAAAGTTCACCTTCGGATGAAAGCACCTTAAAAAACAAGTCTGCCATGCACTTACAAAACAATATGGAGAACATAGCAACAAGCTGCAGAATAAGCCATATGAAGTGTCTTGCACCTCTCATTCTCTAACTGGGGAGATCTGAACACAGAATAGTTTACTCAGAATTTGATACTGTAAACTCTTTTTGCTGCTTCATAGCAAACCATGTTAGTTTGTTTACATCAGCATTTTGGACTGCAGGAATACCCCTTGGAGTACTCCATCAGAATCCGTTCTGTCCATTTAGCATCTTCTCTTGCTCATGCATTTCACAGGGAGGCACATTGCTTGGGCCCCCAGACTCAGTTGTAGACCTGGGGAGCACAGAAGTTACAGAAGAAATTTTCTTGGAATACTTGTCCTCGCTGGGAGAATCCATGTTCCGGTGAGTTGCAGCTTTTATTTGATTGTAACATTTCTGTGCCAAAAAATAAAAAAATGGAAGAGTGTCCGGGGGCCTGTCCCAGTAACACAATGTTTCACTGGCCTAGCATGCTAATTAGTACTATACAGATAATAAGTAATGATGAGACTAGAACCCACACTTGATCAACTACAAGCCACATAACACTTTGGTGTACCCAGGCCATTAGCAAAGTTGGAAGAGCATTCTGTCTGGATACTTGCAACTTTGGATCTTGAACCCGTATTGGATATGGACCCCAAACAGCGTTTTGCCTGGTATGTATTAGATAAGAGGTTTTCGTGAAAGATATAGATGATGAAGGAAATACTGTTAGTTCAGCGTAGAGTTTTTACCTTCTGAGTCACTACTGGAGCTTGTGTTGGAGCTGCCATCTTTCAGATGTGTAAAACTAAAGTTCTGACTTCCTGTGTTCACTGGCAGTCCCAAAGCACTTCTCACAAAAGTAGTTAACAATAGTACTTAGTGTCTTGGTGAAACTACAGCCTCTGCAATTACGACAATCTCCTATTTCTTCTGTTATTCCAAATAAAGAACTTGATCCTCATTTCACCAAAAGGATGTTGTGTAGTGTCAGTGGCACAGAATGGCTGCCACGTTCCTCCCCCAACTCAGTTGAATTTTGGAGGGAAAAGGGCTTCTGTGTGTTAATCTGAATTGGTTTAGGGTCCTTTATGATAAAGGATACTGGTGTAATTGATTATTAGTTTGATTTCCTTTCCTTGCTGTATTTTATTGAGTCTCTTCTGTTTGAACTCATTTTCATGGACACAGAGGAGAGTCTTATAACCTCTTTGAACATAACTGCAACACCTTTAGTAACGAAGTGGCACAGTTCCTGACAGGAAGAAAGATACCTTCCTACATCACTGACCTCCCATCTGAAGTCCTTTCCACGTGAGTACAGTCTCTACTTCTATCTGTAGTATAGTGCTTCACGCTGATGTTTGCTGCCACGTCTGGTAATCCCTAGCTAGGGCTAGCTATCAGCTATACCTCATGAGATCAGGGAGAGGATACCACTTCATTTATTTGGGCATTTGTATGTAATGACAGACTCCACACCACAGACATGACTAGAGAAGGGTAGAATATTATTTTCTTCTTTTATCTATGAGCATAAACCAACTGCCTCCCCGTGGTTTTTTATCACTTTACAAGATGTATATGAGGTCAGAGAGCTATATTAAGGCCAGAGGCTACAGATACTAGTACCTCTTTGTAACTAACCTAAACAATGTCTTAGGTGGGGTACGAGATAAATAATGAGTTACCTTTTCTGCCCCAGAGGGCCATCACTATGTTGCCATATGGGAAAGAAAGCTTTAAAGTTGCTTTTGAGACACTTAAAAGCAAGGCTGGATGGAAGGAGAGGATGCACAAGGGAGGAAATAAGTGAAAATTCTATAACATCCCTTCTCATCACAACTGCGATTTGTAAAACTCACTTAGAGGCTAGCTCAGACTCCCTTCACCTGCACCTTCAGTTGAGTCAGTAAGGCGAGCCCAGGCAGATGTTTGGAGCTACACTATCCAGTTCTCCTCTTATCACAAACAGCACCTTACCTGATTATGAAACATGAGGTTGGTTGGTAGAAAAGTTTCTTCTACACTGGGCCATTAGCTCAAGCTAAGCAAAGTCAGATCCAGTATACATTTGAATAGGAGACCTTCAAGGAAGACTCATACTGAATAATCCCTACTGAACCCTTCAGGGAGCACTGATACAGTGTTGCACAGAAGTTCTAGAGATTGTTCTGCTGTCAGAGATGCCATCTTCCAGATGAAATATTAAAGTAAGGTTTGGACACTTGACCATTAAATATCCTATAGCCTTTTATCCAAGGTTATTGATGATAGTCACTATATTTGTGGCCAAGTTTGAATCTGTCTCAAATTTGACATTGTGCCTCACTAACTTTCGTTATGGAGCATCAGTTGGATACTCTACTATTCCACTATTTAATGTTGTTCAATACTTGATAGAAAACTGCTTTGCAAAATCACTTCAGCTAACTACATAAAATTACTAAAAACTAGTATCAGAATACTGCTGTCTTGACAGTATTTTATGATAGGATTCAAGGAATGGGCTCAAATGAAAACCAGAATTTGAACAAATGTTTAAAGTGCTGCAGTAGCAAGTTTTATTCAACTGGTTAAACTGAACCATTTCAAGTAATTCACTGAAGAACAGAACTTAATTAGGTTGCCTTTATAAAGGCTACCTCATTCTAATTCAGAGGTGGCTATATTTTAAGAGTACATGAGAAACATGTTGTATAAGCACTTTGAGATTTATAAACATGTTTTTTTTCCATTTCCTTGTCACCTCAGACCTTTTGGACAAGCTTTGAGGCCTCTCCTGGACTCCATCCAGATCCAGCCACCTGGGGGGAATACCTTCCGCAGACATAATGGACAGAGCTAACACAAGTGGATGGATGTGCCTAGCTTCACCAGGCTTTTCCTTTTTAAACACACAAATCTATCCGATTTCTATTTTATAAGTTCACATCAGCATTGACTCCAAGGCAATGCCAAGATGTTCTTTCAGACTTCCCAGGGAGATGATTTATCGGGTTGCATGTAGGACAGTGCTAGCAAAAAGATTGCCATAATTTCGAATACCATTATTCTAACTTATTAAGGCTGTCTTGTCTGAGTACACAGACACTTTCTAAATAGCCCCCATGCTGAAGATATGGGGATTCATTCTAAAGAGACTGGAGAGCCCATTACTTAATTTGGGGTACCCACCAGGAGGCACTGAGTTAAGAGCCCTAACAGTCTCTTGCCAGACTTGCATATTATTTATTTTTCACTGCCCATATTAAGGGATATTTGCTGTAGTCTATAACAGGAAGATACAGTGAATTTTGTAATACTGCAGTGAGACCCCCAGTATTAAAACCTTTTCATTATTCCATTAACGTTGTGTTGCTTGCTCAAGTGGAGAAGGTAACCTAACCTAGTCAGAACATTCCCAGTGGGGTAGTTACAGGGGAAAAAAGTCTTCTAAATTAATAAAACCTGATAACATCTCATTGAAACTTCGGTCAATGATAGTCTTCAGTGACATTAAGAATGGATTGGATGGTGGCTGCAGCAGTGTGTCATTACTAGCCTCATAATGCTAGGTACAAGAAGTAGGGGATGGAGGATAGGACCTCTTGAAAAGATCAGTATCCCTTTCAGTCAGAGGAAAATAAGGGTGATGTAAAAGCAAAATGATGTGAAACTACTTCTTCTGCCCATAGCAAGCAAGCTCTTAGGCCCCTATGCAGAGTGTTTGATACTGACTACCTTTGCATGGAGCCCTTTCTTGCCCTGCTGAGCCAGTGTTGGATGCACCATGAGGAGAGAACAGCATGGCAGCTGCACATAAAACAAGGCTTGCAAACAATCTACAGCATCTAGTTGCAGTCACAACATAATCACTGAAGTCCCAGCCATCTGTGATGCCGTAATCCTTTACGTGGAGGTGAGACAGGATGTCAGATATGATTCTAATTAAATGTGTGAAGAAAATAGTTAGAAGGTCAGCACTGGAGGAGCAGTTCTCCAGTTTCTCTGTACATTCCCTAAATTAAAGAAGAAGAGGAAAGAAAGAAACAAAAACAGAGCAGTCTCTAAATAAAATTTCTCTACTTTTCCATGGGGCATCAGGGACACAACAGGACTATGTATGGCTATCACTAGAAATGGGTAGGGCTGAACAACAAAGGGTTGGTTCAGAACCATATCCTCCCCTGATTTACAATTACTGTAGCCTCTCCACTTAACTCACTGTGGGGAGGAGTTAGGGAAAGGAAAGAAGGGGTACTTTGTGCTATCTTTCCTTCAGGTATAAATATGCTCCCTCCCTTGATTAGCCAGCAACTGTATTTAGGACAGACAATGTAAGAAAGATAGTCACTGGACACTGGGAACTTCCTCAGTGTTTTTGATACTCTTCAATGGGAAGCACTGTGTAATGGGACTACTGTCAATAAGAGGACCTAGGATGTGTAGAATCTTTCACTCAGTGTCTCAGTGACTAAGCTCCAAGCTTAGTCCAGACCTGCCTCAACCTCTGTTCACATGGTGCATGGGACACTTCCTAGAATCCTGAAGCAATTGTATCCTTGCTTTTGTTGGCTCCTTCTACCCTTGATAATATGTCCAAAAGTATATCCATTAAAGAGCTATTTCTGTTGTGCTTATTCAGTAACAACAATAAGCGGTCCTCACTGTTCGGGAGAAAGAGGATGATTTTACTTTTATTTACTGTTGCACTGCGTGTTGTGTAGTCCTTACACAAGTATATAGGGAGTGTAAAATATGTTATGTCAGACTGATAACATGTATATAACTATATAAGGTGCAGGGCATTATCAAGTGCAACCCAGAATGTGTTTCACTGTGTCGTCACCTGATTGTGTCATCACAGTCCTCTTCCTCAGCCTAGACTCCACATGGGGCAGAACATAAGCAGTAGGAGTGAATACACTTTAGAAACAGATCCCTGTTCACACTAACGTTCACAGAATATACACAGTCTGTAGAAAGAGTTCAAGGGAATTGTTTTCAGAACCCTTCTTTCCTTGTTCCTCCAGAAATACCCAAAAGCAGGTCTTTGCCTCCCTCTTCTTTCTTATATTGTCTTCCTCTAGTCCTTCCCTATCCCTTGTTGCATAAATAAAGACCAGCATACTCCCTAGTAAGGTATCCCACCAGTTTGACTGTGGGCTTCAGCCTGGATTTTACTTGACTGCTCAGCAAACTTCAGGACCTTTTACATCTTTGCTGGGAGGGAGGGGAGAAGGGGAACAGATTCACCTCATTCATTTTGGAATGTGCCATTCCTCCACCCGATTAATCCTAGTACAGAGATAAAAAAAATTACTGGACAGAATTTCACTTAGCTGCAGCTTTTTGCTGTTTGCAGTCAGTGGGACAGTCCCACTATAGAGGGAAGCCCAGAAAGGGGCCTGAGTTCAAGACTAGCTGTGGACTCCTTGATAAATGAGCTACATGAAAGGGATCCCCTTCTGCCTCAGCCAATTAATGTGGCTGTGTAATGAGCCCATCCAATGCTCTGTAGGCTTATTAACAGCCAACACCCTCAAAGAGGGGTTATGCATAAATTGCAGATGTGTACATCCAGCATTCCATCCACCCTATCCCACCCTGCCCTTATTTATAGGCATATATGGTAGAATGAGAAAAATGTAACTATGTCAAGTTAAGCACTTCCGGCCAATTGACCAACAAGGGGGCAGGGAAATGGAACCTCTTAGAGGAGGGCAGAACCCCTTTGCATCAACTCTTTGTTCTGTCTTGTATCTCTGGGATTCCCCTCGTGCCTGCTGAACAACGCCTGGTCAGAGGGGATGCATTTTTACACTAAAATAATGATGTCTCTAGACAGAAAATGGTGTTTGGTTTATTCCTTATTACAATAAACAGAACTGTAGTACATTGTTCTTTGTTTCTTCATGTGTTGACACAGCTCCTGGGCAGAAGCAAGGGACAGGCCCTGACTGGGCTTCAATCTGCTATTACCAAGATATGGACTGGGAAACATACCCAACAGCTCATGTCATTTGCGATGTGTCTTTTGAAAGAGGTATGCAAATGAGGTAAATTGAAAATGCTCATCTTCTTCCCTTTCCTTTCAATGTACCTCATTTGCATGCCTCTTTCGAAAGAGGAATGCAAGTGTAGACACACCCTTGGTGATACTGAAGGGAGTGGTGGCTGCCTCACGCTGGTTGAGCTGGCCTGGTCACACGCAGCATCAAATTTAGGGATTATACTTCCATGCGCATCCTGCTTCTACATGAGGGCTACTTTCTTTGATGCTTGGCGCGGTCTGAAGAGCATCTCAGTGCTACTGAAAAATGGATGGAAGGGATGCTCTCCAGCTCTCACCTGAATAAGATGCCTTCATAACATTCCCTTTGAATAGAGAAGGAGGAATAAAATGTCCTAATCTTTGCTGCTAGGAAAGGCTACAAACTGAGTTAAGGCAGAGAGAGAAATGGGCTGGGTGATGAGGGAACCTGTGCTGGAACTTCCTTGAGCCCCCTGTAGTTATATCAACATTTTGAATGGAAGATCTCAGACAACTATTTTGTTTTTTTAAATAACAGTGCCTAGCTTTCCCTGCAGAAGTGGGTGCGGGGGAGCACAGGTGGAGAGTTGCATGGAATACTCATCCCATTCATTGCTTTAGAGGAATACCTGTGCTCCTGTAAACATGGCTCTGGGGAGAAAGGAGAAAGCATTTCACTATTTTAATTAACTGATCAGTTCAACCCTTGGAGTGTAGGCAAGTTATCATGCTTCAGCACCTGTCCGCATAATTCAGAGCACTTTAGGGACACTGTAGTTATACCCAGCTCTCCCACTTTATGCTAAGAAGCTGAATCCTGATAGTTTAAAGGGTAAGGAATTTCAAACAGCGGTCACTGCACTCATGCAAGAGGACTCAGGATTACAAATGCATTGGTAGCCACATAGTTGCCAAGTGTAGATTCATACATGGGAAAGCTGGTCTTAGACATTAGCTATCAACAGTAGCTTCAACGAGAGCAGGCACATGTGCCAAAAGGGGAATGTCAGTCAGACAGCCCATGCTGCCAGTGACAGGGTACTGCTTTTATGCCTGAGCAGTTGCCGTAGAGGGAATGTATCAAGGGGTCTCTAGCATATAATCAGAACAGGTGGTTTGGTTCATCCTTCAAAGTGTTCAGAAACTCTAGGGTGACAGACTGTTTGCCCAGGGCAAGTGCAGCCTTACAACAAGCCCAGGTAGCTTATGAATGATTAAGCATACGTTTGCTGCATACACACTCATCCAGAGGGCAATTTCCTATTGTCGGTGGTGGAGGCCGCAGGGAAGAGAGGGCTATGAGCGCTCCTTGCCATCTGGTAATAAAAAGCGCACAGGATGGTTACAGAGCAGTTTGGACTCTCCACTGACTCTTGCAGATTGATATCCAAAATAGTACAAGGGAGGCAGACTTGGAAGAACATAAGTCAAAAATCATCCCTCGTGATTTCATTGATCTTAGGGGTGAAGATGGTCTGACATCTGTTCATAAGAGTGAAAGATGGGAAACTGGCACAATGCCAACTCACTGGCTGTAACAAGCTACCTCTAGATGGCAGTGCTATTTTGTCTCATGCTTATATAACTCACATTCCTTACAAAATACTTGGAGCTGCTGTGTAGAGCCAGATTGGGAAATGCCAAGTGGGAAATGGTGAATGAAGGTTGTGACCCTCCAATGGCCCTTCTGGTGGCCTCTGTGAAGATAGTTCATTTCCAGTCCGCTTCCTAGAGGCACAGGTCACCATGCAAACTCTCAGCGTGTAAACCACACACCTAGGAGTGGGTCACTGTCTCATGGTCCCATGGTCATATCCCATGACTCATGCATCTCACGAAGTGGGTCTTTGCCCACGAAAGCTTATGCTCCAAAATATCTGTTAGTCTATAAGGTGCCACAGGACTTCTTGTTGGTCTTGAAGATACAGACTAACATGGCTACCTCTCTGATACTTGTCCCACGTAGTGGCACCTAGACCACTGACAGAGAAAGAAGGAATCTCTACAGCTTTAGCTGAGAGCCAGCTGGCTTTTAGTTCAAACTCTAGAGCAGTGGTTGCCAACAGGCAGCTCACAAGCTACGTGCTGCTTTCTCAAAGCTGCTGCAGATCTGTTGATGTGGCTCTCAGAGCTGCTAACCACCCCACCCCAGATTCCCCCGCCTTTACAGGAGGGAAATCTGGGAGAAGGGGGAAATGACATCATCACACACAGGTTGGGCTCCCGGAGCACATTGGCCTCAGCCCAGCCTCCTGTACTTGTGAGCCCCCACTGTGGTCATGTCTTTCCCATGCCCCACCTTCCCAATGCGCCCCGTTACCCTCTCCCTGCCCTAGGGTAGTGCCTTCAGTTTCCTCTGGCTCTAGAGCTTAATTTTTTTTTATTTAAAATAAATATTTATATGTGTTTTTTGTTTGTACCGTTGGTCCACATAAGAAATGTCAACCCACCCAAAAGAAAATTCAGTCCACCCGAGGATGGATGTTAGAGGGAACACTGCCCCTAACCTCCACGGAGCCACACCTTATACCTGCTGCCCTGTGTCTGCTGCACCCCCCCTTCCTCGCTGGGCTGTGTGTGTGTGTGGAGGAGGTTTGAGTGTGGCTGCAGTGGCAGGAGTGCACTCACATGGCGGAGTGCTGGGGTGGGAACTGAGGCTGTTTCCTCATGTGCCCACATGGAGTATGTGTGCGTGTGGGAGCTGGAGGTACGCAAGCATGGTGTGTGTGGGGAGCGATAGCTCGGTAGTTTGAGCATTAGCCTGCTAAACCCAAGGTTGTGAGCTCCATCCTTGAGGGGCCATGTGGGGCAAATAGAATTTAAAAAAAAAAAATCTGCCAGGGATGGTGATAGGTCCTGACTGAGTGCAGGAGATGGTATGACCTCTGAAGGTCCCTTCCAGCTCTATGAGAGAGGTATATCTCTGTATGTCTGGCAACTGCTGGCTTATCTCAGCCTACAGTGCAAGGCAGGGGTGAGCTGAGTGTGCTTGGGATGTTTGTGTGTGAGCTGGTGACGTGACTGGTGTGTGAGAACTGAGAGCATATCCATGGTGTGTGTGAGGGACCTGGGAGTTTCTCCCATCTTGAGGTGGGAGGGAGTGTGTTCCTGATGTGTGCACAGGCAGAGCATGCCCACAGCGTCTGTGTGCTTGTAGCCTGGGTAGAGAGTGGGGTGGGGGAGGCATGTTCCTGCAGCATGAAGAGGGGAGTGTGCCTACTGCATACATGTACTATATACACTCCCTATTAAAGAGACTACACTCACCAACACCTGCTGATAAGATTGTTAGCAACAATTGTTACTTTTCCTGTTCTTGATCACAGTGGACTGGATTATGAATGGGACAATACATGGCCATCAGCAGGGCATTCAATGGACACTTTTCCAACAGCCAGAGGACATTGATTTTGTTGACGATGTCATCCTCCTTTCACACCAACATGAAAGCATGGAAGAAAAGGTCACAGCACTAGACAAAACTGCCTCAGTGACTGGACTGAGCATTAACAACTTTCAACTAGGTTCGCTGGGGAACAGTAAACAAAACCCTGTGGGTAGAAAGGAACTTGGAGGCCGGGAAGAAATGCAAAGAGGAATGTACAACAAAAGTGGACCCTTGGTTCGATTAGTGAGGGCGGGGAGATTGACTGGTTATCTAAGGTGTTTGTACACCAATGCCAGAAGCCTGAGTAACAAGCAGGAGGAATTAGAAGCCCTGGCCCAGTCCAAGAACTACGACTTGATTGGGATAACAGATACTTGGTGGGATGACTCACATGACTGGAGAGCTGTCATGAAAGGGTATAAACTGTTCAGGAAGAACAGTCAAGGGAGACAAGGAGGAGGAGTTGCACTGTATGTAAGAGAGCGCTATGATTGCTTAGAACTCCAGTTCATAGAGGGAGAAAAGCCTGTTGAGAATCTATGGGTCAAGCTTAGTGGTTTAGGCAGCACTGGAGATGTGGTAGTTGGTGTCTGCTACAGGCCACCAAATCAGGACGATGAGGTAGATGAGGCTTTTTTTGGACAACTGACAGAAGTTTCTGGATCGCAGGCTCTCGTTATTGTGGGGACTTTAAGTACCCTGACATCTGTTGGGAGACCAATACAGCGGTACACAAGCAGTCCAGGAAATTTCTGGAGAATGTTGGGGATCACTTCTTGGTACAAGTATTGAAGGACCCAACCAGAGGTTGTGCACAGCTCGACCTGCTGCTTACAAACAGGGAGGAACTAATAGGGAAGGTAGAGGTGGGTGACAACCTGGGAAGCAGTGATCATGAGATGGTAGACTTCAGGATCCTGACCAAAGGAAGGAAAGGGAGCAGTAAATTACACACCTTGGACTTCAGAAAAGCAGACTTTGACTCCTTCAGGAACCTGATGGGCAGAATCCCCTGGGATGCTACCATAAAGGGAAAAGGAGTCCAGGAAAACTGGCAATATTTTAAGGAAGCCCTATTGAAGGCGCAGAAAGAAACCCTCCCGATGCACAGCAAGAGAAGTAAATATGGTAGGAGACCAGACTGGCTTACTGGGGAAATCCTTGGAAAACTTAGGCACAAAAAGGGAGCTTACAAAAAGTGAAAACTTGGACAGATGTCTAGGGAGGGATATAAAGGTATAGCTCAAGAATGTAGGGCAGTTATCAGGAAGGCAAAAGTGTAACTGGAATTGCGACTCACGAGGAATGTGAAGGATAACAAGAAAAGTTTCTACAGGCATGTTAGCAAGAAGAAGGTGATCAGAGAGGGTGTGGGGCCCCTACTGGATCAGGGAGGTAACCCAGTGACAGATGATGTCGGGAAAGCTGAAGTACTTAATGCTTTCTTTGCCTCTGTCTTCACCAACAGGAACAGCTCCTGGACTAAATGGCAAATGAAATTTAATGTGGGTAAGTGTAAGGTAATGCATGTTGGAAAAAATAACCCAAATTACACGTACTACATGATGGGGTCAAATTTAGCTACGACAGATCAGGAAAGGGATCTTGGAGTTATAGTGGATAGTTCTCTGAAGACATCCACGCAGTGTGCAGCGGCAGTTAGTAAGGCAAATAGGATGTTAGGAATTATTAAAAAAGGGATCGATAATAAGACAAAAGATATCATACTTCCCCTATATAAAACTATGGTACGCCCACATCTCGAGTACTGCGTGCAGATGTGGTCTCCTCACCTCAAAAAAGATATATTGGCATTAGAAAAGGTTCAGAAAAGGGCGACTAAGATGATTAGGGGCTTGGAAAGGGTCCCATATGGGGAGAGGCTAGAGAGACTGGGACTTTTCAGTTTGGAAAAGAGGCGATTGAGGGGCGATATGATAGAGGTATATAAAATCATGAATGGTGTGGAGAAAGTGAATATAGAAAAATTATTTACCTTTTCCCATAATACAAGAACTAGGGGACACCAAATGAAATTGATGGGTAGTGGGTTCAAAACTAATAAAAGGAAATTTTTCTTCACACAGCGCACAGTCAACCTGTGGAACTCCTTGCCCGAGGCGGCTGTGAAGGCCAGGACTCTATTAGGGTTTAAAAAAGAGCTTGATAAATTTTTGCAGGTCAGGTCCATAAATGGCTATTAGCCAGGGATAAAGTATGGTGCCCTAGCCTTCATAACAAGGGCAGGAGATGGATGGCAGGAGATAAATCACTTGTCTTCTGTTCTCCTTCTCTGGGGCGCCTGGCATTGGCCACCGTCGACAGATGGGATGCTGGGCTTGATGGACCTTTGGTCTGACCCAGTATGGCCATTCTTATGTTCTTATGTTCTTATGTTCTTATGACTAATGCAATAAGTGATGCATTGTGGGATGAAAGTGGACAGTCTTTGGTGGGGAAAGAACAGGTTAGGAGCTATCTAAAAAAGCTAAACGTACATAAATCCATGGGCCCAGACCTAATCCATCCGAGGGTTCTGAGGGAGTTGGCGTATGTCGTTGACGAGCCCTTGGCCATTACCTCTGAAAAGTTATGGAGATCGGGAGAGATCCCGTATAATTGGAAAAAGGCAAATGTAGTGCCCATCTTTAAAAAAGGGAAGAAGGATGATCCAGGGAAATACAGGCCAGTCAGTCTTACATCAGTCCCTGGAAAAATCATGGAGGGGCTCCTCAAGGAAGTCATTTTGAGGCACTTGCAGGAGGGGAAAGTGATCAGGAATAGTCAGCATGGATTCATGAAGGGCAAGTCATGCGTGACCAACCTGATTAGTTTCTACGATGAGATAACTGGCTCTGTGGACAGGGGAAAATCAATGGATGTGATTTATCTTGACTTTAGCAAAGCTTTTGTTACGGTCTCCCACAATATTCTTGTCAGCAAGTTAAAGGAATGTGGATTGGATAAATGGATGGTAAGATGGATAGAAAGCTGGCTAGAAGGTCGGGCCCAGTAGGTAGTGATCAACGGCTCAATGTCAAGATGGCAGTCGGTTTCAGGTGGAGTGCCCCAAGGTTTGGTTCAGGGTCCTGTTCTGTTCAACATATTTATCAATGACCTGGATGAGGGGTTGGATTGCACCCTCAGCAAGTTTGCGGATGACACTAAGCTAGGGGGAGAGGTAGATAAGCTGGAGGACAGGGATAGGGTACAGGGTGACTTAGACAAATTGGAAGACTGGGCCACAAGAAATCTGATGAGGTTCAATAAGGACAAGTGCAGAGTCCTGCCCTTGGGCTGGAAGAATCCCAAGCATTGTTACAGGCTGGGGTCTGACTGGCTTGGTAGTAGTTCTGCAGAAAAGGACCTGGGAGTTGTAGTGCATGAGAAGCTGGACATGAGTCAACAGTGTACCATTGTAGCCAAGAAGGCTAATGGCATATTAGGTTGCATCAAGAGGAGCATTGCCAGTAGATCCAGGGAAGTGATAATTCCTCTTTATTCAGCTTTGGTGAGGCTGCATCTGGAGTACTATGTCCAGTTCTGGGCCCCCAATTACAGGAGGGATATGGATACACTGGAGAGGGTCCAGAGAAGGGTGACCAAAATAATTAGGGGACTGGAGCATATGACTTATGAAGAAAGGTTGAGGGAATTGGGACTGTTTAGTCTGCAGAAGAGAGGACTGATGGAGGACTTGATAACAGCCTTCAACTTACTGAAAGGAGGTTGCAAAGAGGCTGGAGAGAGGCTGTTCACAGTGGTCACGGATGGCAGAACACGGAACAATGGTCTCAAGTTGTGGTTGGGAAGGTCCAGGTTGAACATTAGGAAAAACTTTTTCAGTAGGAGGGTGGTGAAGCATTGGAATGGTCTACCCAGGGAAGTAGTGGAGTCTCCATCCCTGGAGGTGTTTAAGTCTCGCCTCAACAAAGCCCTGGCTGGGCTGATTTGATGGGTTTGGTCCTGTTTAGGGCAGGGGGCTGGACTTGATGGCTTTTTAGGTCTCTTTCAGCTCTACTGTTCTATGATTCCATGAACAAGGGGAAGAAAAAGACAATGAGGATCAACCAGTCCAGCAACAACACCATCACACTGGGAGGGGATGACCTTGAAGATGTGGAGCAGTTCACCTATGTAGGGAGCATTATGGCAGAGACGGAGGAACACACAAGGATATCAGTGCCAGGATAAGGAAAGCAACAGCTGCATTTAAGATTCTCCATCCCATGTGGAGTTCACAAATAATATCTACAAAGATGGAAGTATGAATCTTTAACACAAGTGTGAAGAGCGTGCTCTTGTATGGACGTGAGACCTGGTATACCAAAAAGTCTTCAAATCACAAGCTACAGACATTCGTAAACAGATGCCTGATGTACATCGTTCACAACAAATTGCAAGATTTTGTCACACATGAGGAGCTTTGGAAGAAAGCGGGACAAGAACCACTTGATGTTCAAATCAATAGGAAAATGTGGGGTTGGCTAGGCCACACTCTCAGAAAACCATCATCCAACTTAGTCTGTCAAGCTCTCACATGGAACTTGCAAGGAAAACTCAAAAGAGGAAGACCTCAGACAACATGAAGATCTATTGAGACAGAAGGACAACGGGGGTACTCCTGGAGTCAGCTGGAAGTTTTGTCTTGAGACAGAGTGAAGTGGAGGAGACTTGTAGATGACCTGTGCTCCACTCGGAGTACAAGGGTTTAAGTCAAGTAAGTCCAGCTTTCCCTAAATATGGAAGGAAAATGTAAACACAGGCAAAATATGAGGAAGAAAACAGAACTTTCATTGCCGAGTGGGAGATTCAATATTTTTTTGTTAAGTGCAATGGTAAACCACTGTATTTGATACGTCACACTTTGTTGGGACACTTCAAGTCTTCTAATCTACAGTGCCATTTCACCACACACCATGCTAACTTCCATTGGGAATTTCGGAAAAGCACTGAACTCTGCACACACAAACTCACTAACTTTCTAGCTTACTGCTCTTGCAATGGATGGGGCTAGATCTAGGCTCAGATCTGCATACGGCTTTGTTGGTTTGGATCTGGCATTTCTTGTGGACGTGCTGTGTCATTTGGACAAACTGAATGGAGCCTGCATTCACCCTGAGACAGCCTCCTCCTATTAAGCCCAGGGCCAAGACACACTTGTGGCGCTGCACTGCTGCGGGTGCTGCACTAGTTTGTGAATCAAGCGAGGTCTCTAGTCTCCAAAGCCACCCAGCCACATGACTTTCATCTCTACAAGATTAACTTTGTAAGACTGGTCTTTAATGGAGACCAGTTTGTCATCCTTGTAAAATGCGACAAAGAGTAATCACAGCTTCCTGGATTATGAGCAAGCCTCACAAAGCTAAACTGTTCAGCCATGCTCCTGATGGCCTGGAAGCTTATCCAGAACATCTGCAAGAACCCATGGTTGATGGCTCTGGAGAGTAACAGCAGCTGAGCACTTCCTCCTTGAAGCAAAGAACACAAGTAGAATGGAAATGATAACTGCAAGGAACTTGGTGAGCACATATCTCCAGCTACCCTACACTTACAGGAAAACTGTTGTTTCACACACAAATTGAGGAAGCTTTTTTCTTTCATCCACAATTGTTTCCCTTCCCTCTTCTGCCTATAACTCTGCCATCGCTTTCTGCTTCTCTGGAAGTTTCTGGTTGTGAGGAGACCAATCCAAAATAAATGAAAGCCAACTCAGAGCAGACCTCAAAATGTTTTCTAATGTTTAGGTGTTGGGCCCAAAAGGGCAAAGATCTGTGGGGCAGAGCATTATTTGCAGAATGTGTAGCAAAGATAACAAAGCAGGGCAAGAGAGAGCCATACTTGGCTTTCAAATGGCAGTCGGGGACTGCATCTTTTAAAACCAAGAAAGGCTGCTCATGAATCAAATGAAGCTGGAGTCCACGAGGGAAGGAATATGGGGAGAGTAGGTAACCTGACGAATTTTGTGGCTGTGTTAAAATAAAACAGTATCTGTCAAATCATGGCATTGCTTGGCTACACGAGCAGTTTGTGCTGACGTAGTTACAGTGACAGCTGGCCACTAGTGGCCAGTGTGGCTGACTGTCATTGTGGGCCTAGGGAAAGGGGGGAGGCAGCTTCATGCCCACCGAAGGGGCAGGGCCATGGGCAACCAGCCTGTAGTGCTATCCGGAGCACAGTCCTGGGCCCAGCCCTCAGAAGCCACACAGAGCAACAGAGTGACACTCCTGTGGCAGCCAGGAGCTCTGGGCCCCTTTGACACACTGGGCCCCAAGGCAATTGCCCCCTGTGACTTCCCTTGTTGGTAGGCCTGCTGGTGGCTGTTCCTGGGGCACAGCCTGAGTTATGTATCATCGTTTGAAACTAATTGCAAGTGTGGGATGAAGTGCTCCACACAGCTTGGAGGTTCTCCGCCAAAAGATGTCAACAATCTGACAATAAAATCCCTTTGTTTCTCAGCTGCTCCACTATCATTCGCTTGGGATATCACAAATTTCCTAACTCTCCCGATGGCTCAGATTATTGCAATCACAGGGTGTAACTGCAGCTCATGTAGCCACACCTGAGGTGGCATTAATCTAGCTAGCCTGAGTACCAATAGCAGCAATGCCACAGCAGCGAGAGCTAGCCACCAGAGTAGTTAGCCAGGATCCTGGGTAGGCCCGTATAGCTGTGATTGGCCCCGGCTAGATCAAAGCTAGTCTGGGTACATGTGGCAATCACACTTCCTATTGCGGAGGCGACATATTTTCTACCAGCCTAGATATGCCCAGTACATTCACAGGCAAGCAGAAGCAGTTCTGCATTATGCAGCAAAACAAGGAGGCTGGGAGAAGAAGCAAAAAACTAATTGATTTCCTCTCTGCAGATCTCCTATAATTAGAGAGGGACAAGCCTGAAATCCCAACAGAGAATGTCAGAAAGTTACAGTGTAAGGATTCTAAATATGAGTGCTTCCAGCTAACTTCCTCCAAGACTGCTAGGAAAAGGCCGTGCCACATCAGGACAATGGCCATGTCTTCTAGAACTGCCTGGCATGCACTCATCTTCATCACCCAAACACACCCACTGTTTGGGTTTGTTCATAAAGTAAAATAGCTGAGCTGTTTTCCTGCTGTAAAATCCCAGTGGAGACAAGGTGCAGGGAATTTCCACCAGAGGGTAATTAACTAACATCAACACTATACCTCTCCACCCACCTCGAGCTTGTTAAGGCTACACTGTAGTGAGAACTACAGAGCCATGTCTCCACTGGGATTTTACAGTGAGCGAGCACAGGTGCAATAATTATCTAACTCACTGGTTAAACTGAACAGGAGCAAGGCACTCTTATTCTGGCATCACAGCGTTCTCACATTAAGTTAATCAGTAATAACTTCGTGTGTTAATAAGCCCATAGGGCAAAATATTCATCCACCTAACTACATGGCAGCCACACTAAACACAGCTTTCTGGTGCACCTGGGGATCATATCCAATAACTAATCCCCTATTTCCAGCCTGGCAGAACATGATTGTCATAAGAACAGGCTATGGCACACGTAGAACAGAGAGAACTCTGTGGGCCAGACATAATCAGCTCGGAGAGCACCAAAGCCCCTTCAGCTCCACTCCCCAGAGTCCTGAATGGAGGAGTCCTGTTCCTGTGTGACTGTTCCTAGGATGCAGTCATGCTTTACTGCCTGTTTGCTCTAACAGGTAGAGCAGAGCAGACTCTTCCAAGGGAGGGATAGAGAGCAGATATTAAAGCACACAGAGACATGAATGAAGATGAGGTAGGGAGAGGCTGCTGGAACTGCAAAGGAGGGTGAAAGCAGCTGGGGAGTATCACATTGTGTGCTAAACCCTGGCATCTATCCTACCCATATACCCTCCCAGCTCATTCCCATCCCACTGAGTCTTTCCAGTATTACCCAAGTGATGAGCAAACAGCCCAAACAAACTCACCTTCAGAGCCCACTTCTTCACATCCTGCTCCTCAGGAGAGAACAGTCGCTGTAGCCCTGGGTAACCAAGGAAGAACAAAAACCCACGCGCACACACCTTTCCCAAGCCACAGCCTTCTGTATGAAGATGGCAGAGGGCGTGTCTCTGTTTTCCTTGCTCTGTTTCCTTGGATACAGAGCAGCACAGTGACCCTGAGTCCCTCACCAGTCAGGTATACGGTATGGTTAACAAAATGCATTTGAAAGTACCTGAGATTCATTCTCTCTGGTCTGCTGATTACCAAGGAGCCATTTTCTATAGTAAAGGGGAGATCCCAGACTTCCCGTGTTATTGGGATTCTCCCACTAAGAGTAAAGCTTGCCTGTCCCAGGAGTCAGACCTTTCTCCAGGGGAAGTCCAAGACTGAGGAATGAAATCCAGGAGGAGCTAAGGACCTTCACAAACCTCTGCATCTTCCGCTCGGTGTGCTGGTCCTGCTTTCTCTAACACATCGCAATCAGGACCTAGAGATCAAAACAAACCCTACCAGAAACAGAACCCTCCACTCCACAAGCTTCTCCTGCTGGGGAGAGGAGAGAAACACCACATGACAGAGGCGTAGTCACATTTCTTAACACAGCACTGGCCGGTGCTCAGGGACTATGGTGATGAGTACAATGGGAGAACCTCTACAGTAAATTCCATCTACGTTTATATCACTTATGATTTATATTGCAGTAGTGCCTACGAGTCCAAAGGCAAGTGGGGGGGCTGCTCTGTGCCCCAGAAGAGGCGGGGCCTCAGGCGGAAGAGGCAGGGCCTGGACAGACAGCCCTCAGCACCAGCTGAACCATGGCACTGTGTCTACTTCCCCCCAGCTGCCCTTAGAGCCTTCCAAAGCAGCCCTCCGGTGGTGATTTAAAGGGCCTGGGGCTCCATCTGTTGCTGTCACAATAGCAGAAACAGCATCTGGGAACCCGGAGCTACCTTGCATCACCATGTCCCAGGCAACTGGCCTCTTCCCTCCCCACCCTCCCATCAGCGAGCCTGAACACACAGCAAAAAGATGGGCCCAGTCCCTCCCCCATTTAGCCACTTGCAGTAATTGCCTCTTCAGAAAGGTGCTTCAGAAGCCTCTGCACAGAGCTGCTTTGTAGAGGATGCCAGGTAAATAGGCACAACAGCTTCTGAGTGATCTCTGGCAGTGGGGCGGAGTGGTAGAAACTGATGGAGCAAGTCTGCCAATGAAGTGGAGCCTAGTAAAAGGCTTGCTCTGATAATGTTAGGGATACTGTCCCCTGCTGCATGACAAGGTATAATTAGGCCAGGTGAGAACCCAGGAAGTAGAGATGCGTCTTTTACCAGCACTTCTGTGGGCCACAGTTCTAATACACTCTGATGGGTTTGGTCACCAAGAGCCCCTTGAAACAGTTGCTTGCTGTTCTGGAAACACCGCTGAGCCTGCCTACATGCCCTCTCGAGCACTCACCACCCTGTCCTGCTGGGCCAGAACCTCTGGCTCCCCAGCGACGGAACAGAGTTGGGGTCACTGCGCACAGCAGAGCAACACAGACACTGAGATCCCATCAGCTCTGGGAAGGCTCCGTCACAGGGACTTGACACAACACCAGATGCAAAGCCCCAAACAGGACCAGAACCCTGGAGAACTCCATCCTACTCTGCATAAAAGTTGTATACAGAGCAAGCACATAAGTTGTTTGCCACCTTTATCGATGGAAGGGATATACACAGTTGTCCGTTCCCCCAGATAAGAAGTATTTGCACTGGGCTTAATAATAAACAACAATGATTTCATTGAGTATAAAAAGTAGTATTTAAATGGTCACAGGTGAAAAAACAGGAAAACAGGTCGCATTTTCAAACACGTTGGCTAACTACCCCTTGTTAAACGACTGGCGCAGAGAGAGTTTAGCACCTTCAGAAACACGTCAGGCTGATCACGGGTACTCAGGAGGTTTCAAAGTTGGTAAGTCCTGCCTGCACTAATGTTTTAGTCATTAGTTACGTCAGGTTATCTAAGCGGTTTTTAAACACAGACTACTTGCCTAGCGTAGGTATGGCTTGAGCCGGCACTCCAGAGTCGGGCAAAGCAGTCTTCTTGGGCATTCCATGCATCCGCTACAGTGACTGAGGTAGAAGAAAGACCTAGGCCAATAATGATGAGCTATCCCACAGACACACCGCCTGCAGTTCCCGGCTTGGCTATGCCTGCCCACGTGCTTATTCCCTATCCCCATGCGCCTCATTAGCAGCAAAGGCCAACACAGACACAGAACAACCACATTTTGTGACCATCATTGGCTCCCCATTAGTTTCAGAACATAATGCAAGGTCCTGACCCTAATCCACCAGGCTCTGAATATACTTGGCTCTAGTACAGAGAATGCCTTACCCTGCACAAACCTCCTGCCAGCTACACTCCACAAGGCCGTTGCTGAGGAGAAAAGATGCTTTTGTGTTTGAGTTACTACATAAACAACCAGGAGATCTAGGTTCAATTCTCAGCTGTGCCACAGATTCCCGGTATGATTTTAGGCAAGTCACTTACTCCATCTACACCTCAGTTTTCAACTGTGTGATGGGGCTAGCGCTCCCCTACCTCACCAGGGTGTTTTGAGGAACACTCAATAGTTATTGTGAAGTGCTCAGCTCCTATGTAAGTAACTTTACAGACAGATAACCCAGATGCGGGGAACAGAGCTTTGCTGATGACAGGGCCCCAACTGCAGATCTCTGTCTGAGAGACCAGACTGAAGCCAAACCAGGTATTCTTCTGATCAAACCAAACCATTTCCATAAGCTTTTCTCAGAACTGATGCTATACAATCAACACAAACTCATGCTCCTCAGCCCTAGCGGACTTGGGAGAGATGAAAGACCCTTTCTCTGGGTGTTGATGTGACACATAGATACCACAATGATTGGTGTTACATCAAAACCCAGGATGGAGAGGTGTTAGCCGATGGCCAAGGATGTTTGGTGAGGTGCCAGCTATGCCTGTTTTATACCATCCATGACTTTAACCGCTAGAACTCACTGTCCCTTCGTGGCAGGCAGCCCGGGCCAGGCTGACGGATGCCCCAAGGTCCTAAACACCTGTGACTTTAACTGCTAGAGCTCAGAGCCCCTTTGCAGTGGGCAGTCAACACTGACTGACAGGTGCCCCAATGGCAGCACTAAGAGCCTTTCCACACCCATGACTTTAACCGCTAGGACGCACTGTCCCTTCGCGGCGGGCAGTCAGGATTGACTGACAGGCGCCCCAAGAGTTTGCCCCGTGGAGGCGGCACAACTCAACGCTAGGCTCTTAGTACTCTCACCTAATGGCCAGGCTTTATAGCCAAAACGGCTGAGGTTCTTTAATTGTGTTGGCTGCTTTACAGTAACCCAGAGAAACTAGTCAGGCTTATGCACAAACGGTTACCAAAATTTATTAAACTAGATTCTAATCATGTGGTTACAAAATTGCTAGTGCCTACTTATTTAAATGTATAGATGTTACACACACAAACAAGTTACAAAACTGAAGCCACGATCCCAAAGAAAGAAAACAAAGTATACAGCTCTATTTCAAAATATGTGTACACTAAAGATAGGAGATCAGGTGTGGGTGCTTCTTACCCTCCTTGCATCTCTCGATTCCAGCAGTGCCAAGCCAGGATCGGTCACTCAGTTCCGTGGAAAGACGAATAAGGGACAAGGCTTAGGGACCCTTTTAGCTGCAGAAGCCTTGGGAGGCTGTCACTTATCTGACCAGCAGATAGATAGTGAAAAGCACTCAAAAATCATGGTGCTGTAGGTCCCATACTTATACCTCTGTACTCCTTTATTCTCTTTCTCCTTTCTTATGCCAAATTGGGGCTGGTCTGTCTGGGTGACGCCAGCTCTCGCAAGAGTAGTTTACACTTGCAAGGGAGAGAAACAATAAGTTTTGACTACTGGACATTACTTTTATTAGGGTAAATATCTTTCCCGTCTGGAATGTAAGTGTGTGTGCATCATGGCATCAGTAGGGGCTAAGAGCCATGTCTGTCACAGCTCCTCTGCCTGCTGTGAGCCTAATCATTGTATACGTTCCCAGAGGCACATTGTAGCAACACACCTGTGCTTTCTTGCAGCTTCAAAGGCTGTGCTGGAATTTACATTAAGTGCCCTGTTGTTTTGGCTCCCTTGTTTTCCCAGCAATGCTGGTCTGAGAGGGGGCTGGCTGTCTGGCTACAAGAGGGTGGGTAACTTTTCAAGACTGAACCTTTGATTTACTTTCCTCACTGATGGAATTGTTAAGATGTAGAGCACAACGCTGACTAGCTTAGACTCATCACAGCATTCACAACTGCTATCTTGTGCTGATCACAAACACAGTTGATTCAACTCTAATTGGAATAAGTGATCAGTCACCTCTCTCTCTCACTATTTTCCAACCTCCATGAGCATCATGGGATTAGATTCCTCTTTCCAACAATGCCCCACTCCCAAGGGCATGTGGCAGAATTGTAGTCACTGGCTGGGTGACCTTAAATGAGACTACCTCTTGTCCAGCCTCTGATACTGTCCTCTGAGGTACTTTTCAGAGTGGTCAAAAGTGACACTGTCTGATGTCTAGCCCAACTGTCCCTCTCCTGACAAAAACAGGTTCCCAAATCAGCTGCTCAAATACAGCTGCTGTATTTAATGTAGGTGCAGTTGCTTGAAAACTTTGAAGGGGAGAGGGGGAATTGGCAACTTGTGTTTTCACTGGCTCCCTGAAAGCTCGTGCGGTGTTGCTGGGGGCAGTTGAGGAGCTATTGCCCTCCACCCTCAATGTGGCTGTTTAAGTGGTAGATGAGCCAAATTCCGCCCTTACTCCCTCCCGTCATTTGACCCATGTGTGTGTGTTGAGGCAGTGGGGGCTGCACTGCATAGGGAATAAGGGTAAAACACATCCCGCTGCCTCTGAAATGTTGGAGGAGCATTTGGCACAAGTGCAGCAGGGAAGCAGGGAAGCAGGAGGCAGGGCTGTCCCTGCTCCCTGATAGGCTGGGCACAATCACCTCATTGCACGCCCTCGTTATGACAGGGGGTTGTGACTAGGGGTGACATGTAGGGGGCATATATCCCCTCGTCCTCCCCAAACAGCAGGAGGGACAAGTGGCCAGCGGCTGGAGGGGCCAGAGCCTCGGGGCGGCCTGGGCACTAACAGGGGCCTGGCCTCTCAACAGGGGTTAGGCCTCCTCACGCTCACTGACAGCAAAAGGGAAAAGTGGAACACCAAGCCTTAGCTCACTCTGTTCCCCCAGCTCCCAGCCACGTCACTCAGGGGAAGGGATGGGGCCACTCCACACACTCCCTGGTAGGAGGTGCATTGACAAGCCAGGACCTGGGGGAGAGGGAATGTGGATAGGAGGCACGAGGTACTGTGGGCAGGGAACCAGATGGCAATGGGGCTGAGCCACACCTTGCTGTATGGGGAGGAACAGCTTCCCCTGCCCTTCCCTCCACATGACTTCTGACCATCAACGTAAGCGTCAGGCCAAAGAGTGCGCCTGCGTCAGTCTAGACTCTAAGGGTTGTAGACTAACAGATATTTTGGAGCATAAGCTTTCGCGGGCAAAGACCCGCTTCATCAGGTGATGAAGCGGGTCTTTGCCCATGAAAGCTTATGCTCCAAAATATCTGTTAGTCTTTAAGGTGCCACAGGACTTCTTGTTGTTTTTGAAGATACAGATTAACTCGGTTACCTCTCTGATACTCCAAGGACTGACATTTTCACAGCAGTCTAATCCATGAACACGTTTTAAACATCCAAACTTGTAGGTATGTAAAATCCCCTTTAATTGGTTAACCTGTAGATTTGTCCAGCCACCACTCCTCACAGCCACCGCAGACAGTGACTGCTCTGGCTGGGCTGGAGCACCCCTGCCCGCAGCAGCCTTGCAGAGCTGGGTGTACCCCTGCTCGCGGAGGGCAGAAGGCTGCTCCAGGCCCTGCTGGTTAACCGTAGCCAGTAAGCCCCATCTGTTAGTTGCTTAAACAATAACATCCCTATTAACTTATTATGAGAACTTCAACTAATGTTTATATCTCCCTTCCCTCACCTGTGCCTTTTCAGACGCAGCAACAGTTGGCTGCAGTGAAAGAAGTACTAACACTACCACTGACAACAAGAAGGAACTTGTTGAGGTGAGAGGGGCTGGCAGCATCCTGTATGGTATGGCATATGTGGGCGCCACTTCAGAGGCACACCCATGCCAGCCCCCCGTGGATACTGCTGACGGGAAAAAAATTCCAGCACTGGTATATGTGGTGAGCCCACACCAACCCACTGTGGAATGGACATGAGCAAGCTCTGAAAGAACTACGAGCTGTGCTCAAAAAAAAAAAAACAAAAAAAAAAAAAAAAAACCCAACAGGGAAGTGTTTAGCAAATAGTATCATTACCCAAAAGGGCCAGCAGGGGCCTTCTATTAGGTTGCCCTGGGGACACTTATGGGAGTTGTGCTCTAGAACTCAGGTGTTTGTCATCATTTTTCTTCATCTGCTTCCTGCAAATAGATTGTTCAAAGACAGGTTTTCAGGCTTCACTGCACCATGACCCCCTAGTACTACATGAGCCGAAGAGGGAGGCTTGAAGTCTGAGCCCAAGTGAACCCTGCCCCCTCCCTCCCTCACAGAGAGGGAGGCCAAGGCCTGAGCCCCACTGTTCCCCTGGTCCCCCAAGGTAAAGTTGAAGCCAAGGACATCAGTCCCACCAGGGGACTTGCAACCTGAACCCACCACCCAGGGCTGAAGAACTTCAGCTTTAGCTTCAGACCAAAGTGATGGGACTTGAGCTTTGGGATTTGGCCATGAGCCCAGTGAAACTAAGCCAGTCTTGGGAACACTATTAAAATGGGGTCCCAACACAGAGTTTGGGAACTGCTGTACTAAGAAAATCTTGACCAGTAAGTAGAATATTGTTTTCTTTTTTGTTAGCGTGTTAATATCCTGACTATTAAAATTAAGGACATGAACAAACTCACCTATGAGTTCCAAGTCTGCCTAATCGGGTGTATTGCCCTTAACTAAAAAGGATATCCCTACCTCACAGACAGATACCAGACCTGTTACAAATACTCCTCTCCTTTAGATACGACATTTAAATATTTTATCATATTCATTTAGAACTCACAGATTGCTGTTCTTTTTAAAAAAAAATGTATAATTGTTGTACTCTAATCTGTATTCAGATTTACCATAAATTTTAAATTGCATCCCAACTTTTTAATATATTTTCTATTAAAGCACAATTAATCCCTCTTTTCTTCCACTCCTCTCTCCCTCCCTCCGAATACCCTCACATTTGCCTTGTCCCCATGGCCATATCAGATCCCTGCAGGCAGGTGGGATGGGGTGTCTCTCAGATTTACATTATTCTTACCTTTCAACTCACTTACTCTAGAGTGGAAAATTTTAAGATGACCCTTCAATGTTTATGCTAACTGTAGAGTCAAATTTAATTTAATGTGGCCAGATGTAGATTGTAACATTAAAATTTACTCTATTATATGCATTAACTGCACTGTATCCCCAATCTGTGCTGGGTCCTACACAGCCCATCTTCTGTTTAACAACATGCCTTTATAATAACAATATGGCTGTAACAGTCATTTATTGTAATGCCTTAGCCCACATACAGATCTTGCTCCTCTGGACCTAAACTCTTTCTTTGGCTCTGTTTGTCCGATTGTCTTAATGATGCATCATCTTTTTAAGTTATTGGAGCTCATTCACTCACTGATTCCTAGTGATTTTTTGGTGACTTGTTGCATTGATACTTTTGACCCCCTTCAGATTATTCTTGATCTGATTTGCCTATTCCAATGTCTATAATAAGTACCTCTTCCCCCTGTTTTGTACGAGATGGAAGAACAGAAGTATGTCTTCTAAGAACTGTGGTCACATGGTATAGTTCTCTTCACTTTCCAGTGATGGCACAGCCCACAGCAAAGTAACAGACACAGAGATCCGCTCAGTTTAGGGAAGGCTCAAAGGGGTTTGGCACAGGCCCCGGTGCACAGCCTCAGTGTGACCAGAACCCCAGATAAATCCCTCTCACTTGGTAAGAAGTTTTATGCAGAGCAAGCTCATAAATTATTCACCCCCCTCATTAAGGAAAGAATTAGGCACAGCTGCCATCCCCTGCAGGGAACAATTATTTACACCAAGTTCACTGATAAACTAAAAAGTGATTTTATTAAGTATAAAAAGTAGATTTAAGTGGTTGCAAGTGATAGCAAAGTAAGTTACTAAGCAAAGTAAAATAAAATGTGCCAGATAAGTGTAATACTCTAAGAACCCTGTTACATGTAATTTCTTACCCTCCAAGTAATTCTAATAATCCTTTCTCACAGTCTGGGAAGCCTCCCAACTTATGCCTGATCTTTCCTCCCGGTTGGTCTTAGATGTTCCAGCTGTTGTTTTGAGTGGTAAGCAGCATCTGGTAGAAGCAGTCCCTATTATTTTGTTTCCCGCCTTTGTCTCCTCTTCCCTAAAGGTAAAGTGTTCATTTTGTGTTCATTTTAATTTTTTCCACACTTCCAGTGGAAAAGTACAGCATCCAAAATGAGTTCCGGCATCAGGTGACCTGGTCACATGTCTTGGCAGAAGCAGCCATAGTCCAGGCTCACAGGAAAAGGAAGACTATTTACAGATCATTGTTTCCAGTACCAGACCATCAAGTTCCTTGAGTACTACTAATGGCCCTCACCTGGTACATCTAGATTAGAGAAGTTATAATCTGCTGAATATGTATATCCTATCTGTGTGCATGTATCATTCCTGAATTTGAAGTATAAAACTTTATACTAATGATCTGTCACAAGAGGTATTTTGCATAAGCATCTTCCAATACTCATTCATTAACATATTTCCATAAAGAATATAGCCTGCAACATCACAGCAGTTATTCTTCAGATGGCAGAAAAATGTCATCTCATAATAGTGATGGGTAAGAAGAGGGGCTAGCCAGGTGAGATGTAGGAGTTACTCTCATTCAGCCTTAGCTGAAGGTCAGAAGAGTACGTGTTTAAACACTGCTGATCTTTTACTCTAAGTACACAGATGCTGCGCTGTTATTAGAGTATTTTTAAAATGAAAATATTATGACGTCCAGAAGAGAGTTTGACCTGGCACAAATATAACCACTACTTAATATTTATTTAGCCTATTATTTAATATTTTTATATTGGTCTGAGAAGGCAAAAGTTATTAGAACACACTACTTTTTAACTGTTAGGAAATCCCACGTGCATCATGGTGGCCTCCTCTTTCTAGCTGAGAAGTGCTATATTAATTTATGTAAGGGGGATTTAAACATTACAGTGGGTACTAGCTAGAGAAAGTGGGAATACTCTCCCAAAGCAATGTGAAAATCCTTATCCACACACATTCTTAGTTCCAGGATGAATGGCAGCTCTGCTCCCATCCATACTCTCAGAGGCTTGCAAAACAGACCTAACACTAAACATGACTTTTTATGGTTAATCTCATATAGAAGGACCACATGAGGATTATACTGTTGGACTCTTTTGTCTCCAGCATGCAGACAAGAGAGTTTTATAATAATATCCTGTAATGCAGAATACATGAATATAGTTTAATGATTAGTTAAACAACTGTAACTCTACCCGCCACCCTTCTCTGGTTAGCAGAAAGGAACAGTTTCTTAGGTTATTGGAAGAGATGCATGAGGCAGACTGTGTCTGTGTCTAATGTCAAGGAAGAAAGCAATCAGAAGAATCCGTGTGATTCAGGATGATCATACTGTGGCTCTTAGGAATAAGTAGAATATAGGTTGTGGTGAGAAGGAGATATAATACATAATTAAAGGTTTGTACTTTCAAAAGTTTGCATAAGAATGAGACTGACTACCTTACAAAGGCAACGATATCCCTCCACAAATGTGAAGCTGTTATGTAGTCCTGCAAGAGGGAAGATGAATGGATAAGGAAAGTAAGTGTTTGAACAAAGAGATAAAAACTTGAAGGTTGCCTCTGTGTCCAGATGGCTGAAGTGGGAGTAAAAGACTTGGGAGCACTAAGAAGCTAGCTAATGGGCCCTGGGTAAGAGAGAGACTAGTGCAGGACAGATAAATGGCCTTGGAGTTAAAGGGCAAGCACCCCGACTAAAACACATAACACGACTCAGCCCCAGAGAAGAGGGACCAATATGTTAACAATGAAAAACAACTTCCAGATGAACAGATGTGCCATGAACTGATTAAGAACTGACAAAGCACATCACATAGAACTGGACTGAAGAAAACTATTAAAAAAGACAGGGTATCTTCCCTGAATCTCTGGGTCTCATCTTGTCAAGCTTGGAGCATTAGTTCAGACAGGCAGAAGCCCGGCTCCCCATTTCCTTATATTGATCACCTCACCAGTGATCAGATGCGAGCAGCAGACTGGTAACTGTAACATCGAAAAGGCGGTTTGGAAATATATCTATATCTATATCTATATCTGTGGGGGGGCACTACAAAAAGTTACATTGTCAATAAATGTGGCATTTTGCTTTATCCCCTTGAAGAATATCCTGTCTGAGCATTTCTGAGAGGCAAACACACAGAACAGTCTTGTCTTGTACAATTCTTCCAGCGCAACATGATTTGTCGAGAAGATGCGCAGTGTGCCACTAGGAAAGGGGAGAAGAACAAAAACATTTTTAAAAGATAATTCTAAATTTTCATGTCTCCACATGCTTCTCCTCTATCATGCCTGCACACACACATGGAACCATCAAGTCACAGCTCCGTGAAGTATAATAGCACAATATGTCATAATCAGAAAAGGGAGAGATTTATTAAGATAGCTGGTGTAAGCTCTTCCCAGAGCAGGATTCAGAGTATGCTCTTAGCAGAAGACAAGAATCAAGAGGTCTGACAGCTCAGTTTTGTGTTTAACAAAAGTTAAGGTCTTTTCCATTAGGTTTATTTATGCCTTACTCATTTTTGCTTTTAAATTTGAATTTAGTGAAGGTGAATTTCCAAAACAGCAAATCAGAAATCTAGGCAAACTTATATCTGACTACCTACCCCATGCTTCATATGAAGGAACCAGCTTTTGGAGCAGAGGCAATTTTCCATATTCGCTTACTGTCCTTTTTGACACCCTCACATGTGGTACAAGTATCAGAAAAGTGGGCAATTGCCCACTAGCCACTACAAACTGATTCTATTCCCTTTCCACCAACTAACTGGAGGAAGATCAATGAATAACTAAAAATCTGCGACAACTGTTACTGTTTCAACTTTCCCCCAGGTCACTACTGACCAGAGACATGAGGCTTCAAATCTGCAAGCTGATCCCAAATCATCCATTTTCCTGTACATTAATTCCAATTCTTCCATACTTTCAGTGAGAAAAAAATTCAATGGTGTTTACCTAAGACTTACTGCAGAACTTAAACTGAACTATGCAGAACTGTAAGTTAAAACAGGACTACAAGATATGCATAAAACATAAATTCCATTTTGACCCATTAGTAACTGCAAGCATGAAGGACAACCACCCCACTGCCAAAATGGGCGTATGAAAAGTGCATTCCTTGCTGGCTTATCACTCAGGGAGATGGGCAGGACGACCCCTTCCTTGCTCTTAATAGCAGAAAGCAGAGCTGCATCACTCTGCTTCCTGCCCCGCTGCACTGCTGCCGATGAATATGGGGGGTGGTCCTGACCCCCTGCTGGTCCTCCAGGCTGTGTCACTGTGGGAGGGGACACGGGAATAAGTGGGGTGGGAATAGGCAAGGCCTGGGGTGATGTCCCAGATGGCTTCTAGGTGGAGTAGGGAGGGGTCATCTTGAGGAGTGGGCTGGTCACATGGCTGATGTTCCCCCCATGTGCTTTCTAACCAGTCATTTCTGTTGTGATGGCCAGAAGTCAAATGGCTGGGGGCCAGTGTGAGCAGGTACTGCAATTACAGTAAAATCCTGCCTTAGAGACCATCTCTGAAGAGAGAGCACCCGTCACATGTGACTTCTTGCTGGGGCCATGGACCACCACTGCTCTCTGGTGTGCACACCTCTGAGAGCGATCACTTCTTAAAAGCAAACACTTCTGCTGACTCCCATGAGTGGTCAACTCTCCATAGGTTCCCATGAACTTCTCCCCCTATTCTGTAACACAGCAGCTGTGCTTCCGCATCACAAAGTGCTTTAACTCTTTTTCTCAGCAGGGCCGTGATCACCACCACATCCTCTTGCCAAACCCTTTAATATGCTAAATACCCCAGTGTCTATAAGCGAGAAAAGTTCTCCGTCTTTTCCATCATGGAGTCCTGTCCAATCTTACTTACTTATTCTTGTAAGCACACTCACTACTTACCTTGGCAGGATTTGCCAGCCTGGCAGTGTGTCATGTGGTTGAGGACATTCTTCATGGTGCGGCAATGAGGGAGGTTGCACTGTCGCACCTCACCATTCGCCTGTTCCATTCGCCATTGACACTGGTGAGCATGTAAGAGGAGAACAAGCTGCTGCTGAATGAGCTTGCGTTTTTCTGTGTCTGCTGTTAGTGCACCTTATCCCATTCCCTGGAGAGCAGCTGGCACCATCCCAACTTGCTGAACTTGAGGAGCCTACTTCTGGGCCTTGAGGGAAGTGACGGAGACATGCACAAGTTGACAAGAACATAACAAGAAACTTGTTGCTGACAAATGTACTTTCCCTCTTCCTCTCCTCCTTGCTCTTTTTTCCTACTTTATCTCTGTGAACTGATTAAGGCCACTTTGGAGAAGCACATCTCATAGAGCTGGAAGGGACCTCGGGAGGTCATCAAGACCAGTCCCCTCCCCTGGACCAAGCACCCTCCCTTTTTTAAAAAAATAAATAAACTATTTGCCCCAGATCCCTAAATGCCTCCCTCAAGGACTGAGCTCACAACCCTGTGTTTAGCAGGCCAATGCTCAAACCAGTCACACATACCTTCAGACAGGCTTGTGAGGCCAGACTACTTCAAGTCTCATTAAATATGATTAGCACTAAACTTTGTTTTAAAAACATCAGAAAGGGCTGCACTCCTGTAGCACATGTACTATTATTTGAACAGGTAGGTGCTAAGAAAAAAGACCTCTGCCTTCAAAAGCAACAGCCAAACTGAAGAGGGGATGGTTGGGAAATTGCCCAGTCACAAAGACTGAATGCAGGCATACAGAACACAAAGGTTTTTATTTATTCTCTATTGGAGATGCCATACAACTTCTGGGTAGTGCACAGTATAATCAGCTTAGACCAGCACTTCTCTGAACATGGTCACCAGGGGCACCTTCCCCTCCCTTTTGGTCCTTGTTTTTCCTAAAGATAACTAAGTATTTATGGAATAAGTGAGAATATGCCTACCTGCAAGAGTTGGTAGCTGCACTCTGAGGGTACCAAAAAATTTGTTCTGAGAATTCCTGGCCTAGTCATCAATTAAAAACACTAAGTTTTTCATTTAAAAATAAGTTAAAATTAAATCTCACCACAAACATGCTACACATACACTTAGTCTCGTAAAAGTGAATTAATTACTCTAGTCTGTCCAGTCTAACTACTAGCTTTTGCTGCTTGAAAGTTTGCGGCTTTCTGTTTCTCAGCAAACCAAAAAGCAACATGGGCAAACACAAGCACAAGTTGGACAGGGTTGTTTTTGTTCTCTGCTTATGTGGTGGTGGACCTGGGCCAAGCACAGAAGAGAAGTAAGTTTATACTAGGATCATAACAGAGCACAACAAATTCCTTCAAATATAAAGCTTTTTTAAAATAATGAAATGAAAAATTAAGGAGTAGCTGGAACCACCAGCTCTTTTCTGAAAGGTCAAGAGCCTGTGAATAAGCAGAGGTGGAAAAAGTACCCATTAAGTTACTTGAGCACAAGTACAGCTGCGGGGCGGGGCGGGGCGGGGCAGGGGGGGCAGAGGGATATGAGTAAACAGTGTGCCTTTGTAGCCAAGAAGGCTAACAGCATATTGGGGTGCATTAGGAGGAGCATTTCCAGCAGATCTAGGGAAGTTGTTGTTCCCTTCCATTCGACACTGGTGAGGCCACATCTGGAATACTGTGTCTAGTTTTGTGCTCCCCAGTATAGAAAGGATGTGGATGTACTGGAGCAGGTTCAGCAGAGGGCAATGAAAATAATGAAGGGGCTGGAGCACAAGACCTACGAGGAGAGGCTGAGGGGTTTGGGGTTATGTAGTTTGCAGAAGAGAGAACTGAGGGGTGATTTAATAGCAGACTTCAACTTCCTGAAGGGAGGAGCTCTAAAGATAGAGAGAAACTGTTCTCAGTGGTGTCAGATGGCAGAACAAGGAGTAATGGCCTGAAGTTGAAGAGGTGTAGGTTGGATGTTAGGCAAAACTACTTCACCACGAGGGTGGTGAAGCACTGGAATGTGTTGCCTAGAGAGGTGGTGGATTCTCCACCCCTCGAGGTTTCTAAGTCCTGGCTGGGATGACTTAGTGGGAGTTGATCCTGCTTGACGCAGGAGGCTGGACTCGATGACCTCCTGAGGTCCCTTCCAGCCTTAGGATTCTGTGACTGCAGGAGACCCAGCGGCACGGAGGCATTCCCAGCAGCCAGCCCAGCCCTGCAGAGCGGGGTCCCCAGGTTCGCCTTGCAGCCGGGCTCCGGTCTCTCCGGGCCGCACTGCTGCCCCTCCCAGCGGGCGCTACTCACGCGGACCAGCTCAGGCCAGCTGCCGGCTCCAGCTCCGCCAGCCACGGGGGCTCGGCCGCACTGACCAGGCCGCTGCCGCCTGAGCCCGCGGCGCCTGCCCCGGGGAGGGGCCACCTCAGCCCCGCTGTGCAGCGCTTGGCGACGTGCCGGCGCCATTGCTAAAGCGACGCGCGCGGTGCGGCCGGGACTCTGGCGCGGCGCGCGGGGGCGCCAGCGGCTTCCGCTTCTGCAGCGCGCACCGCCCAGGGGCGGCCCCGCGGTGTGCGTGGGCCGGGCTGGGGGCAGCCGCGCCGCGCAGCCATAGGCCCGCCCGGGCCGCCGCTGCCGCCGCCTCCTACCCGGCTTCTCCCTCTGCGCGCCTTCCGCAGCTCAGGCTCGGGCGCCGCAGCGATGGCTGGCAGCGAGCCGCCGGGTCGGCAGCGCGTCCTCTGCCTCTTTGACGTGGACGGGACCCTCACGCCGGCTCGCGAGGTACCCGCCCGGGGCGCGCTGCTGGCGCGTCCTTGAGCAGGGCGGCAAGGAGCGGATCCCGCTGCCGCCGGTGCCACGCTGCAGAGCGTCCCCCGGGGCCCAGCGCGAGTCCGGGCGCCCCGAGCCCCGGCTGCGCCCCGCTCCGCTGAGACAGCCGCCGCGTCTAGGGGCTAGTTCTCCCTCCCGGGCAGCAGGTGCCCCAGCCCCGCCTGGCGGTGGCTGGCAAAGGGAGTCAGCGCGCCTGCCACGGGCTCTGGGAGCTCCCCTAGATGCTGGTGCCCTCCCGCTGCCATTCCTGTCCCAGCGCCTTCCCGCCGGCCCTGTTACAGACCCGCCCCGGCAGGCTTCCAGCGGGGCTGGAGCTGCACGGGTTTCACCCCCTGCTGTGGGCATCCCCGGCCCCCCCTCCAGGCGGAGGTTTCCCCAAGGACGTTTGTGTTGTGTTCGCAGACTGGGGTCTCGGCCTCACTTGAAACCAAACATCTGCATCGGCGGTGCACAGGAGGTTCTGCTGGTGATATTTGGTGAAGGAGATCGGTCTGCCTTTCTCCTGACCTGCCCCTGTGTCCTCCCACACCCAGCTGGGGGCACCTTTTTGGTTAAATGGGAGACCAGAGCTTCCTGTTACTTGTAGACAAGTCCTGGCTAGATAGGAGGCTTTGGGAGTGGGAGGGATAGCTCAGTGGTTTGAGCATTGGCCTGCTAAACCCAGGGTTGCCAGATCAATCCTTGAGTGGGCTAGTTAGGGATCAGGGGCAAATAGATTTAACAAAGAAATCTGCTAGGGGATGGTGCTTGGTCCTGTTTGTGAGTGCAGGGGACTGGACTCAATGACCTCTGAAAGCCCCTTCCAGCTCTATGAGATGGGAGCACCCTTGGCTGGTTGACACCAACTATCTCAAACGCCGAGGGCTCAGGCTAAAGGGCCATTATAAGTTACGATGTAAATATTTGAGCTGTGAGACTCTACATCTTTCTCTGGCCCCAAACGTCACAGTGCCATTAAACAGCCTCTTAGCCTGAACTCCTTGAGCCCATTGGTGTTGGCCAGCTGCAGGTTTTTAATTACAGCAGAGAAACATCTTTTGGGGTTAAATCTCCTCACTCCAGCCTTGTGATTTTGGCCTTTATATATATAGAGAGAAAAAACCTGTGATAAATATGTCAGAGTTCCTTTCCATTGCTGCCTGCCATCTGTTTGTTATGCAACAGCCGTCTTACAGCATCTACTCGGTATTAAAAGCTGGGGAAAGGGAAAAGGCCGTCCTCAAGCAAGCTGGAATCCCACCCATGCACACCCTTCTCAGGCAGCATCGGCTCCGATGGCTTGGCCACGTCCACAGGATGAATGATGGAAGGATTCCAAAAGACATCCTGCATGGTGAGCTAGCCTCTGGCAAAAGACCTCCCGGACGCCCCCAGCTGCGCTACAAAGATGTCTGCAAGAGAGACCTCAGAGAGGTAGACATCGAGCTGGACAACTGGGAAGAACTAGCAGATGACCGCAGCAGATGGAGGCAGGGGTTACACAAGGGCCTTCAGAAGGGAAAAGGCCTGTATTCTCCTCGCAGCCCGCCAAAGATGCGGGAGCCTTGCAAGGAAGGAGAATTGATCTGGTGAAGCCTAGGAGCAACTGGCTCTTCCAGTGTAATCCCATCGAGACCCCGCATCCCTTCATTCTTACCCACTCCCGGATGAAGTGCTGCCCCTGGGCCTGCATCTGCTATCAGCTGTTCTGAACCCCAGTGCAGGATGAAGGCCCCTTGCGTACACACAAACTAACCCCATTTTCCTCTTCTTTTACTGTGACCTTGTCCACTGTGGGACTGAGCTTACTCATCTGTACTTATGGTCTTGTCTCTGTGTTGCCCCCCTGGCATGCTCGGAAAACCTGTTGGACCTGCAACACACAAATAAGTGCTCTCAATGGCTTGTCTCTGAGCCAGCTGCATTTGGATTAGGCTGGTGCCTGTGATGCGGGCTTCTAACTGTTTACCCAATAGAAATGATTTACTTTAGCAGGGCAAAATGCAGGATTTATCCTGGATCCCTTCAGCCTATATTGCTTTGATAGCAGTGTAGGAGGAACGGACCATACAGGCCCCTCCCTGCTGAGCCACAGTCTGCTTTTGAGATCTCCCAGAATCATTTGCTTCTGGGAACTGTGTCCCACAAGGCATTGCAGGGAAAGTGACTTAGAACATCACCAGTGTAGGTGCAGTGCCAAATGGACATGTTGCAATGTTTGCGTCTAGACCAGCATCCCCTTGTCAGCTTAGTTCTCTAGTGCAGACGTGACCTATAGGTACAAACCAGTAGCACGTCCCTATCCTGCAGGTGGCTTGTGAGGCGAGAATCCTGTTTGTAAGGCTCTCTGGGATCTTCCTGTGAAGGTGCTCTGTGTGATTTTAGCTGCGCTGACCTTTAAAGCTAATTATCCTTCAGGGGTCTTCGTATCAGTCGGTGAGAGGCGCTGTTGCTGGATGGAGTCAGCCCTCCACCATTAGCTAGCTACTTTTATCTTGAGCGAGACCATAAACAGAAGAGCTGTGGCAGAGTCCTCCTTCCCTTAACAGGCCCATGTAATCCACGCCTACAACAGAGGAACACCTCTCCTCTCCAGCAGCAGCATGGCTTGTGACTATGCTGGCCAGACCTGCAGTCAGCAGGGGAAGGATGAAGGCTTGATGGAGCCTGTGCTCCTTCAGCTGACATTCTGTTAATGGCACAAACCAGCAGTCATGTAGCACTTTGAAGACTACCAAAATAATGTATTAGCCAATGAGCTTTCACGGGACAGACCCTCTTCTTCGCGGTGACATGATTCTTCAGAAGTGGGTCTGTCCCACAAGAGCTCATCACCTAATACGTTATTTTGGTAGGCTTTAAAGTGCTACCTGACTGCTGGTTTGTTTTGTTAGAATACAGCCTATCACAGCTACCTGGCTGTTGTTGTTCTGTTAATGGGATTAGGCAGTAATGGGGCAGCCCTGAGAGAGAGGGAAAAGAAGCAAGAGCCTGGCCCCTGACTGCAAACTCCCTGAAAACTTGTTATGGCCCCTGCTGTCTTTGCTTCACCTGAGGCCTTGTTACTGTGACATCTGAGGTGCGGTTTGGTTTGTCCATGTGGGGAGCCATCCCTTAGGACACATCTACAGCGGGGTACCAAATGTTCTGGGAAGGATCTCTCCCACATTAGGGGGATTCCTGATGAATAGGCACCTCCTGTGCCAGAAAAGGACACTGTGTCACCACTGTGGGAACATGGGGGAATGGAGTACCAATTTATTAATAATTCCTCCCCGTGTGGGGGAGAGAAAGACATGCCCTCCTGTCCCTGTGTGTGACCTCTCCCCTTTGCGACTTCTTTCCTACTCCTCATTTTTCCACCTCAGTGTATTTTTATCTCCATGCCCTGGTGACATCCCCTCCCTCATGACCGTGTTGCTGAGCTTGGGAAGATGACAGTGCCCCCTTTGTATGCTGTGGAACTAGGCCTCACATGCTGGCAGGGCTCAGCTGAACACTGCAGAAGCAAAGAAGAAAGAGAAGTGGGGGTGATGGGATGCTGCCAGAAGCTGTAGCTCCATGTTAGGGTTGCTAAATGGATAATCAGTTAGCATGAGGCTTACAGGTATGGTTATCGGTTAGTTGCTAGTGAGCTCCAGGGGTGGCCAGCAAGCCAGGTAGTGGGCCCTCGTTGCCCCGGTGGGACCTTGTAACTGTGGTGGGCCAGGCAGCAGGCCCTAAGTTAAGTGTAAGTGCAAACGTAACCAGCTAACTATTTTAACATTCCTGTTCCATGCGTGAGCAGCTCCCTCCTGCTTCTCCCAGAGGCTGCTGTGGAAGCAGAGTTAAGGCAGGTGGGTTTCAAAGGTCCCTTGCCACTCTGATCAGAGCCATGGAAGCCCATCTGCAGTGGGTGGGGGATGATGGATAGATCTGGGGTCATGCAACCATTCACAGTTCTAATGCCCCCCTCTCCCGACTAAGTGGGTGTTCACCAGGCAAGGAAAAACTGTTAAAAATCAGCCGTTACCTAATGGGAATAGCCTCTTGGCTCTGCTGTAAGTAAGGCCCGAGCTCATCCATTACTGTGGCTGTATTCTCACCTATCCTCTCGCTCCTGCCCCTGCAGAAAATTGAGCCTGATGTGGACACGTTCCTTCAGGAGCTGCGTGAGAGAGTCCAGATCGGCGTGGTGGGAGGTTCTGACTACTCCAAGATCGCTGAGCAGCTGGGGGAAAGAGATGAAGGTGAGCTGCTTCCCCACCCCCGGTCAGGGGCGTGTGGGAAGGAAAGGGGGAAACAGGACGGAGAGAGAAGCTGCTCTCCTTTGGGGGAGGGAGGCAGTTTGGCTCGTCTGCTGTTTGGTAATTATGCGCGGCCGTTGATAACAGAACACTTGGTTCTGCCCACGGAGGAGATAAAAGTCACACCCAGAGAGAGCGCTTGCACTGCCACCGTTGCCACTCGTGCTACAGAACTTAGAGTCGTACCCAGGCAGCCATGCCTGCTTGAAGCAGAGCACTCGTACCTCAGGCTCTGCTCCTGTTTCCCCTGAAGTCACTGGAGCCAATGGGAAGTTTGCCATTGAGAACAGGGTCAGTCCCTAAAGGAGCAGCTGGGCCATCAGACAGACTTGCGGCTAGCTACATCAGCAGAACTGACCTCCATACAGGAGCAAAGGTGCACATGTAACCCTTTGTGTTCATATGTGTCGTCTCCTGTGCCTGAGCTACTCAGCCCATAAGTTGAGTTGTTAGCGCCAGCGTGTGCTTTCAGTTGTCATAGGTCTGCAAAGAGCGTGGGAGGATGGAGAGTGGCTCATTTAGAATTTACCTTCTCCTCTTCCCCACCTCCATGAGCTGTGCAGTCCTACCACTTCCAAGTCCGATCAGCGGTAATGTCCATTAGGTCCATGGTCCATTGGCTTTCCATTTACTTGGGCTGTGCACAAACTCTCTCCCATGCTCTAATTTAGACAGCTAAATGTCCTGCACAGCATCGGGAAGTTGGGCAGAGTGTCTGGATGCAAAGGTGAGAGTGGTGTTTCTGGGGAGTTGTGCACCACTGTGCATGCACAGAATTTGTCCTCCCATAGATTTCTTTGCTTCCCCACAGAAAAATGACTTTCTGACAAGGAAGCCACAAGAGTGGTCATGTGACTGTCCCCAGTCCATTCCTCCTCCATGTGGATCACACCAACAAGCTACCCACACCCAGATTCCCACCTCACTGAGTCCCAAACAGCTGCTCCTGGATCTCTACCTCACTACCCTCATTGCCCCAGCATCTGGGTTCCCACTGAGTCTCCCACACCCAGATACCTCCCCTAACCCAGACCTCTCTCTCTGCTGAGCCCAACCACCTTCCCCTGGACCCTCCCTGCAGAGTCCCATTACCTTTGCACCCAGAACCCTCCAACAAATCCATGTGCTGTAAACTCTCACCTGGATACCCCCACACTAAACTACTCCAGACTTGGATCCTGTCTTGCTGAGCCCCCTCTGCCCACACCTGGTGTACACACAGGGATTTTTCTGGAGCTGGCCTGGTCCGTGCGCTGTGTCAAGGTTGGGTGCCACCTTGGCTGTCCTGTGGGATCTCCCACCCCTGTGCAGCCAGTGGCCCGTGATCCCCAATGCCATGCTGGAGTCTCCACATTTATTTGACAAGTACAGTTCGCAGGGCATGTTTATTCTTGTGCAGAATGCCCTCAGGAGCAGAGTGAGGAAGGGACAGCTGTTCTGCCCTCTCACTTTCCTTTCTCACGTTTTCTAATATCAGCATAAAACCTGCTGCAGAGTTCTGAAAGCCTCTTCCCAGCATCTTAGCACAGAGAGGCTGCCTGGTGACATGATTCATGGCTCAAGGGAGCATGAAGTTAATTGCAGGGTCAGCAGTAATCTGTTTACTTTTGCTGGGAGAAGCTAGAGTTAGATAACCAGTAAGTGAGTTGCTGAGGGGAACAGGAGAAGAGGGGCAGCAGGAAGGGGTGAAAGCAAGATGGTCTAGGAGAATGAGCACCTGGCTAGGAGTCTGGCATTTCTCAGCTCTAATCTCAACTCTGCCACTGATTTCCTACAAGATCTTGTTCAGGGTGCTTCCCCTTTCTGTGCCTTTGTTTCCCATGTGTAAAATGAGCATAACCTTCACCAGCTTCATGGGGTGCCGTGAGGCTCAAGGCCTGTTTGTTCAGCCCTGGAGTAAAGGCTCAAAGTGCTCTGAATCCAGCCAACATCCATCCCTCAGCACTGCTCTGTCTCTGAGTGATGGATGAGGGTTGTGCTAATGTTTTTTTTTCCCCCCTTCATTTCTCTCCCCGACCCTGCTCCCCTTTGCCCCCACACACCCATTCCCCACAGTCATCGACAAGTTTGATTATGTCTTTGCGGAGAATGGTACCGTGCAGTACAAGAATGGGCAGCTGGTCGCCAAACAGGTAGGCCTAACTTACTCTGTGTCTCCCACCAAGCCTCAGACTCCTTTTTCTCTGCCTTCTCCTCTACCAAGTCCATCTCCAGTTCCATCAACACTAGATGAAACCAGCAATATGTCACCACCTAGAGATCTTCCCACTCCATTCGTCCCAGCTTCTCTCAAAGCTCTCCTACTCCTGCTGTCCCACCATCACCACAGGGTGCATCCTGGATGGAGTTTGTAGAACGGCCAAGACAGGAAAAACAGTCTCCACCTGCTCTGTGGGTAGTTGACGGTAGCCTTGGTTTCATGTAGTCTAACATTTACTCCCTGTCCCCTCGTAGGCCATCCAGGATCATCTGGGGGAGGAGCTTTTGCAGGAGCTGATCAACTTCTGTCTCAGCTATATGGCACTCCTGAAGCTGCCCAAGAAACGGTAAAGACCCTCCCCATCCAACCACTGTTCCTGTATGATTCAAGATCCAGGCATTGGGACGCCACAGTCCCATTTAGAATTTCAGATCCACTGGCGCTTCCCTTGTCCTCATCTGTATTTTGATAGCCCCTAGAGGCCTGAACTAAGATCAGTGTCTTGCTTTTCTGGGCATTGCGAATGTCCAGTTTAAGAGACAGTCCCTGTTCTGAAGAGTTAATAATTGAAGTAGACAAAAGAAGGGGTGCGAGTGGAAGAATGGTTATCCCCTCCTTACAGATAGGAAGCTGGGCGAAGAGGTTGTGACTTGCTCAGTATCACAAAGAGCCCATGATAGAGCTAAGAACTGAACCCACATCACTTGCATCCCAGTGCCTTAACTGCAATGTCAGGTTCACTCTTGGATTATCTGAGCTTCCCTAACTTCTGAGATGTTGCTCGCTCCCCGGAGTTGGTATGTTTCCATATCTCTAAAGACACCCTGGCATTCTGGGGTGACTCCCCTCAGCTTTATATGAGCCAAGCTTGGCTGTGGTTAATATCCCTGTGATGTGCCTTGCTGCACTGCAGCAGCAAAAGTGGAGGGTTGTTTATTCCTGGGCTTGCAATGAGTACTTAATACCTGAAGCTTGAAGATAATCCTTTGTCCTTTTCAGCCTGCCTAGTGTCCCTGCAGACATTCTTTACATCACGTTTGAGAGCCACTCATATTTTAATAGCTCCTTCTCTCTCCTCCTCCCAATCGTTAAAAAACCTGACATCTATTCACACACAGCGGGACCTTCATAGAATTCCGCAATGGAATGCTGAACATCTCTCCCATTGGCCGAAGCTGCACTCTGGAGGAGCGAATAGAGTTTTCTGAGCTGGACAAGGTAACTGGCCAAGATCCGCCCTCTCCTTCATCTCCATGTCTTGACATAAAGTCATGGGCATTGACAATTTCTGGACATGGAACACCACACTGCTCAGGTCTCATCTTCCTCACTCCCTGCTGTGCTAACATAATTCTGGTCCAAAGCCTCGCTCTCTTATGTCTATGCTAGTGAGATAAAAGAATTGACCTAATCTGCTGCCATTAATCAAACAGGGGTAGGAGGCTCCCAATGTACAGCCTACTAGGCTGGGGAAGCGATCGTAAAAAGAGCTTCTAATTTTCAGTGATGTTTCTAAAGTGTCATGGCTGGAGATGGTTTTAGCCCAGAACCCTAAAGCCTTGAACTCAGGTAGTGAATTTACAGCTCAGGGCCCATCTCCAGTCACAGCCAAGCAGCAATGTCTATTGACATCATGTTCTATTCTCCAGCCCAAGTGGACCTGGTTTCCCCTCAATGAGCCTTCCAGATCAGAACCAGTCTCCTAAACAGATCTACAGAGCTCTGAGATCCTGGCAAATGCTGGCTGACCCAGCCTGTCTGTGGTGGCTTTGATCCTTTCTGCCCCGGGGGAGGGGAGAGACTATGTAATGACATGGAACAGATGTATAAGTGGGGAATCTATGGACTCTGGGTCCTGAACTGGGCCTCTGAGCCTCCAGGGGAGAGTATAATTATTGCAAAATGTATCATCAGCTCTCAGAGTGGGAGGGGTTGCAGGAAGGGGCTTTGGTCTGGGGTTGCGCAACAGTTGACCTAGATCATCAGGACTTGGGGTCCCCTTGGCTGATGTAGGCTGGCTCCAGCAGAGTGAGATTGGCCTGGAGGAAGGGGACCATGTACAGGGAGAAACGAAAGCAGCATGAATGGACGGTGTTTTGAATCCCTACAGCCCATGCTGAATTTCCGCACACCCCGCAATCACCCACTTCCCTTCTCCCCCAACAGATAATACAGGAGAGAGAGGAAGGGAAGAAGGGTGCGCTTGCTGCATGCGGTATCAAGGAAATTCTAGCCTGGAAACTGGGATCAGAGCAGAAAAGCTACTGTGGTGATGCATAGGGAGACTTACGAGGCCCAAAGGTGAATCTAGTCAGTCAGTGGCATGAGGCCTATCAAGGGTACAATCACTCGAAACCTCCTCTCATGCTGTCCTTCTGTTTGTTCCATGGCAGAAAGAGAGGATCCGGGAGAAGTTTGTGGCAGCCTTGCAGAGGGAGTTTGCTGGCAAAGGCTTACGGTTCTCTCGAGGTGAGCAGAATGCATTGGGCTACTGTGGGATTTCCGTGTGGTGGATATCCTGTAAGTCTCTTGGAAGGGAAGGTTGTCAGGCTGTTTCCTGCTGTAAAGTAGCAGAGCATCTGCTTGAGTGAATGTCAAAGGTGTACTCCAGTGAAGGTCCTTGGGAGTGTATTCCCCGTGCTCATCCTTAGGGAGGGAGGGCCAGCCTGGTTTCCTGTTTAAAGCGAGGTTGTCAGGAATCCATAGATCCGTAGAGATTCATAGCAGTAGTGACATGCCAAGTGGTAACTGTTTTACCCCGTTAGACAACACAGTGATGGCAGAGAGAGAGCTTGAATCTGTTCTTCTCAAACAGCAGCAATAGGACAGCTTACCGAGTCCAACTACAGAGCCAAATTCTGCTATCAGGAACCTCTACAGAACCCCCTGAATCCAGTGGATCAGGCAAGTGGAAGAGCCCAGACTGAGTGTCTGCATGCAGTGACTTAAGAAAACTGCCTTTGCTCCATTTACTAGGAACAGTTGGCGTCTGGCATCACTGAGAGGCAGTAAAAGTGGAGCCCATGACACCACTTTTGCAGTCTCTGATCAGAGTGAAGCTTCACTGTAAGGGCCCAATTTTCAGGGGCGCTGTGCCCCCAGCCGGCATCACTGAGTTTGGGGGAGTGGCAGGGTCAGAGCACTCTTTCCATGACAGTGGAAGACCATTGGGATGGGCAAGTGACAGGGCTGAGTTATTTAAGGCCGTTCAGCAGGGAATGTAGGTACGACAGGAAGTGGAAGGCACCATCAGCAAGAAAGCCCATTATTAGGAGTGTACCCAGGATGGGCTGGTGAGGGGGAATTTGGATGGCACGTCATTAGCTGCCATGTGCGTAATTCAGAATCTCTACCTCTGCGCACCGAGGCCCTGGCATCTCCAGGCAGCATCCCCCTTTGCTGCCCGAGTAAGAACATCTCGTGATCCCTGCATGCTTTGACACAGACCATTTGTCATAGCAGAGAAGGACAAAGGCATTGCAGTCCTGTTCTCCTCCTCAGAGGCACATGGACCAAGAGCAGAACAATTGTCCTTTCTCCCATGACGTTGGTAAGCTGCCAGCGGTTGGCTAGGATCATAAGTGAGCGCACCAAGAGGATGGGAGCTGCGGGGCTCAGCCCCTCTAAAATAAAGCACAAAGTGTGCAGTGAACCCAGAAATGGAGACCCATAAATTTAAGAACTCCTCCTAAACGGGGTGTACACAGAGCTAAAGGGTGGCAGAGCTGGCAGAAGGCCTCAAATTCCCAGTCCCCCGCTCAAACCACTAAACAATGGTGAAACAGAACCTGCTGTGCTCGGGTGCCCTCCATCCTTCCCTCTGCATTTGATCTTATGGCCTGGGCCTGTCTCTCTGCTTACGGACAGAGCGCAGACACAGTATTTTGCCTATGAGTGTATAAAAGGGCTGAGGCCTGGAACTGGGAAGGCCTCGATTCAGTTTTTAAGCTGCTTGAGGCTTCCTTGCGGGATCTTTTAAGCAAGTCATGTAGTGCCTCTGCCCCTGTGTGAAAGGGAAGACTGGCACTTTTCTCAACACCCTTGTGAGGTAGGGGAGTGGTAAGGCATTTGGATCCTGTGGGGATGGGGCCATGCATGGCCCTGCAGCCATCCAGCCCTCCGCTCCCTCCTAGTTCTAAGAACATGGTTGCAGCCCAGAATATTTGCAGTGATGTTGCCCTTCCTGGGGTTCAGTTCAGACTTTAAGAAGCCCTCTCCTTTGCCCCTTTTAGACCCACATCTCCCCTCTTGGGGCTTCCAGTTTCACTCTCTATCACAGTGTTCAGGTTCCCAGAGCTCTGCCAAACCCCCTCCACACAGTCTCTTCCTCTGAGCCAACCGCTGGGCTTTATCCTGGATCAGGAGGAAGCTAACACCTGGCTCCTATTCTCCAACTTCTCTGCTGCCTCCTTAAACAGCTGCTCTTTAAAAGGGCCATGACCTGGAACAGGATTGGCTGGCCCCAGAGCCCATTACTCCTGGCAGGGGATGGATGCACTTCTGCAGTGCCTCTGGCAGATTCCTGTCAAATCCTTCTGAAGCAAAAGCAGGACTCCCTCTTCCTGCCTTACTGGTTCCTGCTTGTGCCCTTGGCTGAAATCATAAGGGCCTTGCTGATGCCATCACAGCCCATTGTCATAGAAATGGCAGCTGCTGTCACCCTGACAGAACGTTCGAGATTCAGTCACCAGAGCTGGGCTACAGGGACAGACGTTCCCCTTTGCCCTAGGAGAGTGAAAGCTGGGATCAAGGTTCCCTCTAATTTTTTTCCATCCGTGGGTGGAATAAATCTTCTCGTGCACCAAGGCACAGGGGGATGTGCACCACAGGTACAAACACGTGCTGCCCGCTGTGGGCGTCGGTGGACGCTCAGCTAATCAGCTGGCCTTGACCTGAATCCTGGGTGGCCACCCGAGTGCTCAGCTAACAGGGAACACTGGCTGGGATTCATATTGCCCCCTTCCAGCACCAGCCCGCTGCCTGACGACCTCCCTCCTGCTGACAGGTGGCATGATCAGCTTCGACGTCTTCCCCGAGGGCTGGGACAAGCGCTACTGCCTCGACATCCTCGACGATGAGAGGTTCGACACCATCCACTTCTTTGGGAACGAGACAACCCCGGTGAGCACACCCTCCCCTCCCTAACGGTGGGAGGAGGGGAGGTAAAGAGTGAGGGGGACGGGCCATGTCTCTCCTAGGCTGGCTGCCCCGTGCGGGAGAGGCCGGGGCTCCTTCCCCAGCTGTATGGACTGGAATTGGTGTCAAGCAAGACTGCCCTCTAGTGGGGAGAGGGGAGGCTGTACTGTGAATCAGGGCCTGCTACTGTGCCATAGGACAGTGGCTCCCAACATTTACAGTAACATGGCACACGTCAGTGAGACAAAAAATTGCACGGCACACCCACTTTTTCCAGCTGAATCGATTGCTCATAAATGTCATGTTGACTAAAGTTTACTGTGGTTACAGTCTTTACTAGAGAGGTTTGCAATTTCCCCTCCCCTCCCCTCCCCTCCCCTCCCCTCCCTCTTTTGCACGGGGGTATTGACCACCCAGCACCAATTGAGGGCTCAAGCAGCAAGGCTGCCTGAGTCCCAGCTACTGTGGAGTTGGCCAGTTTCCCCTCGCTGAGGCTTTTCTCGCTGTGAGAGGGAAATTGATGACCCTGTGCATGGGGTCATCTAAGTATGCCATGAAATTTCATCCATTCCCCCTCACCCCTTGGCTCTTCAAAGAGCTGCGGGGAGGGGAAATTGATGAAATTTCCACAGCATACTTAGCCAGTTCTTGCAGCACACCGGTTGAAAACCACTGCCATTTCTCCATTTCCCCTGGAGATGCGCTGTACTAAGTGGTGTTGGGGATTTAGCAGGGGGATCTCTTCCTTTGGAGTCATTTGGTCAGGACTGGCCCAGCCCAGCCCTGGGAAGGGCTATGGTGCTGATGGTGCCATGTAACCAGTAAGATGTACAAACAAAACCTCACCCATTTCTGCAGCTGCTTTTCAGGGTAAACAGGAATGGCTCTCCAATTCTCTGGGTCAGCTACAGGACAATCCTTATCTGCTTGCCACCAACATTCAGGAGGGGTATGAGCCAGCCTCCGGCTTGGATAACTACCTTGTGAAGCTCTAACGCTCTTCCACCGTTTTGGATGGGTGTGGGATCCTTTGCTTCCAGTGCTAAACTGCTCCACGGTGGTGTAGACTCAGAACAGCTGTGGAAGCAGGACCTTCAGCCCAGTTCTTGCACTGCAGAAACCTAAACACTCCTGTTTCCTGGGCTTTGCATTTGGCTTTGTTGACAGCAGCAAGATGATAAAAATTAGCTCCATTTGTGCTCTAGATTTGGCAATATCTCCTCAGCCCAGACTAGGGATGTTAATGGTTAACCAGGAGGGGCTGGAGCAGCCCTCTGCCTGCCGTGGGTAGGGGCTGGAATGGCTTCCCCAGCTGCACCCCCGCCTTTGATTGGTTAACCAGTTAAAACTACAGCTTAACTGGTTAACCAGTTAAATGGGATTTTATGTCCCTAGCCCAGACCCTAAATCCTCTCTCTCCCTGGAATGACTCCCACCTCCTTAGAGCCACCTGGGGGTAATGAGTCACTTCCCTCACTGAATCGGCAAACTCCCTGGCATCTTTCCTCAGCAGCATCAAAACTTGCCAACAAGGTGTCGGGGTGTTAGCTTGTTACAGGCTGCCATATTCCACTCCAGCTGCGGAGGTGGCTGTAGAAGGGTGGTTCGTTTGCCACTGAAATGCTGAGCCTCCGGGGCATTGGGTGTTGTGCAAGGCACAGTAAGATATAGCTAGAGAAGGGGATAGGTTGTGGTGACTGCCCTCTTCCGTTTTTTCTTTTCCCCTACAGGGAGGGAATGATTATGAAATTTATGATGACCCCCGGACAGTAGGACACAGTGTCCAGTCTCCCCAGGACACGGTTCGGAGGTGCCGTGAGATATTTTTTCCAGAGAGAGCTAACGAATCGTGACTCCGATACCCTTCCTTCAGCGCTCCTCTTCCCGAGGTCTCACATCATGAAAACCACCTTCATTCGAGGACTCAGCACAGGGCCCCTTGAAGAAAGCTGTCCGGAGCGGGTCTGGAGGGAAAGATTTAAATTGAAGAGAGGAAGGGGATAGGGAGAGGAGTTAACGACCTTCCATTGTTCCCAGTTACAGGTGAGCTGCATGGGACCAGACTCCTGCCCATCACCGAACAGCCTCTCTTCCTTTTCCCAGGGAACGTTCAGTTCCTTGGGGGAGATGGTTCCCTACTTGGTGAATGAGGCATTTATAGAGGCCCATCACTGCCGTCTCACTCTCTCAAAGTATTTGCACAAGGGAGACAGCCGCTCCTCCTCAGTTAGCACCTTTAAATAGGAGGCAGACTCTGGGACCCTAAGATGGGTGGTTTCTCAGACTGCTTCACACCATAGACTGGTCCTTGCAGGTGACCTGAAAGGGTTTTGAAAAATGGTCAGGACTGCAACCCCATAGTCTGCTTGTCTCTAGCATCTGGTTGCTAGAAGCTTGGAATGGGCAACAGGATGCCTCACTCGATGAGCGCCTGTTCTCTTGTTCCCACAGGGGCACCTGGTGTTGGCCACTGTCAGAAGGCAGGATATTGAGCTAGCTGGACCATTGATCTGACCCATTATGGCTGTTCTTAGCTTGTGCTCCTTCCAGCTTGGCTCACGTATGCAAGGAAGGCTATTCTCTCTCTAGTGCTTTTACATGTAGAAAAAGGGTGCACTGGGTTTCTGTGCTTGTTTGTGCTAGAACCCTGGGGAGTGTTGCGTCTGACCTCTGAATTTGGCTGGAGCACGGCTGGGAGGTGTCTGGACTGTTTATTCTGCCCCTAGCACCTCAGCTGAAGAGTAGTTTTGGGGAAGTGGAACAGTGACAAAGCAACTCCTTTACCCATGTGTGAATTAGGTGTTGGAGATGAGTGGGTGTTAAGCACGGGGAGTGGGGGTGAAGAGGAGACAGGGCTGCTGAACAGACGACACTCTGGCAGTTACACCCTTTTCCTCTCCCAATTGCTCAAGTCTTGCTGTCTGGAGAAGCTATGCAGTGATGACATCACTAGACACCCTTGGGGCTGCCATCCTAGACAGGAGCTGGATTCCTTGTGCCCCCCACCCCCACAAGCCTGGACCTTTACAGAAACAACCCCCCCCTTTCAAGCATTCTTTAGCCATCTGGAAGGAAAGCGCAGAATAGCCCTGATTTACTCCCCACCTCCTCTTCAGCCAGTCACATTTATGGAGGCAGGTGCCCATCTCCCTAGGCCTCCTCAGGCCTTGCCCAGCAGAACTCCTGCCATTTTTTTTTTTTTTCCATTATCTCTCTTTCTGCCATCTGATTGTCCCTTTCTGTTTGCTGCCCTCTGGCTCCTGTAGCCCAGCTTGCTCACAGAAGTGGCTAGATCACACCCAGAGGTTTCAGTCTCCCCTTGCCACTCAGCTGACACACCAGGCCCAAGCACCTCCCTGGGCTTCGGGCTTCCATCGTCCAGGTCTCTGCCCAGGCAGGAGGTGCGGGCTCATCTTCCTAGATCCCGAATTGTCTGTGGGGATTGAACGTACAGCCCCAGTGAGGAGGGCGCTAGGTGGGGATTTCCCTTTGCTAGGCAGCAAGCTCCAGGGAGCCTGCTTTTCATAGAGGCTGTGCATCCTATGGCACCAGTGTGAAATCTGTGGGATCGCTGGCTGCTCAGCCACCCTGGGATGTGGCGCTAGCTCCTTTGGGCATGAGATCTCAAGTGGTGGCCCTGCGAGCCTGAGCTTAGAATTGATAAAGGGGGAGGAGAAATTTGCCAGCAGCTGCCACTCTGTGCCTGGGTGCAGTGGGAGCAGAGATGGCAGGTGGGTCCCTTTCTAAAACCCAGCTGTTGCTCTCCCCATTTGGGGGCTTATCTGAGCCCTAGGTGTAGGGTTATGTGGCTTCCCTGCCCCGCCCCCACTTTGGACTCACCTGAAGTCACCAGCTGGGCCCCCAACAGGCCTTTTCTCAGCAGTGCTTGGCTTCACTTGGCCTTGCTGAGCACCAGTCTGCCCAGGCTCCTGCTGAAGCACAATGAACCACCTGCAGCTGGAACGGTGCTTCCCAGTGGTGGCAGGTGCAGCTGAGTGACAGCTCAAGGACCTGCAGGAGGTGACACCCTGCCAGCTGTGGGCCACCAGCAGAGCCCAAGCCATATTAGGGACCTGGTCAGCAGGTGGTGGGCTTTGCTCTGATTGTGCCTGCCCATGAGCGGAGTGAATTTTCACGTGTCCTCGCTCCACGCCCCCTCCTGCCTGCAGTCACGCCGCCCGTGCTCTGCAAACACCCCTCAACTGGTGCTTGTGGGCTGACCCCTCCCTGAGGGTTAGCGGCCCAGGGCTCATAGCAGCTGAGGGGGGCCCCACTGCTGGCAGCACTCAGAGGAGCTGGGAAGGGGAATCTACCCCCCCCCCCCCCCAAGCCCTGTTGGAACGTGTCTCAGCAGACCAGCATCACCCCATCCCTGCCTGCTCACTGTGCCCTGGCTGGGGAGCAGGGCCGGAGGGGAGGGGAGGCTGCTATGTGCTGAGGGAGAGGGCACAGGGGAGTCGGCCTTTGGTCTCACGTTTAGTACCTGTTTTTCCATGTGTTTCCTACCACTACTGCTAACCCTACTGGGGGCTCTCACAGTGGCAGGGGGAGAGGCTGTGAAGTGGGTGTCCCGCCCCTGCTTCACATGGTAACACAATAAGACACAGAATAGTAACAGAGAGGAAGCCGTGCTAGTCTATACACTATCAAAACAAAAAGCAGTCAAGTAGCTCTTTAAAGACTAGCAAAATGGTTTATTAGATGAGCTTCCGTGGGACAGACCCACTTCTTCAGACCATAGCCAGACCAGAACAGACTCAATATTTAAGGCACAGAGAACCAAAAACAGTAAGCATGGAGGAAGAATCAGAAAAAGATAATCAAGGTGAGCAAATCAGAGAGTGGAGGGGTGGGGGGGAAGGTCAAGAATTAGATTGAGCCAAGTATGTAGACAAGCCCCTATAGTGACTCAGAAAGTTCCCATCATGATTTAAACCATATGTTAATGTGCTGAATTTGAATATAAAAGCCAGCTCAGATGTTTCTCTTTCCAAAACAGTGCGATAATTCCTTTTCTGTAACACACATACCTTTAGGTCATTGACAGAATGCCCCATTCCATTAAAATGTTGACTAACTGGTTTGTGGATCTGGAGTGTTTTGATGTCTGATTAGTCCTCCTTACTTACTGTTTTTGGTTCTCTGTGCCTTAAATATTGAGTCTGTTCTGGTCTGGCTATGGTCTGAAAAAGTGGGTCTGTCCCACGAAAGCTCACCTAATAAACCATTTTGCTAGTCTTTAAAGTGCTACTTGACTGCTTTTTGTTTTAATAAGACACTGAGTGTTGAGTAGCCCCAGGAGGCCTGCAAACCAGGAAGCTCCTCCTTCGTTAGACCTGTGATTAGCCATGCAGTGGCTCCCTGCGTCTCCCCCATACCCTAGGCTGCAGGAGGACTCTCCTCGTAGCGACTGAGCGCTCCTGTGATGGAGCAGGAACCTGCATGTCTGAGTTATTGCTGTGTGTGAACATGGATGGGTGCAGCAGAGACCAGTGCTCTGATTGTGTCTGTGATAGAGCCAGGTGGCTCCTGTGCAACTGAGCCCAAGGATTAAATATATTTAACACATTAAAATATTAAAAGTGGCTGTGGAGGGCTGTGTGCTGTGTAGCTCCCGCTGCTGCAGGCCGCTTAGGGCCCAGTGTAGTGGCAGCAAGCAGAGTCAAAGGGTCTATAAGGGAAGGGAGAGAGAAATGTCTCTCCTGCTGTAGCTGGGGCCAGTGGGCCTTCAGGGAAGAGCCAGGGGCCAGGTGTGCACTGAGGTTCTCTTCTTTGGTCCCCACCCCTCCCAGGACAAGTAGCTGAAAGAGGCACCACCCCAGAGAGAGGAGAGAGAGACAACGTGGGGGAAGTCACTGAGAATGGTTTATTGCCAGTGTTACAGAGGTCAACACAAGGACAGACAGGCGGGAAACACACCAGAGTTGTTAAAAGAACCCCACAAAACACTTCTAGTTTTTAGGCGACTTGGAAAAGAGCTAAAGAGTTTGTTGTGGCCGAGCCAGGTGCTGCATGTCCCTGGCGAGAGGGGAGAGGGAGCTGCAGTTACCCCACAGGAGAAGGGCACAGAGATGGGTGGTGGCTGCTGCAGCTTTAAGCTTGGTAACCAAAGAGCGGCACTCGCTTAGCCTCCAGGGCAGAGCTTCCTGTGCTGAGGAGGGAATAACTGGGTCCCCTGATCAGTTTGCCCTCCAGGGCTGAAGCAGGTGTTGGATGGGTGAGCACTCTCCAGCATGCCTTCCTCTGCCTTGCACAGCTGTGCGCTCCTGCATGTGTCCAAAGGGCATTAAGCCCTGTTGTGAATCACTCCGTGACAGGCCAGCGCCCACTCCCAGCAGGACCACTGTGAATGTCTGCCATTGCCCCCCAGCTGCAGTGGGATGGGGCTCTAACAACCAGCAGTGCTGGAACAGCTCAGCCTCAGAGGAGGGGGGCGGGGGGTAGCCAGGCTGTTGTGCCTCACAAGGACGTCTCCCTTTGCTCCCAGGAGAGCCCTTAGAACAGCAAGCAGCACCGCCTGACCCTGCTTAGGTGGGGAAGAGAAAGGCAGCCCCCATGCACCAGACAGACTCAACAGGCTGCCAAGCTCAGCATACACCACAGCTTTGCATGGATACTGTACCAGGCTCCAAAGCACAGCAGAGTCGTGCATTATAGGATTCACCCTCAGCCCCTCAGGGTGGTGGCCCTGCTCTGAGTTATGGTGGCACCCACCTTCCCGGGGCCATGGCAGTGCGGGGGGGAGGGGGAATGACAGTGCCCTCTAACCATCTGCAAAGGCACTGCTGCCTTCTCTTCCAACACAGGTGCTGCTCATGCACCTGGGCTCTTGCACTGGGGACCAGGCAGCCCATCCTCTCCCCTAGGAGGGCACCATGCCACTACCAAACTGACTTCCGCTCCTGCCTGCCACATAGCCAGTGCGGTGCGTGGGCAACAGACACTCAGCTCTCACGGCCGACCCCTTTGGACTCCGGCATTTTCCAGAGCCCCAGCAAGGCCTCAGGAGGAGGTGTTCAGCCTCCAGGGAGCTCCCCACGCTGCTGAGCCCAGGCAAGGAGCAGACAGTGTCAGCGTACGTGGAGCTGCAGCCCCGGCTGCGCATGTGCTTATGCTGGAACGTGGCTCAGGCTGCCAATAAGACAATGCTCAGGCCAGCCATGCCCTGCACACCGATCCCCTCCTGAGAAGCTGCACAGAGAGGGTGGGCTGCTTCAAGGAAGACCAGATGTGCTGTTTGTGCTGCAGCGGTTTGTGCCCCTGTGTGTCCTGGGGGCGGTGGGGGGCAGGCCCGGCCAGGCCAGGCCCCGATACTAAAACTGGAGGAAGAAGCAACGAAGGCAGTGCAGTGAGGCAGCTGCATTCCTCCTGGGACCTGCACAGCTGGCTGGGGTGCTCCCCTCAGATGACATACTGCTACCCAGCCCCAGCCTGTGTCACCCTCACTGCCCAGCCCACCGCCAGCTGCATGCCCGTACACAAAGGGGCTTTTTAAGGGCCTTTAACAGGGGAAGAGCGGGAACCCAAACCTCCGGCCAGCTAAATCCACAGAAAAGTGCCACTTCACCTGCAACACCTATAAACAGCTGCTGTGCAGCGAAGGCTTCAGCACCATGCAGTAGCTCCCAGGCCACCCTGCTGCTCTGCCTGCCAGCCACTATCACTGTATGGCAGCACCTGCTGGGCAGGTGGCCTGAACCAATCTCTCCCAGCTGCACCATCTGTGGGGCTGTGTCTAATCCAGGGATGAGAGTTCCTTAGTCAACCACCCAGCCCAAGCCACCCCGTGGCACAAGCCTCCTGAGCCTGGCCACGAAGCCTGGCGTGTGCCTACAGGACGCCATGCTACCTTAGCAACTGTGCCATGGAAATCCAGCATCACAGAGGAGAGGTACCAGTTGCCACAACCACTAGGACACTCAGACAGGAGCGAACACTCGTGTGTGTGTGTGTGTGTGTGTGTGTGAGAGAGAGAGAGAGAGAGAGAGCGCCCCAGTGCCTCCTAAAGAACCCCACTTACATTTTGCATCTGCAAAGACTGATTATAGTAAATTGCTTAATTTATTTAATCACCTAAATCCAAAGCAGAAGACTAACTCTGCAGCTGTGTAGCTAGTGAGGACCCCGCTTCTGAGAATTAAAGACAGGGTGCAGCCTACAACTTGGCAACCACAGTTTGGTGGTACACAACTGGCCAGCACATCAGTGACTAGAGGCTAGATTTATTCCCACTGCCTCTGAGGCTTCCTCCTGCGCCCCACCACCCACACACACTATTATGCACCACACACAAGTCTAGGCAGTCTGGCCTGCAGTCATCTCAAGAGGAAAGATGTCTAAGGGCCTAGGATGGAGTACCAGCGAGCACTTCTTGGGGACCTACACAGCGTGGGTCTCAAAGTGGATAGGACAGAGGGAGAGCAGACTTCATCATCCCAGAGGCAGAGAGATTGTAGCCAACATTGTCAGAAAAGCGTATCTACCACCTAGGCCCTGATTTGTGCACCCACAGCACATGGGAACCAGGCCTGCTCAGCACCTTCCACCGTTGGCACCAAGATGATTCCAACTGAGCCGCTGAAACCTGAAGCACCAAGAAAGGAGGCTCAGAGATCCCTTTTGAAGCTGATGTTGAAGCGACTTGCCCGAAGCCCACGGTGGGATCGCTCAGGCTAGAGCTGAAGTCTCCTGGCTGTCTAGACAGACAGAGGTTTTAAAAGCTGCTCCAAGAACGTGCAAAAGAAAACGTGCTGTTTGGCAAACCCCTATCACATTCAGGGGAAGGAGGATGTGGGGAAGAGACTAATTCATATTTTAAGATTCCCCTGGCACAGCACTACCTTCATGGCCTTAAAAAAAAAAAAAAAACAGGCTACTGGCATATTCTTTACTCCCCAGGCTCAGGCTGCCAGTGTTAGGGGGAAATTAAAGGGGTGGGGAGGTAAAAGGGGTGCAAATGAGCCACCCTAGAGCAGTGGACAGATCCTGAGCCCATGAACCACAGCTGGTCACTCTGCAGCTGCTCAGACCCAACAGGCAGGTGTATAAAATGACCTGTGGGAGGCACACTGCATTTGCCTCTTCTTTTCCCTGGCTGGTGGGAGAGAAGTGGGAGGGAATTCCAGCTCTCCCCAGGTGAGACTTGAGAACCCCTAAGTAGAGATGTCAGTGTAAGTGCTTCTTTAAGACCGTGGGGGGCTCCCCCCACCAGTGGTGAGTGCCTCCTTGCCCTGGCTCTCCGGGGATAGCACCGCCGGTCCCTTGTTCCCCTGCCTCTCCTTAGCATCTGCTTTGGGGAAGTTGTGGGGCTGGTACATTGGCTGTCCTGGCCCCCCGCATGGGGGCACCTGGAGCTTCCAAAGGGAGCTGGGTTCAGGGAAGGGTGGTGAGTTTCCATGGGCAGTGGGGTAACCTAGACATCAAGTCCTGCTGGGTGCACACCTCTCCTCTCCCATCGCAAAGCAGCTCTTCTGCATGTGGCCTGGATGAGAGACCCTATGAGCTGATGAGACATAGGGAAGTGGGAATCTGCCCGCCAGCAGCTCCGCCTCTCCCGCCACCCTCCAAAAGACACAGTTACGAAGAAGATAACCTTATAAAAGACACAGAATGTAAACGACTACATGTCACTCGGCAGACAAGAAACGCTTTCCCGCCCCTCTTCTCCCACGGCAGCTGTCCCAGGCTTTGTCCCTCCTCCCTCCCCGCCTTGCCGCCCCAGGCCTAGGAGCCGATTATCTGGCCGGACCACGTCTCGTGCTTTGTGTGCGGGGCCAGGTTGGTGAGCACCACTTCCACAGCCTGGAACTTCTGGTTCTTGGGTGGAATGGGGCAAATTTTGTACGTGACCTCGTCTCCTTCCACAGGGACGTACTCCCCCTCGATGCTGGAAGAGAGACGGAGACCCGGCAGAGCGTTAGGGGCTGAAACAAGAGCTAAGCCAATCCCGCCCGCCCCACTCCCTTCCCCCAAAAGGAGGAGAACTGGTGATGTCTTGGCTGCTCTCGGAGAGTCAGGACAAACGCTTCCACCCCGAAGACCTGACATCAGTTTTTTATAGGGGTGGCAAGAGCTGCAGCAACAGACCCCTCCTCTCCCTGGCAACAGCAGGCCCGTCCCTACGGCACTGGGGCCCAGATGCCGTGGGCCCCTTTGGAAATCCCTGCATTACAGGATTCACACTGCTGGAGGAGGTTGTATCCCCAGACCAGGTACTGCCCAGCCAGCAGCAGCAGCCTGGGCAGTTCACCTACAGGCACTAGGCCTCCAATCTAGAGCGCCCCACTCTGGGAAAGAGACTGGGGAGTAAAATGGAGTCCTCTCCCCTCCTCCCGCCCTCCCTCAGGAGTACATGGCTACTCCTAGGCCTCCATAACCACAGCTAAGCCCTTGTGCCGCAGCTAACACCACTCACCATGGGCGTTGTGTGATGTGAAGGAATATGTGCAACAAACCGCCCTGAGATCCCCCAGCCCGTTTAACCCCAACTCACTTCGCACAGGCCCTAAACAGCCACCAAGTGGCAGCAAACTGCTGGCCATTGCCGTCAGTTGTCACTGGTGACCTCCCAGTTAGAGGACGCTGTCCTGTTTCCTAGGTCCGCGAGGGCTGGGTGGCTGAGGGGACAGCAATGACCTAAAGGCAAAAAGAGCCAAATCCCACTCCCCACAGGACTCACTCAGAGACATGTACAAATATGTCCTCTGTGCCATTCTCTGGAGTGATGAAGCCATGGCCCTGGGAGCGGGAGAACTGCTTACAGACACCCTTGAAGACGGGGCCAGCAGAGGCACGGGCCGTCCTAGGAAAGGAGAGAGGAGCGGGGAAGAGGTGAAGCAGGTGCACAGCTGACACCAGGAGAGATGCCATGAGATGGTACCACTTAACAGCCAACCTGAGGAGTCTCACAACATCTCCAGCCCGGCACAGGGTCGTATTTCCACCTCTCCAAACAACCTGGTGCGCCTGGCCATTAAGGCCGTGCGCTTGTGCTTGCGGGCTCTCTGAACGGGCAGCCCCGGGGGTAACGGGCACCTTTTGGAAATTCCATCTACCCAGAAACGAGACAGGGCAGTGACTGCTGCTCTGGGTGCCAGAATTACAGCTGTACTCTGTGTACAAAGAGGGCTGCGTTCGTTTGAAGGTGTCAGTTGTTCACTGGGTCTTCTGGTCGCCATGGACACCCCTCGGTTTGGCAGGAGAGACGCCATTAATCACACCCTCTCTGAAGAGCAGGCTGCAATTACCACCAGGAGGCAGCCAGCCAGAGACCCTCTCCTCTGCGGGAAGCAGCTTTCCACAAGGGATGATCCAAAATCCAGTCAGGAACCAGGCATCATACTGCCTCTATTGTAATCCCAACCAGCTGGCAAAGGCCCCAGGCTCAGGTTTGCTGGCGCCGCAGTGGGGAAGTGGTGGGTGGAAGAGGAAAAAGTTGGGTCAGAAATCAGTCAGCTATTTGCAAAATTAACAGGCCAGAGAGAGTCAACAGCCTCCCTCCTAGGAGCCAGGTAGATCAGTCACAGGTGACTGAAAGCATTGGGCCCCTCTATGCCACGCAGAGCACAGGGGACACAGCCACGCACCAGGAGGCCATCGGCTAGGCAGGCAGCAGCCCAGGGTGCCACACATTAAACAGCACCACTGGAATAGCACTCCGAGTGCTACGCACCCACTGCTGTGCCAAGCCCGGACGGCTCGTGGCTGGCCCTGTGGGGGGTACCTGCCTGCTCCTCCCTACTGCTGCTAAGCAGCAGCTCCCCTGTGTGCGCCTTTGCGGCCGTTACGTCTGGATCTCATTTACAAGAGAATCGATAACCGACACCAGGGGGCTGGGAAGGGAAGTGGCGCTAGAAGCACCGGCTGTGTGCTTTTGAGGGGGTACAGACCCTCTGTTTGGAGGAGGAGGTGACAGCGGGGAGCCAGGTGGGTGGCTGGAAGCAAGGAAGCAATTGGTGGGTGGCAGCCTCAGAGCTATTCCTTTCCTGGGGCAACTGGAGACACAGGTTGGAGTTTGCTCACCACGAGCATCATTTGAGGGTAAGAGCACATGTATGTGTGTGTGTCTGTGCGCACACACCTCTGACCGAGGACCACCAGGCAAGGGCCAGCTCGGTTACACAGTAGCTTCTCCCGCCGCTCGCACTGAAATCCCCACTCCTTCTGGCTGTGCCTCCCCATGTCTGCATCAGCCAGGTCAGCACAGCTCCGGAATACTGCTCCTTCGCGAGCTACAGTGGTTGAATGAGCAGAGGGAGCTGGCCCCAGGGTGCGCCTGGGTGTGCTCACACAGACAGCAGCTACAGGCTGTACCTCTCTAATCCAGAACTCCCTCGTCTGGCAACATCCATAATCCAGCACAATTTCAATTAGCTGGACGACCACGTATCCTGGGCTTGGCCAAGATTCCTGTGGTCCCCTAAAGTTTGTTTCCAGCCACCAGTTGTGGCCCTCAGTGTTCTGTGCTGTTATATAGCTGTAATTTACCCCACATGTCTTCTAAGAGCCCAGGAGGCAGCGCAAGTGCTGGTAATGTTGCTAAACAATATTGACCTCTTGTCCTCCAGCAGATTCTCTCCTCTGGAACCAGTCAGGTCCCAAGGGTGCCGGATGAAAGAAGCCCAACCTGTACAATTGCTCCCATTGCTCCCCTGCAGTGGGGCAGTTAACAGGGTTTATGCTCTGCCCTCCTGCCCTTTTGCAGCCACCTTCCTGCCCGACCCTCTGCAGCATACGCCTGCTACTTACGCTGAGTACGTTCTGGTTCTCTTGGTGGGGAGGGGACTGGGCAGGTCCCGGAGGAGAAGATTGCCCCGCTCCCAGATCCGACTTCCCTCCCGGTTAAAGGGGAAAGTGGGCCAGACAGGCGACTTTGGGGAGTGGAGGGGTGGGACTGTCGGTGGAGTGGCTGGGTCTGACGACATGGCGCGGCCGGCAGGGCGAGCTGTCTTCTGGAGGGGAGAGCGGCAACGGGGAGGAGAGCGCGAGCTCACGGTTTGTGCTCTTCCTTCAACCTATAGCAGGGAGCAGAGAAAGAGCCGGTGTCACGTACAGGGATTCCGCAGCCAGTTGCCTCAGCCCTCTCCCATGGCCTCCACAGATGAGCAGGGCCAGGCCTGGGCAGTGCTTGGAGAGGAGATCAGGGAGAAAAAGCTGGCTGCTGCAGAGTGGGGGCGTTGCTCCCGGGGTGTCCGCCCAGCTCCCCCAGCCCCAGCATGCTGTAACCGCACGGCAGTGCGGCCACATGCCTCGAGTGAGCCAGGTGGGAACAGGCGACAGACCTGGGGACCGGGGCTGCTGGTTTTTTAAACCAAGCTGGGTCACAGTGGGGCATGCTGGGAACACAGCTTGTACAAGAGCAGGAGTGATGTACAGCCCCTGCAGCCCCAGCCTGGGCTCCCCCGCCCCCACGGATACAGGCACCACCCACTCACCCCACCCCCCTGCATTGTCCCTCCATAGTAGAAGTAGCTGAGTGGTTTGAGCTATGGCCTGCTAACCCCAGGGTTGTGAGTTCAATTCTTGAGGGGGCCAGTTAGGGAATCTGGGGCAAATAGGAGGAAAAATCCTAAAGAAGGGAGGGTGCTTGGCCCTGCCAAGGGGAACTGGACTCAATGACCTCCTTGGGTCCCCTCCAGCTCTATGAGATGTGTATGTGTAACCCACACTCACAGGAGAGGAGGGCAAAGGAGGAAGTGGGAATCCCCCAGCAGTTCTGGGTTGCACAAGGCCCTCCTCCACCCATGTGAATAATGGGACAGCTCTCTCCCCACACCCACCCCCAATCCCCTGCACCAGCCAGGGCAGAAGCAGAGACCCTGCTCAGCAGCCTGGGGGAGAGAGGGAGAGACCCCTGGGAGCTGCTGCAGGAGCAGAGGGAAGCTGGGAGCAAAACTGCTGGGGTAGAAGCAGCAGCACTAGCAAATGGATATAAGTAGGTGATGACACCCTCACCTACAAGTGTCAGCTCACTTATGCACTGGGTTCAGTTCAGTTTGTAATCCAGGGTAGGAAAAAAAAATCAAGGTCTCTTCCCCTGCCCCACTTTTGTGGTTAGACAATATCCCTGTGTGGCAGCTGCAGCAGGGACACCTGTGATTGGAGAGAGGGGCCCCCCACAAAGCAACTCAAGTGGAGGAAGCAGCAAGAACTGCCTCTGGCTGTCCAATTGACTCAGTTTTATTGACTTTGCTGTCATAGGTGAGGACGGTCTCCAGGCCTTTTACTGCTGAGAGTCAGAGCTGCAGGAGGGATCACACCTTGTCGCTTCTGCTTGAAGGAGCCCTCAGCTATTTTCTAGGTAGGTGCTGGGGAGAAATTTCCCCTACCACTTGCCTGGTGACTTTAGTAGGATTTTTTGCTCAGCTGCACCCATTGCAGTTAACATGAACTGTGTGACTGAAACCCCTTGTCAGCTTTAAAACCTCACCCTATAGAGCAGAGCTACTGGTAACTCCCACTGGCTGGGGAGTGGGATTTTTCAAATGTGAACTAGGCCAGATCTCTGCTAGAAACTTCTGCAGGTATAATAAAGTCAGTTAGAGATAGGATTTGTGTATGACATTTCTGTACCTGCAAAAGGATGAGCATAGAAGAGATTGGACTAGGATATAACTTGGGACTCAAAATTAGCTTTATACTTTATTATATTAAACTCTCATAATTGTTATATGTTAACCAAAAGTCCTAAGTATGTTACGAATTTATATATTTAGTGCTTTATCTCTACTGAAACAGAAAAGAAGTTTTCCTTCAATTGAACCCCCTGGATGAAGGAATTATTGAACTGAGTGGTCAAACAGGAAGAATCCCAAACACTGTTACACGGTGGGGACTGACTAGCTAAGTAGCAGTGCAACAGAAAAGGACCTAGGAATTACAGTGGATGAGAGGCTGGATATGAGTCAACAGTGTGCCCTTGTAGCCAAGCAGGCTAATAGCACAGTGGGGTGCATTAGAAGGAGCATTTCCAGGAGATCTAGAGAAGTTATTATGCCCCTCTATTCGGCACTGGTGAGGCCATATCTGGAGTACTGCATCCAGTTCTGGGCACCTCAGTCTAGAAAGGATGTGGACACATAGGAGAGGGTTCAGCGGAGGGCAATGAAAGTGATTAAGGGATTGGAGCACAAGACCTATGAGGAGAGGCTGAGAGATTTGGGCGTATTTAGTTTGCAGAAGAAAAGGGTGAAGGGCAATTTGATAGCAGCCTTCAATTTTCTGAAAGGGGGCTCTAAAAAGGATGGAGAGAAACTGTTCTCAATGGTGACAAAGGGCAGAACAAGGAGCAATGGTCTGAAGTTACAGAGGGAGAGTTGTAGGCTGGATATTAGGAAAAATTACTTCACCAGGCGGATGGTGAAACAGTGGAATGTGTTACCGAGAGAGGTGGTGGAATCTCCATCCCTAGAGGTTTTTAAGTCCCAGCTTAACATAGTCATGGCTGGGATAATTTAGTTGGGGTTGATCCTGCTGGAAGCAAGGGGCTGGACTAGATGACCTCCTGAGGTCCCTTCCAGCCCTAGGATTCTATGAATGTGTGTAATCTTTCATCCTGACCTTGCTAATACAGCCAGTCATTCAAGGAAGGGATCCCTCAAAACCAATGACAGGTACCTGCAGAAGTATATTACAATAAATAAGACTGGGTAATTGGTAAGGAGAGTTTGTGGTTTAATGATGCTCTCTGAGCAATAACAGGTACTTGTGACTGCAAACGTTTTCGGTAAGGGAGGAAGGAATGACCCACTGAAAAGTGTTCATAGCTCATTAAGAATGATCAGTTACTGCAGTTGTCAATAACAGTGACGAGAGCAGACAGCCCTGTAGTTCAAATCAGACATGGAACCTGAGACAGCCATGACAGAAACTCCAGCAGTGAATAGGCAAGATCAGGTATCACAAACGGAACAGGTTGAAGTGAATCACAGGACAGGACTGTTCCCTCCAAAAGGGCATTTTCTTTGTCTTGCACTTTATGAAAAGGGCAAAGGTCTGGGGAGTTCAACTGGGAATGAACCAACATTCCAGGAGGGACAAGGGAAGGGCCCAAATGACCTTCTCTTCACCAGGGACAGTGGGGAATAAGATGCGTTTTCTCCTGTATCCGATACAATGCTGTTGGAATCTCTGATTAACTAATGCCATCAGAAGTGGTTACTCTGGTGTTTGGCACTGCTATTAAATTCCAACACACAACAAAGTGCTTTTATCACAGTAACTTGTTTTGCTTTGGGAACCAGCCTGAGCTCCACTAGCAAATCCTAACCCTCATGCTCTCCAGCTGTCCCAACACCCCTTTTCTGGTTTCGAAGAAGCCTAAGGGGCACAACTCCCACTGGATGTCATTAGGTGCGCAGCACCTAAACCTCTTCAGCCTTTCTCAAAAATATCTCCCATTGTTATCCCACCAGGAGGAGATTTGAGAGGTCAGTATGGGCACAGAGGGGTCCCCTGTCTCTGCTAGGGTCTAGGGGCTGTCTGAGTAAGAGCTTCTATACCAAGAGAGGTAGCCATGTTAGTCTGTGCCTGCAAAAACCACCAGGATGGAGCAGGTTTTTAGCCACAAAAGCTTATGCCCAAATGAATCTGTTGCTCTTTAAGATGCCACTGGACTTCTTGCAGTTGCTATACTAGCATTCAGAAATGCAGCGGCTGTTGGAGGAAGTGAACCCTATTTTCCCTGCCAGCCCCTCTTCCTCAGCTTTGTGAGCGTCAAGACACATAGCACAGGCCAAGCTGTTCTAGTCAATAGAATCGCCTCAGCTTTTGTCCTCTCTTCCCACATTCATGCTGTGCCTCGCATGCTGGCACTGACATCGACTACACTGTCGTCACCACCTCTTTCTTTTAACAGCTTTCTCCATTTCCGTTGCCCTCCCACTTAAGCTCCTGACTGCTAAGCTAATCGCCTCAAGATATTTTTCCCCTACACCAGAGAGAGCTGGAGCAGACAGACTCTAATAAAGGTTCTGTAAACTGAGGTACCCAGGCCCCATCCTCCTTCCTCTTCTTCCTCCAGGTGCTTACCCAGACACTTTCCAGAGGCTGGAGAGCCATGGAGGGGCCCTGCAAGGATGCTCAGGCAATAGACAGTCACAACCCAGTTGTGGAACCCCCATCCCTGGAGGCGTCCAAGAACAGGTTGGACAAACGCTTTGCCACCCCCGTGGTTCATTAAAATTGAGTTCTGAATAGACATAACTCAAAGACGCTGCCTGCAAAGTGCATTATATAAGCTATTAATTTTAAAGTTACAGTCTGCTGAATTTTTATGTCCTATTTTTGCACATGTATCATTCTTATACGTGAAGTTAGAAATCTGAAGTTTGAAGCTGGTTGTAATTCTGAATGTGCTAATGAGGACCATTATGGATACTTTGGGAACATCATATCAGAGAGGTAGCCAAGTTAGTCTGTATCTTCAAAAACAACAAGAAGTCCTGTGGTACCTTATGAACGAACAGGAATTTTGGAACATAATCTTTCATGGGCAAAGACCCGTGGTCTTTGCCCATGAAAGTTTATGCTCCAAAATATCTGTTAGGCTATGAGGTGCCACAGGAATTCTTGTTGTTCTAGGAGCATAATTGTTCAGTACTCAAACCAATGACCTGTGAATAGTCGTTTGTCCAGTAAGCCCAAACTGCGGTTGGTCCCAGAAAGATATGTGACCAAGCCACCTGGTACTGAAAACCATCTAGCACCAAGTACTTGTCCTTGGGGATGAGGAGGCTAAACAAAGGGTTCCCACCCTGGGGGAAAGTCTATTTAAGGAATGGAAAGTGATCACACATGAAAAAGACCTGAAAAGAAGCCTCTAAAGAACTCTTAAAAAAAGTTGTAGACTCAGGCCGGAGTAAAGATCAAGCCTGACCTGAAACATTTTACCTGAGATAAGAACAACTAGCTAGCATAAGAATTTGCATGTAACAAGTTTCTTAGTCTATTAGAATTAGCTGGCATCTTTTAAAAAAATGTTGTAACTTATTCTAATATGTCATTTTCACTTTCAATCACTTACATTTTACTTTTTATATTTAGTAAAAACTTGTAAATGTAAATGTTACCTGTAGGAAGGGGTGGCAACCACTGTGCATATCTCTTCCATTGATAATGGGGCTGACCTTATGAGATATCTCTGTTTAAATCTTGTGCACAGGGTAAGACAAATATATTTGGGGCTTTGTTCCTGGAAGCTGAGTCCTTATAGTTGAGCTGGTTCAGCATCTGTGTTGCTCTGCTAAGGGGTGGTAACCCCAACTCTGTGCCTCATCTGGGGGAAGACTAGAGCTTCTGGCCCAGCAGGACAGAATGGTGGGGAGCCCCAGAGGAGGGAGAGGGGCATCGGTGGCTCGACTGGCACACCATGGGACAATCCCAAAGCAATTTCTGTGATCCAGCCTGTCACAAAACTGTCAGGAAGGGTCCAGAGGTTTCACAGGGTCTTGCTTCGGCATGGGGCGCTAGACCAGATGACCTCTCAAGGTCCCTTCCAGCCCTACTATCCTGCACTGTATGCTCTTTGCATTGGGATTTACATATCTCGGACAGAAAATTACTACTCAGTGATTATTCACCAGGCTCCCCCTCTGCCTAGCCTTGCCCAGGCATATGATGTCTTCACTGAGACAGAGAGATTTCAACAGTTAAAGATGTCCATCAGTTTATTGCTTTAGGGAAGTTGTGCTTCTCCTGGAACTTGGCAATAGAAGTTGACCTATCTCTGCCACTGATCTGCTGCATGACCCCAGGCAAGTCACTTCACCTCCCTTTCACCGTCTTCTCTTTGCCTCTGCTATTTACATTGTTAACTCTGTGGGACAGGGCTTCTCTGCTGCTGGCCAGTGCCTGGCATAACCATCTCAGTCAGGTACTAGGCATTAGAATAATGTTAATGCTAACAATTCTTTTTTTTATTTTAACCACAGAGCAGAAGTGGATAATGAGAGTTGACTCAACAGCCCGATGCCCTTTTTTGGGAGTGCAGAGTTTGTTTTCCCGGATGTTACTCAATCTACCTAGCACAGCCGGAAGTCATTTCTTTCTCTAGTTTACTGTTGTAGAGGTTTCTGGGCAGATTTTAAGCCCCTCTCTGCCTGCTGATGTCAGATGGTGCTTCAGAAAGACATACACGCAGGAATGCTGACACCCACATAGTCCAAAGATCTGAATCATGAGACTGGCATAAGGGGATTATTTTTGTTTGTTTTTTTTAAACGGAGGGTTGAGGGGAAGATCTGGCCTTCTGTTTTTGAGCCTTGAGGATTCATGTTCTCAAGCTTCTATACGGGGTTTAAGACAGACACCAAATTCTGAGCCACAGTTCCATTTCAGGGACTAGCAATGCTGGGATGCCAGACGTTACGCGAAGCATGAGAAATCAGATTCGGCGGTGGGCGATTGGCCCTCAGCTGACTTGAGAATCAGAGTTGTTAACTGGCTCCACAGAGCTAGTTGCTTAGTCATTCTGAAATCACCATGTGAACGTGATCTCGGTTGTTTTTGGCAGTTGGACCAATCGCAGGGCAGTGCTAGCTCTGATGGTGCAAGAGGCTATTTCTGTGCACTTCTCTTCCATTGGGTAATTCAGGAGTCTCTGTCTGCTGCACATATGTGATGCCAGCAGCAGGCAGCGGTTGCTGGTGCATCGCGTCGGGGGTGGTTGTGTTTTTGAACTATGTTCACTTGAGTGTGTCAGAAGTGCCCACTGCTTCCCAAGGAGAGGGTGTCCTGGGCAAATCCCAATGCTGGGAATACCCTGCCTAGACGAAGTTCCCCTTGCAGTGTCAGCTGGAGCTGGAGTTTACTTCCTGCCTCAGACTGTTCTGTGGCACTGCATTTAAACTGCTGCCCTAGTCCAGCTCAGAGGCCTTTGCACTGCAGCAGAGAATGAGTGACTGCTAGGTCTGTGGTGCAGTCAGATGCCTTCAAAGGTAGAGGCATTACAGAGAAGCCGGTGGAGAATGTACTGGCTTTATCTAGCCACATCTCTCTAGCATGAAATTATCCCCAACAGAACTGAACTGCACCAGGTGGGATAAAACTGACCATGCCATCGTGCAGGGGTAGGAAGTGGATTTTCAGGCCATGCTCCACCTGAGTAGCTGCCCACCACACAACCACGAGGCTGCCGGGTTCAAGAAGGAAAAGTGACTTTAGTCCAGGGGAGAGGCAAGAGAGAGACCCCCCCCGGCTTGGCAAAGGCTCAGGGGTAGGTGCAGTTTGTGTGCGTTGGGGAATGAGTCTTGGAAAGGCGAGCCTAGCTCTGCGCCCGTTTGTAATTCAGCCACACGCAGCTCCTCGAACACGTCGGGAAAACCAGAGAGCAGAAATTGGGTTCCAAACTGAGGCGCATCCTCCCGAGGAAAGAGCAGAGCCCCGGGTGCAGAGGTGAAGGGGATCCTCTCTGCTCTGAAAAGAGATGGCGCTGAGCCCTTTGGGGGAGTTTTCTAGATTGGTTTCAGGAAGGGAAGGAGCGTCTCACCCTCCTCCCCCAGGTTTTGTTTTCTCTGCTGGTCGCTGAGCCCACAAGGCTGCCAGCATTCCTCCTGGCTGTGCTCCAGCAGGCCTGGTATCCAGGCCTGAACCACTTCCCATCTGAGCAACTGCCACTTGTCATCCCCCCAGAGCCTTTACACTGTTTCTGTGGGTGCTGAATACCAAGGCCATGCTGTTCTCCTTCTAGGAAGTGGGCCAGGCCTAGGCTAGGGGTGCTTTCCCAGTACGGGAATCCCAGTCCCATACCACGCCAGCAAAGCACTGGAAAAGAGAAGGCTGAGAGGGGACATGAGAGCAGCTTTCAAGTACCTAAAAGAGGGTTACAAGGAAGAGGGAGAAAAATTGTTCTCCTTAATTTCTGAGGATAGAACAAGAAGCGATGGGTTTAAACTGCAGCAAGGGAGGTTTAGGTTGGGTGTTAAGAAAAATTTCCTAACCATCAGGGTGGTTAAGTGCTGGAATAAATTGCCTAGGGAGGTTGTGGAATCTCCATCACTGGAGATACTCAAGTAACAGGCTGGATAAATATCTAACTGGGATGATATAGATGGTGCCTGGTCCTCCTCAGAGGGCAGGGGCTGGACTCGATCACCCCTTGAGGGCTCTTCCAGTTCTAGTATTTTGTGATTCTACGTGGGCAGTGCTGCATCGGCAAAGCCACAGTGACACGAGAGGCTTTTGCCAGCACAACTGTGCAGCCATCACAACTCATCATTGCTCCCCTAGGTGCTGGAGATGCGGGGGGGAGCTGTAGCACCCCGTCTTGAGGTAGTTTCCATCATATACAGAGTTTCCCGTTGGGTTCAACAGCTGTCAGCTCCCCCCCGCTTTAAAAATGGTTCCTGCACCCCCGATCCTGCACCCCCGCCTTTGTTGGCTCCCCATGGTGTTTGACCCCTCCCAACCATTCTCAGGTCCTTTCCCAGCTCCTAACCTTTTCCCTAACCCCTTCCAGTTCCTTTATCCCTCCCACTGACTTCCCGCTGTGAGGCACCAGCGAGTGCAGCTGCCCTTGGCTAGGTGGAACCAGAGCAGATCAGTAGAGAAACATTCATGCCATTGCACAAGGCACTGGCGAGACTTCACCAGAACTAGCACATGCAGTTCTGGTCACCCGCACTCCTGAAAGTTAAATTCAAGCTGGAATGGGGCAGAGAAGAGTTACTAAGATGCAGCGGTCCCAGCAGCCACCACAGTCCTGGGACAAGGTGTGCCGGGCAGGCCCAAAGGAAGAAGGGGCGGGGCTTGGGCTAATCAGTCCCCGGTTCCCCATCACCACGCGCCAAGCAGCAGCACAGTGCTCTGCAGCATTTCAAAGGGGTCTAGCTCTCTGGCCACCAGAGCTCCGCTGCTTCCTGCAGCGACAGCAGGGCTGCTGGGATGACCACGGGAGGGGTGGGCGTAGCTGACGAGAAGAGACTGGAAGAGCTTGCCTCGGTGTGAACAGCAAGGCAGCACAGAGGGCATACGCTCCGTCCGCTCTGTTGAGAGCGCAGCTGGCATGCTTGGCTGCTCGCTTGGCAAAACTGCCAAGCAGAAGGACAGCAGCTGGGGCTGCCCAGTGTCCTGGAAGCCCTGTCTGTCAACAGAGGGCCCCCTGGAGCGTCCAGACCGGCTTTCAGTAGACAGAGGCGTTATGCCTCCTGGGGAGCAGGACAAGGCTGTTGACAAAAGTACTACATTCTGTCGATTTACTGTCAACAGAACGGCTTGGGAATGTGGATGCTCCCCGGGTTTTGTTGACACAACCCTCTAGTATAGACATAGCCTGGAAGACCAGCACCTCCACTTCCAACCCCAGGTTTATTATTTGCTGCGAGAGGTTCTCTAAGGTTGGGGAAGAGCAGAATCTAGCAACTCCCACCAGAAACAGCAGTTTGCAGCCATCCTAGGCTGGTAACTAGTGGGCTTGTCCCCCAGGAAGCACTCAGCCGGGATGGGTGCGTGACAGCTGATGGCTAGAGCTACTCAAGAAATGGGATTGTTTCCCATGGAATATTCTGATGAAACGAGAACAACTTGGTTTTCCAGCAGCAAATAACCAGCAACGTATGGGTGGCAGGCGCAGGCTGAGGAATGCTTGCTTTTAGTCAAACAAGGGTTGATCAGCCCTGCTTGGGGTAACCCAGCAATGCACTGGCAGAGCAAGTGGGGCCCCATCCGGAAAGCAGACCAATCAAAAAGCATTGAGAGAGTTGGGTGGAGGAAGAGCCAGGCCTTGGGTATCCAATAGGAAGAAGAGACACAGAGATGGGCACTGCTGGAGTTCTCTGCTTTGGAGTTCCTTCATCCCTCTTCATCCCCGTCGCTTCATCCCGGTGCTCAGACACGACAGAGATCGGCACTTCCCAGATGCCCACATCGAAGTATATTGGCAGCTGTACAGCCAGTGTCAGACCTCCAGTAGCAAAGGATGCTGCAGCTCACAACTGAAATGAGTTGGGAGAGGTTGCGCAGCACCTCCTTGTATTGGACCAGCTTGAGTTCAGTGCAGCTGGTGCAGTAAAGGAGGCTGGGCAACCCTTATTTGACCTCCTTCCCTTTGTGTAGATGGAGATATGCCACCTTTGCCTTCTCTGAAGAGCGGCACAGAGCAGCTTGTGACCTCCCTCCGGGAAGAAACAACCACAGCCCCGTCTGCTGGTGCTAGAATACAGCCAGCATTCAGGGTGTTGAATCTGTGGGGAATGTAGTGTCACGTGTGAACAGATCTGTTGATGGATCCCCACTCCTCTTCGCACGCCCAGCACGAGAGGCAGGGGGCGGAAGTTCTGAGGAGACGATGCAGCAGCGTCTTTTGGGCATGGATTGAATGCCGTCCTGCCCTTGAGCATGGCAGTGCTGCCAGCTCCTGGTTTTATCACATGAGTGGCAGATGCTGGAGCCAAGAGATTACAGGAGAATCTCAGTTCCCCTTGAGGAGAAAGTTCTAGCTCTCTAGTTGCGGAAGAAGGCATAAAACCATGCCGAGAGCATCACCAAAAGGCTCAGACCCCAAAGGAAGTGAAACAGAACTAGTGTTTATTATCCTTTGGGGGTTTTTAAGCCAGGTTCCTCCTCTGAGCGTTCAGGGTTGGTAGCACCAGAGCTGTGTTTACGTAGCCCTACAACAGGTGGGCAGTGGCTTCCTTGGCCTCACTGACCAGGCCTCACTCCTGATCTGGGCTACGAGAGGTCGGTCTCCAGGCTCTTTTGGGCCCTGTTGACATCTGTGGGAGCAGGACTCGGCCCTCACTCGCCGACCTCTTTGCTCCAGAAGGGAGACACGTGTTAGTGGCTCTTTATAAACATCTCCTAAGAAATTAGCTGACGCCCATTCCAGCCTCTTACAAGGTGTTACACATGGACTTTGAGTCACGGCCAGCCAGGGAATCACTCGCGCCAGTTGCTGAGAAGGGACAGGCTGGGTGTCGTGGCAGTCCTCTCAGCTGGCCGGGCCTGTAGGCCCCGTGCAACCTGCTCTCCAGGCAGCAGAGGCAAAAACGTCTGTCTGCCAAAGAAGGCTGCACCATGGGGAGGGCAAATGGCAGTGAGTAGCACAGACCTGACACAGCACCTTCCCTTATCCCTGCTGCACAGCAAGCAAGACTGAAATAAAGTCCCTGACCTGGCACTGTGCATGTACAGACCTGTTCCAGCCTACCCACAACGCCTTCCACCCTCTGTTAGTCAGCTGCCCCCCTGGCATGCAGGGACCAGAACTAACGGGGGACAGGTGCAGCGACTGGCATCCTACAGTCAACTGTGTGTGTGTGTGTGTGTGTGTGTGTGTGTGTGTGAGAGAGAGAGAGAAAGAGAAAGAGAGACCACACACCCCCAACACACACAGAGTGCTGGAAGCAGCCCCACGGGGCTGTCAGACTAACTGAAGGACCAACCTTCCCCTCTCCATGGGAGATCAGTCAAATTAACTAACTGCTCCCGCCCCGCCCTCCTTCTTGCCTCCGAATCTAGCCATAGCCCAGAGCTCCCTCCGCCCCCGCGCTCGGACCCTGCCCTGGGCAGGATTGCTGGGGAGAGCAAGCTGGACTTGCCCTGGGCTGCACAGCCATCTCCGAGAAGGGGCATGTCTCCCATCACTGGCTGAGGGGACTTCTTGGCTTTGTCCCACAAAGCGGCTCAGACAGCTCGTTGCGGTGCAGCCGGCCTGCCTCAGAACGGGCCGGAGCTCTCCTTTGGAGCACCAGTGCCCACCGGTGACCCACTCCCAGGGAGGGCACGCCCTCTCCCTGCCCAGAACCCCGCAAGGGGCGCCATCAAATCGTCTGTCAGCCCCTTGCATGTGGAGACTCCCCTCCTCTAAGGGAGTCTGCAAACAAGCCTGATGGGAGGACCCTGTTTGTCCCTAGCTTTCCAGGCAACGCCTGCCACTCTCCCCCACTGCCCGCCTGGCTGCCCCTGGTTTCCAGCTCAGCCCCCGCAGCAGCGATATCTCACCTCCTCTGTCTCTGCCCAGCTCTTGCTGTATCTAAGCGTCCAAGCCCCAGGCTCGTGTTTTTGCCCCAGCAACAGAGTTGCCTCCGTCCTATCGGATCCTGTGGCCTAGGACGGCCCCTCCGCCCTTCCTATGAACACCGAACACAGCTCTGGCAGAGGGACAGCTTCCTATCGCTGCAAAACACCACCCAGTCAGCGCACCGCACACCACCCCAGGAGGCTGAGGAGGGGAAATGCGCACCAGCCCCTGGGAGGCACCGCTGCGGGACGCGGCCAGGGATCGCGGCCGCCTGACGCACAGGGGAGCCCTCAACACAGACAGGACCACGGCAGCCGCCTGCTCACCTCTGCCCGAAGCGCTTACAAAGGGCGGGCGGCCAGGCCTCTGTCCCTACGGCCATTGCAGGACAATGAGATCCTGGACAGACTCCAGGTCAGAGAACAATATTCCAGCGGCCCAACCCCACTTCCTGTGGGCTCTGCTTCTCCCCCTCCTAATGCACTGCAGCCCCGGGGGCCCCCTTAGCCAGGGCCCTGGGATGCAGCCATTAAAGCCCCTGTGTGCTGTGTTCCAGGCCGGCTGTGCCTGGCAGACAGGAGTCTGCCCCTATGCTGCTGTTCTCCCTCCTGTCACTCTCTGTCCCTGCACTCACCTGCAGGCTTTTCCCCCCACTGCTCCCATTGCCTGAGAATTGTGGCCAATGGGAGCAGTGGAGGCATGGAGCTGCAAGCACAAGGCCAGCACAGAGCTACCTGTCCCCACTGCCCGCGGGAGCTGCATTAAGTAAGCACCCCAATCCCCTGCCCCTTCCTCCCAGCCCCTGCACCCTCAGGCCCCTCCAACACCCTCCCTCCCAGCCTCCAAATCCGCCCCCAGCCTGCTCCCACCCAACCCCCCCGACACCTGCCCCCAACCCACTTCTCCACCTTCCCAGACACCACAAGCCCGCACCCAACCCGCTTCCCAGCAGCCCCCTCCCACACACTGAACCCTTATTTTTGGCCCCACCCTGGCACCTAGGGGGCCCCCGCAAAATCTTCTAGTCCCGAGCTCTCAGAATAGTAATTCAGCCCTGCACACCACCCCTCCACCCCAGGAGAATGACGAAGCTTAACAGGTCTGTAAAACACTCTACATCTCCAAAGCATCTATAAAGCAGCAGAGGGGCAGCTCCATTTTACTTGGTGCAGGAGTGGGGTGGGAATCCCCAGATATCTGCATCTGGGATTATTGCAGCATTTGCTACATTTCCTCCGATACTGGCATTTGAAACTAAAGGGATTATCTCCCCTTCTTCTCACATCCCTTCCTCTCCCTTGGCATTCTCCCTTCTCCGCCTTCCCCGGCAAGCCTGCGTAACACCGGCAGCATCACGACCACTCTTAGGGTGGACCGAGAGGACCATCACTAGCAAGCTCTAGTAGAAGGGGAGGAAAAGGCTCATTCCAAAGGCAGAAAGACCTCTGCACTATCTGGGGACGAAACACAGGAAGTTGCTGGCAGAGCCCACGGTGTTTTCAGTTCTTATCTCCCCCCGTTCCTTGTACTCGTTTCACTTGCCCAAGTGATCATGAAGCCATCACAATCTCGTCAGGAGACGCTTGAATCACTGCGTTGTCACTACTTTGGGATTCTGCATTGGTCTCACGAGCCTGTAGGATGGCTCCAGCACAACCAGGATTCTCCCGCGCAAGCTTCTTGTCCCTTGCCTGGGTGGAGGGGCTAAAGGGACATTTTGGGAGAAGACAGAAGAGCTGTTGGTGGCAGAGAGATTGAGGCTGTCGCAGAAATAGTCCCCCAGGCAGCAGATGGGCGATAAAGCAGCGCTCGGAGTGGCCATGGCATTTTACATCCGTTACTTGTAGGGACAGCCTGACCCCCGACAGTCAGAATTCTGCACACGCTATTTTAAAGTTTGGCAAAATTCTGTACATTTTGTCTGTCCAAACAGAATTAATTATCAAAATAACGGAACCTGGCACGATTATATGACTTCAAGATACCCATCAGCAAGTAAGTCTGAAACAATGCAGACAGCAAACAAAAGATTCAGGAAATGATTTTTGACAACTAGGCTCCTTATGAGGCATATTAATACAGCACCCTGAGTAACAGTTCGCTTCAGCTACAACCTAGAGACATTTCCCACTCCCCTCAGAAGCAGTGCAAAGGCTGGGGGAAGTCAGGGGTAGCAGAGGAGCTGAGGGAGAGGCAAGGAACTGCTGAGAAGGAGCCTGGGTAGGAACTCGGAGGCGAGTGGGAAAGGAAGGAACAGGTTTGGGAGGGGTGGTGAGAGACTGTTAAGGGGCCTCCTCTGTGCAGACAGCGGCTGAGCCCTCCCCAGCCTCTCCCATTCAGCCAGGCACGTCTGCATGGGCAGTGGGTACCCAACGGCTTGGGCAGGCTAGCCCCTATCGCCCAAGGCCCTGACTCAGCCACCTGAGGCTCTGACAGAGCCCAGACCCTCCCCCCAGAGCATCAAGCAGGCAGCAAGTGGCCCCCAGCCCGACAGATGACACGTGGTCCCCCACCAGTCCCCAACACCTCTGAGTGCTGGATGGGCAGCATACCCTCCTTCCAGCCCCAGGGCTCTCATGCGCAGAGCAGGCAGGACCAGCAGCGCCATGCCCCAAGCACCAAGGCCTAGGGACCTCTGAACACTGGGCAGTCCCAGCTATGCCAAGTTCTGAACACAGGCTGGCCATGGCCACTTTAGTTCTAGTCTCAGCCCCTGCGTCATGCTTCCTTGAAGATGAGGGAGCAGCCTACCCTTGGGCTGGGGCCAAAGGGGACAGATTACCAGGAGGTGACCTCCTGGGTTGAACATGGGCAGAGCCTCCCCCAGGCTGAGACATGCAACCCATGCACATCTGTCCCATCCCCATGTGTCCCTGCAGCCCAATCAGCCACCCCCTCCCCCGTCCCTGTGTGTTCTTGCACCCCCAGTCAGCAACCTTTCCTTCCCCCGGTCCTCATGTGGCTCAATGCTCCCACTCCCATTCAGCCCCCACCCCAGTGTTTCCATCACATACAAGGTTTAGATTCAGTGGCTCTCAGCTCCCAACCCCCACCACCACTTGTGTAAGTTGTTCCAGCACCATTGCCCCCACTAGCATCCCCATGTGCCCAACTCTGTCTGCCACATATCCTGTGCCTCCTGACCAGCCCTCCCTCTAATTTTTAACATCTCTGGGCAGAACACATTTTGGTGTGTGCACCAAGTCGCATGCAGACGTGCACCACCCATAGAAACCCACACTGTGGATGGCTGTGGGCACTCTGCTAATCAGCTGGGTGGCACCCGACTCTCTCCTGGGCGGCTGCCCAAGTGCTCAGCTTGCAGGGAACACTGGTCCTGACCGCTCCTAACAAAACACCACACCGTGAAGAAGAAAACCCCTTATTTTCTGTCCGCAGCTGGGACTGGCCGGAGGATGACTGCTTTCTATGCCAGCTGGGGTGGATGACGAACAGGTGGGGCCCTGGGACAACAGTCACAAGGGAACCCCATAAAATAGTAATGTAATGTCATTAGTTATGCTTTAAAATCTATTTATACATATTATTACTCCTGATGCATAATAAAATTACACAAATTAATTTTAAAATAAGAAAGACGGGACACATCTCTTGTTCCATTAAAGCAACTTGCTTAAGCAAAATGGAGCTACAGAGCCTTGGGGAACCTCATGCCTGGGGGCCCGGGGCCAACTGCCCTTATGTTTGCCCACCCGTGTTTTCCAGTGGTGCAGAAGCCCCCGGTGGCTGAAAAGTGTAACTGCAGCACCTATTTCTGTAGGGAAAAAAATTCTGCATGGCACATGAATTCTGCGCGTGTGCAGTAGCACAGGTTCTCGCAGGAGTGATCCGCCAACAGCAATGACACATCCCTCCCATCATCAAGAGCTGACACAATTTCAAGGTTGGGGGGGGGGTCATGTGACCATTCCACCCTTTGCCCCTGGGCTGAGGAGCAGCAGCAGAACTAGGAGCATCTGGATAGTGGTGAGTAAGCTCCCTGGGGCTATCTCATTGGAGCCTGATTCCCCAGGCAGGGCCCAGGCTCCTTCAGGGGGGAGATGTAAGAGTGCTTGGAGGCACAACTTGGAGCTGTGCTGCCTGCCCTATCTGGGGAGCACCAGGCCACGCAGAAACAGTCTGGCTCAGGCAGAAGGACCGTCAGGGATACCAGGCAAGCACCCAACACCCATGGCTCCCATAGCATGGAAAGCCAGGGCTCTGTGCAGCTCCCTCCAGCTTCCAATCCACCAGCACCTTGCAGGAGACAGTGTTCAAAGGGTGGGGTGTGCCCCCCGCCCCAAGAGCTAAATGGAAGGCAGAAAGCTGTCTGTGTAGGGGGTCACATACCCCGCACATGTCACTGTGGGCACTTGCATCCCACTTACCCTGGAGGAAGCACCCTCCTTCAACTGGCCCTGCTACCTTGCCAGTCGGATAGCAACACTAATGGAGCCCAAAGTCCAGCTCTTCCCTGCTGGTAATTGCATGACAGGGTCTCCTTTTGAGGAGGGTGTGCATGTGGAGGGCTGACACTGCACCGCGTCTGCTGTTACATGTGGCGTCCACCAGCCACGCAAGGCAGCCTCCAGCTTCGCACAGGCCCACGAAGGCCAACACCCACTGGCTCATTCAAGTGTTAATTTCAGGTGACGTAATTCGCACTGATGCCGGACCTGTCACACCAGCAGTCTTAGCAGTGCCCGCAGGGCAAATACAAGCTGGGAAGAGACCCTCCTCCTCACATCCACCTCCGCTGCAGGGGAGCAACCCCCATGCTCTGAAACAGAGAGACACGGGGTGTTCCCCATAAGCGAGCACAGAGGCGGCTGCCCAGGAGGTCAGGTGCTGCCCAGCTGATTAGCGGAGGGCCTACAGCCGGCAGTGTGTGTTCCCGTTGGTGGTGCGCCTCCGGCACATGCCTTGGTGCGCACAAGAAAATTTATTCTGTCCATGGATGGAAAAAAATTAGAGCAAACCCTGGAGACAGGGCCTCCTCCATGAATGCCAGAGACCCATGGAGGCTCCTGAGGCATGGGTCAGTCTGCCCAAAAGTCAGGCAGCCTGGAAACCTGAGTACGACACACCACTACGGGACAGTTGGGCTGGCCACATCCGAGGCTGAAACTCCCCCTCCCCAGGTAAACAAGGGAACGGAGGAAATTAAAGCTCTGGCAAAGCTGCACTGAAGGGCGGAAAGATCTGTGATACATCAGCCCAAGAGGCCTTGCTATTCCCACCTGGCCAGAGGGAGATGCAGAGGGGCTGGGAGCCCAGAGAAAGCCTCTTTCGTGCCCTTCCCCTGCAGGCAGATCCCAGCAGCCTTCTGACGGAGTAAGGTCTGTATCCGGTAAGGGGGAGGGTGGCTGCGAGCAAAGCAAGGTGCTTTGAGTCCTCTGCCTCACCTCCAACAGCCATGTACCCCGCTGCCAGGGGCTGAGAGGGCTTCCTTCACAAAGAAGGAATCACAAGGCACCCAGGTCCCGCCTATGGCACAGTGCATGAGTGTGCATTAACTCAGCTCCATGAAATGGAGGTCGGGAGAATTTCCAGTACTGCCCTCTGCCCATTGTTGAGAGACTCTTTCCCCCCAGCCCCTGGGCCTCTCCCTGGAGAGGAGAACAAAACTGTGGTGGCATTGCTTGGACAGTGGCAGTAGATGAAAGCCAGTTGAGTCCGGGACCTTCACGGACAGGCCTCATTCTCTGAGTTCATGTGGGGCAGCAGGCTCAGCGGCCTGTGCGCTCATTAAAAACCAAGCCCTTATATTTCACTAAAACTGCTGCCATCATCCAGAACCCTGCAGTTTTACTCTCTCTGGCAGCAGCACGAGCGACATCTACCTTACCTCCTTCAGAAAAGAAAAGAGGAATGTTTCCAAGCACCACTGCCACCGGAAAAAAACCTGTTCTGCTGAAGAATACGCAAAACCCCAGTTCAATTATTCAAGACAGGCTGTAGACACGTCAGCTTTCACCTAAAACTCCCTGTGCCTCCATTCATCCAGATACTCAGAAGGGCCCACAATTAATCAAACAAAAGTCTCTCTCTTTTAAAACACACAGACATTTATTTTAGAGCTGGCTGTAACCTGTGTTTAGGCCTCCAGATATGGTCAGGGTGCTTTTGAAGAGATAATACCCCCCTTTCTCCCTCCTACCCTCCCACTCAGTACAGGAGCAAAGAAAATTCCTCAGCTGTCATTCAGCCAAGCTACAGGAAACAGAGCTAGCTTGGTTAATCTACCCCAGTAAATCAGTGCCTCCAGGCTTTTCGTCATCTCTGTTGCTCCTCTGTATTTTCTGCAATTTTCCAGGACCTTTCAGGTAAAAAGGTGCCCAGAACTCCACAATATTTCAATGGTGGTTGCGCCAGTGACATCTACATTGTAGGTACAGTTACACGCACATATATCTATCTCATCGAGCTGGAAGGGACCACAAGAGGTCATGGAGTCCAGTCCCCTGCCCACACAGCAGGACTTATCACCATCTGGGCAGATTTTTTTTTTTTTTAAATCCATCTACCCAGTTCCCTAACTAGCCCCCGTCAAGGGCTGAGCACAACCCTGGGTTTAGCAGGCCAATGTGCAAATCACTAAGCTATCCCTTCCCACTTACCAGATACAGACCTTACTCTGTAAGAAGGTGGCAGCTAGTCCTGTTCTCAAATTGAAGGTCTTTGTGTAGTCTATCCCAAATTGATTTTTTTCTTTTTTGGCAGCTATATCCCATCACAAATTCAGGTCCAGCATGCTGGCTGCACTCACACCTTGGCCAGTTTGAGGATTCCTGCTGAACAAGCTTCTCCCAGCTATGAACTAGCTGCTAGCAGGTGATTTTCCTCCGGCATCTCATTTAATTTATTTCATGCCCATCTCTCTCACTTATCTAGGTCGCTAGTGTTTGCAGCTTCCCCCAGTTTAGAACCAGCTGTGAGTTTCCTTGTGTTGTTTTCCACCTCTTCCAGCTCATTAATAAAGATGGTAAGTTTTAAGAAGGGGCTGCTCCTTGCAGCATATCAGTGAAAATCCCTCCTCCCCCAAGGACTGCATCAAAGGAAGTGTGCTGCCAAACTGGAGACCACCATGTACGTTTCCTTCACCTTGGAAAGCATACTTGGCACACCATTGCCACAAGCAACTGGATACAGGTGATAGTTTGGGGCACAGAAAAGTGAAAGGAACATTTTGGCCTGGAGCCGTCCAATAAGGAGCAGGTCCAAAAACCCAAATTGTCTAGACACAGCTAGATCTCTCTTGATAGAGATCTACACAGTGGGTCAAAGCGGGTCTTTGCCCATGAAAGCTTAGGCTCCAAAATATCTGTTAGTCTGCAAGGTGCCACAGGACTTGTTTGTCCACAGAGTTCAGTAATAAAATTACTTTTTAATTCCCCTTCTTTATCTACACACACCTACTTACTCCCTGATCCCAGCGCTGGAACGGGCTGCTCCCAAGAGTGATTATTCTAATAGACCATAGCCAATTAAGGAACAGTTATGATTCAATAAATAGGTTACACTCCAGGCAGATCTGCTGTAGTGCTTTACAGACCACCTTTATTCTTTCTTCCTCCTCTTCAGAGCAGCGCTCTGGTGTCTGGCAGGTTTTTATAAATGCTGTCTCTATACAATGCTAATGAAAGCCTCTTATCCCTGCCTGGCTGGGGCACCACGTCCTGCCATCAAGAGTTAAATCACGAGAGAGGCACTGTCACTTACATATCCTAGATGTGAAACGCTCCTGTACAGAGATGAATCACAATAAGATAAATAAACCATTTGCAGGGCTACATGGGTAACACTCCCCTCCCTTGGGCTGACCACACTTACCCTCGGAGGAGCTCTGGTTAGGCAGCCACATCCACAACAGCCTGATCAGTGGCAAAATATAAAATGTTACCTTTATAGACAGATTATAAAAGCGTTCTTAGTTGGGGCTAGGCAGCTGGATTTGGGGAGGCTGGTGTTGGGGGAGAAAGAACAAACGAGTTCCCAGTGCCAAAGGGGTGGAGGTTGGAAAGAGCAGCCATCATGGAGTCTTGGTTAAGCTTTTTTTTAAAAAAAAAGAAAAGAATATGCACGGGAATCAAAAGGCTCCCCGGCTCGTTTTTAGTGGGAAGAACGGTTCTTTTCCCATCTCCAGAGAACGTCTCCATCCACCCACCCGCCCCCGCCTTTGTAGATTTCACTTGCCGTTTGCAGGAACCAATTTCCGTCAGTCCCCAAAGAACACCTCTTTAAAACAGCCTTAATGAGAGGGTTTAACAACCCCCCCGCCCCGCGCCCGAAAATGACAGAGCAGATACTAGACACCTCCCTCCCAGCTGATCCCAGCCTTGTCTGGCTACGCTACCGCTATTCACAGCGGGGGGATCACACACACAATACTACTGCTGATGCCAAAGGGTTTTGTCCTAGGAAGGGCAGGCAGGCAGGAGAGGAAAGTTAATTCACATTTAATATTACAGCTCCTCAGCCTCAGCAAATCTATTTTACCCCCGCGGATGAGTCACTGCAGTGCTCCAGAGGGTGCCATAGGGGGCGATCTGCCTCCCAGCCCTTCCTAGTCAATTACACACACACCCCCACCCCGGCCCGCCGCTGTAATTGACCAAGCGCCAGTGTCCGGGGCGGATGGAAGCTCCCCTGTTACCTGGGGTGGGGGTGGGGCAGCAGCGGTCCTCCCGCACTCCGCCGCCCTCCGGGGCTCTCCGCCGCTCGTCACCCCGCTGGCTGCTGCTGCGAGGGGACGGAAAGTGTTTGGAGCGTGTGATGTTGCACCCTGAGCTTCGCACATGCACGCCCTCCTCGTGACGTCAGGGGGCTGGGGTGGGGGTGGACGGGAGAGGTGGGAGGGGCTGTGGCTGGAGCTGCTACTCTGGACTTAAAGAGACATGTGGGGCGGGGGGATTAGGGCACCTGTGGGAAGAGCTGGGACAGGACGGGTGGGAGGGGGCCGGCAGATGACATGGCATCAGATGTAGGTGCTCCAGATCTCTAAACGGCTCCTTCGAGGATTGAACTCACAATCCTGGGTTTGGCAGGCCCATGCTGGATGGCATAAGATGGAGCCCCTTGCAAACACAGGGAAAGATGCTAGGCATGAGGAGAGGATGACCCCTGAGCAGCAGAGGTTAGAAGCTGGGACTGGGGAGGGAACTGTCCTTTATTTAACTAGCCAGGCTAGGTCTAGCCTAAGCAGACTGGCTCTAAGGTGCTTCCAGTCATGCATTTGGGACAGGTCCCCAGAGCTAGCAAGAATGGTAATTTCTCTCCCCTCCAGCCTTCAGCGCCACCCTCCTGTCATGCTTCCCCCTCAGACGAAGAGGTGAAATGCCACAGGCTGAGCTGCTTCCAATCGGCTGGGTACAATCTTTTCAACAGTCGTAGGTGCTGTGATCCCCCTCCCCACCCACACAGACAGCACGTGAGGGAAGCAGGGACTGGGACGAAGAGCGGCTGGCTGTGCTGGGTCAGATGGAGATACTGTTGTTCAAAACCTGGTAAGCTGTTTGAGGAAGTGACTGTCCCTGAAGGTGTCTGCAGGCTGCTGTGGTCAGGCAGAGGCAGCCTCAGAGGCCTGCCTGTCCCAGGGTGCCTGGGTAGAGGGAATCACCAGAAATGTCTCTCTACACTTTCGCCTGGCTGCAGAGATTTGAAACTCTGCTGCTGCCAGGCTGGACCACAGCACCATGTTCCCCTTGGTGGGGGTTGATCACCCTGGGGGACACTGGGGCCAGCTTCCTCGTTTCCTACAGTTCCTTAACAACTGCTCTATTCCAGACCCCTCCCCCCACTTCACCCCTTCCCTCCAAGGCCCCACCTTCAGTCACCTTCAGTCCATTGCGCCTCTTCCCCAACCTCTTCCTGCCCCTTCTCTCCCCACTCCCTCCCAGCCTCTCTTGTCTGCTGCCAATCAGCTGTTCAGTGGTGTGCAGGAGGGACTGGGAGGGAGGGAAGTGAGCAGATCTGCTGGGCTGCCGATGGGGGCTGAGCACCCACTTTTTCCCATGGGTGCTCCAGTCTGAGCGCGCCCATGGAACTGGTACCTATTCCAAGGACACCCAAGCCTGCCTTCTATGCAGAACTACTCCACCTCAGTTCATCACCCCAGCCCTCTGTGTTGGCTGCCCTTTGCATTTCAGGGTGTCTGTCTTGGAAGGCCTGGCTGAGCAAAGCCCCAGTTACTTTTGGGCCATGTCTTTCTCTCCTTTGCCAAGCTTGCTATGCCCAAGAGTGGCAGACTTCTACTTGTGACAGCTCAGCCTCAGACAGCCTCAGTAACAACAAAGGGCCAACAATTATGGAATAAACTCCTGCACGAAAGCTGAGTGATCCTGAATCACACAGTCCTCCAGTTTCTGTGGCTGGGCCTGAGGTGTCTGTGCAGTGCTGACACTCCTGAGGCTCCGGCTGGGGCTGAGGAAGGAAAGCAGCACTACAGAAGAGGCAACTGAGGACTCTCACCTGCATCCTTGCATGGCTGTTGCTGCAGGAATGAACCAGCAGGCCCAGGAGGTATGCAAGGCAATGTTCTTAAGCTATTGCCTAGTGCTAGTAAATGGCTTTCACATAAAGGCTCTTTGGACTAAAGAGCAGCAGCACATCCCTTTGGGCACTTTTTTTAAACTTTAGATTTGTGGACTTTTGCCTTCCCCCGACCCTCCTGGGCAAAGCTGTGCCATGCCGTACAACAGGGGTCAGCAGCCTTTCCGCGGCAGAGTGCCGAAATTTGACCTTTTGACCTCTGTGTACGGTCGGTGTGCCAGTGATACTTTTTAAAGTCACTAATAGTCCTACTTACGACAGTGTCATTAATAAATAAATGACGATGCAGAGCTTTATTGTTTAGGTGGTTGTTGGTAGCATTAGCTGCTCTTTTGTTCATCCACAGGTGACATGGCTCTGAGCAAGTTTACAGCTGCATGGGGGAGAAGGGGTGGAGCTGAGCTCCCGCCTCACATGCTGATGAAAATCAGCTCACGTGCCTCATCAAACTCCAATCCACATCTCAGGAATTCAGCTGAGACATGCCATCTGGAAGTCTGCTAATCACAGAATACCCTAAGAAAGGACATTGCCAGGTAACCTGATTGTGTGATTCTCCGTTGTGAACACTATCACAGGCAGAAATTTCCCTCCACATGGACCAGGGTATAAAGAGGATCCTGACAATCATCATTTGGTCTCAACTCTGCAATCTCCAGCTTGTCTGCGATCTCCAGGCTGCAGGAACATCTCTGCTATGAACTGAGCCTGAATGGGCTGCTGACCCATCCTAACAAAGGAAGTAGTTCCAGAGACTATTAAGATACCATCTGCTGCATGGCTGCATTAAGGAATTCATGGCTGATGTATGTAATCCAACCTTTTTTAACAATCATTACTCTCACCCTATTCCTCCTTTATTAATAAACCTTTAGATTTTAGATTGAAAAGGACTGGCACCGCGTGTTGTTTTGGATAAGATCCAAGTATAGACTGACCTGGGAATGTGGCTGGTCCATCCCCAGTTCACCTTCCTCTTTCTCTCTCCTTCTCTGCCCCCACTTAATTGTCTTGTTTCTTATACAAAACTCTTCAGAGTGACCTTCTCTCGCTGTCAGCCCAATACTTCTATTTCCCCTTGTGATGTAGAAGTGTTTTCATCCATACCATTGGGAGGATGCGGGCAAGACCATGGGGCAATGGAGAAAAGGGCCACACTCTTGCATAAAATACTGAGGAAGCACAACTAAGCACCTCTAAACAAGTGTACCTCAGATACAGGTCCGACCAGCAGTACATTGAGAGACCTATGCAAGGTAAAGACTCAGATTAGAAGTGAGTGTTGCAAATCTCAATAAAGACGCACTAGCAAAGATCTTGGGAGCCAGGGTTGGGCTAGCAGGTACCATTGGGCAGCAGGAAGTATATTTGTAGAGCTGTGTGGGGCTGGGACAGGCAAAGGGATGACAAGGAGTGGTGTGTTTAAGGCGTGAGGTGTATTAACAGACCTGTGTAGAGAGCTCAGGACTGGGATAGCAGAGGATGTGCAGGTAAGGATGCAGGTGGTCATCTGGCTGGTGGAACGTGAATGCCCTCCCATCCCCCCACGAAGCATGCATCTAACCTTCATTATTCCCTATTAAAAATATTCAGACCACAAACATTTATGACAAAAAAAACCCCTCCAGTGATGTGAGATAGCTACTAAGTAAGAGAGAATAATATTGATCTGAAAACCTTAACTACAGAAAAACAACATGTTAACAAAGCCTAGAAACACTAACCCCAACCCTATTCCCACCTGTGTTCCCCAAGACAGTACAGTACGTAACAAACCAGAAACATTCCTGCTGCATACCCCCGGGAAGTATTTAATGTTTGCATCAAAGCAATTGCACTGACTGTGGTTCTGACTGGCAACTGGTGAGATGCTTGTTTTTCCTTAAAGCTTTCTTAAACACCTGAAGTCTTCTCTTTTCATCTTGCTTGGGCAAGTTTTGGGCATTAGCAGAGCCCCTCATCTCCCACAATTCTTCAACTACTCAGTTTGCTGCAGAATCCACTGCTGAAGAATTGTGCTAGCGGGAAGTCAGATTTTTTTTTCCGTTAAGAGTCAGGGTTTCAGCTGGTGTTAACAACTTGTCTACATTGCAGCATTTTATCAACAAAAGGCAGTTTTTGTAGACCAAAGAGGGGAGACGTACAGACTACAGTGCTCCTTCCCCCAGCAAAACTCTCCTGCTCTGCTGATGACACTAAACCACCCCAAAGAGAGCTTTCTGCAGCAAAGTTATATTGACAGGCAGCGTACATGCTGAGCTTGGCTATGACCCTGTAAATGGCCTATAGGTGGTACCCTGCACTGCCTACCTGACCACTCTGGTCAGCAGTTCAGACTCTTGTTGTTCTGCACCCAGGTGCACAAGCTTCTGCCCATTCTCCTTTACAGGACTGTGAATTTCTGAAATTCCCCTTCCTGTTTGCTCCGTGGGGGACAACTCCTATTGCATCTTCCCAGCTGGCCATGACAGCTCCATGAAGCAAAGGCTCCCTGCTTGGAGCACGGCTGACTTATTGGTCTGCTGGCCAGCCACAATACCATAGACTCCTAGGGCTGGAAGGGACCTCAGGAGGTCATCGAGTCCAGCCCCTTGCTTCAAGCAGGATCAACTCCAAGTAAGTCATCCCAGCCAGGACCTTGTCAAGCCGGGACTTAAAAACCTCTAGGGATGGAGAATCCACCACCTCTCTAGGCAACACATTCCAGTGCTTCACCACCCTCCTGGTGAAGTAGTTTTTCCTAATATCCAACCTACCCCTCTCCCTCTGCAACTTCAGACCATTGCTCCTTGTTCCGCCATCTGGTCGCTACTGAATATGCTCATAATGTGACAACGGCAGTAAAGAGCAGCTCAGGATCCATCTGTTCGGAGACGGTAGGCACAAAGTAAAAAGGGATTGTTGAGAAATGCTGTGAAACACAGTCAGAAAACTACATTGTGGGATGCTGAGCCCGCATTCAAGATGACACACTGCAATTCATTCCACCTTCCCACATCTCCTAGCTGCAGCAGGTGGTGAGTAGCACAGCGCATAGCTACCCACAGTGCACTGCTCTCTCTGTCAGTGCTAGAGCACCAACTGTAGATGGGCTTTGCCAAGAGGAGGATTTGGTAAACATGCACAAGTCACGTAATAACAGTGCAGCCGTTTCTGAGTGTCCGCACAACTTGCATTGACAAAACTCTGTAGTATAGACACCTACTCTCCGGATCATCACCTTGTCGTGGTGAGTGGGATTGTGTGTTTCAATGAACCCAAGAGCGATGCCGCAGGGAGTCTCATGCTCCCAGCAGGGTCACCCATGGCCGCAAGATCAAGGGGAATGGTCCAGCCAAAGAACGATCCTGAAAGTCCTGAATGGCAGAAGAAGGGAGGCTAGCAAGGGTAATGCTACAATGGCTGTGAAGGTGGATGGAGGCTGCAGTGGACAGGAGACTCCCAGCTGTCATGGATTCCAGGCCATCGGACCTGCGTTTTCTGTCTGTCAACAGTCACATGGTGGCTGCCGTGCGACAGTCCTCCCACGTTAAAAGAAGTTGTGCACAGGCATCTTCCTCTGTGTACTGTTCTCCCCAACCTACACCCTGCAGCGACTGGTGAATGGCGACGGGAGCAGGCTTGTGAAATCTACAAGCTTTTAGTCATGAACCAGCACGTAGCTGGTGGATGTATGTATCAGTCATTCCATTTCGAGGACTGAGGTGGTAGAGTGGTCCAGCTGCTGCATCCATGACTGAGCAGCCCTATTTAGAATCCACTCTGCTCACTCCACATGGGGAGTGGGCTAGAAAAGGTGCCCTAAACACAATCCACTACAACCCCCTGACGGGATAATCATGTCCAGTGGGTTCGTCTCCATGCAGTCAAAATTGAACCATCAACTTTGAACCATGGAATATTTGGACTCTAATGGACAACCCAGACAGTGAGAGACCCGAAAGATGCATGGCAATTATCACCCATGAGCTGCGATGATTCAACATCGACAGCGCTGCCCTGGCAGAAACACACAGACCAGATGAAGGGACGCTAAGAGGAGGCAGAGGGCACGCCTTTTTCTGGAGAAAACCTCAAAGGAAGAAAAATAAATTCACGGAGTAGGATTTGCCATCAAAACAAACTGACGAAGGTCCTATCTAACATCCCTGTCAGCATCGTATGACTCTCCACTTGACATGTGCCAAAAACCAACAGGCAACTGTCATCAGTGCTTATGCACCAACTCTAGACAATGCAGATGATACGAAGGAGAAGTTCTACGCCCAACTGGACCCAGTCCTGAAAGACATCCCCAAAAGAGACAAGATTATTCTCTTGGGGGATTTCAATGCCAGGGTCCGAAGAGATGCGGATCTCTGGCAGGCTGCCACTGGGAGAGAAGGAGTTGGCGACAGCAATGCCAATGGAGTGCTCCTGCTTACAAAATGTGTGGAACAGGAGCTAGTCGCCATGAATACCCTGTTCCACCAGAAAAACAAGTTTAAGACCTCCTGGCAACATCCTCGATTGAAGCACTGGCACCTCGAAGACTGTGTCATCGTCTGCAGTTGGGATTGGTGCAATGTCATTCTCACGCGTGCATGACTTGTGCTGATGATCGCTGAACCGATCACCGTGTTATTCAATCCACAATGGCAATTAGAATTGTCATCAAATGGAGAAGTCAGAGGAAACAGATCTGATGAATGATCAATGTACGAGGCTTGAAGGACCCCATCAGATGAAGTGACTTCCAGATAGCGCTCCAAAGGAAACTGCTGACAGTACGTCCTGAAGATGAGGAAGAACACTGGTGTCAATTGAAAAATGCCATAACTGGAGCCTGTGGAGAGACCATTGGCTACCAGACCAGGAAGCATCAAGACTAGTTTGATGAGAATGATGTGGAAATTGAACACTTGATTGATGCAAAAAGGAAAGCCTTTAAGGCCTGGCAAAGTGACAACAATTGCACGATGGAGAGAGAAGCACATGCCAAGGCCAAGGCAGAAATGCAACGTAAAACAAGGACTCTGAAAAAACAGTGGTGGACTGATAAGGCATGAGAACCCCATCATCTCACAGACATAAATGATACAAGAGGTTTCTTCAGTGCTACCAAAACTGTCTATGGACCAAGAAACTATGAAATCAATCTCCGGAGATCAAAGGATGGTACCCAACTCTTGAAATACAACGCAGCCGTTGCTTCTCACTGGAGGAAGTATTATAATGAGCTCTTGAACTGCCCCTCCACTGTGGTCCTAGAATCTCTTGACCAAATCCCTCAGCAACTGCCTAGAGAAAATCTTGCAACACTTCTTACCCTGAGTGAGGTCCAAGCTGCCATCAAAGCAATGAAGTGCAACACGGCAACCGGACTAGATGGAATCCCCACCAAAGTCTTCAAAGAAGGTGGGCCAGAGCTCCACAAACAGCTCCATCTCCTGATTCTCAAGATCTGGGATAAGGAGCAGATGCCACAAGATTTCAGAGACACGTGGCTGTCAGCCTTTGCAAGAAAGGCGTCAACTCAGACTGTGGAAACTATTGTAGCATCTCCCTCCTGGCAAGAGCAGGGAAAATCTTAGCTTGAATCCTTTCCAACCACCTCCTGCCACTCTCAGAAGAAATTCTCCCAGAATCTCAGTGTGGCTTCCAACCATTCTAAGGACCAGCAGACATGATCTTCACTGCCTGGCAACTGCAAGAAAAATGTTGTGAACACAATCAAGCCTTATATATGAGTTTCATCGACCTGACCAAAGCCTTCAACTCAGTCAGTCATAGTGCCCTGTGCAACAAGCTCTCAAAGATCAGCTGCCCCAAAAATTCATTAACTTTTTAAGGCTGCTTCATGACAACATGACTGCCACGGTATTGAGCAACAACAGATCCCAAAGCAAACCCTTTGAGGTCAAAATGGGAGTCAAGCAAGGCTGCGTCATTGCGCCATCATTGTTCAGCATCTTCATCGCCATGACCCTTCATTTCACTGATGGCAAGCTTCCAGATGGTCTGAAGAGTGTGTATAGAATGAGCTTTTCAATCTCAGGAGACGGAAGGCTAAAAGCAAGACCTCCGTAACCTTGATCATGGAGGTCCAGTATGCGGATGATAACATGGATGTTGCTCTCTCTCTCAGAGCTCTTCAGACCACATTAAGTGCCTTTGATGAAGCATATGAAAACCTCAGCCATGCACCGAAACCCAAAAAGACCAAGGTGCTCCACCAACCTTCACCAATGCAACAATCTCCTGTACCATCTATTGAAGCCAATGGAGAACTGCTAGAAAATGTGCAGTACTTCCCATACCTTGGAAGTCATCTTTCCACTAAAGTCGACATTGATGCAGAAATCCAGCATCGTCTGAGCCATGCGAGTTGTCTTTCACCACTTAGGACAAATGGTCTTTGAGAGTCAGGACATCTATCCCAAGACAAAGCTCCTTGCATACCGTACAGTGGTTGTTCCAATGCTACTATATGTATGTGAAACCTGGACAACATACAAGCATCATCTGAAGGCACCTGAACAATATCATCAATTCTGCCTCAGGAGAATCCTAAGTATCTCTTGGGAGGATAGGCGCGCCAACACTAGCTTCCTGGAAGAGCTGAACATGACCAGTATTGAAGGCATTATTGGTCATCAACAACTTAGTTGGACAGGTCACGTGATTCAGATTTCTGATCAGCGCCTCCCAAAACAGATTCTGTCTTCTGAATTGGAGAAAGGACAGATGAGTGTTGGGGGCCAGTGGGAGCGATACGAGGACATGCTGAAGGCACACATGAAAAAGTGCAGCATCAGTGTTGACACTTGGGAGACACTTGCCGAAGACTGTCCCCGCTGGAGAATGGCAATCCATAAAGGGGTGGTGCAATCTGAGGGGTTCTGCTGCAGTGCAGACAAGGACAAGAGGCGAACAAGAAAAGAGTGTCAAAAACTACCCCGTGCCCCCTCTAACAGCTATCAACCTCTGCCCCTTCTGTGATAAGGTGTGTGGCTCCAGAAATGGGCTGGTCAGCCATCAATGGACTCACAAATAGGAGGGTGACATGAAGATGTCCTACTTATTATTGAGTGATAGCCAAGAGGGAAAGAGTGTAGACAAGGCCTAATTATCATTGCTCCAAGCTATGCTACTTTATACTGGCTAAGAATCTGGTCTTAAGTTTCTAGCTGTTCTAGTTGTGAAGAAAATCTTCCAGATGTGAATGGAATATATATCTTTTACCCTCAGTGGATGCAAACACTCTGAAGTAATAGCTCCGGGAAAGGCATAAATCTGTAGGGGAACATTTTAACCTCCCCAGACATTCAATAATGAATTTAAAAGTCGGCATTCTTCTACAGAAGAATCGTATCTTCCAATTACAGAGGGAAACATCTGAATTGGAATTAATTTATAAATTGAACACCATTAACTTAGTCTTTAATAAAGATCTTAACACATGCTAAGAATGAGGCACATACAGCCAAATTTATTGGTACTACTAATGACTGATCCTTCCTTCCTTCCTTTTTTTTTTCCTGCTACACATACCCTGGATTTTGTTATTTCCACCCATATAACAGGTGAGTTTTAGCCACGAAAGCTCTTGACCTATTAAATGTAACAGAGAGAGAGCCATGTTAGTCTATATACTATCAAAACATAAAAGCAGTCCAGTAGCACTTTAAAGACTAACAAAATAATTGGTTAGGAGATGAGCTTTTGTGGGACAGACCCACTTCTTCAGACCATAGCCATTCCAGAACAGACTCAATATTTAAGGCACAGAGAACCAAAACTAGTAATCAAGGTTGACAAATCAGACATTATTGTCAAGGTGAGCAAATCAGAGAGCTGGTGGGGGGAAGTCAAGAATTAGATAAAGCAACATATGTAAAAGAGCCCCTATAATGAGCTAGAAAATTGCCATCCCGGTTCAAACCACGTGTTAATGTGTAGAATTTGAATATAAGAGAGAGTTCAGCAGCCTCTCTTTCCAAATGGCTGTGAAAGTTCCTTTTCAGTAAAACACAGACTTTCAGGTCATTAACAGAATGGCCCACTCCATTAAAGTGCTGGCTGACAGGTTTGTGAATCAGGTGTGTTTTTATGTCTGTTTTATGCCCATTAATACTTTGTCTAAGAGAGTTTGAAGTCTATCCAATATACAAAGCATCCCTGCTGCTACTGGGGAACTTTTTCACTCAGACATACTATTTGAGCCCTAACTTGGATTATTCTATTTATTTCCCAAAATCCACAAACCTGGAAAACCCCGGACGCCCTATCATTTCAGGTATTGTCACCCTTACCACTGGACTATCCAGTTACATGGACTCTCTCCTCAAACCCTATGCCACCAGCAACCCCAGCTATCTCCAAGATACCACTGACTTCCTGAGGAAATTACAAAATATCGGAAAAGTTCCTGACAACACCATCCTTTCCATCATGGATGTAGAGGCTCTGTACATTAATATTCCACACGAAGACAGATTACAAGCAATCAGGAATTCCATCCCTGATGTCACCACAGCCAATCTGGTGTCTGACCTCTGTAACTTTGTCTCATCCACAATTATTTCTGATTTGGGGACAATTTATACCTCCAGATTAGTGGAACTGCTATGGGCACCCGCATGGCCCCACAATATGCTAATATATTTATGGCTGACCTGGAACATTCCTCAGCTCTCGTCCCCTATTACCCATCCTCTACTTACGATGTGTCAATGACATCTTTATGATTTGGACCTATGTTATAGAGACTCTAGAACAATTCCACAGAGACTTTAACAATCTGCACCCCACCATCAACTTATGCCTCGATTACTCCGCATGAGAGATACATTTCCTGGACACTACAGTACAAATCAAGGATGGCCTGATTGGTACCACACTGTACCAGAAACCCACTGATCACTATACTTACCTACACGCTTCTAGCTTCCATCCTGCACACACAACTAGATCCATTGTTTACAATCAAGCCCATAGGTACAATCGCATTTGCTCTGATCCTACTGACAGAGACCAAAAACTACAAGAACTTTACCAAATATTCATAAACCTGAATTACCCACCAGGAGAAATAAAAAAAACAAATCGACAGGGCCGGACGAATACCCAGAGACCAGCTACTCCAAGATAGGTCCAAAAAAGCCAAGAACAGAACACCACTGGCCATTACCTACAGTCCCCAACTCAAACCACTGCGACACATTATTAAAGACCTACAACCTATCCTTAATCAGGATGCCACACTCCAGAAGGCCCTAGGTGACAGGCCTGTTCTTTCCCACAGACAATTTCCCAACCTTATGAGGATTCTCACCAATAGCCACAGGCTATACCGCAGGAACACCAGCCCTGGGACTTTTCCTTCCAACAAGGCCCATTGCCAACTTTCTCCATATATCTGTTCTGGAGATACCACCACTGGACCTAACCAGGTTAGTCACAGAATCACGGGCACATTCTCACGTTCCTCAACTAACATCATATATGCCATCATGTGCCAACAATGCCCAGATGCTTTGTATATTGGACAGACTTCAAACTCTCTTAGACAAAGAATTAATGGGCATAAAACAGACATTAAAATACTCCTGATTCACAAACCTGTCAGCCAGCACTTTAATGGAGTGGGCCATTCTGTTAATGACCTGAAAGTCTGTGTTTTACTGAAAAGGCACTTTCACAGCCGCTTGGAAAGAGACGCTGCTGAACTCTCTTTTATATTCAAATTCTACACATTAACAAGTGGTTTGAACCGGGATGGCAATTTTCTAGCTCATTATAGGGGCTCTTTTACATATGTTGCTTTATCTAATTCTTGACTCCCCCTCACCCCCTGCTCTCTGATTTGCTCACCTTGATCATAATTTTTTGATTTGTCAACATTGATTACTATTTTTGGTTCTCTATGCCTTAAATATTGAGTCTGTTCTGGTATGGCTATGATCTGATGAAGTGGGTCTGTCCCACAAAAGCTCATCTCCTAATCAATTATTTTGTTAGTCTTTAAAGTGCTACTGGACTGCTTTTTTGTTTTGACCTAATAAATGTGTTAGTTTTGAAGGTGCCAGAGGACTGCTTATTATTCTCTATAGCTGTGTGAACATCAAAGCCTAACAAGGACACTTGAGATGATAACATTAAATATTTCTCAACTGATCATTTTAGGAGAAACAGCCAGTTAATGTACCTATACATTGTGGTTGGATGAAATAACAGACAATGGGGAGACAGGATAGCTTACAAAGGAAATGAAAAAAGCTGCAGCCTCTCCTCAGTGTGTAAAAAACTTCAGCCAACCTCCCATGTGTCAAAAACATTAACTGACACTCATCTTTTATTAGATACCAAATTTCTAACACTGCATTGTCAACCCCCAGTGTCTCTCTAAAAACTACAATGCAAGCACAATGCAAGTAGCAAACACTGTGGCATGTTAAAATTTTAGGGCAGCATAAATAAAATAAATTGAATTTAATAACAAAATAAATCCTACAGAGAGACACAGCACTGGTTATATGAGTTGTTTTCATATTTAATCCAATAAAATCTCCCATTTTAACTGAATCTCCTACAGAACTCAATACCAGAATAGCACAGACAGCAAGGGACCAAGCTGCTGACAGTCAAAGAGGTGTACTGCACACAGCATAATAACAGCAGAGGATCCAAGTTTCTAAAACTAAGTTGACTTTTCATTAAAAGAACTATTTAAGGAGATGCTGAAATCACAGCTAGTGTTCCAGCCATCTGCACCTGGCCTAGCTTCCTGATGCCCCCTGTTGGAACCTGTGCTCCTCCGTCCAAGTTCCATGAAAGGTTGCTATAGAAGCTGATATTTAGTGACATCATTACAAAACATTTACATTAAGAGCTATTTGTTTGATTATGCCTCTTGTTCTTCTTTGCCAATAAGTTGTCTGAGGCAGGAACCGCATTTACCTAGTATAATGTGACCTGGATTCCATTTAGGCTTCTAGCAACTACTGAGCTAGAGGGGCCTGTCCTTTGCTCCCCTGTGGCCTAGTGACTGCACAATGCATCCCCCAGCAGTGCACTGAGGTCCCCATCTCAGGGCTTGGTCAGTCACAGTCCTGGCTTGGCTCTCCAGACTGCTGTCCTTCTAGGCACAGAAGACATAGAGAGGGCAAGCAGGGTTAAGTACCCCCACTATGATTTCTGCTTGGCTTGCTGGTGATGGTGGTGTTCCTTTTCCCACTGTGCCTTTCCCCTTCTTGGTAACTGAGTCTGGGCAAGAAGTGGAGGGGCCGGGGCACTGGCAACTACTCCAGGTTGCTGCTCTGTTAATAAAGTGTGCAGGCTTCCCACAAGAACTTGGTTGAGGAGGCAGGTGCTTGTCCCACACCCAGGCCTGGCTGTTGAAGCCAGGGGCTGAGCCTACCAGACCCTTTTCCCCAGGATATTTCCAGCTCACTCGGCCCCTCAGGGCCAGCCCTACCAAAGCTGCAGCACTGGCACTTCTCTCTCCTCCTCCACAGTGACTCCTCTGCATGGAAGGGAGGCCTGAAGTTATGAAAAAGGGGTTGCCAGCTCTCTCTGACTGGAAACAGAGAGGTAGCTGTGTTAGGCTGCATTCCAATAAAACAAACCAGCAGTCATGTAACACTTTAAAGACTAACAAAATGATTTATTAGGTGATGAGCTTTCGTGGGACAGACCCACTTCTTCAGATCAATAGCATTTCCAATATAGACTGACAGTTATAGAGAACAGAGGTTAAAAAAAACTGCAGTAAAAACTGACAAATCAAATACGTAGGAGTGAAGGAGGGAGGTGAAGGGTAGGGGATGTTGAGCGTCTTGCTGGAGATAATTATGAACATCTAAAGAAGGGAAGCAGCCCTTGTAATGTGTGAGACAATTGCTGTCTTTGTTCATACCAAGTGTTAACATGTCGAATTTTGAGTATGAACCCCAGTTCGCAAATCTCCTGATGTAATCTGTTTTTAATTTTTTTTTGTTATAGGATGCTTATTTTCAGGTCTTTAACCAAATGGCCCACTCCATCTCTCAGACTGGACACCGTTCACTGTCATGGTGACTGGTCAGGGAGAGTTGGCAATGCAAGAGCAGGGCCAGAGGACCAGCAGGCTGCCCGCTGGAGAAGCAGCAGTTTTGAGAGGAGAATGCCACTTCTCTACAGCCACCCGCTGTGCAGCTGCTCCCTGCTCCAGTAGTTCTCTGGCTCTGAGTGGGACTGGGCCCTTAGGCCTGGGAAGGTGTCTGGGGGCCACAGCCACCCACAGAGGGCCGCAAGTGTTTGTATGGATGGTGCACAGGCACGCATGCTCGGTACCCAGAGCAAAATTCATTCCACCCTGGCTGGAAAAAATAAGAGGGGACAGCAGAGGGTAGCGTGAGCCATGGGAGGCTTATGCCCCGCCCTCCCTGGTGCCCTAAGCGGCTGCATATGTTGCACAAGGTAGGGACGGCGCTGTGCAGTTAGAGCAACACACTGGACGAGGGCGAGCACTGTGCCGTGCACGAAGACAAGAAGAGTTAATGGGCACAAAACAGACATCAAAACATTCCTGATCCACAAACCAGTTAGTCTGCATTTTAATGGAGTGGGCCATTCTGTTAATGGCTTAAGAGTTTGTGTCTTACTGAAGAGGAATTTTCACATTACTTTGGAAAGAGAGGCTGCTGAAGTCTCTTTTATATTCAAATTCGATACATGAACACGTGGTTTGAACCTGGATGCAAATTTTCCGCGACATTATAGGTGCTCTTTTGCATACTTGGCTTAATCTAATTCTTGACTCCCTCCCCCCCCGCCCCCCGCTCTCTGATTTGCTCACCTTGATAATTTTTCTGATTTGTCAACCTTGATTACTGTTTTTGGTTTTGCCTTACATATTGGGTCTGCTCTGGTATGGCTATGATCTGCTCTGGTATGGCTAGGATCTGCTCTGGTATGGCTAGGGTCTGCTCTGGTATGGCTAGGATCTGCTCTGGTATGGCTAGGGTCTGCTCTGGTATGGCTAGGGTCTGTTCTGGTATGGCTAGGGTCTGAAGAAGTGGGTCTGTCCCACGAAAGCTCATCACCTAATAACTTTTGTTAGTCTTTAAAGTGCTACGTTACTGATTTTTTGTTTTGATAGTGTATAGACCAGCACCGCTTTCTCTCTGTTACAAAAGCAAGAAGGTGGCACCTCACCCTCACCCTCACCCTCCCCCGCCCGCTCCGCAGAACCAGGCCCTGCCCCAGGTCACCTCATCGATCCCGTATGTCAATCACCTCCTCCGACCCGCCCCTGAAAGGGGATTGGCCCAGCAACCGGAAGTCACCTGGCCAGTAGCTGGGAGGCCGCTGCGGCGCGGGCTGATTTGCCGGCGGTGCTGTGGCCACGCGCGGGGTACCCAGGTGGGCCTCAGGGCAGCTGCTTAAGAGCCAGCCAGGTTGGTCCTCCGGCAGCTGATGGTGTGTCCCGCCATGCGCTGCGGCATGACAGAGTCCAACTGTGCTGGGGGGGCACCCGCGGGCCCGTTCGCTCCCGGGGTGTGCTTCGTCACGTGATGGGTTATTTCGGGGCCGCGTCGTGGTCCGGCCCCGGCCGTTGGCGCCGCTCCCCGCTGCAGTCCGGGCCCCGTGGGGCCGCTCGGTCCGGGCGTGCGCTGGGCCCCGTGGAGGGGCTGGGCCTTGCCCGGCGCGGCCTAGGGGCAGTTCGAAGCTGTGCCCGGGCTCAAACCCTGCGGGATCCGCTCCCTCCCGGGGCCGAGTGTCACTTGTCTGTGGCCGGGCTCCAGGCGCTGGCCGGGGGGGGTGGTAGGCGCGTCACGTGCCCGGGAACAGTCAAATACCTCGACGAGGAGCACGTCAGATTTGGGGCTCCGCTCAGGGCGCTCCGGGCCGCTGAGGGGCCGAGGCGGGGCAGCTGCCCCAGCGCCCTTGGCACGGCTGCTGCTTCTAGTCCCTTTCAATTGCCGCAGGAGCCCTGGGGCCAGCGGGCAGGGACGCTGAAGGGCTGACTGGGGGCGGTAGCTCCTAGTCTCGCCCTGCCTCTACTAGGGTCCCCCTCAGCCCAGTGATGTCTGTCCGCAGCGTGGGCCACCCGTGCATGTTTACTACTCCAAAAGTAACTAAAGCTTATTTTCCAAAATGCCTGTTAGTCTATAAGGTGCCACAGGACTTCTTGTTATTCTTGAAGGTACAGACTAACAGGGCTACCTGTCTGATACCAACACAAAATGCTTTTCCTGATTTTTCTCCCATCCTGCTCATTTTTTTGTGCATGTCCCTTTCCTGTGGTGTCAGGTTTGAATTATTGGGTGCAGCAGGAAAATCTTAAAATAAAATACATCCTTCTTTTCTTTCTTCTGGTAAGTTGAACATTAGAAGAAATATCGTTACGGGACCTCAGCTGGAAGCAGGAGAAAATAATATAGCATTCTAACTGCTGAGGTCAGTAAAGAAATTTGAAGTGTTTGGTCCACCCCCACCCCCTGCTGGTTGGGGCTGTATTTAAGCTTTCAGTGGTGGTAGGATGGAAGAGAAGGGGCATAGATTGGTTGGCACTAGCCTCTGAGTATTATAAATGATTGGCATTTCCACAGATGTGGTAGAAAGCCCAGAAGTATTAACTACAGAACACTGGGGTACATGAGCATCTGGCTTATTGTAATTAAGGATCAGTTTGTATTATCTGCAGTATCTAATTTAGGGATTTGTAATGTGCCCATCATCTTAATACCTATTACCAACTCACTTTTAAAAAACCATGTGATTTTCCATTCTTTGTTCCTATATATGGGGGATATTATTTTCAGTGGGGAAGGTTTAGGTAGTGTGGGTTCAAGCAGTTGCTTCTTAGACTGCATGAATGAATGCCTTTTCTTTCCCCTCAACCCATAATTGAACATGGCTCTTATGTGGTAATTGCCAAATGGCATCTTTGATTTCCTTCTGACTGTGGCCTAATCATTCCTTTAGGCAGGTAGTGTAGTGGTGCGAAAATAGGGTGATTGTATTTCCCTATGCCACGTATGGGACACCGGGTAAAAATGCTCAGATTTAAGGGAGTTGAACGGCCATCAGTCAGAAGAACTATACAGTACAAATGTTCAAAATAACTTTGCTGATTGAGCACCCATTAAAAGGACACACCGCTCTATAACAAAAATGGGAAAAAATAAAAAATATATGCTTACAGTTCAGTGGTTACTGCTCTTTAGAAGTGCCTGTCTTGTCTTCATCTTGCGGTCTTCCAAAGTGTGGGTTGGTAATGTGAGAGGGAGCTACAGGAGCCAGGGCAGGGAGCTGGATGTGTGTTGGGGGGTGGGCCTGGGTATGTGTGTATGGGTGAGCTGCAGGAGTTAGGTCTGGGAGTGTGCAGGTTAGGGCAGGAAGCTGGGGTATGTGTGTGGAAGGATAAGAGTCAGAATCAGATGTGTGGTGGGGAAGCCCTGGGGCCAGTTACCTACCTTACTTACTGCGGCAAGGGAGCTGAGAGCCATCTGCTCTGGGGTACTGCTGCTGGGAAACCATGAGATGCCCCCTGGATTTTTCCAAGATGCTGCAGGTAACAGTACATGCCAAGGACAGCATGTAGACTGCCCAGTGCACAGGCTCTGTTTAAAGAACTCGCCCCAGCTGTCCCTTTATTGACATGGTGATCCATACACGTGTGCATGAGATGTTACTTACCCTTTGCCTGCTGCAATGTTTCAGGAAAGTCAATGTAATTACATCTGCTTGTAAATTCACAAAAACAAGCAGTCCTGTAGCACTTTAAAGATGTACAGTTTTATTTATTAGGTATTAAACTTTCTTGGCTAATGCCCAGTTCATCAGGACTGCTTGTTGTGTGGGTTTTTTTTTTATTTTGTTTTTAAGCTACAGACTAACACAGCTGCCCTTCTGCGACTGTTTGTAATTTGTGTTGTGGTCATGCCAAGGGGCCTTTAGTCATGAATTAAGTACCCTTGTACAAGCTGCTGTGTCTTCTGCCATATTTTTTGGTTTATTGATTAGAATTTCAGACATCTGAATTAAAATGAAAATATACACAATGGTGCACTGTAGAACTCCGGGGAAAACACTAGGTAGAGAAATGCAGGAAGATCATTTGCCATTTACGAAAGCAGAAAACAATCAAGAAAAGGAAACCAAAGAGAGAAACAAAACACATAGGCAAAGTGTCAAGGTTCAGAGGACAAGCTATGAAATAAGATGAGCAAGAAGGAGCAAGAATAGATACAGTAAAGCAGCATAGAACATACCCTCTTCTGTGAGTTGTAGAAGCCAAGGAAAACTACACTTGCCGTATGCTGTAGTGTCTGGGACATGGTTGCTCTAAAAATAATTGTGTATGGTACTAGAAACTACATGAGAACTCAAGGTCTTACTCTGGCCATGGAAATTATATTTTTGAACTAATGGGAAGGAGGAACAGCACTACCCACCCCACCCTCTCTTTCCCATAGTATTTGCTTGGACAAGGATAGAACATCATACCCTCTAAGGGAGGAAGGTTAGTACCACTGGTGTCCAGTGATGCGGGAGACTAAACAGCTTGCAAACACATGACCAAGGAAATGACAAACTAAACGTAAGATGAGACAACTGTGGCTAGCATCACAGACAGTGGAGGCAGGAGTTGATGTCTTTGAACACTAGCTCCCTGCTGTTTGAAGAGTCTGCTCTACCATCTTCCCCAGCTGTCCCAGGCAGCTCCTTAAACGGCAGCGTCATGCTGTTTAAAGAACCCACCCCACTTGTTCTCCAGCCCTCTCTGCCTCCCAGGCATCCCTTTAAATAGCAGATCAACATACAGAACTACTTGCCCATTTTGTTGTTGTTTTTTCCTCCCCCCTTTAAAAATGATGGTCTCCAAGAAGCTGAAATAAGGGACTCGCATATTAAGAATGGGATGGATGGTCACCCTGTTTTCTGGATGAGCTAAGCACCCAAGTTCCCTGCCAATCATGCTCTCTTAAGAGTCCCTTTCAAAGCCAGAAGGGGGCACAACTCCACACTAACATCTTGGGTTGTCCCCAGCAATGTGAAGCTGTTGGGCTCTCAGCCTGCCTGGCTTCCCACAGCTGCAGGCAGCCAGACAGGCTGAAACCCCCTTCACCCTGCTTCCCAGAATGGCACCGCTTGATAGCCCCCGTTAAACCCCATGCTGGCTCACCCCACCCCAACTCCCCTGCCCCTGTGGCCCCAGCTCACCTCCCCCATTGGGGGCTCCAGCTGCATGCAAGGAGCTCCCCTTTAATCCCCACAAACTGGGATCCAACCCCTGGGGCTCCAAACCATGCCCCAAGCACCCCACCCCGGTGAACCCACCTTCAACCCCTCCCCTGCACTGCTCAACCCTCCAATGGGCCCAGCTCACCCTTCCCCCCTCATGTGTGGGGCTTCAGCCCTGGTGAGCTGCAGCCGTGAGCACTCCCAGACTGAGTCCTTGGAAAGTGGTGGCAGCAGGCACTCCTAGCCCTGGGAAGGCAGCATCCGCAGGTGCTCTGCCCCCACCCCCGCCACCCAAGGGCCTAAATATGGCACAATTCGTCCCTTTCAAAAAATAAGTTGGGATGCCTTTTTGGCATCCCACATATGGGACTGTCCTGCCCAAATATGGGATGCTTGGTCACCCTATGAAGCGGGAGGAGCGTGGGGGTGTGAGCTGCAGCTGGGTGTGGGGTGGTGGTGTCCAGTAGTCTGTAAAATTTGGTAATCTGGCACGAGACAGGTGCCGGATTAAAGGAATTTTACTGTATTTGGATTGAGATTGTGTTTAGAACCCCTTGTTGTTAGGCACTGAACACCTGTGTAATAACGAGGTGATCATTGTCCCAAAGAGTGTGTGATTATAAGGGATTGAGTTGGAGACTTGAATGGAAAAATTTTGGGGTTCACAGTGCAGGAACTTCAGCAAAATAAATATAAAAGATCATTTTGCTGCCTAGCTGAAGCGCTTGTTTGTTTTATTGAGCCTGACAGATGTTATAGACATTCCATAGCATGACATGTCTACAGTGCAGGGACTGAGCAATTTCCCAGACACTTCACCCAACTGTTAAGAACTGTTAGGGCATCCTAGGCCCACCCTGATCTGAAAGGGGCCTTGAGCTTTTAGGGTTTATCTACAGAACTGAAGCTTGGCCTGCATAGAGAGTTCTCCTGGCACAGCTAGGCCACCTTCCTGAGCAAGGTTAGCTATGCCAGGGAAACATGCTGCTTTTGGCACAGGTGTGCATGTGCTGAGGTATTTGCCAGCATAGCCACGTCAGCTAGTTGTGTGTCATTTTCATCCCCTCCCATGCTTCCTGCTATTGTGGCAAAACTTTGTCATGTAGACCAGGTCTCACTGGCCCTCTGCTCTCTTTCTCCAGGGAGACTTGCTACAAGCTACAATGTTTGTTCTAGTGGAGATGACTGATACGGTACGGATTCCTCCCTGGCAGTTTGAAAGGAAACTCAATGACTCCATTGCTGAAGAACTAAATAAGAAGTTAGCTAATAAGGTAAAGCTTTCAGCGCTATTCTTGTGAAGAAGACTTCTGTGCAGCTGTGGGTGACAGAGTAAGCAGCACAAAATTAAATTCAGAATGGTTTGGGTACAAAGATCATTACCAAGATTGAAAACTCCCGAAGGGACCATATACAAAAGATAATGATCAAGAAGATTGAGTTGGAGAAAGTGGTGTGTCTGATGTGATTTCGAATTACATAGAACAAGGAGGAGAGAGAGCATAATATTGATAATCGGAGGGAATACTGAACTGAGAAGAATGCCAGGTGGAGCAGAGAAATAATCAAAGGAACTTAGAGAAGTTGAAAGTAGCAATAGGAAACGCAGGCTAGAGCCACACTGCCAAGGAAGAGCAAGCCACTTACGGCTGTCTTCTGGGGTTTTGTTTTGCACACGTGCAAAACGACGCTTTCAGGGGTCTGAGTTGATCACAAGAGGCAAGGAATAAACAAGAAAGGTCGACAGGAGAAACGCTCCTGTTGACCTTCCTCTGTGTAGGTAGACATGGAAGTTGACCGCTAATAAGTCGATTTTAGCTATGCAGTTGGCATAAATGGGTAGATGATACAGTAGACTGGTGTGGAGCTACTCAGAGAAACTACGCTGCTCCGCACTGGACAGGGAAAAATGAAAAGCAATAGTGAGGGAGGCATTGGATGCCAGTGGGCAATGAACCGATGATTGATGGTGATAATGATGAATTGGCATAGCTAAAATTGCATATTGGTGGTCAACTTCTATGTCTAGTGTAGACATAGCCTGAGCCTTCTGCATCTTGGAGGAAGAAATACCTCTAAACTGGTAGTGTTGAAAGGAAGCATTGGTTGATAGTATCTAACTGCTGTGCAGTAAGCAGTTGAAATGTGATCAAGCACCAAAAAAGCTGATGAGACTTGGTACAGCCTGTAGAAAGGCATCAGACCAAAGACCAGAGAAGTCATGGCCCCGAAATACATAACTACTGGGCCTATGATTAGAATGCAACACACAGTTCTACATGGGAAACTGAAGGGAGTTAGAGAAGGGCAGAAGGAATGATGAGGCTGTGAATACTGACTTATATAGAAATATTAAACGTTTCACTTGGCCACCGATGGCTCAAGATGAAACGATATCTACAAGCTTTTGAAGAACAGCAAAAGAGACGGGGGGGCGGGGGAAGCACAACTGGCAGGGTTGTCCATGGTTTTTGTGGGTTGGGGTGTAAACAGAAGTAAAGGGTAAAACTAACCCAAACTGAACATCAGAAGAGATTTCTGATAGGCTGAGGAGTGATCTCCCAAAGGAATGGCAGAAGCCAGCCCCATTGTTGGGATGCTTCATACACTGAAAGTAATCTTCTTCTACGGAGCGAGTAGTAAATCTATTTGTAATTTGGAAGCTGAGGCTGCCCCAAGTTCATAGGTGCTTTGTCTTGAGTAGGCCAACACGTGCCCTCCCATACCTGTAAGAAAGCCAGAGGGGTCCCTAGAAAGTGGTGATGATGTGCACTGTCTTTTCCCCATGAGGCCTGAGGCCTGCACCTCTACAGTGCTTTGGTATGACGTAAACAGATCTCTAGTTTAGTTCCTCCTATGGCAACTCATCTGGTTGGCCATTTGCATGAGCTTCCTGCTTAAAAACTTGTGTGAAAATGGCATGCGGCAGAGGTTTGAGGGAATTTATGATCTGGGTTCCAAGGCTTTATTGCTTATAGACTTTTCTTTGAACAGGTGGTGTACAACGTTGGCCTCTGCATCTGTCTGTATGACATCACAAAGCTGGAAGACTCGTACATATTTCCTGGGGATGGCGCATCGCACACCAAAGGTCTGCTACTACTTTTTCTTAGTTGTGTGTGTCTCAGAACTATCTCTGATTATACTAGGAAGGCTGCAGGGGAGGGTGAAGACTCAAAACCTTCATTCTGCCAAGGTGGAGATCCTAGAAGGAGCATCACTTGTCCCAGTCAAGAGCAATTTGCTCAGTGCTCTCTGCAACTTGAAATGGGCTCACCTGCTCATACACTCCAGCAGGCCTTCTCTGTGCTCTGAGCAGCATCGCTGCAGTGGGAACTACCTGCTGCTAGATAAACAAAAATGTGAGGGAGGCATCCAGCCTCACTCCCTCTTCTTGGCTGTGTCTATGCTACCTCCCTGCTTTGAAGGGAGGATGGTCAGTAGGGTGTTGGGAGTTTATTAATGAAGTGCTGCGCTGCATATGCAGCACTTTATTAAGCAAATTCCCCCCCCACCCCCAAGCAACTCCGAAGTGTTAAACTTCGAAGTACCAGCTTGCGTCTAGCCGCGGCTCACGCACCAGTACTTGGAAGTACTCCGGGCGTTGTGAAGTACTGGTGGGTGAGCCGCGGCTAGACACAAGCTGGTACTTCAAAGTTTAAAACTTCAGAGTTGCCGCGGGGGGGAATTTGCTTAATGAAGTGCTGCATGTGCACCACAGCACTTCATTAATAAACTCCCAACACCCTGTATAGCTCCCTTTGAAGTAGGGAGGTAGTGTAGACAAGCCCCTCGTGTTTGGCCTGAGGGACAATACGTGGTGAGGCTCCAAGGGGGCAAAGTGAAGGTTGTGTTGTGTGGCAAGTACCCATTTAATTGGATTTCCTGGCTTTCTGATGCTTGAGGGTTTGTCCTTACCCTTAGCGCCATGCTTCCTTGTTCTGTCCCGTTTGCATTTTGAGAACTCCAGCTCTCCTGTGCTGGAAGGATAAGGTGTGTGCAGGAGGCTGTTGAGCACCTGCAACCTCACTTCTGTGTTAACAAAGGCCTTTTTGCCTGTGAACAGTTAAGTCAATTCATCTGTGTTTCAGAACAGCCACTGGCTTTACCTGCGCCCTTCCACTGGGCAGAGAGAACTATTGCAATATCTGTCCCTGGGTTTTGGGGCAGCCTACAGTAGAAACTGTATACGACTCTCAGGCATGTGTTAAGCTGTAGAAATTGTGCTTCTGAGCACTGCTCACCAGCACCATCCTGCTGCCTGCATCTCAGCCACTCCTTAAGGTAAATTTCACCTGTTGTAGAAAGCATCCGCAGCTCCTCTCTGAAACACAGAGCATCCCAGTAGCTGGGCGGGTTCCCAACTGGTAACAAAGGGTGTAGACATTCAGGTATTTGTGGTGAAAAAAGTGGCACTGTCTGAAATTAGCCTCTCCAGATAATATGTCCATCTCTGTTCCCATTTTCTCTGTGCTCATGGCAGTTTTAAATGGGCTCACCTGTTCATACACTCCAACAGAGCTTCCTGTGCTCTGAGTGGAAATTACTGGCTGCTAATTAGATAAAAATGGGAGGGGAGCATCCAGCCCCATTCTGCTGGAGAAAGACTTCATTTGGTTAGTATCAGCCCTACAGAACAGCAGAGTTGGGTTATGTTCTGCTGTGTCAATCATCAGAATAACCAGCCAGGGTTTTTTCTCCAGGAGCTTTAATGCAGGGGTGATCAAAAAGAATATCCATTGGAATCAATAATCCCCATCCTGGCCACTTTGCTCCTATATTATGCCCCTTTTGCCCTCTCTTCCTCTTTTTTAATTCATAAAGTCTATGGGACAAGCATTTGTCTGTTTGGCCGTGTGTACACCAGCCCCAGACTTCGAAATGGCCACGCAAATGGCCATTTCAAAGTTTACTAATGAAGCGCTGAAATGCATATTCAGCGCTTCATTAGCATGCGGGCGGCTGCGGCACTTCAAAATTGCCGCCGCTTGCCGCCACGCGTCTCGTCCAGACGGGGCTCCTTTTCGAAAGGACCCCGCCTACTTCGAAGTCCCCTTATTCCCATGAGCTGATGGGAATAAGGGGACTTAGAAGTAGCCGGGGTTCTTTCGAAAAGGAGCCCCGTCTGGACGAGACGCGCGGCGGCGAGGCGCGTCAATTTCGAAGTGTCGCGGCCACCCGCATGCTAATGAAGCGCTGAATATGCATTTCAGTGCTTCATTAGTAAACTTCGAAATGGCCATTTGCATGGCCGTTTTGAAGTTTGAGGCTCGTGTAGACGTAGCCTTTGTGTGCAGCATACTTGTAGTGTTCCCACAATCTAATACAGGGGTGGCCAACCCATGGCTCTTGAGCTATTAAATGTGGCTCCTCAGAGCTGCATGCTGGGAGTGCCTGCGCCTGCTCCGCACGCACCCCAGTGCTTGGTGTGGGACAAGCTTGTGGGAGAAATGCATGATGGCAGCGGTGGCTCCATTGAGTTGCTGGCATCAAACTGGAGCAGGGGAACGGGGAGGGGATGCCTGGCTCGGGGAGGGGAGCAGAGGGGATCTATAATGTACATATATCATAAGTGGCTCTTTGTGCTCTATGCACTGCTATTTGGCTCTTCATCTCTAACTGGTTGGCCACCCTGATCTCATATGTAGTAATAAATATTGGTAAAGGTTGCTGTGGGAGCCTGTCTGAAATTCCGTGATAACACAGAAAATTGAGGCTGGTTTTAATTCCGTTTTGGAGCAACTTCTCCCATCACTTCCTGGGCAGAAAAACACCTTTTTATAAAAATAAGTAAGTAATATGCAACTTTAAAGAGAGATTCCCATTTTGAAAGTAAATTTCAAAAATATCATCTGAAATTGAGCTTCACTAATGTCTCTGCTATGTAGCAGTGCTGTGCATTGTCATACAACTACCACATTCCACCTCAGTGCCAGTTGCTTTTCAATAGCAGAGGGGGTTATTTAGGCATTGTGATAAAATGGCTTAGACACTGCCTGCGACTTAAGAAACCTGGGTTCTAGTCTTAGTTCTGTCACTGGCCTGCTTGGACAAGTCACTGCCACTCTATGCCTCAGTTTTCCTGTCTGTAAAGTGTGAATAATGATATTGACTTTTGGGAAGTGCTCTGAGATCTGCTGATAAGAGCTTGATGGTGTTATTTACTTGTAGTGGAGTAATGCCCAATGGGGGAGCAGGGCTTTATTGTACTAGGCAGAAAGAAATAGTGTATGGCACACTTGCTTACTTTTTGTATTAGAACAGGGGTTCCCAAACTTTTGCTGGTCATGGAGCACTTGGGCATCATGGCACTTTGTTCAGAACACTTATCTCTTTTACATCATCATACTAACTATGAGGAACATTACTAACAGAAAATATTTCCTAATAATATATTAATTATTGCACGGTAAATGCAACTCCACAAATAGGAACGAGACCAGACATTACCAAAACAAATACAGCAGGGATGACAGATAAAACATCCCAACTTTTTTTTTTCCCCCTGAGAATGGGGACGAGACCGCCTTTATGCAGTTTTACTGGTGGAACACTTTGCCATCGCTTGTGGAACACAGTTTGGGAAACACTGTATTAGAATGTAAACTTCCCAGAGCAAAGAGTAGGCAGGGGAGTGTTACAGTAACAAGGTTATTTAAACCAGTAACACATGCCACATGGTCGCTGAGAATTTTTTAAGTGTTATAGGGGTTTGATTGTGCTCCAGTTATCACTGGTGTGGGGTTGAAGCTGCTAAATAACCATCAGATACAAGATTTGGAGGGGGTGAGGTAGAATTTTTTTTTTTAAATGGCTGTCACCCAGAGAGAATCAAGTAGGTGACTCTCTCAGGCATGGCATCTCTGCTTATTTCCAGTGCATTTCCGGTATGTGGTGTTCCGTCCCTTTCTGGATGAGATTGTGATCGGGGAGATTAAAGGCTGCAGTCAGGATGGAGTTCATGGTAAATTGCAACTTCTGATATTATGGAGGCCCTAGCTGTCGGGCATTGTTTTGAATCCAGCACCCTAGGCTATGAGATAGAGTTGAATGTCTCTATATGTTGGACCAAAGTCATCGTTTATAGTTTGGCTTGGTCAGCAGTAGCTAAACATGACTGCCATCTGACCGGGAACCAGCCTGAAATGCGCATGGGAGCAATCTTGGTTAAATTGTTTGCTTCAGGGTGTGGGCCCTCTTTCCTGAGAGTTTTGCTCAGACTCATATGTCCCCTTTATTTAGTCCTGTATGCACATCCTGAAACTGCTGGGATCCAGATTGTGCAGGGGGATAATCTCACTGGCTGGGGGAGTGGCATGTTTGCCTGGTCTGGAATTCATTTAGCCATACCTTCTGAGAGTCATAATTAAAAGGGTTAATTCATTATCACTGTCCATCACGGTCAGGCTTCTCTTGCCTTTCAGTGATTAGATGCAGCGTCTGTGATTGCTCCCTGTGTTTGAAGTTAGTGACATTTTATTTTACTCTGTAGATTTGACATTTAGTTTATAGTCCGTTTGACACTATTCTTCCTTGTTTTGAGGGATTTTCTCGCAGCAAGTGGGGAGAGAAGCACTTAAAAGAACAGAAGAGTGGGAACGTAGAGCACTAGATCTGCTCATACCAATCCCACCCCCCCACTGCCAAAAAAAAAAAAAAAAAAAGTCAAGTTGATGTTTTGCTGCTTTCCTGTACTTCACCACTGATGGCAAGAGCCTTTACTTCCTAATTTGATGCTTTGCTTTGCAGTTTCTCTTGGGTTCTTCGATGATATTATCATCCCTCCAGAGTCCCTGCAGCAGCCAGCTAAATTGTATCCTTTAACCTCCTCTGTCGTGTTGACTTTTTTAAATAAAGGAGGGAAGTGGCTACAGTTCTTAATTGTCACCTTTAAAACCTTGCATGCCCCATACTGGACTATCAAGAGGCTCAGTAGCAGCAGCTGGAATAATAGGCCTGGTCCAGGGTCATGTGCAGTCAGCTATCAGAGCTGGACAGCTAGCCTCTTTGGGGTCACACCAAGTGAGTTTTGTTGGGCTACTTTGCCATCTGCTAGAAATGAACGGCAAAGTGACTTGAACAGCTGGGGCTCTTGTCTATATCCTAGACCATCAACCTTTTGGCTTGCCTGGGCCACATATAAAATACATAATATAGTTAATGTATATAAATCACATAATAACGTTAAAAGTTTACGATCTTGTGGGGCCGCATTACTAGCTGTCCAGGGCCGCATGTGGCCTGTGGGTTGGACATGCCTGTCCTAGACATTCTCCAGTCTTGTAATTTGCCTGGATCTGTGGCCAACTAGGGCTGTAAAATCCTGTTTAATTTGTTAACTGATTAAACGCAGGAGGGTGGGGAGAGTTGCTCTGGCCAGGCTGGAGAGCCTCTGCCTGCAGCACTCCTTGGGCTACTCTGGCTGGGCTACAGCGACCCTGCCCACGTTACTCCCGGGCCAGTCCTGCCCTGGCTAAGCTTGAGGGAGCCCCAGTGGGGCTGGGGCAGGCCCATGCCAGGTGGGGGCTGTTCCCCATTCAGTTTAGGGTGAGACTTACTGGTCAATTGTTAACATCCCTGTGGCTAGCTCCCCTGCCATAATGTGATGCACTTGGCCAACTGGGTACAGCATGGGTGACTTCTCCATGGAAGTGCTTATGCCTTGGAAGCACGAGCACCGATTACCCTTTGGTGGCTGTAAAGCTAACAGAAACCCGCCTGGGTTCTAGAATCGTGGTGAATCCTGGGCTTCAAACCAAGAACCTCCTACCCCCATGGCTCTCAGGGAGAAGGGCCTGTTGAGCAAGGGAAAGTCACTGGAGTCTTGTGGTCTGTTTTACTGCCTTGACTCTAGAGCTGGCCAGCGATGAAGCAGAGCAGGTCTGGGTGTGGGAGTACGAGACAGAAGAAGGGGCTCATGACCTGTACATGGACACGGGGGAGGAGATCCGTTTCCGGATAGTGGATGAGAGCTTTGTTGACACATCCCCTACAGGTCCAAGCTCTGCAGAGGCCTCTACCTCAGGAGCCACAGAGGAGGTGCAGAAGAAGGAAGCACCCTACACCCTGGTGGTAACTATGTATAATTCATACAGCACCATAGATGTGTGCAGCATTTTAAAGACAGTGCCCCTTCCCCAACTAGCTTATGATCTAATTAGAGAGGGCACAGTGAAGGGTGACAAAGGTAAGAGGAGGTTACTGAGCTCAGTTTTTTTTAAATGTGTATCTGGGGTCTCTGCATAAAACGGAAGACTGAAGACAGGGAGTGAGGTTGCCTTGGGCATGTGGAATAGAAGCGTACCTAGTGCTGCACAGTAGCCTTGTGTCCAACCATTTCTTCCCCCAAGGAACTTCTGATTTAAAGGCCTGCCCAGCAGAGAGGCAAGACTCTCTAAATTAGCACCGCTGCTCACTTACACTGCACCTTCCCAGGGATGCAGGGGGCTATTTGTGTTTGGGCCAGTAGCTACGTTGCCCTCAGGTGATGCTCTGGCCAACATCTAAAACAGTATTGACCAGGTCTGGAGGAGGCTGGACCTCTGAAGGTCATTGTGAGACAGGGAGGAAAGAGGAGAATTCCAGTAGATGAGTCATGGTATTCCCCCTCCTTTTGAATACCCCACCCAGTTGATTGAGCCAACACAGCAAATGTTCACTTCTATCCACTGGCCTCTGACCTGTCTAAATTCTCATCTCATTCTCTCTCCTTCTCTCTGGACAGGGATCCATCAGTGAGCCTGGCCTGGGCCTCCTCTCTTGGTGGACAAACAGTTAGCAGCAGTCTGAACAGGCTCTGCATGGAACGTATGGGATGGATGCTTTCAGGGATTGTGGGCACAGCTGGTGCATTCCTCCCCTCAAGGCCAGGAACAAGAAAGCAGGGCTGCCGTGTTACGGTCTTCGAACCCCCCCCCCCAACAGGTTGAGCAGGCAACTCTGGAGAAGTACCTCCATTAGAACTGTGCAAGCCAAATTATAGGCACAGAAGCTATGTCAGCCAAGCAGCCACGTACTCATCTGGGACTTCGGCAGGCTGTCAAAGCAAAACTGAGGTCAAATGCCAAGTGAGTCTGCTTTTTATTCAAGCCAGCATGCTGTTTTAGTGGCAAGATGGGTGGTGTTGTCTGGCCCGAGGAAGCTGGTAATTTCTTACCACACCCAGTCTGGCTTGAGAAATGTAATGCGGTAGTTGCAAGGGCCTGTGTCCTTCAGTGGAAGTGTTTGGATTTCTTTGGCACAAAACAAGGAGATGTTGTCTCAACATGAGGAAACTGTGAAGTATGGGAAAGGGCTCCATTCCCATACAAGCCATTGTACACCCTGGCACTGAAAGGACGGGAAAGGCTTTGAGAGCTGAGCAAGGATGGTAATTGTGCCCGTGGAGGAACATTCACTTCATTGTAACAAGGGAGCTGGTGTTTTTATAGAGCCTGCTACAAAAATTGAAGGGTATTAGTTTACTAGGAAGCAATTAAGCTGCTGTTTTTAATCCTTTGCTATCTTTTGAAAGCAACTACCTGCTATGGTGCTAACGTAAGATGCTCACAGTGGGATGGGTTGTGGACTTATGCAAAACAAGCTCAATTCTACTAGTGGCTTGGCTGAAATGATTATTTTAAGAGAAGAGTGCTGTATAAGGCCATGCTGTCAATCCCTTCTGGTGGGGAGCAGGGGGTGGTAAGTTTGATGTTAACACTAGATGAATAAATTATTAGCCATACACAAACCAGCCTCCTGTCTCTCAGGAAAAGATAACCCAGCCTCCTGCAGCTTGGGAGACTTACTTCATCTTAATGCAGATACTTTCTGGCAGCCAGTTAATGGGGAGCAGCATTAAAGAGGCAGGAAAAAAATGTTACTTTTGCTGACAGCCCTGAAAGGAAAGTAGGGAACAAAAAGAATTAGTGGGAGCCTCCAGGGCCTAGAGCCAGCATGGTAACGTGTTCTGCATGATTAAACAGCAGAGCTTTTAGGGGCCTAAAATTTCAATAGGTGGCACTTCTGCTAATCATCCTGTATTTTCTGCCAGCAGCTGTGCAGAGAGCCCACAGGTTTGCCTACTTTCCCCTTCCCTGGAGAAGTGGTGGGGGTGGGAGCATGGGTGGCTGCCCCTATCCCTGCTGCTTCCTCAGGGCTTGGGGAAGGGGAACAACAGCTGCCCCATCCCTGCTGCTGAGGCTTGGGGAAGGCAGAAGGAAAGCACCACAGCTGCCCTGTTCCTGCCGCTTCCTGGGACTTGCAGGAGTCTTCCACCTGGCACTGGAGGTGTACCTGTACTCCGCTTCCACCAGGTTCTGCTTAACATATGCCATGTGAAACTTCATTGCTGGAGCTATTGACACTGGGCAAAGAATCAGTTAGGATTTGCTTGTAAATAAAGGAGTAAGTGACAAAGGCCCTTGTTTTGGTCTCCTGTGGGTAAAGGTGCTGTACTAGTCTACATCCCACAGAAGAGCTCTCCTCCTCACAAGCCTCCCGTATTTATGTCAGGGTTCTGGTGGATTGTAGCTGGTGTAGGAGGTCAGAGGGAGCAGTGAATTCTTAAAGCCCTCTCTGGAATCAGGATGATTTTGATCTGTGGAGTAGGGGGGAAGTGGGGTTTGTATAGAGTAGAATTGCTGAGCAGCAAGATTTTGACTAGTAACAGCTTTCTGTAGGATAGATTAATTTATTTCTAGGAAAAAGGGGCAATAACCAGCTCTGGCGCTCAGCCAGGGAAGAAATGTTGGAGGACAGGTGCATGCTATCATTTGACCAGTTCCAGCCAGAAGTGGGCCTTTAGGGCATGTAGGATATACACAAGTGTAAAGGGAGACTAAAGCTGTCTGACAATTGGAGTGCTGCTGTCCTTGATAGTGGAGGTTGGTGCAGTGAAGGCCCGTTTACAGCTATAAGTGACTTCAGAAAAGCCAAGGTCAGATTTAGTCAGGGGCGTTCTGACAATTCACAGTCCACGACTACCAAAAATACCCTAAATCTCTACTTCTGGCACTCTAGTACTGGGTGTGGATTGCTTCCTGCCCCCCAGGTCTAGAGAGCTGCCCATTTCTAGGGCTACTGCTGCTTGAGCAGTCCCCATAACCAGCTGTCTAGAGCCACCTGAGCAGCAGCTGGTGCACCTGGACTGAGGGCAGCCCATAACCACTTCTCAGATGCTTCCCCAAGCTTCTCCCTGAACAGCTTGGGCAGTTTCCAAGACTAGCCCCTGCTCAGTCCCCAGGGCTGCCTGAATAGCAGCTGATGCAGCTGGCTCACAGGATTGCTTATCATGTGGTCCCAGGACCAGCAGCCAGTGCAGCTGGCGTCAGCTGCACCAGCTGCTGTAGAATCACAGCAAGTCTCACAATGAGACTTCTGTGAAAGAATTTTAAGCCTTATTTCCAGCCCGGCTTCAACCTTGTGTGTGCTGAGGCGATAGTGATCAGAAATATCAATACGCTGTGTCAGACCAAAGAGGTTAGTCAATCTTTATTTTGAATTTTATATTTTCACAAGAATCAAAATGTTCCAATTTCTGCAGCCATCCATGAAGTGATTGGGCAGAAAGAGCCAACTGAGCCCTTATCTTCAGAAATAAATACAAGGGAAATCTGAGTCAAGGAGCTAGGGAGTTTGGAAACCAAGCAGCAGCAAACAGCTGCACTTACTGGTCAGTGTCAGTGAACTAGAACAGTAACAAAACAAAGCAGCTATGGTTACATTTGATCAGGCATGTCCAACAGCCATGGAATTGCACTTTTATGATGCCAGGGCCAAGTCCACTGTGTGCGTGTGCTGGTGTTTCACTGTTGCTGCAGCTCCTTCATTCTGTTCAGGGCACTGCCAGCCCGGAACCATTCTATCTGTGTCTCGTTGAACGTGTGGTTCAGCAGGATGGTTTCCTGGCTCCCATTGGGATGTTTGATGATGCATTTCAGGGGCTAGAGAGAAGGGAAGCAAGAGTTTGGCATCTGTGCCTCTGCCAAAGGCTGTCTTCCATCACTCCCTTTAGGAGCGGATAGTCATAACCCTCCCCACACTAGAAGTAATTCTGATCTCTGCGGAGCAATATGCCGCTTATTGCTACAATAAGAAATGCATTGGGTTACCTTTCCAGGTGCAAAGTCTGCCAGACCCACAATGCTCAGCTTGTCTACAGGATGAATCTTGTTGTAGTCAGCTGGGTCAGCAAAAGTTAGAGGCAGCAGGCCTTGTTTCTTGAGGTTGGTTTCTGTAAGAAAGATAGTAAGGGTTAGCCACCCATCACAAAAGATACAGGACAGTTTAATGAACCTGGCATGTGGGATAAATACCATCCCACATTTATTAGGTACTGGAACACAATATACTGACAGTGAAAGGGCTGTCCCTCTGGCAATGGTAGCTTCACAGCCCGTGCTCATTTCATCCAGCAGCTCTCACTTCATTCTTTGAGCAGCAAAACAGAGGACAGTATCTTCCTCATTTCCCCCCTTCCATTTAATGGCATTGGTAATTGGACAAGGAGGAGCATTGTTAGGTGGAAGGGAAGGTCACAGAGGACAAGATGGAGAGGCTCAGAATCAGCGAGAACAACATTCAAACAGTAGTGGTGGATCTTGCACTGTAGAAACAGCTACTGGTTGTCTTCTACAATTTGCTGACACCTCTAGATGCTACAATACAACTATTGATGCTAAGTGTATATGGGGTCTTTCAGCTCTTGTGCATAATGAGATTTCACATTTCCACTACAAAGTTGCTTGACCATGGAATGCATGGCTCAGATTTGGAGCCTTTATGTATCTATTACAACTGAAGAAACAGGTTTTGCTTTTTAGGGGCAGTATGGTAATATTTTATCTGGGCTGTAAGATTGTTGTCACAGATCTCAGATCCAGCACACATTTAACAGTGCAACATGGCTGAAGTGTGAAGAAATTGGGAAGGGAAGCGGCCAAGTGCACCCAACTCTGTTCTGATGCCAATCTTACTGAAGCAGCTCAGGTTGCTTAAGGCACATTTTCAGTGTATATAAATGGAAACAACTGAGATGGGTGGAGATTCAGCCGCAGACAACTTTGCCAGACTGCATTCTGTCTATCACCACTGATTTAGTAACCCCCTTTCCTTCAACAGCCACTTACAAAAAAATCTAAGTCACTATCTGGTGTGTCACACACACCCCACCCTACCCCTTTGATACTTGGTCTGCAGAGCAGAGGAACATGTGGCATGTATTTCTTGCACACCACCTCTGAGAGGAGTACTACTAATGAAGAGGTGGCCAATAATTTGATGCGGTGGGAAGGGAGGAGACACTCCAAGAATTTGTAAGTGATCAAGGACTGCACTCTTCCATATTAGTGAAGAGTATGCGTGGTCTGGGATAGAGCTTGGGTGCCGAAGGGAGCTTGGGATAGAAGACAGGCACAGGAGAAGGCCTGGGCTGTGCACAGGGCATGGGTGTGACCTGGAGAGTGGGACTGGGGTGCAGGGTACAGCTACAGAAGGTGGGATGCAGAGGGTTTGGGTTGTAACTTGGCAAGGAGTTGGAGGGAGGGGGATATAGGTGCCAGGTGCAGGCTCTGCCCAGGAGGTGCTTAGCTTAAGGGGTTCACAACCAGCAACCTAGTGCCACCCTAGGGCAGGCTCCCAGCCTGCTCTGCCCCTGAACGCTACTCAGAGTGGCTGGCTGCAGGCCACAGGCCCCTGGCGAGCCTCCACACACTGCCTGTGCCACAAGCATGACCCAGGCAGTTCCCATTGGCTGAGGGTGGAGGCAGTGCAGACACACATATATGGCCCCCCTCAGCGAGCCACTTTGAGTGTAGGTGGTGGTGGTGGTAAGGAAGCTGCGTGGGGGCCTTAATAGGCTACAGGATGGTGGCAGGCTGGATCAGGCCTGTGGGCCATATTTTGCCTGCCCCATTCCAAAGGCTTTTCAGGCAATACAAAGTGAGGAATGCAAAAATTTAGACATTATAAAAAAGACTGGAATTGTACGCTTTTTGGGTCCCCGTAAGAGTGGACTTCAATGGAGCGTCACCTGAGGGACGTTTGTTCCTCTGTGAAGAGAGATTCATGGATTAAGACCGTAAGAGATCATTAAATCATCATAATCTGACCTATATGCATCACAGGCCACAGAATTTCACCTAGTTACCCTACTATGGAGCCCCATGGTTTGTATTTGGTCAATAAACAATTGCCAAAAAGCATCCACTGCCGAAGACATCAAGGGTTAAGAACCCACCACTTCCCTTGGTACTCTGTTCCAGTTGTTAATTACACTCAGTGAAAAATTGTGCCTTACTTAGTCTGATCAGTTTCCAGCCATTGATTCTCAAACTTCTCTTGGCTAGATTAGACTTTTTAAATGTGGTATCTTTGCCTCAGGACAGTCCTTGTTTTGATAAATGAAACAGATGGAAGAAAACACCCATCTAGTAAAACAAAGAGCTTAGTCTTCTGTTCCTGGTGTACCGCACTCTCTCAATACTTCCTCTTACAAATGAAGACTTGAGGTTTATGACTTAATCTAGCCATGTGGCAAAAATAAAGCTCATATAGGGGCAAAGTCATTCCCTGCTCCTACTGTCCCGTTTCTTCATTTGCTCCTTTTGTCACAGCATGGCCTTTGGAGTGATGAAAAGGATTTGATCTGCCTCTGTACACAAAGGCTGGGTTCAAGAATACAGCCGTCCCTCCAGTCACGTACCTGCTTAGAGCAGCCGTGGGTGATCTTGGGAAAGGAGCAAGCTAGAGGATCACAATCTTTAAGAACAGTGGTAAAATGTCCATTATTTAGTGTCTTCCTATGAGCACTATATACACATACCTGAAAATACCTGTGGCAGGGAGGATGAGTCAGATATACAGGAGCCACAGCAGGCTGGAGCATGTGGGCTCTTTGGCCCTTTGCCCAAGGGGGAATATGGGATTCATTCTCCTATCCCCATCCTTTGGCAGGGGAAACAGCAGAAGTTTCTCTCACTTTGGGCAGAGGTTCTTCCAAAATGATGCCCAGTCTCCATGAGTGTGTGGGTGAAAAGGAGGAGAACTGAGGCAAGCAGTGATGGAAGTCTGACGGGGCTGGGGCACAAGGGGTCAGTGCAGGATGGGTTTCTTTCGCAAAGGCAGAACAAAAGCCGTACTGTACTTTCAGCGAGCTGCAAAGCCAAGCACTCAGAAGTATGCCAAAAATAAACATTACTTATGCGTAGTTGTCCGTCTACACCAGTGATGGGCAACCTAGGCTAGTGAGTGGGTATATGGAGTGGCCACCTTCAACTTGGGATCACAAGATTGTCATAACCAAGATGTTCACCTGGATGGGGGTAATCTTGCTAACTGTGCTTATGTACCTAAGGTTTGCAGGGCGTGCTGACTGAACCACAGCAGCGTTTTGATTAGCTGCAGAGGAAGCACGTGGCTCTTAGTGGTGTGTGCAGTCAGCACCTACCTCACTTCACGTGCCCTTGTTCTGTGCGTGTCATTTTAATACCAGCAGAAAAAATCCTACGTGGACAAAAGTCAGTGAAATCTGGCAACCCTGCACAGGGGCAATGGTAAAACAAACCTCTGGCAGGCCACCTATAGCACCCCCTTGGGCTGCAGGTTACCCATCACTGATTTAATACCTTCATTTTGCGAGCTTACTGCAGAAGGGATAGTCTTTTGCATCCCCAGCACCTCCATAATAGCATCCCTACCCTGGCTTGGGCCTTTAGGCATTACAGCAATAAAATACTTCTGTTACTAATAGAAAAAGCAAAACCAGTCACATGTCAAGCATCAAGTGTTAGCTGCTGGCAGGACACCAGACTACACAGACCATGGATTTGTCCCAGCAGATCCTGTTCTTTCCTGCCCTCAGTGCTGAACACATCAAGGAAATGGGTCTCCCAAGACATAGGCAAAGTCCTCATACACCACACAGTATCCAGGTGCTGCTGGTTGTACTCACCATGAATCCTGGCAAAGTTCTTTGTGATGATGGCTCTGCCTCCCAGGTGACGTGGTTCCAAGGCTGCATGCTCCCGACTGGAGCCCTCACCATAGTTTTCATCCCCAACGACCACCCATTTGATGCCATTTTTCTGTGACCAGAACCAATGCAAAGAACTTTATATTACACAATTACACACAGAGCGTTAAGGTGGCAAAGCCAAGCACTAAGAAGTATGCCAAAAATAAACATTACTTGTGCATAGTCACCCTCTTCAGTTCCTTAGTGCTCTATGGGTTAAAAATCTGCTGAGGAGTTTTCCAGAATGCTCCCTGACCCCCATGTCCCTCTCCTGTCCTATTAAGAGTTAGGCATGGTCATCCTTGGCTATGAAGACCGGAGGAGGCTTCCACTGGAGGCAGCAAGGTTGCAAAAATTTTGGTGGTGCCCAGAATGCAGAGGTCACACCCTTCCCCCTTGTGAACTCCCCACCCCCACGTGCCTACAGCTTAGGGAGGGAATTTGGGTGGAGGCTCTAGACTGGAGCAGGGGATTAGGGGGATCAAAGGGGTGGGGAGGGCTCTAGAAGGGAGTCTGGGTGCAGGTCCGGGGTGCAAGCTCTGGGAGGGAGTTTAGGTGCAGGTGGGGGTTTGGGCAAGTATTTCCTCTAAGCTGTGTGCTTATGCAGCAACTCAGGAGAGATTTAAATGCTGGCCAGCTGACTAACAGAGCACCCACAGCAGGCAGCATGTGTTTCTTCAGGTGGTGCACATAAAATATCTATTCTGCATATGGATGGAAAATATTAGCGGGGAGCGTAAGTCTGGGATGCAGGCTCTGGGAGGGAATTGGGTATCGGTGTCCTGGATATAGGCGCTGGGAGGGAGTTTGGGAGCTGGAAGAGAGAAGGTGCAGGCTATAGAGGTAGTGGATGGTGGGGTGCCATGTTTACTTGGGGCACCCCACTCTGGTAATGACTCCTGGGGAGGTGGAGGTCTCCAGGTGCTGCCGCCCCTGCGCATCGTTCAGCTCTCCCTGCTGTCCTGGGTGATTTAAAATGGCCTGGAAGGCCACAAGGGCAACGCAGCAGAGAGTGGCTTCTGGCTGCTCATTCACCCCAGCTGCCAACATGTATGGCCCTGTGGCTGGAGGAGGGAGATGAGTCTGTGCCATGCACTGCTCCATGTCCTACCGCAAAAGCCTCCTTCTGAGGTCTGACCTCCATACCCACCTCTTTACTGCACCCCGGCTTGGCTGCCTGCTCAACCCAACCCTCCTGCTACGGGTCTGCCCCCAACACCCAAGCTGCCCCTCACTGTAGCCTCACACTTGGGGGATGGGGCTGCCCCGGCCCAGCATGCAGAAAGGGCGGCTCTGTAAGCCACCTCACCCAAAAAGCTCCCTCAGGCAGCAGCTGGTCAGGTGCAAAGTCCCTCCTCTCCTTTTGTCACAGGAAGCCCCCTTGTGGTGGCCCTGGCTGGGGGGCGGAGGGGGGCTGGAAGCACCCTCCCCCTCATTGGCACAGCAGTCAAAAGCCCGCCCTACTGCTGCCTCATTTGCCTCTCTGCAAGAAGCAGCTTTCAGACTCACTGGGGAGAAGCAGGACACCCCCTCAGGCAGGAGAGAGACCAGGGTCCCCGGTCCTGAACATTCATGGAGCTCAGGCACCTGGGGCCGTGGAACTCACTGCCTACGGTGCCCTACACACTGAAATACCTCCCTGGCTGCTGAGCAATCAATTCAGACTAGTCTCCCAGCGTCATTATCCTGCCAGTAAAGGTCATGTAAAAAACAGGAGACGTCACGTCACATGTTCCTGGAACTGCTACTGAGACCCATAATTTTTCTGGTAGATGGAAAGTTAATCCATCAGCGGGCCATAGAGAAAAATGCCTTTAACAGTCCATCCTCCTCAAGTTCATCAAGAAGTTTTCGAAAAGCGGAGTAGTATCAGATTGATCACACAGATGGAACAACGCCAGTGGAGAGAGATTCCACCAGAGCTTAAAGACACAGCTATGCTCTAAAGGGCCACATCTTCCATCACCTTGAGATTTGAGTGCCAAAGCTCTAGGCCACTTTCTTCCAAGGAGGGAGAGAAAACTGGTCATTACCCCACATGATCCAGCTGAAATGGCATCTTGTGGATAGCCCAAGCAGTAAGTGGTGAGATGTGTGTGATTTCTACGCAAATTACTGAGACTGAAAGACAACTGGAGCACTCCTGGAGCCAGCTAGAAGTTTTGTCCCAAGACAGAGTGAACTGGAGCAGACTTGTAGATGACTTAGGCTCCACGTGGTTAAGTGTTCGTAGTTGCGATTAAATTTAATCTGACAGTTACATGAGTGGAAAGGGGCATTTACACTCAGCCTCCAGGAGGTTTGAGAGCTAAGCAGTCACCGGTACCTTTTACCAGAACACCTCCAAATGCCAAAGCATCTCTGGGTAAGTGGGTAAGTCTCACCTTGTAGTAGCGGGCTGTGTCTGGGACTGGCCCAAATTCCTGGGTTAATGCATTCCGCACGGAGTTGGCTTTACCATTCTCAATATTGATGGCTCCGATGAGCAGGTTGTTAGAGATATTGTCCAAGTGGCCACGGAATTTGAGCCAGGGACCAGCGGCAGAGATGTGATCTGTAGTGCATTTCCCTTTTACCTGAAATGCAGGGGGGGGGGGGGAAAAAAAAAAAAAAAAAAAAGATGAGAAATCCTCTCTCATCAGAGAAGGCGTTGGTAATGACTGACTGCATCTCTGGAGCACATTCAGGCCCATATGGGGGTGATGGGCAGCAGGTATGAGAGGCACTACCTCCCCTGGATGTCAGCATTCAACCTCTCCCATCTTTCTGTCCTTATTCTGATGGTTCCTGAAGGCTCACACAACAGCAGCTTTAAGACTCATGACTCTTCCCCTGTTAACTTAGAAGTAAAAACCCTTCCAGCTTGTCAGACCTAGAGGCATAAGATGGAACATGTGAAAGAGACACACAAATGAAGTGTTTGTGGCAGGAAGTGGAGGAATTTCCTCCCCAGACATAAGAAACTCCCAGACAACAGCTAAGCTGGAATGTGCTACTGTAACTATCCTCTTTAGCTCCCTGCTGCAGGGTATTACTGATGTAAATAGATGAGACTCAGGAGAGAATCAGACACTTCTCTGAATAGTAAACAGTGGCACTAACTAGGGTAGGCTAATACCATTACAAGGCCTCTCAAGCCTCATGCTCCAGGATACAAACTGTTCAACTGGCAGTCAGAAGACAACTTCACCTCATGATTATGCTGCTAACTGCGTTATTGAAGAGGAACAGAGAGATAGCCATGTTAGAATGTAGACTAGCAAAACAAACAGCAGTCATGTAGCACTTTAAAGACTAACAAAATAATTTGTTAGGCGATGAGCTTTTGTGGGGCAAACCCACTTCTTCAGAGCTGTAACATTTTTAGTACAGACTGAAAGTTAGAGTAGAGATTCCAAAAGAAATAAAAACCTGACAAATTCTATATATTAACACTTAGTCTCAATAGATAGCAATTATCTCACACATTACAAAGGACTTTTTTTCTGATTTGTCCTCCTTGCTTAATCTTTTTCTGATTATCTTTTTCCGATTTGTCCTCCTTGCTTACTTTTTTTTGGTTCTGTGTCTTAAATATTGAGTCTGTTCAGGTCTGGCTACGGTCTGAAGAAGTGGGTCTGTCCCACGAAAGCTCACCTAATAAACTATTTTGCTAGTCTTTAAAGTGCTACTTGACTGCTTTATGTTTTGATTACAAAGGACTGTTTCCCTTCTTTTGGTATTCATAATGATCTCAGGCAAGATGCTTATCTCGTAACCCTCACCCCCACCCTCTTCAGTTCTATATATCTGATTTATCAGTTTTTACTTATTTACCTCTGTAGTCTATAATTGTCAGTCTGTACTGGTATCAGAGGGGTAGTCTATCTTCAAAAACAACAAGAAGCCTGCGGCATCTTATAGAATAACAGGTATTTTGGAGCATAAGCTTTTGTGGGCAAAGACCCGCTTTGTCAGATGCATGAGTGGTCCAGAGGAGGGTCTAAATATAAAGACTAATGAAAAGGAGGGAGTATCAGTCAAGAGGAGGGCCATGACTGAAATGACCTTGTCAACTCCGGCCCTCCCTCCTTTTCATTAGCCTATATATTTAGACCCTCCTCTAGGCCACTCATGCATCTGACAAAGTGGGTCTTTACCCACAAAAGCTTATGCTCCAAAATGTGTGTTAGTCTATAAGGTGCCACAGGACTTCCTGTCATTTTTGTAGTCTGTACTGGAAATGCTACTGACCTGAAAAAACGTCTGTCCCACGAAAGCTCGTCACCTAATGGAAGTATGTCGTTAGTCTTTAAAGTGCTACATGACTACTGCTTTGCTTTGCATTAGTGAAGGGTATTATTTCCTCTAACACAGACTTTCTGAACTGAGTGAGGTGTGGAGGGCGGGGCGGGGGGCGGGGAAGAGAGATAAAGCATAAAGAAAACAAGTCACTCACCCACCCTTTCCATGATGAAGAGGGCACATGTGCTGCACACACTTGTCATAACTGCTAATTCCAATGGATCATTAGAACAGCTTGTCTGCCAAATCAGATCACCCAATTCCAGGGATTGCTTCAGGTAGTTCTAGAACAAGTTCCTAGAGTCCTTTCAGACCTGAGCCCAATCCACACCCCATTACTGACCTTGATGAGGATCAGCAAGTCTTCCAGATCCTTGCCATCCCACTTATCGAAAGGCTCAAGAAACTGCAAGCGCTGGCTGGTAGGGCTAACATCCACATGCTGCCCACTGCTGTCTTTGGGGGGGTACTGATAGGTGTCCTGGCCTGGGTCAAACTCCTGTAAGAGAAGAAAGATTGAGAGTTCACTACCACTCTCCAACTTCACACTCACAGCAGCATTCGCAAGAAAGAAAAGCCACATTCTTGTATTCACAAGAAATGAGTTCTGGCCTTAACAACGGGAGCAGAGTGGTTGGTTGTACATTAGAGGTCCTCCATGAGCAACATATAGTTCTCCTCCACTGTGCCACCCCCTGCTCCCTCAACAGGGTAGTCCTCTACTCAGTAGTCTCCAAACTACACAGATGCAGCAGGAATTTACATTTCCACTGATGTTACAGCCCCTCCCTTCATCCCTACTTGGCGGAAAGTCAGTCAACAAGAGAAACATTACCAATGTGGGCAGCTCATCTGCATCAGGCGCTTCTAGTTTAAACTGCTTCCCATCGGTGCCAGTCAGTGAGTCTGTTTCAGGATTAAATTTCAGGGTACCAGCAATAGCCAAGGCTGTGACAATCTAAGAAAGTATACAATATCTGCATTAAAAGCACATTTTGCTCACTTCAGCTCTGATTTTCAAATCAGACCTTCAACTCTGCCAGACACCAAAAACTGACTCCCAAAGTCCTCACTATGGGAACTCAGATTTATTTGACCTGATTTCGTTTTATTGGTACCCAAAGCAAACTGGCTCCAATCTCTTCAGTAGTCCCAAAACTAAAGAGCTAAATAAGTTAAATTTAATGGTCTAGTTATGCAGCAGAATAGGAATCACAGCAGGCTTTAGAACCTGTTTGGGGATTTTAGATGGTCCAAGAATTCATCTTGGTAGCTCTTGAGGCAGCCATTGATCTTTCAGTAAGTATTTTATATTGAGAGAATCAAAGCTAATGTTTGCAACAGCCTTTGAGGGCCTTGTCTCATATCCTATTCAATTTAGAGCATTGTCATATGGTCCAATCCATATCAGGGCTGCTATATTCTCTTTGTAATCCCTCTCCACCCACAAAGCAGGACCTTCTCCAAAAGACAGTGTAGTCCTAGAAAGCCAACTCCTCTAATAATTCCACTGAGCTAGCTCCCTTCTGCCATCCCGTCTACTGTACCTCTGGAGAGGTCACAAATGCATGTGTCTCTGGGTTAGCATCATTGCGGCCAGTGAAGTTTCTGTTATAGGATGTAACAATTGTGTTCTTCTCTCCTTTCTTGATGTCTTTCCTACAAAGGATTGCAAAGCAAAGAACATGTGTTCCAAATGCCACCAGATGGTATATTGCTTCTAGAGATACTTCTAGAATTAGCATGATGTTAAAGAGCCAGCTGGTCTGGTTTTTGTGACATCCTCCAGCAGAAGATATCACGCTGTACTTTAAGAAGAACTGGGTCAGTGCTCTGAGCTAACATTTTCTCTCAGGGGTATGGGGTTTAGAGCGCAACACTGAATGACCCACTGATGAGCACTTGAAAAAATCTTGATATTTAATGGGAAGTCAAGCTCTCCATATCTCAGTGCTATTCAAATGATAGTCGAGCAGCACACAGTATTCAGAAAGGGATGCAATGCTATGCCAACACTTCACAATGAAAACGTTAACACACCACTCTCTGAAGCCCTGTACCACTAGCTCTGGAACAGCTCAGAGGTTAGAGCACTGGCCTTGTAAACCCAGGGTTGTGAGCATAATCTTTAAAGGGGCCTTTCAAGGGTCTGGGGCAGGTTAAATTTAAATGAAATCTGTCAGGGATGGTGATAGGTCTTGCCATGAGGGCAGTGGACTGGATGACCTCTCTAGGTCCCCTTACCAGTTCTATGACATGAATCCCTTTCTATGCCACACCGGATTCAGGCCAATCACCACCCTTCTTCGTTTTAAATCCCAGCACAGCCCTAACTTCATCTCTCTCGCACATACCTTTCCTCTTTATTTGCCTCTTCCGCCCCTTCCTAAAAATCAAGCCACACTTGGCAAGAGCCTTCTCACTGCAGTTCCCAGTATCTCACCCACCTCATGTTAAATCTCAGCTGAAAAGTTCTCTTGCCTGTAACTCTTCCTCTCTCTCCTATTATTGATCATGTGTAGCCAAAATGCACCACTTTATTCACTTGGTACTGTTAATATTGTCAGTCTCTGCTATGCCATTATCAGTCTTATTGTACCAACTATGGAAAGTGCTGCAGGATACCAGTCTGTACGGAAAGTGATCTATGAAATCAAGCAGCAGAGGGTTTTTCTTGTGTGCATTCACCCTTACCTGTCCCACTGCCCAATGCATGGCCCACAGGCATTGGCAAGGACCACCCCTCCGACATTCCGCAGGACTTCGGCCTGGGGGAGGAAAGGAAGAATGGTTATTCAGCAGAAAAAGCAGCCCAGCTGTCTGCAGTCCAGCCATTCAGAGTGCAGCTGCCATGTTTCTGGCAGGAGAGATAGCACTAGCTGAGGCATCTTTGCCACAAGCCACTTATTTTCTTGTGCATTTCATCTGAGTCATTTTGAAACAAGTTTGGTCCATGAAAGGCTGTACATTAGTACTGAGGGAGGAGGGATGAGCACTAGTACTGCTCTCCATCCTGCACCCATCTTAGCAGGTTTTGCCTGCCAGTCCAGCACTTGCCCTAAGTACTAAGTTCACTTGCCCAGAAGCCTTCAAGCCGCCCCGCAGGTGTTGGCGTACTCCCTCGTTTCCACATATGGGGCACATGCAACAGAGCGTCCTACAAACAAACATCGAGGGTGGGAAACAAGGGACCCCAGGGACTGTGGGCAGATTTGTTCAGAGGCCGGGATGCCCTATGAGAGGCTGTAATGTGCAGGTTGGAGACTGGACACGGGGGAGTATCAGGTACGTGGAATGGGGTATTTACACACAAGTATACACCAGCACTCCCTCTAATTTTTTCCCCCCATCCATGGGCAGAGTAACTTTTGTTATGTGCACCAAGGCATGTGCCAATATGAACCACCAGTACAAACACACGCTGCCCACTGAGAGTAGCTGTGAGTTCTCTGCTAATCAGTTGCACAGCATCTGACTCTCTCCTGGGCAGCCACCCAAGCACTCAGCTTATGGGGAACAGTGGTGTACACCCAAAAAACATGCAAGGGTTATATGGCAAGTTCACAAGTAGTCCCAGTTTGTATGGGACAGCTCTGGATTTTATTAAGCAGTGGATCTGGTCAGAACGTGGGTTATCATTCTTGCATGCAGAATGGTTTTCTGCCCCTACTGCAACTATTTTTAATGGAAAGTTTTCAGTCAGCCTTACTAAGCCATTTTTTGGGCCTAGTATGCTGGGGCTCTGGTAGTGGGAAGTGGCTATGTGTACACAGCTTTGTTCTCTCTCCTCTGATAGCTCCAATTCCTGCTGGCTGCTCTAATTTCACACAGTTCCAGCCCTGCTGTTCTGAGCACCATGTGGAGATAGCGGGGCTCGTGGCAGCTGGCCCACGTTCTGAAGCCAACTCCTCTACAGCTGGGAGCAGGAAAGGTGGCCAGCCCACCAGTGAGGATATGGCAGCAAGAGGGAATCTAGGGATCAGCAAGAAAAGACTTGAAACTCTCCAGCCTCTGCCCCCTCAAATTCTGTGGCAAAAAGCTGTTCCTGGGGAACAGTTCAAGGATCTCCTTACTGAGGGCTGAGCGCTGAAGGGATGAGGGTGTGCTTACTCACATAGCCATCCCTCTCAATGGTGGCTCGGATCTGCTCCGAGCCAGGTGTGACAGTGAACTGAGACTTGCATTTCAGCCCATGCGCTAGTGCCTGCTTTGCCACGGCAGCAGCACGCCCCATGTCCTCATAGCTTGAATTGGTGCAGCTGCCAATCAGACCTGTGTGGGTTGGATGGACAAACAGGAAGCAGATATTTTACCAGCAGGTATAGGTAATTTCCTCCAGACCCACCCATCAGGGCAGAAAACACACGGATGTTAATCTGAAGTGCAGACAACATAAAAACCAGAAGAAAGAGTTAGGAATGGTTTCAGGTACTGTACCTACCCCAGCTCTCACTGGGAATCTCTGTAGTTTTTCAACCTTATGAATTGCAAAGTGCTGCTTTAAGCTATGGAGGACCTGATCTGTCATCTACCACAAATGGCAGCATTTTACTCAGTTACCCCATTATTGAGACCAATAACTTGTATCTGATTAAAACATATCTGTCAAAGGAATTGGTCTAGACGAGGGGTAGCCAAAACATAGCCCGCAGGCCAGAATTCAGCCCACGGAGCCTTTTCATCTAGCCCACAGAGCTGGCAGCAGCGCCATTTTGAAAGCCACCTGGGTGGCTCCAAGCTGCATGTGGCTCTTTAAGGAGCCACTTGCAGCTCCTGCCACTGCTGACTCCTCCTCTGGCTCCCTGTCCTGCTGCACTGAAAGAGTAGAACTCAGTTTAATTGGTTTAATGGCCAGCAGAGGGGGTCTGGCCATTAAATCAATTAAATTGAGTTCCATTATTTCAGTGCAGCAGGGCAGGGAGCCATGCACACTGCATGTGGGTGAAGGGAGGAGGGGGGCTGGGGGGGAGCCATGCAGCCACCGTGAGGAGGAGACAGCAGCCCAGCAAAGGTGCAGCGGGGGATGGCAGAACACAGAGCTCCTGTGTGAGGTAAATTAATCCTGGGTTTGGGGCTGAGAGGGATTAAGCCAGAGGATGGAAGCTGGGGGGGTAGGCATTTGGGGCTATTTTGTGTTTGGCCCCCAGAACACAAAAAAAATTGGCATGTGGCCCCCGATGAAAAGAGATTGGCCACCCCGGATCTAGATTGAACAGAAATAGCAAGCCACCTCCTCTTGAGGCCAGAACAGTCAGCTAGCAGGAAAAACTGCGGGCTGGGAAACAGGGTACTCACCAACTTTAATATCTACTGGCCAGCCCTCCTTCTCTGCCACAGTGCCGATATCCACCACAGGGTGCGCCAAGTCTGGCGTGAAAGGTCCATTGATATGTGGTTTTAGCTTTAAGAAACAAGTAGTTGAGGAATTGCACAAAGGCTCAAGGGTCACGTTTAACATGTCAACCCCCCAACTCAAAACAAAATGCCCATTTTACCCAATAACAAAATTATAAAAATAATTTATTTCCTCTTGACCTGGAGAATTCTTTTAAAATGGAGTTCTCCGTTATCCACATCAGTTATAGAAAGAGAACAAGTTAGAGAACACTCTCCTAAATTCTGGCGAAGGAAACACCAGAGGACACAAGGAACTCAATTTACTAGGCAGACATCTCTGGACATTCAATCAGGAAACAGGGTTTGGAATTTAAATTTGTCTAAGAAGGAACTTTATAGCATATCATGAAGAAAGACATTTGCTTGAATTGAGTCATCGCATGAGAACTTTGATGTAAAACCTCATCCTTGCTTCAGCCACCTCCTCAGCTGTCCATCACACCTGTTTGTTGTGTCATAAGTTTGGACATTATGGTCTTTGGGGCAGGCACTCTGTTTTTATGTCAGCTGTGAAGTGCCTAGGATTCCCAGCTAGTCTATATACCCCTTGTTAGACTCTTGCCCCTTATTCATCCAAGACAAAGTCATCTCTAAATGTTCACAAAAAAGGTACAAGAAACAAGCTTCACCTCACTGAGGTTAATTTCAATTAGCTGGTCATATTCACAGCCGGCATCTGGCACCAAGTGTCCCTGGAATTCGTCTGCCAAAGCAGCAATTTCTGAAATACGAAAGGAAAGCTGGAAAATGTAGAGGTCAGGAGAGGCTGTGCACTCTGTCTTCAGGTGACTGCCCACGGGCTACTGCCCACCATCACGGGCTGACCTCCACACCCACACCATGTAACCCAAGGGACCACTACTCAGTTAACATAGTTGACCTGCCCTTCCACATTGCGCACACCCTTGAACTCCCTACACACCTGCTACCCTTGGTGTGCAAAAAACCCCACCTACTTACTGCACCTGCTAGTGCATTTCCACCCAACCTCCACAGTGAGTAACATGTGAAATAATTCCTAATGAGTTTGACAACAAGATTCAATGGGGGTAATCTAATGGGGATGAAGTTGGGATTGGAGGCAAGAGATTTTAACACCCTAGCCTCTGACCAAAAACCCTCTGCAGAGGGCATGAAAGCCTCTCTTGATTCTGATCTTTCTATGGGTGCTGATGAGGAGCCCAAGAGCTCTCTGCTTCCCACAAGGGAGAATGTGGTGCTGTCTGCCACAGGCCCCACCCCTGCACTGCAAGGCAGAGCACCCAAGGCTAGAGGAGATAGGTTTGGGGGAAGGCTGGTGGCAGGGTGCGTCTTACCAGCTCGTCCAGTCTTGCTCAAGTATTTCTTCATTCGGTGGTTGTATGGGAAAAGGGAGGTGGTGGCACCAATCTCTGCCCCCATGTTACAGATAGTTGCCATTCCTAGAGAAGGGCCAGAGGAAAGATCCACTAACTAAGCAACAGAGGATCCAAAAGCATTCAGTTCCTCAAACAGAAGCAAATCTAAAATGGGGGAGGTGTGCACAGGAACTTAAGAGTCCAAAGCAGCTCAGACTAAGGTCCATCTGATCCAATAGTCCATCTTAGTAATGTCAAATATTTTGATCCTTTGAATGCACATGACTGTAGAGAAGTTTAAGTGTGAAGATCAGGCCTAGGGCATTCTAGAAGGTAAAAAGCACCTCACAGGACATAAATTACCACAGTTTATCTGATGAAACCACAAAGCATATTTTGCAGCAGTCTCTTTACTACCCGCACAATACTAGGGGCAGTATTCCAACTCCCCCCCCCCCCCCCCCCCCCAATCAACTACACAGCCTCTTTAGTCAGATGAGTCAGTCATACATTGGTCTTGCCAACTGAAAGGAAGTAGAAGTTATTCTCTCACTGACTGAGCATGGAAAGTGAGAACGTTCTGACGTCACTGGCCATTCAGCCATGAATTTCAAGAGCACAGCAGTGAAGCTTTAGGGTGGCGGGGGGAGAGAGAACCTATAGCTCATGGTCTGGATCCAGCACCCAAGGTTCAGGGCTCCCCTCCCCTGCACCCAGCCCACTGGGTGTGGAGCCCTGAGCCTCACAGGCCAGAGTCGCACAAGCCAGGAACAGATCCAGACCACAGGTTCTGCCTGGTGAGTGGGGAAGAAAGTTCTGTGCGCTGCTATGGCCTCTGCCACTCATCCAGCTGGGGGAATGGCAGCACTGCCTGGAAGCTTAGTTGGTTGGCTGGAATTGCAGGCAATAGAAGCAGCAAGAGGACAGAGCCCAGGAACAGCGGGGGAGCACAGAGGGGACATGGAGCCATATGTGCCCCCAGGAAGCTGCAACAGGTAAGTGGCCCCCACTGCCTAATCCCCCAATCCCCAGCCCACTCCCTCTCACCCGGACTACCCACCCCACAGCCTGCTTCCTGCCAGCCCCTCGCACACTGAACCCCTCATTTTTGGCCCCACCCCAAAGGCTATATGTCCTGCAAAAATCTATTAGCCCTGGCACCCCTAGGCTCTGGAGCTGGTGTGTGAGGGAAATGTGGAGAGTGTCTTTTTTCCTGTTTTCAGTAGGGGACCACATCAATGGAGGGGTGGGGAGGGAGGAAACCTGGTAGCTTTTTGGGGGGGTTTGTTTTTCTTCTCACTCCTATTGCCTCCAACTGATTTTTCTGAAGGTCAGTGGCCCCCAACACACAGGTGATTCCCCACCCTGCTGCAGAAACATTTTAAACCTCGGTAAGCGTCTCATTATGAGAGTGCCATTTTTCACACCCCAACAGGGAAGCCCAAAGCTTCTGTCTAGAGTTCCAGAAGCACAGATCACTAACCAATCCTCTTTGATCCACCCCTCATTGCAGTTACCTTCACACACAAACACTCACTACCTATCGCCAGCTTCATTTTCCTTCCTACAGTTACCCGGGCCTGATCAGGTGTCTAAACCTAAGCCCAGGAAGGTCAACCACCTGAATCCTGTCAGAGCCATGAATAAAATTCCTGCTTTCTCTGCCTCCTCCTAACATGGGTGAGGCCCCTGCATCTTGCCCGTGCCAGATGTCCTGAATGGCCATTTCACAAGACTCGTCTTTGGCCACCAGCCATTCTGTGCTCCTGAACTGCTGGAAGAGTCAAAGGTGAGCGATCACTTTGGCCCTGGTGGGGAGCTCTCTCCTTCTGAGCAGTCCCTTGATCTGTCAGCAAGCCTAAAGGGAGATCACTGCTAGAATCAGCCTCTAATGGACAGCAACACATCGCATGAACTACCAGGCCAGTTACAGGGATTGGGTTCTTTTAAAGATTTTCCATTCCATACCTTTCCCATCCACGGTAATCAATCCCAATGATCAAACAGCATCAGTCTGCCTATCAGTGTCCAGAGATCACAGCTTCCAGTAACAATCAACATCCCCAGTAAATGAGATGTTGCCTCACCTGTGCAGGAGATGGAGTCCACACCAGGCCCATGATACTCAATGATGGCACCTGTGCCACCTTTCACTGTGAGGATGCCAGCCACTTTCAGGATCACGTCTTTAGGAGAGCTCCAGCCAGACAGCTTGCCCGTCAGTTTTATGCCAATAACCTATGAGGCACCATCAAAGAGAAAGCTTGCTAAACCATGTACAGTTTAGTCTTCTGCTTAAGCCACGTGGATTTACACGGACCCACTCCTCCTCACATCCAAGTGGCATCAGTGCCCAGAAGCAGGATGTGGGCAAGGAAGGAAATCCTGAAATCTCAAACCCAAGCTCCAAGAAGCATGTGTTGCTATGAGGCCTGAATTCTTTTGCAGTGCTAATTAATGGGAAGTTATTGCTGATGCATCATCTGAAACACAAAAGTGTACAATGCAGGGAGTTTGCCACTGACGCATGGTCTAGCCGCCTCTGGATCAGTCTACTTTCCCACGGCTAAAGCAGCTCAAAGTGCTTCATCTATCTAGGAAATTCTAACTTCCCCTTTTCCTTTTCTCATTATTTCAGCTCTTCACACACTCAGAATTCTCTCTTCCCTCACGGTCTCACCTTTGGGCATTTGAGCTCCCAGGGGATGCCCGCCATGACATCTACTGCATCAGCTCCACCTACTCCTATGCAGATTCCACCCAGGCCACCTCCATTGGGCGTGTGAGAATCTGTACCGATGAGCAAAACCCCAGGGTACGCATAGTTCTCCAAGATGATCTGAAACAAATATAAGTGGGTTGGGGGGTGGGGGGGGGGAAGAAACCTCAGTGAAGAGGAGGCAGGAGCAGAAGGAGCCATCAATCAGAGCAGCAATTTCATTTGTAGGTGGTAATCCCAAGAGAGTCACTAGTTTATGCATGAATCTGAGACCCCCATTCATCAGGCCTGGAAAGGCTTCCTCCCCAAGTCCTCTCCATCAGGCCAATGGGTGCAACTGTCACTGGGGATGCAGTTGCAAAAAGGCCAGGATTAGAATTAAAACAAACACAGGATCTAACTACTCCTTGACCTCCCAGGTCTTATTCTCAAGACCTTTGGCACTGGTGTGTGAGGGGCAGACTTGTCTTGATCCCACTCACAAAACCCTTGAGCTTTATCAGCTGATGAATAAGCCAGAGCTCCTGCTCAACACCACTAAGGAAAAGAAATATAAAGAATAGCACCCACTGACATCCCCTTATGCCTCAAATATCCCACCCAAATACAAACCCCACCCTAAACAAAGTTTCACTCCCAAAAAAGGAGAAGTTCCAAGCACTCTGTGAAGGCTCCTACCCTGATTACACAAAGTGCTCAGATACCAGTGATGTAGAAAACACTATCTAGCTATATGGCCACATGGGAAGCGTTGCCTCCCTTTCCCTTTGAAGATGGCACATTAATGGGCTGAATGTTAAAACATCAGCTACAAGATAAGTTGCAAATAAGAGAGAACTTTAAGGCACATCTTAACTGCACTTGCCCCAAACAACTCCTGCAAAAAACTAAAGTTTCAACTGCATATTCCTCTACCATCTCTTTCCTTGTTCGTGTGAGGCATTCATAAAGTTAACAAGAGAAGCCAGTTAGCTGTGCAGAGGAAGCCATAAAACAAGGCATGGTCCAATAGACAAAACAGACAAACTAAAAGCAACATGGGCTTTTCCATCCAGTCTCCTAATTACAGCTACTGTAAGTATTCCTTATAAAGCAGGTTGAAGAGAATAAGAGAAACTTGCCTTTAAGTTGATTGTATTATGTTAAAGGTGCTAATGGAACATGAGTCCAGAAACATTTTGGCTATGTCTACGCTAGCCTAAATCTTCGAAATGGCCATTTTGAAGATTACTAATGAGGCGCTGAAATACATATTCAGCGCCTCATTAGCATGCCGATGGCCACAGCTCTTTGAAACTGCTGTGTTTCGCTGCCATGCAGCTCATCCAGACAGGGTTCCTTTTCAAAAGGACCCCCAGCAACTTAGGAATAAGGGGATTTTGATCTGCTGATTTCGAAGGGGATTTCAAAGTTCCCAGGGTCCTTTCGAAAAGGGCCCCCATCCGGATGAGCTGCGCAGCAGCAAAAAAGTGGCAATTTCAAAGAGCCACGGCCACTGGCATACTAATGAGGTGCTGAATATGCATTTCAGCACCTCATTAGTAATCTTCAAAATGGCCATTTGCATGCCCTTTTCAAAGATTTGGTCTAGTGTAGACATAGCTTTTTTGTTTTAAAAAAAGTTACTTTCACTCTTAGTGAAATTTACCTCTTGCACTTTGCTGTCTGCATAGTGACTCTAGATTGGTTGTTGTTTTGCTGTTTTCAGGCAATGAGACAGTGCAACAATGTTTGGGTATCTAATCCTACATTCCAAGCACCTCCCTGCCCATTTGTACTAAAACTAAGATCCTGGAAACAAATGTATGCATATTTTTAAAAAGAGTCTCCTCTCCCCATAAAGGCATTATACGTTGGGCTCAAGGTGCTTCACAGCAAAGTAAGATAACCAATTAACCGTTCAGATGAAGGTGTGACACTCTGCCCCAACCCACTGAAGCCAACAAGCACCAGATTAGTTTGACCATCTTAACCTTGGAGAAATATAATGGTGTAGGCCAGGGATGTAAAGAGGTCACCTCGAAGGACAAACAAAGCCAGTCTAGAATAAATAGATGTAGGAGGAAGGGGAGGGGAGAGGAAGGACAGAGGACATCTGCCTTTCCCTAAAAGGAGGGATTATTTTAGCACTTGTGCTCCCATTCTCTTCCCATGACAAGGGGGTGAGCCATTTGCCATTAAAACTCTACAATCAGTCACTCTTTACCTGGTGAATGATTCCCGATCCAGGTTTCCAGAACCCTACTCCATACTTGGCACCTGCTGAGGCTAGGAAGTTGTACACCTCCTGGTTAATGTCCTAGTCATACAGTGAAACAAAGCATTAGTAAGACATTACATTTGGTTTTCTCCCCACAGAGCCAGAACTCAGTCACCATTCACCTCCTAGTTTATTGCCCTTTCTGGACTTTTTGTAGGCAGTGGAGGGGAGAAAAGTCCAGCATCACCGACTTCCAGGAAATCATTTTAAGGCTGGGCAGGACTACCACCATCATCTAGCCTGACCTTCAGCATAACACACCACAGAATTTCACAGTGACACACTTAAGCATCACAAGATTAGGAACATAAGAACGGCCATACTGGGGCAGACCAAAGGTTCATCTAGCCCAGTATCCTGTCTGCTGACAGTAGCCAATGCCAGATGCCCCAGAGGAGGTGAACCAAAAACAACGATCAAGCAATTTGTCTCCTACCATCCATCTCCCACCTTCGACAAAAGGCTAGGGGCACCATACCTTACCCCTTGCTAACAGCCATCTATGGACCTAACCTCCAAATATTTATCGAGCTCTTTTTTAAACTGAGTTAGAGTCCTGGCCTTCACAGCATCCTCTGGTAAGGAGTTCCACAGGTTGACTGTGCGCTGTGTGAAGAAAAACTTTTTTTTCCATTAGTTTTGAACCTGCTACCCATTTTCATTTGGTGTCCTCTAGTTCTTATATTATGGGAACAAGTAAATAACTTTTCTGTATTCACTTTCTCCACACCATTCATGATTTTATATACCTCTATCATATCGCCCCTCAGCCTCCTCTTTTCTAGACTGAAAACTCCCAGTCTTTCTAGCCTCTCCCCATATGGGACCCGTTCCAAACCCTTAATCATTTTAGTTGCCCTTTTCTGAACCTTTTCTAACATCAATATATCTTTTTTGAGGTGAGGAGACCACATCTGCACTCAGTACTCAAGATGTGGGTGTACCATAGTTTTATATAGGAGAAGTAAGATATTCTTCGTCTTATTTTCTATCCCTTTTTTAATTATTCCTAACATCCTATTTGCTTTACTGACTGCCGCTGCACACTGCGTGGATGCTTTCAGAGAACCAGCCACTATAATTCCAAGATCCCTTTCCTTATCTGTTGTAGCTAAATTTGCCCCCCATCATATTGTATGTATAATTGGGGTTATTCTTCCCCAATGTGCATTACCTTACACTTACCCACATTAAATTTCATTTGCCATTTTGCTGTCCAATCACTCAGTTTGCTGAGATCTTTTTGAAGTTCTTCACAGTCTGCTTTGGTTTTGACTATCCTGAACAGTTTGATGTCATCTGCAAACTTTGCCACCTCACTGCTTACCCCCTTGTCTAGATCATTGACGAATAAGTTGAACAAGATTGGTCCCAAGACTGACCCTTGGGGAACGCCACTAGTTACCCCCTTCCATTGTGAAAATTTACCATTTATTCCTAACCTTTGTTTCCTGTCGTTTAACCAGCTCCCAATCCATGAACGGATCTTTCCTCCTATCCCATGACCACCTAATTTACATAAGAGCCTTTGGCGAGGGACCGTGTCAAAGGCTTTCTGGAAATCTAAGTATACTATGTCTACTGGATGCCCCCGTCCGCATGCTTGTTAAGCCCTTCAAAGAACTCCAACAGATTAGTAAGACACGACTTCCCTTTACAGAAACCATGTTGACTTTTGCTCAACAAATCATGTTCCTCTACATGTCTGACAATTTTATTCTCTACTATTGTTTCTACTTATTCTTTACTATTGTTTCTACAATAGTAGAACAACTGTTTAAGGTTACAAAACAAAACCCCACACTATTTGTAAACCATTCTGCTTCCGTTTCATGGCCTTATCTTTTACTTCCTTTCTAGTCCCTTTGCTCTAGCTAGTGCTTTGATAAGCATTTTAGTCCTGTTCTACAGATGGGACGGTGGAGCTAAGTAACAAGCCCAAGGCCAGACAAAAGTAGAGGTAGAGTGGGAAAGAGAATCCAAGCCTCCTGCTAGTAGAACAATTCAATGCTGCCGCTCACTAGGACATCACAATCATTTGTAGGCTCATAACTCTGAAACCTTCCAGGGCAATCATGTATTGTCACAAGCAGAGGGCAGTATGATGTCCTGACATGTTCATGGCAGAGCGGCTGGAGAGCAAATAAGGAACAGGAGTGTATGACTTAGAGATCCTGTTCTCATGCAAACACTTCAGAATAAGGAGAAAGGAAGAACTGTGTGGCAATAATAGAGGAATTGTCTCCACGCAGACCATTTGCTGGAGTTTCCTATGAGGCAGTGTCGGCTCTTCGAGCTTTGTTTGCACTGGGAGTCAGGTCACTTCACTGTTTATGCAGCTCTCTCACCAGACAGAGCATGCTGATGTGCCAGGAGCAGATCCAAGCCAATCTCTGCCCTGCCAGCATTCACTCCATGCCAACTGGCCACATCAAAAGCCAAACCCAGTCAGAGGCAGGCAGGACCTTCGCTTGCTCTAATCACAGAGCGGATGGCGAGGGAGGGAGTGCCCACAGTTGCGGCAGAATGGCCGCAAAGAAAACAATCCCACCACAGAGAACATGTTCAATGCCCAGAGCAAGAGCAGCAGGAGGGCAAGTGGGAGGGAATCGAAGAAAGGGAACACACAGTCTAATAAGAAGGCTCCCAATTCTGAACCTCTTGCACAACCCTCAAGCTTCCCAGGGCACAAGGCATGGGACAAATACTCTAAATGAGGGGAAGTTTGCTCGTGACCTCACTTTCGTGAGCAGCATAATTCACCTTACTATGATATCCTGGGGGGGAGGGGAGGGGGAAAATGCACTTACTTGAGCCAGTATCTTGGGCTATAAATTAGATGATTCAGCTACAGCTCATCCCATATGTACAGGCTCAAAACTAATTCACCAGATTTGATAGCAAGGAAAAAGTTCTTCCTACCTCCAGGACATAAGGGCCAGATTCTCTGGAGCACTGCAATTGGAATTGTCCACTAAAGCCAGAGAAGCCTGTCCCACAATCTATCCTGCAGCCTCAGGCTGAAGGAAAAGCATTGATAGTTCTATCATCTCATCGTCTACGGTATGTTTCTATAGTTCATGGGGTTGTAGGGGAGGAAAGGAGAGGTCCTGCAGTATTTCCATCCCAGAAAGGGAGAGCAACTCTTAGGTGTTAACTTGTAGGAATCAAGACCGTGTTTCTCCCCACACCCCAGGACAGAATGCTGGGTATGTAGGCAGGCATATATGGTGGAGGTTTTCACTTACCTATGCTGTGACATACCACTTTTTGATCACCGCTGGTAAAACATTTGTAATGCTCTAGGGTCCAGCTATTTTCATGCTTCACCCCATTAGAATGGCCTTCCTCTTTCCCAGATCAATGCCTTCCCTCTGCTAAGGATATACCTTTTGTGTTGGTTTCCAAAGCAGCTTTGAAAACCTCCTGCTGTCTTTTCTCAAGATCATGCCTCATCCTTTACACCAAAGGCCATGGATTTGTCTAGTTCACATTATAACCTCCCTGGGGTTTGGGCCTGTCACAACTTTGGTTTTATACTGTATCACATTCATCTACCACGCATACTTTGGTGTGATAATCTGTACAGTACGTAATCTGGTATGACTTCTGTTCCTGTGATTGTTCTCCTGTGTTCTAAACACAGGAACGAATGGTCTTATTTCATGAGTCTTGGTGTAATAATGACCTTAGCTCGCCGCAGATCCTTCTCAGCCCCTAACTGGGCTTCAATGAGATGATCACAGTGAATGGTGGAAGGCACTGCCACTCTGGGCAGGCCACTGCTGATGAACTGTAGCATTGCCATTTGAGCAGTTGCATCCTGCATGGCTACCCGGTCTGGTCGCAGGCGCAGGTAGGTTTTGCCCCGCTCGATATCCTGTTTCACAGGGTCATCCAGGTGTCCATATATAATCTTCTCAGAAAGGGTCAGGGGACGGTCTAATCTATGGGGGCCAGGGGGGGTGGGGAGAGGAAAAAAAATGGAGGAATTTTAACATCAGCTCCTGTTTTTAAACCCTTTTTCCCCATTTAAATATATATATCTTAAACAAGGATACTGCCTTATAGTTCCACACACATTATCCAGGAGAACCAGATTCTGAAGGCCTGTTTTATACTGATATAGGACCATTCAACTCTTCTCACAACACTAACGTGAAGTTACTTCTGACAGCTGGTTAAAAGCACCCAGACATCAAACAGTGCAGAGGTCTTGGCTCAGTACTGATTCAGAAGCATGAGCACTCTTTCAAGAGCCATCAGTACCCCTTTCTGAAGCCTGCACATTTCCCCAGAAGTTTCCAAAGGCACAGATTTGGATGCAGTACAATTAACATTCATCCAACTCTGCTTAGCTTCTGGAATCGGTCTACAGGGGTGCAGTTTAAATCACCTGGGTGCAGCAAACTGGGTGGGGGGTGGGCCAGTTGGCAGGGTGAGGATACCCCACCCTCACCAGAGCCCTGGCAGAGGGGGGTGCCCTCAGGCCCGCTAGAAGGATTTGAGGACTGGCACTAGCCCCAAAGTACATTGCTTGAGAGACCCCAGGTCTCAATAAAAATGATTAATGCCAATGGTAATGTCTTCTGTGATGAACCTAGTTGGTCACACTGAACTGAAATGAGATGCATGTCACAAAGGATGAAGAATGGCCATTACAAGAGAATGATTTTCAACTACAGCCAAAGTGAGTCTGGTGTAAACTGGTGCTCTTGAGCTCACACTAATCTCTGTCAATGGGCGGGAGTTCCATTACCTATGGAAAGCACCACTAGGCTGCCTTTTACTCCAAGTATCTGAACACACAGATACAGAATGACAAATTTCACTGTGGAAACAAAGTGCAAAGAAGAAAACGTGGAAAATTTCTCTTTTCAAGAGTCTTTCTAGTGCTGATCACATACTGTTTCCCATGAATGTGAACAGACTACTGCATAATACATCAAGAGTCCCATCTGAAACCCAACATTAAGCAAAATCCCACCCCCTCGCCCTCATGATAATGTCCAATACCTGGTATGAAATCCAGTGATACTACTACTACTACATCATCTCCTCGTCCATGGAAATGGCCTGATTCTTTACATATAAAGCACCCCTGCCCTCAACACCAGACAGAAGCCACTAACACACAGAATTTTCGTTTGTCAGTGTAACAGCACAGTCATTTAATGCGGCTCTTTCCCCTCTTTTTCTTGTGCTGCCAAAGCCCCTTGAATTCCTTTCCTCTTCTTCCCTCTCCAAACAACATCTCACCCTTACCTTTTACGGACAATACTGATGTTTTTCTCGAGCCTTTCGTAACTGATGTATTCATTAGGCTCAAAGTGGCTCATAGCCACCTTGGCCCTCTGGCACAGAACTGGAGCTACATGATATCGCCGTACCCCTTTACTCAGGGCTTGCTGAAAGAGGAAGACAGATTATATCGATTAGCTATCAAGCACCTGCAGCAAAAAGTGATCTCCCACAAACAAAAGGTAACGGTGCGTTTTCCAGCTTTAATTTCTAATCCTAAGAGCAAGCAACAAAAAAAAAATTGATTAAGCAGTTTTAGAAAATAAAGACCTAACACATTCAAGTGCACCATGTCACCCTACCTCAGCCCCAATTCCCCTCCCCAGAAGCGGGTTCGGGCTCTTGTCCCCAGTTTGTCAGTTATTTTCAATAGAAGTCAGGGACAGGTCACAGACTTCTGTGACGTTTTGCGTATTGCCTATGAACTATACTTAACTTTTACTAAAAAAGAAAATCTTAACATTACTCATGACTAGATGGCCATTGGCCGAACTTTTCAAAGCTGTATAAGGAATACAGATGTCCAATTTACAAAGATTAATAGGAGTTAGATATTCAAACTTCTTAGACACATGAACTAGAAATCTGAGAACTTTCCTCTTTACATGACATCAGTGCTGGTGAGACTCATTTTAATATTTGAGCATTTACTCTTTCTCCCGGCATTCTCCTTTATCCTTAATAATTATTCATTCATTATGAAACTTTTCTGATGAGGGGCCGGGGACTTCAAATCCCAGTGCATTTTACCAGCTTATTACTTTTCCCCTCTAGCACGTTCTTAACAAGATAATCTTAACACTGGCCTCTGACATACTGACTAAAGAATTGCAAGCTGCAAAGGCAAGATTGTCACAGTATTTGGATGTTCTCATTCTTACATTGCTCTCTCTGTATCACATGAATGAAAAAACCCCAAGACATCTATGAATAGTGGGACTGACATTTAAGACTGTTGTATAGCCACTGCTGCTGCTGCAAAATTGCCAACATGACACATTTGTCCTTGTATTAAAAAAAAAAAAAATGTACTATTATTTTGACCATTTTTGAGAGGGGATCATAATCAAAACTTCTAGGAACTACTTTAATACCAAAATATGTCAGACAATTAGCGCTCCTGCCAATTAGGGAACAATCTAAAAGGCACAAATGCAATCACTACTTCTAAAAGATGCAAATCAGAGTTATTCATTAAAATTCATCAATTACAACTCTCTCTTTCGGTTAATAATTCACCACATTTTGGTGGGTATGGTTTGAGATACAACCACGGCACAAAGCACAAGTACTAGAGGTGAAATATTTCATTGTACCACTGACTTAGACCCTTGCTAACACATTGCTCAAAGTGTATAAGCAGATATCTGATTAGCCATGAGACTTTTTTCAATTCCTTCAGGCAAGCTAAAGATCACTTTTCTGTTGCTGAGTTGTTTGTACCCAAGATATACACACCTTACTGTGAAAGCCTTCACTCAATGCTGTAAAGGAACAATAAGCCCCGAATATTCGAAGAATGGAAGAAATACTACTTTCTAAGCCCAAATTATTAAAGGTATTTTACTATATACTGCAAAAATCCTATTCTCTCCCCACCCCCTCTCTGGACTTACGACCAAGGACTCTTTCCCAGACATCTTAATTAGTTTAACTCATCTTCTTTCTCATTACACTTTTAATGATTAATTCTGCTGTGGGACCCTTGCCCTCTAATACCACAAATAAGAACATGAAAAGGCCCTATGAACTGGTAACAAGGAATCTGGGAAAAAAATTCATCCCCATCCTGTTAAATTTACGTCAAGGCTTCACTTCAACCATGAAAGTAGGTGAAGGATCAAGGAGAACTGGGACTGATGGGTATAAAGAAAAAATAAACCAAGTTATAGATTAGCATGGAGGTGTTTGGTGAGTAAAATACACTAATATAAGCTCTGCTTTGTTTTGTTGGAATGGGTCTACAACAGAAGTTTTAGTTTATTTAGCTCATTCTCCACATAAGGAATTTTCAATGGTAGAATTACAGTAACAATCCTTATTTTTACACTGCGAGCTAGTAACAGACCAAAGAATACTTCTCATGCAGATTACTTCTGGAAATTAAAACGGTAGAATCTCCACAACTGTCCACTCTTTTTGTTTTGAGCACAGACTTTGGTAGGATCAATATCTGAAGCAGGGCTCCCCTGTGCTCTGATTTTAGGGAATAGTCAAGGTGGTCTCAGTGTGAATCCTAAAAGATTTGAAGCAACAGAAATCATTGAAATTTTTTGCTTCACTAGACTCAGACTAAATTAACAGTAGATTAGGTATAAATATTTGGATGGTAATTAAGAACATCAAAACCACACAGTAAATCTTTGCTTGAAGCCTGACACCTCAGATTTACCAGGAAGGAGGAAAGAAAAGGAAACATTTCAGAGACAAAAGGTATCCAGCCAGGGGAAGATGCCAGTAAAACAAGGGACAGCTGGCTTCTATGCCACATCCACTTGAACCATTTCCACACTCAGAATGGTGTACAGGTTACACCTCCCTCTTCTGGCACCTGTGAGACCTGACTGGTATGGAACGAGGGAATTTGCCAGACAACAGGAGGTCTCCTTGCACCCCCACAGCCTGCTGCCCCTCCATGCTGGCAGCTCCATGCCCCCACAAGACCTCAAGCCCCTGCTGCCCCTTACCTACAACCTGGCCTATGCTGGCTCCACCCTAGATGCAGCCAGGCTGCTGGTGCCACGCCAGCCCCATGGATAACCTGCTTCAGTGCCATGACGCGTTGCCAGTACCACACTGCTGGCACCGCACCAGCCCCCTGGACAACCAGCTTCAGAGCTCACCGAGCTGCTGGCACCACGCTGGCCCCATGGACAACAGGCTTCAGCCCCCATGGGGCTGCCAGCGCCGTGCCGGGCCTGTAGTCATGGATCCACAACTTTCACAGCCTTTACAAACATAATAATGCTGGTGAAAGATTTTTCCGCATAAAAAGATAAAATCAACGTGACAATACTGATTTTTCAAAAGTCACATCTCTGAAAGTTTCTCCCTGCTACAGTTACAATAATTAGCCATTACAAACACTCAAAAAAGTGATTTACTAAGAGAGAACAGAGGCACAGATAAAGTGACTTGCCTGAGATTATGTAGCGGGTCAATGACATAGTAAGGACTACAGGTTGAATCTCTCAAGTCTGGCACTCTGGTCTGACAACATCCATGGCCCTGCATGATTTTATTTAGCCAGATGTCCACTTATAAGTGTGGCTGAGCTTCCTGTGGTCCCATAACAGTTTGTTTATAGCCTCTAGTCCTGGCTCAGTGTTCTGTGCTGTTATTTAGTTCTAATTTACCCCTACCTGTCTTCTAGGAGCCCAGTAAGCAGTGGAAGTGTTGATAATGTGGTAGTAAACAATACTGACCTCCAATGATTTGGCACTGGTCAGGTCCTGAGGGTGCCAGACAACAGAGGTTCAACCTGTAGTAGTACACACATTCTTACTCTCTGGACTATATGCCTCTAACAAGCAACAACTAAGATGAATATTTCTCTAGTCTAGCAGTGGTTCTCTTATTTGCTTACTTTATACACAGTTGTCAAAGTCACTTTCAGCTTCCTATTTATGCAAGTCTTTCACACAGAGGAAAGAAAACCCAACCCAGACTTTGTACACTCCTCAGACTGACAGCCTTTGCCAGAGGTGGGAAAAGTACCCAAAAAGTTATTTGAGTAAAAGTTCATCCACTTGCACTTCTGGATACTTGAATATAATTTAGATGTGATGTGTGTGCGCATGTCCATGCTTTTACTCAAGTAGTTTTCCAGAGGAACACTGGTAACTTGTACTTAAGTACACCACCACACATAGCTGCACTGTTACTCAAGTATCTTTTTGGGGCACTTTCCCCACCTCTCGCCTTTGCTTCCTGCTAGCCTCAAAGAGGGCCCTACAGCTGTTAAAAGCTTACGGTCCACTTCTTGTGCATAAGCCTATAGAAGTTTATATAGGGCATGGCATTCATCTGCACACACTGATGGTACTTTGAGGCCTCTGAGCCTCACTTCGAAGGCTTGTGGCCCTCCCTGAACCTTCTCCAGTGCCCTGTTTCCAGCCCCACTCCCTCCTTGAGCTAACTTTCTCTTTTCAGGATTGCACCCTGAAATGTCAGAGGCTGTGTCACCATTGGCCCTGCAACGTGGCATGTGCATAACATTTTGCTGCTTTAGCTCCCAACCTGGACTCAACACAAGCAACCAAATAGCATGCACATCATACCACGAGTGTCTAGATATTATCACAATTCTAGTCCAGCGCAAGGAGCCCGGCAGTTTGTCAGCAAACACCAGCCACACACTGGCTTCCAGCCACCTGGGTTACTTACTTGCCAGGTGACACCAATAGTCCTAGTCCCAGATTTTCCCCTCAAAATGCATTTTCTGCACTGTGTAGCCCTCTCATGGACAGGCCAGATATACTGGATCTCCTGCCCCTCTAAGGGGCAAGAATATACAACAGAATGCTACCTTAAATGGAATTACCCAAACAATTCACCAACACTGGATTAGTTCTAATTAAAGAATGAAAATTATTATGTAACTACTAAGAAACAGGTTTTAAGAAGTCATGAGGCCTTTTGTGCAGAAACGTTTACAAGATAAAATGTTTTCTAAAAACTTACACTAGACTTGGTTCAAAGTGAAGTCTTATTATATGTTACCAGAATACAACTGACTAAACTCTCCAGGCTACGACTTACTCCAACGGCCATTTCTTTTTATCTTAAGTTAAGAGATATAGATAGGGCGAGAACTTTGTGTATTCTGCAACTTCCTTGTATTGTTCAGTAACCTTATGAAATGCCTTTTCTTAAGAGTGACCCCCTAGATAAAGTTCTTTCCAGCTGACAGCAAAGAGACATGGAGTCTGATGTGGGAGAGGTACCTTGCTGCAGTTTGCTAAAATGCTAGCCCATTTAATTCCTGCTCCCTTTCCTTCCCAAAAGGATGGCAACTTGATAGGTGATCATCACCACAACTGATAGACAAAGGATAACTCAGAATCTATGAAAAACAGGTTTACTGACTTGTCTGATAAACACACGTCAGTTGTGATTTCAGTTCATATTTATAACTTTACATACAACATTGATACTGATATTTTATCATTATATTATTGACAAATGGGATATTAGTTTTCAAGAGATACCTTACAAACATTTTATACTCAAAGATTATTACTATAACATACAGGGTGTGAAGACAGAAGTGAATTCCATCACACACCTTTTCACCCTCCTCCTTATAAGAGCTGAACAGCTTTGTATAGTGACCAAGAAAGGTGTTGTTTGAAATCACACACCCCACAGCCTTAGGAGATTATGATCAATGGTCAGTAAGCTAAACCTGGTTAACTTTAGGAGGTTCCACCTCAGTTCCAACAATAATAGATTGCTAATACCTAAAGATTTTAAGGTCTTATCTACATGGGAAAATTGACCAGGTAAGGTCTAGTCAACAACTGAAACTTAAATCAACCAAGCTAAATCATTTCAGATTGTGAAAAACTACACAAGTATGACATAGTGAGGTGGAACTAGCACCCAGTGAAGATGCAGTTAGGACACTCAAAAGATTCTTCCATCAATTGCCTCTGGCAGAGATGGATTAACTACACTGACAAAAAAAAACCCCATGCAACCCATTTTTCTAGGTAGGAAGCATGTACAGTACAGCACCATAGTTATGTTGCTGTATACAGTGATTTGTCTATGCTCCATAAGATTATTCTGGAATAGCCAGAGAAGTTTGAATTCACACCCAACCTTATTCTCTAATAACATTCCTGGATACACAGTCTTCAAGACCTGCAGGATGATGGACCCCCAACTTATTGAGTTCTCTCTCCTGTATCTAGTGTTCATAGTATCAGGACTCGCTTTGTCTAGCCATCAGCAATATTGTGGCATTTCCGCTCTAGTTTAGCCTGGGCAAATAGAGTTCCCCCTTGAAGTGTCAAATCTTTATTTTTGTCCTAAAGCTATTGTACAGAACTGTCACAGTCACAATATCTGCCACATTAGAAGGTGCCACTATGGCTGCTGACATGATCCTTACTTAGGTCCTTCACTATCTGCATAATGCTATCTATGTGCAAAAATCCATTCTTGTCACTCGAGTGCTTAACCAGAAGCATACCCAATTGCCCAGCTTTGTTAGTATTATTATTCTTCATTACAACAAATGTCCCTTTTGAAAGAAGTCTAGTCTAATCAGACTTGTTAGCCTCTGGAAATAGTGAATGCCACAGATTCATTATAGTGTGTGCTAACAAAACAAAAAGCAGTCAAGTAGCACTTTAAAGACTAGCAAAATAGTTTATTAGGTGAGCTTTCGTGGGACAGACCCACTTCTTCAGACCAGAGAAGTGGGTCTGTCCCATGAAAGCTCATCACCTAATAAACTATTTTGCTAGTCTTTAAAGTGCTACTTGACTGCTTTTTGTTTTGATAGTATATAGACTAGCACGACTTCCTCTCTGTTACTATTGTGTGCTAAGTATTTCCATGTATTTTTTCCTAAACTGACCCACTATTCATGCCCTCATTTTGACTCCAGTTAGCATGTGATGGAGCAGCACAAAAATAAGGAACGGATACCCCCCCCCCCTTTTTTTTTTTTTTTTTTTTTAACACACTACACACAGTCAGAGCAATTCTTCCTGTTTTATGAAACTAGTCATTAAACATTTCAGTAAGTTAAATTAGTTATTGCAATTAGAAAATGTTACAAAGGCTACTAAAACAACTTTTCAAATAATTTGACAAATTAAATGGAACGGTTAGGACTCATATTTTAAGCATGAAATTATACTTTTCTATATTACCTCCACCCAAGACCAAACATCTACAAGTATTAGTGAATTAAGATAACACAGTTGAGAAGTACTATGGGTAAGCTAATACTATTTCACAGATAAGAAAACTGAAGCAAAGTAGTAAAAATGTTGCAGAAAGTTCATAGATTATCTGTGCAAAACTAGGAACAGAATTTAGATCCCCTGACTCCCAGTTCCATACTTTCAATGAGCATGATTTTCCGTTAGCTTTTTACAATTTTAGAAGGAAAAATTATACACCCATATACATGCCCTCAACTAAATAAACAATAGCCTTGTTAGTTCTTACAATACAAATTTGAACTAAGATATGCCAGAAGTACAAGAATCAGACTGGGCTGAAGTCATGGTGCAAGCACATATAGTGTTTTAGAGATCATTACATATAGGGCCTCTCTTCTAAAAAGCATAAATTTATTCAAGTTCTAGTTGCCCAGAACTTGGAAGAAAAGGTAGGTCTCTTTCTCCCATCACTATGTCTCTTCACAGAGTCCCTGTAATTACTGTACTTAGGGGGAAAAAAAAGTGTGTTCATATACATTTTCCAATCAGTCTTGTGCTCTAATGTTTCAGTGGCAATGGGTGATTTTTAAGTACAGATGAACAGAAGTGACAAGAGGTGAACCCCCACTCTAGAGGTTTACATATACATCAATAAGAATTGTATTTTATTCAACCGTATCCCCACATAAGGGGAGAAAAGAAATGACACAAAGTTAGCTTGAGAAGATACCACGATCACTTTTATTTTTAACAAGTCAATGCAGATACCAGTGAACCATCCACCAGCTCCTGGCACAGACTGCAGCCCAAAGAACCCCTCAAGCAGCTCTAGAGGCAGTGGCCAGAGTACAGCCCTTGCTGGGACAAGGGAGCTGAAGCAGATTTAGTTTCAGGCGGGAAGAATTTGGAATCTGACGCACACCCCGGCAGAGCACCAGGGCCCAGGCACAGGAGAACTGAAGCCAGCACCAACAGGACCCGGCTCACTAGAAGCAGGTTTGCGGTCTGTCCCCCGAAGGTTGGCCCTGGGCCGACCCCAGCCCCGCTGGGCCCCACTTCGCCATTCACCTTGCCCTCACCTTGAGCAGAGGGCACCGCCGCGGTCACCCCAGCCGCGCGGAGAGCGCGCAGCCGGCATGTCACTCCAAAAAGCAGCGCCCAGCCTGCTCCCTCCATGCGGGGAACCCCGCTCCCCGGTCACTATAGGAACAGGGCCCAGACAGGCACGACGGACGCGCTGACCTACAGGGAGGACAAGGAAACCCCGGTGTCTGACCGCCGCCACGAGCCACCCAACGGCACCCAGATCCCCGCCACCACGGGCCGCGCAACGGCGCCTCCTGCCCGCCGCCGCCGCCGCCCCCCGCGCGGCACGCTCGTCACCTGGAAGCGAGCCGCCAGGACACAGTATGGCGCCATTTTGTTCACTGACAAAGATGAGGTCGCATGCCAACCACGTCACCCTTGGTATTTAAAGACTGCTGCCGAGTGGGCGTGGCCTCCGAAGGGCAAAGGGACGGAGTTTCGGCGAGCAACTCCTTCAGGGAAGGACAGTGGGCGGGATTTATAGGTCCTGGAAGGAAAGTATCCCAAGCAGTGGGGGGAGGGGGTGAGATATCCGGCTTAACCGAGAGCACTTTTGGGCGGGCTGGGAGAAGAGCGTTGCGGTTAGTGGATGGTTTATGGACGCTGCAGTGGAGCGATTTAGCATTTGTTATTGGGGAGCTTGGACAGCTTTATGTGAGAAGTCCACATGGACCCTGCCAGGACCGGGAGGTGAGAGGTCAAGGGTGAAAGGGCTCAACGGTGACCGTGTGGAGTGATTCGCGCTCTGACGAAAAATGGCTAAACATCATCCGGATTTGATTTTCTGCCGCAAGCAGGCGGGAGTGGGTGAGACCCGGATGCCCTGGTTCCTTCTGTGCGGGATCTCGGGGCGGGTCGTGCGGGGGAGGAGCACTTCGGCGGGCGGCCCGTTGATGGTGGCACGAGGCACTAGTGTGGGCGAAGGGGCGCTTTGGTGGGCGGCCTGGTGGGGGCGGGCACGTTGGTATCGTGGTATCAGGATGAATCTGGGAATCGGAGGTATCCACAGCCTCTTTCGAGCTCTGCTGTAGACTGTCTGTGTAAGCCCGGGAGGAAAGTTCCATGCCCTTTTCACTCCCCATGAAGTGTTTCATGTCTGGGAGGTGCCATGTCAGTGCTGGACGTTGTTACTAATTTGAGTTGCCTTCCACAAATACAAACATCCAAAACACTTTATAGAAATAGCCTTTAGCCTCGTTCGACCATTTGCCCTAGCCACCTGAGCTTCTCCAGGCAGTCCGGGGCACTTGGCTTTGTGCCTGGTCTGTGTGCTCAGGCGTGCATGCTGTATTCCCATATAAACTAGCACCTCAATGTGTGACAGCGAACTTATGACCTATAAGAAACAGAATGGCCTATTATTGTAATTCCTTCTCTGTAAGTTTTCTATATTAGCTGCCTCTTAAGTGACTAGGTGGGGTTTAATCTGCCTTGCTGGTTTTAAAGACTTTTAATTGCACCCCAGTCATTAGAAAAATGAGTATGTCTGCTTATTCAACCCACTAGCATGTACGTTTAAACAGATATGTGCTTCCTTTAGTGTCCAATATTTTTCAAATGGTCTTTACACCTATTATCCTGACAGTGCCAATACACCCAAGAGAACAAGTGAGCAAATATTTTGCTTTTCTCATGCTCATTAGAACTATTGATTACTTTCCAATTGTAGGGCAAAATTCTATCTTCAGTTAACTGTGTAACTAAGGACAGAAATTGTCTTGCTAAATCTGTATGGTGGTGATAGGACATGAGATGAGCAAGAAACACTTTTTAGAGTAGAACTGTAACTCTATGGTGAGAGGCTTAACTCTATGTGAGACCTGCTCTTCCAGCCTAGTGGGGATCTGTCTGCTCAGTGGTGACTGAGTCTTTTCTGTGATTGTCATTAGGGTATACAACTCCTGATAGCTCAGTACTTAATGTGGTCATCCACTAGTGAGACATTGTTTATTGGAGTAAATTCTGTTGGTTAGAGCAAAGAGCTTACACAGAGCTCTGCTCAAGAGGAAGAAGAAGAGCTCTCCCCAACAGAAGTTGGTTCAGTAAATAACATTCTCACCCATCTTTTCTCTGTGATATCCTGGGACCAACACAGATACAAGAACACTGCATGCATTCATTTACTGTGTTATTTATTTAATACTGTTTTGAAATTTTATAGACTTGTAATACTTTTTAAATTAATACAGATAACTTCCTGAACCTGACCTAAATATGCCAATAGCCTTCAAAAATCAATCATATACTTAAAAATGCGTCGATAGTTTCCTCTCTTAAAACCTGGTACAGCTCCCATTAATGCAGTGGAAAGTTTCTGCCATGACCAATATGTTGTTGCTAAAACCTGAAGCAGTGTAATGAATCTTTGCTATACCTGTGAACGGTGCCATTGAACGTTGTGTGGGAAACTGAGCTCTAAAATCTAGTCTTTGCAAATGTACGCTTAGAAGGATGCTTACGCATGTGTGTATTTATTTGTTATGTTAGGGCTGCCTTTGTATTTTGTTTTTTTAAAAAAAAGGCAATCCTGTAACACCTTAAAGACTAACAATTTTATTTATTGGGTAACGAGCTTTTGTGAGTAAGACCCACTTCATCAGATTTTTACTATTGTAAACAGATTTTTTTAACATTAATTCACTTTTAAATTAAAGTTCATCTACTTAATACAAAAGTATTATTTGGATTGTCTGTTACAATTTGTTTCTGCTTTTCTTATTGCAGCTATTGGAAGACTGTGTGAAAAATGTAAGTATAATATCTGCATGTGGAGTTTCATCAGAGCATGGTTATGTGCACAGCTAGTATTCAGCCTAGATTTCTTTTTCTGCTGTGCCACTGACTTTTATGTGTGTGTAAGCCTGGACAAATCACTCTTTGAAATGGGAAAACACACCTGGGTGTTGTGAGGTTAAGTTGATGAATATTTGAAAAGCACTTTGGGAGGCTTAGATGGAAGATGCCATGCAAGTACGAGTATTACAGTGTGTACCACAGAAAAGGTACAAGGAGAGAGTCCTACCTGTGAATTTTAAAAAAACAAACAAACAAAAAAAAGGAAGGTTTGTGGCCATAGTTTAAGGAACTGGGATTGTATTGATGAGTTCTTGATGATCCACTTGTATTGCTGAAAAAATTATTTGGTAATTTAAAAGTGGGGGGGACATTTCCCCAAAATACCTGTTGCACAGTCAGATAAAGGCTGAAGTCATAATCCTGAGTGTGGGAAGTACACAGCAAAAAATACCTGCAGCTAGGAGATATGAAGAGACGCAGAACTAAGTACATGCTTCTTCTACTATAAAAGAGGATATTTTGGGAAATGAGAGGTTATGAACAATCCTTTCACAGTCACACTATAAATGAAATAAGGGTGTTACCCTGCGTCTCAGAAAATAGTGAGAAAAGGAACAAAGAAGGGAGAAATTTAGTCTGATGGTACGGAAGTGTTTTAAGAGTACATAGGTGGGAGGTGGGGTGGAATAGATTCCACAGTAAGAAGTTGAAACCTCATCACTACAAAGATAAGACTCCTTAGTAGGGGATAGGGATTAGATGACTCAAGAGAGATGGTAATAAGATATGAAGGCTTTCAGCTCTAGGTCAGTGATTTGAATATAGGCCAGGACGTTACAGACTGTCACTGGTATCTGACGGCCGTTTGGCCTATATGAAATGAATTCCTAGAATACTAGGACTGGAAGGGACCTCGAGAGGCCATCGAGTCCAGCCCCCCGCCCTCATGTTAGGTTTCACTGAATTCTTCGTGAAGTTTCCACATCATGGAAATCATTGTGGCTGTCTACACAAATTCTTCCTCTGTTTGGCCTTCTCAGAAATCAAGGATCAAATAGGTCATGAGGATCGAACCTCCTCTTTCATCCTTTAGAGGTAGTACTCAGATCTCATGTTCATGTGGTGGTATGCAAGAATCTTGCATGGCTACTGCCCATGTTCTACTTGCCCTGTAGTTAAAGACTCTCTGTTACTGTCAAGTCAGCAGCTTCTCACAGGTGCTAAATTTCATCAAAAAGTTTGAAAACACAGTAATGGGATGTGATGAAGAGTTTCTACAATGCTGGCTGATCGGAGCATTAGTCCTCATCTCTGATTCTGTTTGCAAAGCAAAAAAAAGGGGGTTCGGGGTTTACTTCTCTGAGGTGAATGAATGAGCCCATCGTTTTATAGTTTGTGGAGGAGCTGTTTGGATCAGAAGCTATCTCCTCTCTGTGGGAATGGTGGAGATGGAAATTCTTTAGCTGAACATTGTGCTTTATTTGCAGGTGATGGTAAATGTGTGATCTGTGATTCATATGTGCGCCCCTGCACACTTGTGCGCATATGTGACGAGTGTAACTATGGGTCATACCAAGGACGCTGTGTGATTTGTGGTGGTCCAGGAGTGTCTGATGCTTACTACTGCAAGGAGTGCACCATCCAGGAGAAGGATGTAAGTTGAATGCAATGCTTCAAGGTGGTCTGTCTCTCTCTTATGGAGCAGATGTGATGTTTATTAACAGTCATGGTTACCTTTAAAGGCAGCTGTGGTCTTATGGAATAAGTATGGAGCTGGGGCTTGGATCACCTGTGCTCTGGTACCAACTCTGCCACTGACTTGCTATGTCGCCACGAAGAAGTCACTTCATCTCTTTTCCTCTCTTTCATGCAGCCCTGGATATTGTTGCTTACCCACCTTTATAAAATGCTATGAGATCTACAAATAAACTCCGGGTTATTTCTTTCATGCCTTTCATCCCAGAGCATTGGAAATTACGTGGCAAACTTCACTGAAGTGGTTCACATTGCCTGCAGCATTACCACTTAAGATGTTATCTTACTAGGTCTCATAAGCTAAGCTTTATCTGGCTCAGGTCACTAGTTTAGAATTCTCAGATGCTGCAAAAAGCGTGTGACTCTACCGCAGTCAACAGTGCATCAGTGACCTTATGTATGTGTGGTGCTGTAGGAGATCTACTACTGTTGGTATTTTTCTTTGGGTCTGAAGAAAAACAAAAGTCATGACACTTGTACCTATTAAAATCCTGGGGGGATGAGGTTAATAAGAATATAGGTGATGGGTCTAGTGTCCTAACCAAATTCCAGCTCAGGTAATTGTACTCTACAGACCTAAAACACTCGTTCCCATTTTATTTGGCTATGAATTTTTCATTTCTGTGATGTTGTATGTTTGCCAACACTACATTCCAACCTAGAAGTGGTGTCTTTCCAGTGGCCTTATGCCCTTATGTTTCTCTAGTAGGATCCCATAGTGCTTAATGACTGTATGCAGAGATCACTCTCATGCTGCTGAAGTACAGCCACCTTTAAGGTGAAGCATGGCAGCGTAACTGTGTGCAGCAGCAGTACGCACCATTAGCTCAGGATGTGAAGAATACCACATCCAAGTGAAACAACAGATGGAACTTAAACAGAATGCAATGATTTAAAAGTGGCTACTCATCTGTGGAAAACTGAGGGCTTTTTTTTTTCTTTTTTAATCAACACAAATGGTCAGGATCACGGTTCTGCTTCCACAGAACTCTGTCTGAAGCTTTAACACTCCCTTAGTTTAGTCAGATGAGTTGATCTTGTTTTCCGAAATTCTTTACATACAGCCTCAAACCAATTCACGAGGAACATGCTTCTGTTAGAGTGGGAAGGAGAAAACAAAGACAAGGTGGACTGTAGGTTACAGCTTTCATGTAAAGAGGCAAAGGCAGCTGGTTCCTGTTTTATGGAGGCACTAGTTCAAGTCATGCCCCATTTGGGGTTATGGTCCAGGGGCATACCATCTCATCCTGGAGAGCAGGGTTGCAGGGAGGATTTCTTTCTTGGGACTGGAAGTATGAGCATATTGAAGGGATGGAGGTGGAGGGATGAAGAGAAGCCTGTAATGGAGCTGCCTGATTTATCACAGATGCCCTGGATTGTGGGAGGGAAGGCTTAGAAGGGCCGCACCTAGGAGGTTCAAAGTGAAACCACAAGGCAGGAGCTAAAGGCTGGTTGATGTAGACATAAATGTGTGGGTGTGGTGGGAAGGAAGAGGACAGAATTATTTTTTTCCCTCTTCTGTCTCTGCCACCCTGCCCATGCCACCTCTTCTTCCTGCCCCATAATAACCAGTGCTTGTACTGCTGCTTGGGTGTGGTCTCTGCAGTTGATGACAGTGTGCCCAGAGCCTTTCTCATCTAATGCAGTCAGGCTTGCACAACAACTAGGGACATATTCCAGTGCCCATTGCTCCCCTCAGCACAGTGCAGTTGCCAACTCCAGCAGCAGCATTTGCCTTCAAGAGGCACACAGATGCCAGGCTGAGTGACCTGTGGGCAAATGTTCTCTGGTGTGCACATGCTCATGGCCCATCTCCCATTATTAGGGAGGGATTTGGTTTATGTTCCAATTTGTATTTAATTTTTTCCGTCTCCCATAACTCATAACTACACCCTTGACATATTCTCCCTAACCTTCTCCTCTCCTGCTGGCAGGGCTGGGATATAGAGGCATTCCCACATATGCTTGCCATGAGTATCTTATGCTTGCAAAATTACTGTGAACTTTAAAACGAATTAGGTTCTATTCTGATGTGTCTAAAGTGTGGAGTGCCTGTGATTGCTTTGGCTGCAGAAACAAAGGGTACAAGAAGAATTGTTAACCCCAAATGGAAGTGGGGGCATCCTGACTCAGGGAGGGGAAAGATTGTTTCCTGAGTCCCCATAAGTTGTGTCTCATAGATAAGAGGAATCCGGTCTCTGGGCACTGTTCATCTTTTTCATCAAACTCATGACTTTATTCAAACTGCTCTCCATGTTCCCGCAAGGAACAGAATGCCCTAGTTAGTGTTAACAGGGCTTCCCTCATCCCCTCCACTTCCTCAGTTCTGCTGGCTGGAGACAGTGGAGTAGAAGGAAAATCTGCCTGCAGGAGAGTTTTGTGGGATGGAGGATGGTCACTCTTCATACCCCATTCAAGCTGTGGATAGCCTGCATGACTAGACTGTTCTGCTTCTAACCATGTCTCTTCTCTCTGCATCTTTTCAGAGGGATGGCTGCCCTAAGATCGTCAATCTGGGAAGTTCCAAGACCGATCTCTTTTACGAGCGCAAGAAATATGGTTTCAAGAAGAGGTGATCCACCTTTTGGTGCTGCTGTACCTGCTGCAGGGTTGGGGAAAGGGTCTTAAAGCATCTCTGGACCTCACTGTTACTGAGACCCAATTAATAGTCTCCAAAGTCTTACAAGTTAAATTATGAGGGGTGAGGGTGGGCAGAAACAAAATTGACTGGGAATTGGATCTTGATAATAGCTGAGTACTAGAGATGGCAAGAGCAGGCTACTGACTCTTGCCATCTCTCAAGTGCAGCTCGTGTCTGCCACGTGGCTCTGCAAAATGCCTGGTGGGCAAGCACTTACATTCTAGAGGGGATCTGCTCTTCTCTCAAGGAGTAGCACTGCTTTTACGTGTCTGGTCCCCTTTCTGGAATTAAGGAGTCACCTACATTTCTCTTTTCCATGCTCTCCTCAGTTGATAAGAAGTCTTCTTACCTGGTCAGACCCCCAAAGTCTGAGGAATCAGGCTGTCTGTCAATCAACTAAAAATCTGAAAATGTATTGTTATGCAGGGAACTTAATCATTGCTCATGGCTGATACCCTTCTGGTATGAGCATAACCATTACATGTCCCTATATTTTCTTTGATTAACCAAAGGCCCTTTCTGTAACTCTCTGCAAAATGTGTACCAATAAAGATTTTTTTTTCCTTTTTCTAACAGAAGGCTTTCTATCTAGTTCATCCCACCAATTGTCCTCCCAAAGTTTCTTATTGTAAGGTGATTGGGGCACAAAGAACTCAGGAGCTGCCAAACTAGAAATGAACAATGAGGCATATGTTCTCTGACAGTGGCCAGTCGTCATCATGCAGACCTCTTTGTGAGGCGCTTTGAGGAAAGTGGGATGTTGCTGCTTGCTTTCTTTCTTTCTCACCCCAGCCATTGATAATTTTGCATCCTGAAGCAGGAGGGTGACTTGCTTTGTGTAAACCTTGCCTCTGCTAATCTATCTGGACGTTGTTTCACCATGCAAACATCCAGTCCCTTTCTAAAACCTCCTGAGTTATTTGTCTCTGCCCTTCTACAGGAAGTTACTTACAGCCTTGTATACTGTAGCTGGAAACCAGCTATTGTATTCCAATCTAATAGCCGTATGCTGAAAACTGGAGTCTGCTTGTTTGCTGAAATCTAACAGAAGCTGTGGACTCCCAGGCTCCTCAAAACAGATCTGGGGAAGAAAATATAGATTGTATTCACTCTCTTCCTCTTAATCTTTAAGGAGCTACTTTTGTTAGCAGGAGAGACAGAAAAACTAAACTGGATTTTGGGTACAGTAAAATTACCGCTTGGGATCTAGAGTCCTAACAAAGTTGTAATTGGATGCACTGTTCACCTCTGAGCCTGTTACCACAACTTAGAAGTACTACACAGGCAGGGATCACAATAGACAGTTGTGGAATTTTCCTTCCCTTTCCACCATGCAGCTAAGCATGCTGTTCCTCACATTTCCAGCCCCACTACTGCTGTGGGGATCAACAGCTTATAGCTCAAGCCTGGGACTTTGATTACTGATCATATAGCTCCATGTTCTGGCTGCAGTGAAAGAGTTAAATTGCCTTATCTAGTGGTTTTCATCCATTGGTTGAGGGGAGAGAGAGCCTGGTTTTTCCTCCTTGGCTTTGTCTCCACAAGCCACTATGGAGAAGACTCCTACTGCCACTAGTGTGTAGCCTAGCTCAGTGCCTCTCCTGTCCTACTTCCGCAGTGGTGGAAGATGAGGCCCTTGTGAAACAGTAAGGGACACCGTAAAGTAGTACTGCATTCTTTCTTATGTGGCAGTTACTTGGCTTGTGTTCCTTAGTTTCTAATCTCCAGATAGGGACCCTAGAAAAGGCAAGCTATCTGAAGGAGAGATTGTGTGATAAGAACTGTGGGAATAATTGCAGGGTCCTTTAAAAAATTAAAACTCATTGAAATGATCTTTAACCCTGTTTAAAGAGCCTACCTTGAGATCTGTGAAGACCAAAGCATAGAACCAGTTCTGCAAGGGCATGGGCAATACAGGCTTCCCTCACACGCTGTCCTGTTGTGCTTCAGCCCTGCCTTAGAAGGGCCTCCGGCAGGACTTTAGAAAGTAATTCAGTCTGAAATGGTTCAATTCAAAGGTTTCCAAACTGATCTGTGGGAAAGTTCATGGGTGTCTGCATAGAGCAGTGTGGTTTTCTTAGTGGCTCTCATAACTCTAGTAGCTGAACACTACATTTAAAGAAGGATTCTTGATATTCTTTTTCCATGTATGTCATTCCTGTAATTACCACAGAGATGCTATGCATCCATGAATGAAAGAGGAGGATTCTGCAAGAAAATCCCTGTATTTACAATGCCCCCACTAGAAAGAAATGGAGAACTGGCCTATTCAATAGTTAATCTCTCAGCTGACAGTGCTAAAAGGGTGTTTTGTAATGTTCTGGGATGCGGACACACCCTGGAGTCCTTTCTCCAGTACAGTTACCAAAAAGATGTCATAACTTTTGGTTAGAAATAAGCTCGGTCAGGGTCATATCAGACCAGTAAATGCCTCTATAACCCAGCCCCTTGAGTCATTTGGTTCCATGTTCCCTGAACCTGAAATGCTGCCTTCTTTAAAAAATTGGATATGGGCAGATGTCCGGATTCTGTTTATATATTGTCTGAGTGTTAGCTTCAGGGATCACATTTTACTACCAGAAATCTTATCTTCATTGGAGCAGCCATATTTTTGTTCTTTCTGGTGCTTGGTGCTTTTTGTTGACATGTTCAAATTAGCAAATGTTTTAATTTCCACAACAGGAAAGAACTTCTCATTTCCTTTGGGATTAGTTGTCATGTGACTTGAAAGTAAAGAATGTTCCTGCATGTGGGAGTACTAATGATGTCCAATTATACCCTGACTGACCTTCCTTGACATTAAACAACTTAGCAAAACTAGCTTTGTTCTGGAAGCCTGGAGATTCCTTCCTTCTTGTGTGACGGTCTGATACATTAGTTCTCCTTTGACATACTAGCCAAGGGTCAAGAATGTATAAGTGGAACAGAATTGTACTGCCTGTGTGTTCACCTCTAGATAATTAAAGAAACATAGTCAAGAGAAAAGCATTTAAGTCCTATATGCTATTAGTAACATCTTATTAAAACTAAAACAATTCCAGAGGTGTAATTGCCTTTTTTTTTTTCTAATGATACTGAGCCTAGGCTGGTCAGTTTCATTTCCTGATGAGTGGCTGGCAGGATGATTTTCTTTTAGCAAAGCAATGGAACGTTTGTATCGTTAATGCATTCTTTTAATCAAATTACTGTTATGTGGAAAGTAATGGGGATAATTCTGTTTGGAAAAATTATAAAAACCTACAACAATGGCCACCCTTTGCAAGCTACATTTTCCCCCCCTCCACAAAAAAAAAAACCCAAAAACAAATTGCATGTACTGTACTTCAGATCTTTTTTGGGGAAGGAATCAGTAGCCATGTATACAGCAGTTCAGTATCCAAAAAGGATTGGTTTTCAGGATACGCTATTGACTGGCTCACCCAGTCATCCTTGACTGCAGAGATGGTGGATGGAAAGAGAGAACTGTGAGGAAAAAGTGAGCAAAGGAGGCATAGAGAGATCCACAGTAAAGGATCCATAGAGAGGTCTTGGGGAAGAGGTTCCTCATGGAAAGCAGGGTTGGGAAAATACACTTTTTGCAATAACCATTTTAACCAGAAGATTGCAACAGTTTCAAAATGATTTATTGTCTTTACCCCTCTTGTTGCTGGAAGCTCTGAGATAATTTTTGCAGTTACACTTCTTGAGTTGAGGCTCCGATAATGAGATTACATATGAGTCTAGTCTACTATGCTACCTTTCTGGGGGATTATTTAGAATAAAAGGAAAATGGAAACATTAACTGTGCCAGACCCTTAGCTGATCTAGTCAAATACCTTGTTTCTTCAAGTGGTGATGCTGGTGGTTAGTTGTCTAGAAGATTGGTGCTCCTTTGTGTTCACTCTGAACCTAACAGTCCTGAAAGGTGAAACTTGCAGAAGGTGGAAGCAGGGTCTTACATAGATACATAGAGAACACTTTTCAAGCCACATTTTTATTTAGATATTTTCCTGTTTGTGGTCTCTGGGGGGTCTAAAGGTATGTCTATGCTGCAGTAAAACACCCATGACTGGCCTGGGTCAGTTGACTTGGTCTCACGGGATTCTGGCTCTGAGGCTATAAAATTGCAGTGTAGATGTTGGGGCTTGGGCTGAAGCCTGGGCCCTCAGACCCTACATGGCAATTTTATAGCTCCATAGCCTGAGCCCTGCAAGGTGAGCCAACTGCCCTAAGCCACTTGGGGGCATTTTAGTGTAGTCTAGACACATCCTTCAGTAGTTGGCTGTATATTTTTCTTGTTCTCAGTGCTTAAAGCAAAGAGCAATCGAGATGAAGTGGGCCACATGAGTGGCGCTCCTTTGTCTGAGAGGGCTGCTTGAGGCCTATGGCCTTCTGGAATTCTTGCTGAGGCCTGTTCGCCCCCCTCTCTGCCTACTTCCCCCATGCTTCTTGAGCACTGGTGCCCTGAAGCCCCATACTTCCTACTCCTTCCCCTCCCTCACAAAACTTTGAGTGCCCTGAATCTGCTGAGTCATATTCAGAACTCCCCCCCCCACACAGCTTGCTCAGCTGATTTGCACCCTGAAAATTCTATGAGGTGGGAGTAGGAAGTGTGGTGCTTCAGTTACGCAATGTGTGAGAGGCACAGGTGGGGAAGGTGAGGTGATAAGAGTAGTAGTAGTCAGAAGGCGCATGAGCCATAGGTGAAACCCTAGTGGGCCACATGCTCAAGCTTGTCCCCCCACTGGCTTAAAATATGGGGCCTGCAGGAGCATATTGTGTATTTGTTCTTTTGACTTGGGATTGATAACATCTCTCCATTTAAAACACAGAAAGAAGAGTCCGTGCAATAGTGTTTGGTGCCATATAAGTAGCAGTACTTTTGAGGAATGCATCAATCCCCTATCATATGCTGTGTTGTGCAGTGCTAGGTATGGAAAGTGTTCCTTCCTGTCCCCTGCTGGTGACTAACTTCCGCCTGGCAGCAGGACTATGATTTCTTAGACTATGTTTCTATTTTACTTTATAATTTTCAGGAAAATGTCTATTTCACCACATCAAAAGCAAACTCTTGTGTTGATGCTTGCTAGGGTGACTGACGAGGCCCTCCTCTTCGTCTGCCACCCATTGGGAAAAGGGGTGTGCCCACTGTGGTACACTCAGAGTTCAACTAGATTTACCCTACTCTCTACTGCCTTCCTCCCCAGGCTAAGGCTACAGCTAGTCTTAAGTAATAATTTATCTTGCTTGTGCTTAAGGTGAGGCCTACTTGCTTGACCTGGATTAACCCAAAGCCCCATCTCTCTGTTCACCCCTACGAGGCCCCGTTGTAAGGCCTCCTGGAGCTTTTGAGAAGAAACCTACAATTCCCAGCAGCCTCTGCTCCCTGGCTGGGGCGTCCCTGCCCGCAAACGCCCCCTTCAGCCGACTGGTTGACGCAACAGACCAATCTGGAGGCGCCTCCTAACCTTGCCAGCCAATGGGAAGGCTGTTGCTACCATGCCGCTGTTATTTTTAGCGTAGTCTGCTCTCGTGCACCTTGCGGCTTGCTCGGGTTGTATCAATGCCTGCGCCTGAAGTGGTGATGATGATGATGATAAAGCCGATGCACAGGCGCGGTGGAAAAAAATAGTCCGTGAGGTAGACGTTGGAAGCAGAGACTTAAGCGGAGGGAAATGCGTCCCAGCAGAAAGCTAAAAGGCCATCCGTGGTGGGGGAGGGCTGATTTAAAAGGCTCTCGGCCTGTTTGCCTATGCCAGCGTGCAATACTGCGCCAGTGAAGGTGCTAGGTGCAGGCGTGTGAAACGAAGACAGAGAAGTGGGGTGTTAGTGCGTTGCAGATCGCCCCTCCCCAGTCTGCCCCGAATAGGCGTTAGAAGGGCTAAGCTATCCGCCCGGCTAATGGACGTGACTGTGCCGGGGTCTCCTCTGGGAAGAGCGGGGCTGTCAGTGAACCCCGGGCGTTGGTTGTCTGGGCCAGAAAGGGCCAAACACACGCACAGGCGGCGGTGTTAGAGCAACCTGCGCCCGCCTTGCCTTTCTGCCTCCCACCGCGCCCGTGCTTGTACGCATGATGCGCCCGTCTGCGCGTATCCTAGGTGCCCGTGCGCGCCCGCGTGTCGGCCACTTACAACTGAGCCACCAATACGGGCGGGGGGGGGGGGCGCGGAATCGGCAATGGCAGGATCGGGGGGGGCTGGATAATCGGTATTCTCTTGAGCTGCGTGGGGCGAAATAATTGGCACTCGCCTGTCTTGTCCCCGCTGCTGGATAGCTTTTTTCCCAACGTGAGGTTGTGGGATTATCAAGCTAGAGAATTTCTATCAACCACCTTTTAAGAGGGAGTGGGGGAAGGGTTCGCCCCTTTAATGGTACAGATTTGATGCTGAGCTAGATTGTATCACGGCATCAGCTCCTTTCTTTTGGAGCGTAGCTGCGTTTGTTCAAAGAGCCCTCTGCTTTGAGGTCAATGAGACGGATGTCTCCGACGATTAGCTGCCCTTTCAAACACACGCACCCGTTCCCACCCAGCGCCGCAGCTGAAGCTAGATGTCAGCTAATCACGCATGGGGGATAAAATTAAAGTCTTGATCGTTTTCCCCCTTTCCTTTGATGCTCTTGCCCTGTCCCAAGTCCTGAAGCGGTAAGGCGCCTGGGGAAATCTCAGGTCAGTCCAGCCTGGCTATGTGACCCCTTCCAAATCCTTCCGTGCCCCTTTCTCCTCTCTCTCAAACCAGGGTATAACGCCACGGTCCGTACGAGCCACTACCCGCAAATACCCAGCGGCCCCTGGTTTGCACCACTGTCCTATCGCTTAGCGGCCAAGCCACCGAGGATCCACCGGCAACAGAAGCAGACAGGAAACAAAGGGCGAGCGGCGAGCTCCCCAGTCACGCCTGAAGCCTGGGAGAGAACAGGCGGCCCCGAGCGCGCGCAAACTGCTCATCCGCGTATACGCCCGCCAAAGAATGCGGGCAGCAGCCACTGCCGATGGACAAAAGGGTTAATTCCCTGCGAGGGTTTGGGGAAGTAGTTCCGGCTCTCCTGTCTCCTCCACCCCCTTGTCCTTTGCGGGACGCGTCACGCTGGGTGTGGAAGAGGAGATCGTTGCGCAGGGTTGCTAAGGGTGAAACTTTTCATTTACTTTGCTCACTTTGGGCCAGGGTGAGGGAGGTTCCGGATCGCAGCCGAGGGATAAGGGGGGGGGGAGAAGACTCACCCAGGGGGCGCCCCCAACAATCCTTCCCACCCAGGCCATACCAAGGGGAGTCACCCACCTGGAACCCAGCCCCCATCCCCACCCCGTGAAAAAGCGAAAAAAGACCCCTCCAGCAACACCCGCCCCAGGAAGGAGAAGGAAGTCGCCCGCCCGTCCCCGCTGCAGCTGCGGACGAAGTAAGTGGGGCGCTCCCTACCGAGCGGGGGGGACACCCAGGGGTCCTGTATTCCTCTCTCTTACACCTGCTAATTGACAACCCCCCCCCGATTGGGACCCCCTGTCTTCCCCGGCCCAGCTCGCGCTGTCTCCCTGTGGCCGGCTTGTCTGCGCGCTCCGCCCGGCGGCTCCCGGAGCCTGGGGCGGAGGAGAAAGCCCCCTGCCTCAGTTTCCCCCGTCCCGCTGTGCACCGTGCCGGACGGCTGGGAGAAAATCCGGCCTTGACGTGCGTTGGGTAGGTGCCCCCATCTGAGTGCTCTCAGCTGCGCGAGGCATTAGCTTTGGTGGCTCTGCCCCCCCTCCCAGCCCCTGTAAAGCTTTTCTGGGGCGAGGTGGGAGCGCTGTGTGCAAGGGGGTGTGCGTGTGACAGCCACTGGGCTTGTGACGCCTTGAAATGCCCGAGTTCACCATTTTGTTCGGGCTTTTGTTATTCTTCTTCGAAGGGATTTACAAATGAAAGGGGCAGATGCGCCCCTCCCCACCCCAAAGAAAACAAGCCTGCGGTTTGGGCTGGGGGAGGGGGCAGGACGGCTGGGGGAGGGGTCTTCCCTACAGGAGCAAAAAAAAAAAAAAAAATGCCGAAAAAGCCGGGGTGGAGGGGGAATCTGTATCCGCTCCCCCCTGTGGAAGCCACTGCCCTTGGCCGAAGGGGGGTTGGGGGGCGTGGGGCTCGGTGCGCTGAGCGCTGCTGCGCACAGGCCTGGATTGTGTTTTGTCAAAGCGATGGTGCTGTTTGGTGCTCGGACGTCCCCTCCCCGGGCCTGGGACGGGGGCTGAAGGGCAAGTGAGGGAGGCATAGCGCAGGAACGGCCCTTCCACCCCTAGCCCAGGAAAATGCGGGTGGTGGGGGTCGGAGGGACAGATATAATCCCAGTGAATAATTTCCCTGTGGGGATCAGGTCCGAGGTTTTTGCTAGCCCCTACGAAAGACTGAGGATGTATTTTGCTACGGGGGGAGGGGAGGGATCCCCAGCAAAAGGCCCTTTCACTCGGCGGCGGGGTTGCTGGCCCGTCTAGAGGACTCGGGCGCTCTATAACAAAGCCAGGTCGCTGGCCTGGGCCCCCATCTGTCAGAGAACGAGAGGGGTCATTTGCCATCTCGCCCGCAGAAGTAAAGGTCGGGCCTACGCACCCTTCCCACAGGGGTGGGCCCTACGCTCCTCGCCTCCGGGCCTGGACACCCTTGGCAGGGGGTTATTACAGGGTTTCCTTTCTTCCACAACCCTCCCGCCCCTAGTCACTTATGTGGGGGCAGAGAATTGCCCTTGTCTGGGAGAGAATCGCCCCTGTCTCTCCTCCCCTCCAGTTGCAGGCCTCTTTCTGGGGCCTTGTTTGGGGTGTGTTGGTTTGGTATTTGATCCCTTCCCCAAGGGCGAGGCAGGTTGGGGTAGGGTGACCTGATGGCAAGTGTTAAAAATCAGGACACTTATTTTTTGTTTTTAGGGGCTGGGGGCCGTGGTTGTGCGTTGCCTATACAAGACAAAGCCCCCAGTAGTGAGATCTCTGGTCACCCTCGCTGTGGGTCAGGGTTTAATAAAGGGGGTGAGGAGACAAGGGACGAAAGGGAGCAGGGTTAGTGGCTTTACTTATTTTTGTTGGAACGGAGGCACAAATGTGGCCTTAAGTCTTTAAAGGCAATTGCAATACCGTCAAAGAACTTTCCAGGAGCCCATCTTGGCGTCTCCTCCCTAGCCCCCCATCCAAGGGGATGGTTTCAAGTAGTGGAGGGGGGATGTCCCGGGTTGTGTGTGGGAAGGTGAAGGGTAAATAGCTTTCCCCTTCCGAAGGGGGGGGAGAACGCTTAGATCCCTAAAAATACCCTGCAGTTCCCAATGACAGGGTACGTGGGGTGTGTGTGGTTTTTTTTTTTGTTTTTTTTTTTGCGTTGGGCAATTGCTAGGGAGGGTTGAGAATACCAACAGCGCATGTGCCGTGGAAAATTTTTTGCCCTGCTCCACTGAGCAGGCGCTGGTTCTTTGGGTCAGGGTTGGCGCAAGGCATATTGGGAACCATAGTTCCGATGCAAAGTAGGTCACACGTCTTGGCTCAGCTGAGAGCCTGAAGAAGTGGAGAGCGAAGGACTACAACTCCCAGGATACTGTGCGTTAGGTATAGCGAGGTGCGGGAGGCGGATTCCTAGTGGTTGTAGAAATTTCCTTGGCTGGGTTTTTGGAAATGTATCATCTTCTGTGAGCCTTGACTGCTGTGCTTAAAGTGAGGTGGGGGCCGGGAGAGAAAGGAGGCTGGGCTCCCAGCTGAGAGAGGCTGAGCTGCAGAACAGCCCCCGAATGTAGGTGTATTTTGTATGGGGTGGAGTTGAGAGGGGTGTGTCCTGCTCCTCTAATCAGCACCATCAAGAACGCTGTGTGATTGGTGATGGTGAATGTTTTTACAGAGACAACAGTAGATCATGCAAACCTTGGTTCTAGAATGTGTGTCCTTAGGGCTCACCCCTCCCCCGGCATATTATTACTTCTTTTTGTTTTGAAGGTTTACGTGCCTTAAAAATTTGGAGTAGAAAATAGATTACCTTTTACAGTGTTTGGGTGGAGGAGAGTGAGGATGGTTAAAGACCAGGGTGGTGTTTTAGTAGGGTGTGGCCTGCAAAGTAACAGGATAATCTTCTATCAGCGTGGCCTTGAATTTTTTTGTAAGCTGTTTCAACTGCGTGCACTTAATGAGGGGGCAGAATTGCAGACCTGTTTTCAGCGGGGTAATTACTCTTTATAAGTTGAAAAATAGACCTTGTTCCAGTTTGAAACTTGTCTTACAAGGTGACTGCCTAGTAGTCCCATAACAGGGAGGAATGGAGATATTCCACGTGTTTGTTTTCATCTAAAGAGCGCAGTCATTTTTTTCCTTCAAGCAAAAGGAGGGAGGGTCAACTTCCCGAGTACCTGCATTTCTGCAACCTAACATCTTTGATGAAACTGTGATCCTTTTTTGACTCCCCACCCCATTCCTCCCACCATGAAGTATTTGTTCAACTGATATGTAGAGGGTATTGGGGGGTGGCGAATATGCACATTTTTCTGTGGCTGGCATTATTTGCAAAGTATGCTATTATACTTTTTACCTTATTCATCAGCTTTAAGACCTTTGCAGCCTCTTACCTGTCCCAGAATGCCTCCTAGGTATGTAAAAGGAAATGTGTATTTTCCCTGCAGTTGTGCAGGTTCAGCTGCAACTGTTACATGGTTAGTATTCAACCTATAGGTTCTTGTATTGGCAATCCAGGGATTAAGGGATCATCATGTAATACATTTTGTTGTGTTAGGTGGGGAATAAGTGGTATCTCTGGCTCTCTTGAAATTGTCACTGACATTTGAAGACATTTGCCAAGGCCTGTTGTATGTAGTGATCCTGGTGCTTGCTTTTGTTTTGTTTAATCTTTTTTAATTGAAACTGCAGACACCACACTCTTGAGAATTCTCCATTTTATAAAAGAAAAAAGTACTCCATTTTTATAACAAATCTTGCAAGCTCGATACTAAATGTGTTGCTGCATTTTACTACTCTTCCCCCGTGCCTCCCACAGTAGTACTGTGTTCCTTTGTGGGGGAAGATGCAAGATTGCTGAGAAGCACTGAGGCTTTGTGCTGTTTTCGGGATATAAATTAAATCCATGGACTGTTTGGATTTTTTTGTAATTTTTTTTACCCCTTCTTCTGAAACATCTGGTGCTCTTCACTGTTAGAGGAGGAATACTGAGTTAAATGGGCCACTGATTGAGCCTGTCTGTCAGTTCCAGTGTGCCCAGGGTTGCTGAGGACCAGTAAGGCTGTTAGCAGTTTTTTATTAAAGATTTCTATGTCGATTCTCTTTGCAAGAAGACTTTTATTATTACCTCCTGTCCTTGTTCTGTTGAAGGGATGGATCTTTGTCAAATACAGGTTTTTCTGATCATTTATATTTTTTATATTTGTATACTGTCATTGTCTCTTATTTTTGGAATGTTCTTGAAAACATGCTTATTTCTCTGCAAAAGCTGTTACAAAAGTATGAAAACCAAGATCCACTAATATCACCTCTCTTAACTTCTGGTCTTTAATGTTCTGGATTGGAACGGTGACCCCACTCACCTCCAGTCTTACCAGGATTCCAGCGGACCATGCTGGATGCCTTTTTTTTAAATCTTAATAACAGAAGTTTGGTTTTATGCAATTTAGTTGGGATAACAAGCTAACTATGCATCTGTAATTTCAGCATGTACAGATTGAACCTCTCTAATCAGGAACTCTCTTGGTAGGCAAACTCCATAATCAACCATGATTTTAGTTAGTTGGATGACCACTTCTCAAGGGCATAGCCAAGTTTCTGTTGTTCCATAAAGTTTGTTTACAGCCACCAGTCCTGACTCCAGTACTGTTATTTAGCTGTCATTTACCCCTAAACCTCTTCTAAGGCCTGGTCTACACTAAGGAACAAAATTGATCCCAAATATGCAATTTTATGTATCGGGATGGACTTTGTTCCTTAGTTTATGTAGATTGGGGCTTTTCGGGCTCGTGCCGCCATTCCTTACTCCATGCCATAACATGGAGTACCAGGGTCGATGGCAGAGCCCAGAGAGGTGGCTGTTGCCCCATTTTCTCACGCACATGGCAAAATCGATCTTCTGGAGATCGATTGTAGTGCATCGAACCCCCTGTAGGTATAAGATGCCCTAAGAGCCCAGTAAGCAGCGGAAGTGTTGGTGATGCAGCTAGAAAATACTGACTTCCTGTGGTCCAGCAAATTCTCTCATCTGGCACTGGTCATGTCCCAAGGATGCTGGATTAGAGAAGTTCAACCTGTGTAGTGGTTCTCCTTTCCTTTGAAAGTCGTGGAAAGCCTCTGTCTCAAACTGTTCAGTCCCACCTGCACAGCAGCCTGAAAATGAATGACCTGTCCTAACTGGCCTTTCAGAAAGCTGCCTTGTATGGTTCTTCCTGGCATATTTCTATTTTATTTTAACTTAGTTGAGTTCCTGACCTGACAAACTTCTCATGGTCCAGTAACTCCTGAAATCCAAACCCCAAAGGCTCGTGGTGCCTTTTTGACTCTCAGCTGTCATTCATGTCCTCTACTCCCTTACTTCCATGCTTGGCTGACCCTGAAGTGGCTTATTTCTAGAACTCTGTAACTTCTTGTGGTAGTTGATTTTGTGGGATTTGCAGCTCCAACTGTCTGTTGTATTCCTGAAAATAACCCACCCTGAACGTAAGTTACCACTATAGTATCTTTTAATGTAGCATGCCATTTTTGTAATAATTTAAACTTCATTTAAAAACAAATTGTGCATGTCATCCTGCATGTTTATTCCCTGCCAGTCAGTCAGCTAGGGTAGGTAACTAGCCCTAACCAGTTTCCATTATTGCTTCTCTTGATCTAAACCGGGTGAGCAAACTTTTTATGTCAAGCCCTGCTTTTCATCCCTGCAATTAGCAAAGCCCCCTGCCCCAACCCATCTAATGTAATCCAAAGTGACAAATTTTGATTGTGTTCATATGGGGGGAAAAGAAAAACTTTTGGCATGTGTAAGGAAATAAGTCTGTAGAATATAAACACTTTATTAATCAGTTTCTAAATGTGAATGCGCACACACAAAAACAGTAATGCATTTCAACATATGTAATGAGATGGATGAACCTGAGACCCAGCAACCAATCATGCTGCATTCTCCCCCCCCCCCCCCCCCCCGCTGCCTTATGAAATTTCACACAATCCCCAAGGGGGCCCACCCCTCACTTTGCACATCCCTGTTCTTGGCCAGTGTTGTCTGGGTTTCCAGCTCTGTGGAGGAAGGCATGGATCCTAACTCTGTGCTTCGTACCAAAAAAGAAGAAAAATCTGTTTTGCCAGCAACGTAGATGGTTCAGGCTGACCACTTGAGAGCATCTTTTAAGCCCATGTTGCCAACATGGGGAATGTGGCATATGCATGTTAGTCTGAGCAGAGCCCACGGTAGTGAAGAACAGACTTGCCTGTGACTAAGCAGTCAATTAAACTGGCTGTGCCGCTTCCCCGCTGAGTGGAGCAGGAGACAATAGTCTGAGATCCTGTCCTTTCCCATCTCTTCTCTTTAAGGATATGACCCACCTATAGAATTCATTGGTACTTGGACAAACACCATTAATGTGGTGTCAAACTCTGGGTTTTCCTGCTTTCTCAGACCTCATCAGGGAGGAAAGGGGGATTAGCTCTGCTTTGGTACGTGAGTTAAAAGTTGCGTGGGCCTCCAGTCTGAGCAGTACTCTCCCATACACCCCTTGCGTCTGGCATAACGAGGGCTGGGAACTATGCACAACAGGTGTCTGCCAGTGTAGGTAAGGTGCACACCTCACACTATTCACCTCATTGAATTAAACTGAGTGAGTAAGGTGAGTGACTGAATGCAAGATGAACAGTGTGCTGCTTTGTGGAGACTGTAAAACTGGGCTACCAGGTAGTGTCTCACTGCCATCATACCCTCACCTCCCCACTTGTCCGTGAGACAGCAGGACCATCGAGTGCACATCTCTGTAAGCCCTCAGCAGCCACCTTCTTCCAGTAAAGTGATGATGGTGCTGTTCCTCAGCAGAGATGCTGGCGTTGCCCTGCACAGTTCAGGAGGAGTTGTGCACTCAGGATGCAGAAAGGCTTGTGATCCTGCCTGGAAGTGATTTCTTTTAATCAGAGGCACCTGGAGTGAAAGGAAATAAATGAGAGTTGAAGAAAGAGACACAATAAAATACATACTACCAGGCCACTGGTCTGATTAGCTTGCTATCCTGTCTTCATTGGTGATCAGTGCTGAATAACTTGAAAGAATGGCATCATGCATAGAATTTGATCTAGTACTCATTCCATTTAGTAGGGTGGAATTTCTTCCTGCCCTCCTCCCATAATCCATTTATGTCATGTAGAATGAGGATTGGGTGCACTTGTGTAGCTTTTATTCTAGGAAGTGTCATTGCAGATGCTGTTAATAGAAATGTCTGATTCCTAATTTAGACATTCTGAATGTGCTGTACCGTTTGCCTCAACAATATTGCAGTTTCCTTGCTCTTTTTTTCTCCCTTCATCCATCTTTCTTTTTCTTCTTTTGTAGGAATATTTTTGGAGCCAAATTTTGTGTATGTGTGTCTTTTGTCTCTTTCAATACACTGCCCTGACTTGCTTGCTGTGAAGGGAGTATGCATCTGGAGATCAAAGTTGCTCTGAACTTCATCATCTCGTACCTGTATAACAAGCTTCCCCGGAGGCGGGCAGACCTGTTTGGTGAAGAGCTAGAACGCCTGCTGAAGAAGAAATATGAGGGCCACTGGTATCCGGAAAAGCCTCTGAAGGGTTCTGGCTATCGCTGTGTCCACATTGGGGAAACAGTGGATCCAGTGGTGGAACTGGCAGCCAAGCGGAGCGGGCTGGCTGTAGAGGATGTGCGGGCCAATGTGCCTGAAGAACTAAGCGTCTGGATCGACCCTTTTGAGGTCTCCTACCAAATTGGCGAGAAAGGGTCTGTCAAGGTTCTGTATCTGGATGACAGTGAGGGCTGCGGTGCAGCTGAGCTGGACAAGGAGATCAAGAGCAGCTTCAACCCTGATGCCCAGGTGTTTGTCCCCATTGGTAGCCAGGACAACTCTCTGTCCAACTCGCCGTCTCCACCCTTCGGCCAGTCACCGAGCCCTACCTTCATCCCCCGCTCTGCCCAGCCCATCACCTTTACCACTGCCACCTTTGCCGCCACCAAGTTTGGCTCTACCAAAATGAAGAAGGGTGGGGGCGGGGGTGCAGGAGCTCAGCAGCAGCAGCAGAGGATGGCCAGGTCACCCACCAACAACCTGCTGAAGCACAAGGGCCTCTCCCTCTCTATGCATTCTCTGAACTTCATCGGGGGCGGGGGGAGTCAAGCTCCTCCGTCGCAGCTCTCCCCCAATGCCAAGGAGTTTGTTTACAGTGGTGGATCTTCCGGAGCCAGCGGTCTCTTCTTCAGTGGTGCCGCAAGCGAGAATCAGGGTGGCAGCATCCCACCAGCCTCCCAGTTCAACACTAGCGCTAGCAGTGGCAGTGGCTTTGACATGGCTCAGGTCTTCAACGGCAGCAGCAACAGTCTCTTCCTGGAGAAGTCTCCCTTTGTGGATGGACTCAGCTACAACCTGAACACCATACAGTATCCCAGCCAGTCATTCCAGCCTGTCGTCCTGGCCAACTGACCAGCAGGGATGAGAATATTTGGGAGAAACAAGAATTGAAGAAGAAAAAAAAAAAAAAAAAAAGGAAAAAGAAAAATGAAAGATAGAAATACACAAAAATTTGAAATCTTATAAATATAGCTTCTTGGAAAGAGACGACCCCTGAGTCATCGTGCTGTGCTGGGCAGCGCTCCTGAAGCACTGAATTGTTTTTTAACTCAATCCTCCTTGTTTTTTCCACCCACTTTTTTACTCCTGTAATGGGTTTGTTTGGTCCAGAAGTGGTAGAAACATAGGTCACTTTATGTTCCTGTCTCCCAACTTCCTCCTCAGAGCTGGGCTTCAGTACCTTGTTCTTTGGTGTAGAGATGGGCTTGTTCTGGGCATTCCCATACCTCTGGGTTCTAGGCTGCCTTGCTTGTGGGGGGTGCATTAGTTTGGGTTTCGATGCTAGTTTAGAGGGGCACAGTTTCATTGCATGCTTACCAGAGAATGGAATGGGGGCTGGCTTGCTTTCCATGTTTAGTCAGTCCCCCTTCTCCGCCTAGGAACAGATGGGGTGGATGTACTGAGTTCTCCTTACCTTGCATGCCGTGAAGTGCTATGCCCTTGTCATCCGAAACCTTTCAAAACTGCCAGAGTTGGTGACAGCCTGTCTCTTGGAGTAAGGTTCCCCCAGCCTCCTTTCCCTTGCCAGCTCCTAGCAATGGTGGGTAAGCTATGGCACTAATATGGAACAGCTGCTTCCAGCTACCTACCTTCTGTGCACACTCACCCAGAAACAAGTGCAAGAGTTAAAACTGCACAGCATTATACCCGTGAGTCCATTTCTGATTTCTTCTCCCTCCCCTTCCACATGGACAAAGGATCTTGTCTGAGCTGATCTCTTCACAGCCGTTGGAACCAGTGTCTGTTCAGTAGGGTTGCTATTTATAGACAAGCACTACAGTAGGTTTTCCCACTGCTGTCTAAAAGAAAGAAGAATTGGCCCTTACGTATTGCACTTGTATTGCCAGAGTTAGATATGCTGCCTCTCATGTGCTTGTCTCTCCCGACCCCCCAATATAAGTAGCATTCACTGTTGTTTCTTTGGAGCAGCCTCCAAATACTTTGCGTTCTCTTGCTGTCAGCTGACTTTGGTTACAGGCTGTGGGAGAGGCGGGTATTTCCTTCTGTGAAGAGGCAGCACAACTTTCTGGGGAGAGCAGTAGGCTGCATTACCTAGGCTGCTTTCCTGATTGGTAGCTTGAGGGATGTCACCTTCCATTTTATTCTTATATTTTTTTAATAAAAGCGTGACCAAACCCACTCAGCTTTCCTGGAAGGATAGGAGGGGGCAGGTGGCTTAATACAGAGGGGAATTCCCAGGATGGGCTAGTGTTAACTGATGGATCCAGCCAGAGGGAGACAGTCTAGAGGGGTCTTGCTGCAGAATAAGCACTAGTAATTTGCAAAGACTGATAATGTGGGGAGAACAAGTGGATAGATAGTCCAGGGCCTAAATGTATTGTTTCTCCCTCCTCATTACTGAGACTAACACAGAGCTAGGAATCCTAAAGCTGCTCCCTTGTTCCCCCCACTGCCCCCAGTAGAAAATGCTGGCGTAAGGGAAGGAATAGGAAGTAGTGACTTTTTGATAGGCTGCTTCTGTATCTTATGATTCCATAGCTTGCCTCCATGCTGTGTGGTGTTCCCTTTTCCTCTAAGATAGAGCAGCCTAGAACCTCCTCCTGGCCCCAGGGCTATCCTGGATTGAGCACTCTAGGTGGGAAGATGGCCTCCTGGGAGTCAGCTTTGGACTAGGAAGAGCGTGAGGAGGAAAGATCTGAAGTGGATACTTCTAGCTCTGAGGCCTTTTTAAAAAAAACAAACAAACTTTTTTTCATTGCAGCTGTGTCTGATGTTTGTTTTTTAACTAGACTCACCCTGAGTATTTCTTCAAGTAAGGGGTAAGATCCGGTTTACTTTCCCAAGACTTCGCTGTCGGTGGAAATAGGCTTTGAGCTCCCATTTCTCCCCACTCCCTAAAAACCCTGAGTTGATGACACTCCAGCCCTCTTCTGCGTGTGCGTGTTGGGGAGTTAGCCTTGCTTGGGTTACAGGACTACACTGCCACAACAGACAGCACCCTGGTCTCCAGAGGGATGTTTCTAAATCCATCCCACTGTTCCATTAACGGGAATGGCACTCTTGGGTTGAATCCCACCACACCATTTCCCAAAGCAGGCTGCTTCACGCTGTGATTAACTGGCAGGTGGGTGGGAAGCCAGGGTGGCCGCTACTAAGCAGTCTGTATGAAACCTGCGGGGTTGAAGATGGAAAGCCTAGAGACACTTTGGATCTGTTTAGTTGATCCTCTTTCCCACCAACTTTACCACTGCCATCCAGTCCTTTCCCCTTTGAGTATACTGTAGACTGCCAGACTATTGCACTGGATTAAATAACTCTCTTCATCTCAGGGGACCGGCTGGCATCCCAGCCCAGTTTCCTTTGTTGCTTCCACCCCACTCATCCTCAAAATGCTGCCATCAGTCATTGCCTGTGTGGGATTGTGTACCCTCTTATGGCATAGGAAGTGGGGGAAAAGATGGACTATCACCAGCCACCTGCTACATGTGTGAAGCTTTGACGCTGCTTTAACCTGCTTATACATATTGTAACTGCTTTAAAATTAGTGTCGCAAATATGAGGAGGGAAAGGGGAGGGACCAACCTCTTTGTATCCTAAAGGAAAAAAAAATGTGCTTCAGAAGCGTTTCTCCAGCACTGGTGGCAATTAAACTAATGGCCTTTTTTGGTCTTGTCTTGGATTTAGGCGTTCAGCTTCAATTTTATTTTTTAAAACCTGCACTAATTAACCTGGTTTCTTAGGAAAAGAGCAAGCGAGAGTTTTTTTTAACTTTTATTTTTTATGGGTTTGTGTTTTTTTTGTTGATGTCTGTTTGTATTGAATAATTTGCTACATTTGTAAAATGTAAGAGGTATATATAATATATGTATATTTCTAACGTAAAAATGTAATTTTTTCTTTGAGATTTTTTCTTAAAAAGAGGAAAGAAAAATATTTTTTCAGGAAAAAAAACTTTAAAAAAAAAAAACGCAGTGAAAATTCCTTTCTCCACACCCCAGCTCCCTCCTGTCTCCTCCTCAACCCCTTGTGAAGAAAGAATCAACAGCTGTGTGATCCTGGAGACCAAGAGAAAATGCGTGAACATGAAGGACAAAATTATGTACGTTTCGTAACATAGAGTGCCTATGTTTGTTGTGTTTGTTTTTTTCATGAGAAGGGGTCTACTGAGAGAGGGGGGCCGGGGGCTGCTGACTTTTTCTTTAGCGAAGGAGGAATACAATCAGAGTTTTGTATTCAGACTGTTGTGCAATATTTTGGAACGGGACATTGGCATGTCTAGAGATTTAGTTAAAAACAAAACAAAAAGTTGATCAAATCTGTACAGTTTCTATTGTTCCAGATTTTTTTAAGTTTGTATTAAAAGCATGATACATAATAGCTTCTCGTCCTGTGTTTTGCACTCAAGTTGGGGAGACTCAGAGTGGGAGACCTTGCTTTCTGGCCTGATAGACAGCAAAATCATCATGGTATTAACGCCCTCCTAGAAAGCCATCTCAGCCACTCTTCCACCTCATGTTGCATTGTGTAAAAGCTCTGGCTCATCTAGTCTGGTACCCTTCTCCACATAAACCCACAGGCCTGTACTCTGGTTTCCCTTCGCAACCAGTGGAGTGATGGATGCTACAGAGGACAATGTAAAAGTCCAGTAAGGTGCCTTACTGTGCAATACAGCAAAAGAGACTTCAGGAAGGCAGCCTTTCTGATGGATAGCAGCAGTGAAGGGGCTTCCACATCTTGTGAATCTCAGTGCCACAACACTGAGCACTAATGAACAGCAAAAGGAGGTACCTCTCACAGCTGAAAGGGGCTGAAAACTAAGCTGCCTCTAGTCCTTGGGGCCCCTTCTCTCACTCAAATTTTGGATTTCTCCTAGTGAATCAATATCCCATCAGTATTGACATTTCTGAAAAATACAGGCTCTCCCCTGACTGATCTAGTCTGGAAGTACGTGTGTGGCCTGCAGCCATATCATGATGAGTTGTAATCTGCCCTGGTTTCCTAAACTCAACAGGCCCAGCCCTGATCACATTTCCCGGGAAAGCCTTCAACAATGAACTTTGGTTGTTGCAGGGAATGGTGGTATAGATGTGCCCCAGCATGCACCATTGGAGACTTTTAGGTGAGAAGTAAAGCCGGTTGGTCTAGCACCCAAAATGTTCCTCTAAGTATGAGTGAAGAAAGTTTCTCTGAAGCTAAGGGCTTAATCTAGTCTTCATCTCACCCTGTAAGCTTGTTCAGGAGCCTCTGGCATTTCTCCTAGCAGTTTGGGTCTGATTCAGGGAGGGAGATAATAATGTCCTGCTTACTGCACACCCACCCTGCCAAGTTCTGGTCGAGTTCAGTATAAAGTGGGATTGTAGAATGTTGAAACTTCCTCTCTGCTATGGAAAGGAGGAACTGAGTTGATCCCTGGATATTTTGTGCATCGTTTTCATTGCAAAAAGCTGCATGATAGGCTATTGTGGCAGCTTGAATCTGTTGGATACGTAATGGGGCAAGTGGAAACAGTCCATCACCTGAGTTTACCAAAACCTAATTACTCTTCCTCTCCTCTGCACTGCTTAGGAACAGTGTTCACTGTAATCTGCGTGCTAAGGCAGCTGCTCAGGAGGGATTCAGGTGCTATCCAGCTGATTAGCAGCACACCCACAGAGGGCAGCCCGTGTTTCTACTGCTGGTGCACATCCAGTTGTGCCTCAGTAAACATAACATTTATTCCACCCAGGAATGGGAAAAAATAGAGGGAACCTTGACAGGTTCTGTTAGTCCCGTTCAAGGGCTCATGCAGAGTGACCCCTCCCTCAAGAAGCTACTGGAAGCTGTTAGTTCCAGCTCCTGCTAGGATCAATTTCCACAAATCTGGCTGCCTGAGTTTCTGGCTAAGCTCCGATGCCAGGCAAAAAAATTGTGGGGCTCTCTGCACTGTGGAAATTGGGGCCTCTCCATACTTCTGATAGGGGATTATGGGGGGTGGATAAGTGCCAGATTTGGCCTAGCTTCCCCTCTATCATGATGAGCACAGCTGTGAGGGGCAGTGCTGGCTGGCTTGTAGCACTTCAGTGCCACTCAGGTTTGTTTTGGGTTTTCCCTTGTGGTGGGTGGAGGCCCTGTAAAAGTGCATGTTTTCTGCTGATTGTTTGTTACCATAGAAGTTGAGTGTCTTTCTCCCTCCGCCTGGATACCATGGGACCAAGGCAGTAACAAGAGTCTGGGTGCTTTTGTGTGTCTGTCTGAGCCTTGTCATGTGTACAATATGTCAAAGTTGTCATTAGACAGGTTTCCTTTGTGTTTGGTTTGCTGAGTGGGGCTGAGCAAAGGTGGTTCCCATGACGTCTGGAGAATAAGATGGTGATGGGGAGGCAGTGATGCAGAGGCAGGAGATAGAGCCTTTCACCTCTATGCCACAGGATCGAACAGAGCCTGAAGCTGGCTGAGGCTGAATGTAGTTGACCACTTCTAGCCCTTGGGGGAGAAGAGCTTGTATCAGCCATGCTCCTAATGAGATAAACAACAAGCAGTCCTGTGGCACCTTATAGACTAACAGATACTTTGGAGCGTAAGCTTTTGTGGGCAAAGACCCGCTTTGTCAGATGAAGCAGGTCTTTGTCCACGGAAGCTTATGCTCCAAAATACTTGTTAGTCGATAAGGTGCCAGAGGACTTCTTGTTGTTTTTGAAGATACAGACTTAACTCGGCTGCCTCTCTGATCCTAATGAGACGGGGGCAAACTGGTTGTTTCAGCAGTGAGGCCAAGGCCTGAATGATGTGGGGAGAACGAACTCTCCACCCTGCCCTACTTGCAGTTCCTCTGGGTCAGGTTGAGGTGCAGTGCTAGGAGGCAGTACATGGTATACCGCACATACTGTGTTAGAGAACGTCATCGTTCCTCACATCCTTTCAGATGGACACCTCTCTGAGGTACTAAAAAGACAGTTTGAGTGCAGTGATCACCTGACCAAGCCCATGCTTCCTAGCTGGAGGGAATAACTACCTGGAGTTTGCCCCCACATGAGTTGGTAACTTAGCAACAGTCTCCGAGGGGTAACTGTGTTCCTCTGTAGCATCATAAAAACCAAGCAGTCCTTTGGCACCTTAAAGACTAACATTTATATATTAGGTAATGAGCCTCAATGGGTAAGACTGATGAGCCTGAGGAAGTGGGTCTTGCCCCTGAAAGCTCATCCCCCTCATAAATATATTTGTTAGTCTTTAAGGTGCTTCAGGACTGCTTGTAACTTAGCCAAGATCCCCAGATGCAATACTCTGGTAACCCAGTGGGAATAGCAGCAAGATGGGCCACGCCTGCTGAAATCACTGGGTAGTTTCTCTAAAGCCTGAGTGCAGGGTGATGGGGAGACAGTAATCTCTGGGGACTCCATTAGCCGGAGGGAGCTTGTGGCCTGAGTCATCCCGAAGGAGGGATCCCACCTGAACAGAGGCAACAGCTTCAGTTGAACACATCGAGCTTCCCACCTGTCTCTATCAGCTTCTGGCAGCAGCACTTTCTGACAGGTTGGCTGCAGGGCAAGGAGGAGGAAAGCCGGTGTCTCATGGGTGTGAAAGTCAGGCCGGGCTAGAGTAGCACTTGGAATTTTGCTGAGCAGAGGAGCACAGGGCAGCTGGGCTGGGCTTGCTCTGCAAGAAAGGAGCATATGCCAGCCGTGCAGCCTCTCAGCTCTTCTCCTGATTGGCTTCACATAACAGGGACAGGGCTGGCAGCAGGCACTGTCCCAGTGCTCCTGCCCTTGCCAAGGTGCTTGAGCTCTAATATGGAAAACAGAAGAAGAGCTTGTAACCTACTCTGTCCTTGGCCTCTTTAGAGATTCTTGTGTGTCTGCCTGACATCACAAGGGACCGCACTGGGGACACCTGCTCCCCTCTGGGGCATAGCTGGTAACTATTCATCATTTCAGGCTGGGAGCTCAGTTGGAACTGGTTGGCCAGAGGAGAGGCTGAATAGCCTGGGTGTCCTGCCAAGCCCTGTTCCTCTCCTGAGTTGCTGCCTCACTGGGTTTGAAAACGAGAGTCCTCCATTGGATTCAAATTACCACTTGCCCTCTGAGCTCTTTCCTCACCCCTGCCCTCGGTGCGCTGCTGTTCGTAGACCCAAATCCTCAGAGGACTACCTGAGCGCTCTGTCCTTGCCTGTTCCTTCCTGGCTGCTGAGCCCCAGGGTGGTTTGTGAAGCCGGAGTACAATCTCAAGAACGGTGGAAAAGTTTGGCCCTACTTAGCAACGTGTAAAAACTTTTGCTGGGTCAATGCATGCAGCTTTTCCCCGTCCCTCTAGGCAGGCTCTAATTCAAACAGTGCATGGACCAGGGTCACCCTGACCACTGCCCCTGCCACTTATGGGGCTACCTGTTCACTAACCTCACCCCAGGCACACACCCCGTGATGGTAATGATTTCCCCACAAGAAACCTTTGATGTTTGTTGAAACTGGAAACTGGACTTTGTCCTGACTACACAGTATAGTGCTGTGCTCGGATAAACGCTGCTGCTGCTTATTAAGCATTATTACTGCTATTGCTGATCCGGCCCGGGGTGTGTGTAACACAGGGGCAGACTCGGGCATGTCTGTAGCCTGCAGCAAAGGAGGCTCACTATGGTGCCAGTGTGGAGGAAGACACGTATTACAGCCTGACTCTGAAAAGTGCTGAACGGCTGCCGTGCTCCTTGCCTTCAGCGAGCATGGCACTCCACACCTCCGACACGCAGGCCTTTGTGGGGAGAGCTCCATCCTGGTTTTACTTTGCCATCAAGGGGGGAATTAATTCCCTCTTCTGGGGAAGCGGGAGGGGGCAAACAGAAAGTCCCTGTGCTCTGCTGGAGTTTATGCAACGCTATGGCCAGGGGAATTTGTTTTTCAGTTGAGTGGTTTTATTTTTGTTGGCAGCACCCGAGGTGGCACTGCCCTGCCGTTCATGCTGCAGGAGGCACTGCCATCACTTTCCCAGCCATGTGTGCTGCGCAGGGAGGGTAAAGCAAGGACAACGTTTTCAGCTAAAAGGAATCAACGATCAATAGCCTGGAGAGGACAGGTTTGGCTTTCTTTGAGAAATCCAAGCTAATATTTTTAAGATGCAGCATGCACGTTGGTGTGGCTGGCTGAGGCAGCTGCAGGAAAGGAGTGGTTCCCCCTACAATGTTATTCTGTCTTCATGTGAAATTCTTCAGTCTTGAATAGTGCAAATCAATGTTCCAACAGCAGCTTTAACTTTTGCATTTCCTGCCATTCGTGTCTTCAGCTGTGCTGCTGTATGTTGCATTAATACAGGTTTTGGGAGATCACTCGTGTTTAAGCAGGAGGGATCAGGGGGACTCATGGCAGTACACCATGCCCTCTTTGCATCCTTCACACCAGTAAATTCTATAGTTCATCTCTCTCCACAGCAACTGACAACTTTAGGGAAGCATCTTAGAGCAGCATCTCTCCCCCGGCTTCCCTGTTCTCATACAGTGCTTGCTCCATGGATGCGCTGGGTGACCAGCTGTCCTGTTTTAGCCCGGACGGTCCCTTTTTTCAGCTCCCTGGAGAGAGCCCTGACTTTTTTAAAAAACAGGCTAATCGTCCCGTATGTTGCAAGCAGAGACCCTCCTTGTAAAGAGACAGCTCCTTAAGGCAGCAGGGGCTGTCTGTTTAAAGAGCTGTCTGCAGGAGGCTGGTAGTTTCTTTAGGTAGATTATTTAAACACGCTGTTACCAGCAGCCCCAGGGGCGACGGTGGGCGGGGAGAGGTGGAGGAGGAGGGGCAGAGCCAGGCTGCATGGCTGCCATGCACTCTGCTCACACTGCCTGAGAAAGACCGAGGAGGCTGTGTCTCAGATACTTCTTCCCACACACGCTGCTGGCAGGAAATAGGGTTGGGAGAGGGAGGGCAGAGCCCTATGGCAGGGAACAGGGGGCAGCCACCCAGGGGAAAGTGGGTACAGCTGCTGGAGAGTTGCATTTAGCTTGGTAGCCCACAGGCAGCACAAATAGGCACGTCTCTAGGGTAAAGGGCAGCTGGGCCCAGGCCAGGAGTTAGATGGGGGGGTTCCTGGGTCTGGAGGAGTCCAATGAAGGGTGGGGGACAGGGCTCAGGAAGGAGCAGGACAGGAAGAAGGGGACAAGGAAGGTGAATCATGGAGGAGGGCTGGTGGGGCTGGATTAACTCTTTTGGAGGCCAGGGCTGTTAGACTTTGTGGGGCCTCTTCAGATCTGGGGTGAGCACAAAAATCATGGGTTCAGAATATGGGACAGAAGGCCAGGGCATGAGATGGGGTGAGAGTGCTCCAGCCAGGAGTCCATGCTCTGAGGTAGAGACTGGGATGAAGGGTCTGGGATGCAGCAGGAGGGGCTCCAGGATGAGGCCCAAGGGGTTTGGAGTGTGGGAGGGGGCTCAGCCTGGCCCACTGATGGATGGGGGCCAAAGGAGTAAGTGCCCAGGACCCCAGATAATTTAAAATGGCCTGAGAGCCCCAGACCCTTTTCAATTGTTCAAACAGATGGAATTCCCCTTTGGGGAAACTAACCTTCCTTCCTCTGCTCCATTTGTTCTGCCTGTGCCTTCCCTCAAAGACCAAACCACACCCCTCCCCACCTTCTGGGAGGAGGTGGACAGAGGTGAGGTGACGGGAAAAATAGGGTGAGGGTAGGGAGTTTGGCTGCTCCACTTTGCATAGGTGCATAGGGAAAGAATTCTGTTTAAAACGCAATTATTGAGGAGTTTTGTCACTATCTGATCAATAATTAAAAAAATATATCCTGTGTTACTTCACTATTTAGTGCATGTGACTTCCATTAAGTTTAAACATTGGTTTGGGGAAGGGTATTTGAACCATTAAGCTGCAACCTAATGTATACCTTAAAGCAGCCTTAATCTGGCTTTGCCCTGGAGAACGAGTGAACTAGCTAGGCTAGGACTGCAGAGGGGGGAGAGTCTCGGGGAGGTAGCCACTTAGTCTGTATCTTCACAAAACAAAATGCAGTCCTGTAGCACCTTAAAGACTACCAGTATTCTTATTAGGTTATGAGCTTTTATGGGACAGACCCAGTTCTTGGAAGCGGTGGCTCACAGGCAGCAACTAGGAAACAAAGAGGCGCCATGTGGCCTGGGCATCTCTGGAGTGCAGAGGGGCAGCTGGGCCTAGTGGTTAGATAGGAGGTCAAGTCACTGTTTGGGAGATAAACCCATGATGGGAGATGGCAGGAGGGTGCATCAGGGGAAGGGAAGAAGGTTTCCAAGTCTTTCAGGGCTGTACCTCTCATGGGGACTTATAAGTTACAAGCTCTGAAAATCCTGTTTCCAGAGTGAGGTATGAGAACGTAGGTCTGTTGTGCACAGACTGGTGGCAGGTTGGAAGGTTTGGCCATGGGCTTGGATGGGAGGTATGTGGTGTGCATGTGTGGCTATTAGAAGTTAGGCTGTGCTGTACCGAATACATTGAGGTATTAGAAGGTATCAGGTGTAGAATAAGATATTGTTTTGCTTTGAAAGCTAAGGGTTTATCTGTCCTAAATCCACTGACTCCAGTGAAATTAAATGAGGGGAAGGGAACTGGCCTAAGTAGGTTTTTTTTTTTGGTTGTTTTGTTTTTTTAAATACCGCTGAAAAAATCTCAAATGGCTCACGTAGTTCCAGAACCCAACCCCAGGGCTCCTCCCTGCCCTCCTGCACACACACCCAGCCCTGATTTCCAGCAGCTCACTCACATACCCCAGCCCTCCCCTGTATAACCCCAGGCTCCTGCACCTCTCACTCTCTGGAGGACAGCAAGAAGAGGACAAGGCAGACATTCTCACAGAGCAACAACCACTCCTTTGTAGGTATAGATTTTTAATTTGTACCTATTTTTGTTACAGTAACGCAGTCTATGGTTTAAATGGGGGCTCAGTCAACTTACTGTTATTTTGAATGTTGGTACTGCACAGTTCTCATGGATTGCCACTGAACTCGCTTAACTCCAAGCAATTCAGCAGGTGTCCCGTATTTCACTTAGGGAAATATCGTGACTCTATGGATGCAGTAAGAACTTAGCTGCGGCTTTATGGAGTAAAGGTGGCAATTCTGAAAGCGAATGGGAAAAACAGCAAGTGTTTTCTGCAGTAAGATTAATACAGACACACAGGCAGGAGCACTCAGCACTGTCAGTGCTCTGCAAATGTTGTGTTGCAGCACACTGATGTGCCACAAAGCAGCACTCACTGCGCCTCAGAGCCATGTGTTGGGAGTGCCGTCCTCCGCTCTGCGCACACACCCCACCACTGGGGGGGAGAAGCGTGTGGCAGCAGCGGTGGCTCTGGAGTGGTGGTGGTGGCTCTGGTGAGTCACCGGCATCGAGTTAGCACAGGTGCGGGGGCCGGGGGGTGCCTGGCTCTGGAGGAGGTGGGGGGAGATTGGGTTAGAGGAGGGGGATGGGGGTGCCTCACTCTGGGGATGGGAGAGGGCATTGGGTTATACATATCAGGTGTGCTGTAAAAGGCTAACAAGCGCTGAAGTGTGCCAGGAGGTGATAAAGGTGCTGAGCGCTGTTCTAAGTCACCCTATGCCACGCCCCAGCTAGGAGAGTGAGTGACAGTGCAGTCGGCCAGTGAAACAACAGAGAAGCCTTTCCAGAATACTCTGGGGTTGGAATGGTTGGCCGGTTACCTAGTGAGCGGGGCGAATGGAACTGATCAGCGCAGGGGGAGCGCAGTCTCCTGCTGACCGGTGAATTCAGTCCTGGTGAAAGGCTGAGAGGTGTGGTGACTGTAGGGGTGTCAGTGTATTCCTCCCACCAGACAGGTACACAATGGCGGTGTTGCTGCTGTGTGCTTTCCGCTTTTTGGAGCGCTGCCTGTGCTTCCCAAAGCAACCAGTAGACGGAAACAGGTGTCATGCGTCGCCCCTCTTTTTCCAGCTCATCCTGTGGCAGGTATCTCGAGTAGGGCTGATCCTAATCGGTGTCCTGGAGAATAACTAAATGAGCCTCCATGAAACATGTTGGAGGGAAGAGGACTGGAGTAGGATCTTAGGCAGGAAAGGTTGGAGAGAACAGAAAGAGCATATCAAACATGAGCTGGTAGCATCCAGACAGCGCATTCCTGAGACCCAAACAGAGGGATCCAGTCTGGAAAGCAAAACAGCCTCGTTACAAGAACAATTGCCCTTGGCATTACCACTAAAATTACAGCCCCCTTTACCTGTAGACAGACAGAACAGAAAGTTCCTAACTGTCCAAAACTCCAAGCAAGGAGCTCACGGGGCCCAGACATTACATTAGATCCTAAAGCACAGCACTGAACATGTCCAGGAAGCCCTGCCAAAATGACTCCACCTCATCCTCCAGTCTGGACACTTGGGCATACAGTTGAATCCACCCAGTGTTAGCACCGATTAGAAAAATAATATTTTTTAAACTACAGACATTTTTACCATTTCTTTCCTTAAGGGAAAATGCCTTTTCCAATCAAGCAAAGTTTTATGGGAAATGTTTGATCAACTCCGCCCAATGCGCAGAGGATGAGCTACCCTCACACACAGTTACAGAGGTGTTTGGAGAAACACCAGCTAGCCATCTGTAGTACATTTGGTAAAGAATAATTCAGTATCAGAACCACAACAAAATAATCCAGGAAAGTCAAACTGGCTCCTTCCTTGAGAAACAAACCACTGAACATATCTTGATCATACAGGTGCTCGTCAACTAACATGCAAAAATAGTAAAAGGAAAAACCCCAAAACCATGGAGCAGGGGAAGTGCTTCGTCTGCCTTGCAGAAAAGCTTTTGGCACTCAGCTGTGAATCCTAAACTGCCATGAAATGGAACTGGTGTCATGATATGTGAGCTAATTGTCCATCAAGTCTACAATGCAAGTAAGCATAACTGCCCACAGGCAGACTTAAACCTGGGACCTCAGTGCAGGCACCTCTACAGCTTGAGCTAAAGGCCAGCTGGCTCTCAGTTTAGGCTGTAGAGGACACTTACTCTTGCTCTGTGAAGTGGTCTCAGTACCACTACATGGGACAGTTAACCGCACATAGGTGTGTGGGTTATGTAAGCAAGGTGTGAACAGAGTTCTCAAACAAGAAGAGGGAGTCAATTGACATGCATAACCTCATCTTGATTCTTTCCAATATATAAACCTGTGACTTGGAAATCTTACTGGAAATATTTCCAAGACTTCCACTGAGAGAAAATGCCTACTGTATTGTCAATGACCTAGTCGTAGTAGCACCTAGGCAACATGGTCCCCCAGGAAATTTACACCTGCTAGAAATCTACTTCATTACAAATTATCTTGGAAAAAACTAAATTCACAGTGTGTCAAAAAATGTCCCCAAATGACCAAAACCAACTAACATTTTACTGCAGACAGGGAAGTCGAATCCTAAATTATACATATCTGGGCCTGATAATACATGCATCAAAGAGATTTAGAGTGGCTACAGAAGTATTAGAAGGGGGAAAAAAACTCCTGCAGGTCTTGACTGCAATAAAGGATCTGCTAGTTTGCTACACTCCTCCAAGAAAATTACTGCTAAAACACATGACCATCTAATTCAGTCCATCATGCTCTGTAGAATTGAAGCCTGGGTCCAGTTTTAACAGCCAATAGCACCATTAGGACCAAATCCCAGCAGGACCCCATACACATGTAGTCTAGCAAACAAATATCCAGGACCACCACCAACAATAACTATAGCACAGAACGGACTGAATCCCTGCTGCTAATCAACACACAAAAAAAGAACATCAATTTCTGGGTCTCTCTCTGCCAGAGTGGGGGGAAGTGAAAACAAAACCCTCCTCCACAAAGCACTATGGGAGCAGAAATTAAACTCAAATAGAAGCATGAGCCACTCCTGTGTGTCATCATTTCTTCAGCCCTCTCACTCTAGTCTCTGACCTCTTGGAGCGAGCAGCCCCACCTGAAACTGAAAAATGCTCAGGAAGTTAAACCAGTACTTCAACTACTACTATCCTGATTCCCAGTCACAGGGAAGAGCAAACCCAAAGCAGTGAGCTACTGCTGTAGATTCCTGCCCAGAGGTATCACACCAACAGAGAGCTTCACCCTGCTGACGTGCTAAGGAAAGGCACCCTCGGCAAATACAGCCTCAGTGAGATTATGGAGGAGCAAGAGTGCAACCTAGGCAACAGTGGAGAGGCTGAGATAAAGAGACATACTCAATTCCAGCATCCAAAATACAAAGGAGCATAAGAAAGATAAGTCCTCAGAGGCTGAGGACATCTCTAAAAGCAATGGAGAGCCTGTGAAAAACCCAAGGACGCAGAGAGAGGCCAGAGGTGGTGTCACACTCTAGCAGCTGGCTACCTGCCCAGGAATGAGCACTGAGAGCAAATGGAGACCAGGGATCAAAGCCCAAACACAGCGTCCAGGGCAAAGGGTGCTTTCCTGAGGAGTCTGTCTCTCCTAGGCACTGGCACCATTCGTGCAGCTCGTCCTGCCGAGAAGGTTTTAAGGAACAGAAGTGGAATTGCTGGAGGGATGCGTGTGTGGGTGCGAGAGAGAGAGAGAGTGCTCACACCCACGGAGCAATGGCTGAATGGGAGGGACTGCATTGCCATAAGGGGGTGAAGGGAGAGACTAATGAAGTGTGTGGCCATGAGGGAGGGGAGAAGAGGGGAGGGAGTGTGTGGCCCTAGGGGGAGGGAGGGGAATGTGTGGCTGGGGGTGGGTGAGAAGGGGAGAGGAGGGAGTGTGTGGCCATGGTAGGTGGGTAGGAGAAGGAGTGTGTGGCCATCGGGTTGGGGAGGGTAGGGACTATGTGGCAGTGAAGGGAGGGAAGGAGACGAGAGGGAGTGTGTGGCTGTTGGGGGAGGGGGGAAGGGAAGGAGACAGCAGGGGGTGTTTGACTGGGGGGGAGCGAGTGTGTGGGCCTGGGTGGGGGATTGAGAGAAGAGGGACATGGAGGGGAGGGAGGGTGTGGGCCCGGGGATGGGATTATTAGGGCGAGAGGGGCGCTGAGACTGTGGCGTTCTGCAGCCAGGGAAGGGGGAATCTCTCTCCCAAAATTAGCAGGTGACATCAGGTGCCAGGGCAGCCTTCCAATCAGTTTGGAAAAGGAAAAAGAAGGCTGCGAGTTTGATGAGTACAATCCCTGGCCTGCTTCTCCTGTCCCTTGGAACAGGCCTATAAATAGACTGTTCTATTCTGGCCCCCTTGACGTCAGAGTCCCAGCTCCTTACCTCTGCTCTGGGCTCCAGGAGCCTGCAGGCAGAGCCCTGCGCTGGAGCCTGCTGCACAGATTAACCCTTCCCCTGCCACCCGCTCGCTGACGTGCATGGCCCACGCATTAATCCTTTGGCTTCTGCCCCGCTCGGGCTTCTTGCTCCATGCATTGACCCTTCGTGCCCCATGCTCATCTGTGCTGCTGTCCAAGTGGCTGAGTGAGAGAGGGGCTCTCACAGACACCAAAGAGGTGGCTATTAAACCTTTCCTATGCCTTGCAAGCTGCTTACACCTACAAGGGGATGGATGCTGACTCTCCAGCATCCCTCAACAGGGGCCAGTCAGGATAACAGAGACCTGGCTTCCAAGCTGAGCCCATCACAGGCACCTCTGTCCTGCCCAGTGACTAACTCTCAGCTGTCAACACCCTCCTCTGCACTCCAGAGACAGCAGCTTCCCCAGAGACTCCCCCTGCTACCGTGAAACCCTCCAAGTCAAATGTGAGTTCACAGCTCAGTGCCCCATTTGGTTTGTTTTCTGTGCCCCAGACCCTATACACCAATATGCAAATCGCCGGTAATAACACAGGTTTCTGAGTAACCATATGCTTCCCCACAGAACATCACTACTCACAGCTCAGACCTGTCCCTCTTTGGGAGCACAGAATGGGAGACTCCACTGCTTTCTGGTTAGAAGGGGGAAGGTTCCTCTAACAGAGGGGGAGGGTAGCTTGGTGGTTTGTGCACTGCCCTGCTAAACCCAGGGTCTTCAGTTCAATCCTTAAGGAGGCCATTTAGAGGTCTGAGGCAAATAGATTTAAGGAAAGAAATGGTGCTTGGTCCTGCTAAGAGAGCAGGGGACTGGCCTCAATAACCTCCCAAGGTCTCTTCCAGCTCTACAAGATGCACATGCAACCTTTTTCCACCCACATACAGATTTCTTCTCTCCATGGGTGGAATAAATTTTATGCGCACCAAGCAATGTGTGAATATGTACCACCAAGAGAGACACAAAATCTAGCTGTGGGTGCTCTGCTAGTCAGTCGGGCAGCATTTGAATTTCTCCTGAGTGGGCACACAAGTGCACAGCTGACCTGGAACCCTGATATGGGACCTCTGAGGTTGAAAAGCATGAAGTCACAGCACCCAGAGGAGGTGGTCTGTCCTCTTCTTGATCCTCATCCAAACCAGAACCCCAGCCCACACCCCAGGCCTGGCCAGGAGAAGAATTCTCCTCAGAGCGGATGATTGGGTTCACTCATGGACAAGGCTGTGAGAGCCAAGTCTGCATTGTTTTAGCATGGAGGGGAAAACCAGTAAACCCCAGATCCCAGGTTTTGTAACTTTAGCCCATAGAAAGAAAGGTGACGGTCCGTCTGAGTGCTTCAGTCCGTCCCCATTTATCGTCACCAGACTATTGGGGGAGCTCCAGACCAGGTTCTGGATCACTTACCTTGTCCTTCAGCGATAGCAGGGGCAGGGAACCCCTGGTGCCTGGCCTGGATCCAGACTGCAGCTTCTCCGGATCCAGACCCCGAGGCTCGGCACGCCCCTCCACAGACTCTGGCCCACAGTGGGGTGGAGGGTTTGGAGCCCTGAGCCTCGTGGGCCGGATCAGGCAAGCAGCTGTCTGGATCCAGTCTCTGCTGAGGGCCAGGGGGCAGGAAACAGCTCCAGGTCCTGCTGCCACTCACAGCCATTCCTCCAGGTGGGGGAAGGGAGGAGGTGTAACAGAGGCCTTGGCAGAACTGCCCAGAGGCCTCATCCCGCTGCTCTAATTGGCTGGAATTCTGGCCAATCAGGGCAGGAGAGGGTGGTGCCTGGGAGCGGGGGTCGGGGCGGGGCACAAAACCCTGTGTATCTGGGGTTGGGGTGAGCAGGTAAGTGCACCCTCCAACACCCAGACCCTGTACCCCTCAACTACCCCTGCACCCCCCCATCCAGACCCCCACTCCCACCCCCTTCCTGCACCCACCCTCCCAGACCTCCCGTCCCCACCCTGACCCTTCCCAGACCCCTCAACCTGCTTGCACTCTCTCCCACCTAGATCCCCATCCCAACCCTGCACCTCCCTGCCGCCCAGACCCCATAGCCCTGGCCCCCACGCAGCTGGGACCACATCAGTGAGGGGTTGTTTGGTTTCTTTGCGGCTCACACAGGTGGCCCACAGCTAGAGTTGCCGGATGTCCTCCACAAAACATTCAACATGCGCATCTCTCCCGTTAGCACGATTGGAGGGGGACCCCAGAACCTCCAGCCCCAGGCAGCCGCTGAGGTGTGGGTGGGGAGGAGATCCCCCTGTCAAAAGGGAACAGAGCTGGCAGCAGCCAGCTCTTTCCCTGAGTGCCACCATGTGGGGGGGGCTCCAGCCACTGCTGTGTGCCCCAGCTCCAGCCTCTGCCACAGCTCCAGGCTCCAGCCTTCCCTGCAGCCCCCGGCTCCAGCCACCGCCACGCGCCCCAGTTCCAGCCACTGCAGCCAGAGCTCCAACCCCTCCCTCCCCACGCACTGGCCCCAAACACCACAGACCTGGCTCCGGCCCCCATGGACCCAGCTCAACTTCAACCCCCGGTGCCCCTGCAGCCCTAACCGCCCCCAGGCTTAACCTCCCTGTCCCCCTGCCACACCCCAACCCACCACCCAAGGCCCCAATTTACGTGAATTTCAAGGTACATGAGGTCTGCGTGGAACTCAGCTCTCACGTATCTTGGGGCATTACCGTATTTTCTTTGAGACGGAATGGGAGAGCCGCCAGCCCCGCCCTCGGCCAGGATGGTAACAGGCCAGCGAGGGATTCCCAACACCTGAGACATGGCAGTGGCAGCCGTGAGCAGCGAGTTATGCGACAGATTCACAACCTCAGACTCTACACGTGCTACAACTTCGCCTCCAGCTCTGCCACACCCACCATTTCACCCCATCATCTGAGCGCCTGCCATCCAATCACAGAGCCTGGCGGGATAGGAGTGGGATGCGGTGGCTGGCAACCAAATCTGAATTACATTGAGGGGCCAGGAAGAGAGAGGCATCCTGCCCACGCCAATCGTCCCATGTGGGAGGCGGGGCTTCACGCTGCCAATCACCAAAGGAAACTCATGTTGAAGATGCCCAACACCAATCCCAGAAGAGCGAGGGATGAGACCCAGAGCCCTCCCCCGAATCAGACGCAGCACTGAAGGCAAAGCGGGGGCAATGTATGGTGAGGCCGGTCGCAGAGCCGTGCGGGTTCAGAAAGGCCCCGCCCCTCCACTGGCTGAGAACTTATAATAAAATTAAAATACTGGACATTCATGTGTCCAGTATTCTTTGATTTTTTTTAACCAGACAGAGAGCCCAAGTACTCGACTATCCAGGCCAGTACTGGACACCTGGCAACCCTACCCACAACTGAAAAAAATGTACTAAGTCCTGTTTCTCTACACACAGCAAAATCTGTCTGCAGCGGGCAGGTTCCTTTCTCAGAAATCCCTTCCCACTGAGCTACGTCTCTGCTGCCTTTCAGGGTCATGCTCCCATCTCCAGCTGCTGACTTGCCCCCTCCAGCCCATATGGCTTGCAAAAAATACATAAGGCCATGCATATATTCAGAGAGTGCAAGGCCAGAAGGGGCTTACTCTGTCCTCTTCTATAAACTAGGCCAGAGATCTTCCCCAAAATAATTTCTACAGCAGATCTTTTGGAGAAACAGAGAGGGGCTACACAGCATAGTCATTTCAAAATAATTATCCCAGTGCTGTAAGTAGCTAATTTTATGCCTGAGATAAGCATATAAAATTGTGCTCCCTCATGTTTGTAAATTCATCTTAGTTATTTAGTATAAAAGGGGAAAATAATAAATGATAGCAAGAACACTTTTTATTATAGTTATGGGGGACTCAGGCCTGCCCAGGACCTGAAGACAGCAGCTGTGTAAAATCTGTCTGGAAGTTAAAGAGGAGGTGCAAAACATGCCAAGCCAGATGCAGTTGAGGCAAGTACCTTGCCTGACCAGGAGAAATGGGCAGGGCAGGAGGTTCATTAAGTACCAAGTGAGCTGGCTGGCACAGATTACAGTTGCAGAGAAAGTGCTTTATGCAGGTGGGGAGGCAGCACGTTGGACACACTGCCTATCAGAATGACCCTGCCATGGGTAGTTACTGGGACAGATCATTTGTTTGAGGGATTCGGGCAAGGAAGGGATTGAGCTCTGGTCCCAGGTGGCCCCCTGGGGAGGAGTGTAAGAGTGTTACCTGTGTGCTGGCTCTAGCAAGGGGGGCATTACCTACCCCAGAGCCTAGAGCAGGGGTCTGCACCCAAATAGCGAGAAGAGACATTTTTTCCAAATTCACTTACAAAATCAATCCTTCAAGAGCTGCAGCGCATGGGAACATGAGACAGTCCTAAATGGACAACATCAGACCGTACTTTTGTAAGTATCTCCCTTTTAGGGGAGGATGTGCTGGTGGCTCACATCATCCTCCCTCACTCCCACAGAAAACCCTATCAAGGAGATACACACATATCTCATAGAACTGGAAGGGACCTTGAACGGTCATCAAATCCAGTCCCCTGCACTCACAGCCTATCTATCCATCCCGGGGCCACTTTGTTTTAATCTAACCTGCCCCAGACCCTTGAAAGGCCCCTCAAGGATTGAATTCACACCCAGGGTTTACAAGGGAGAGAGGCAGAGAGCAGGTCTGAGAACAATGGGCTTTCTTTCCTTGCAGCTCGTTGCAAACCACTTGCACTACCCAGGGAATAAGTATTGGGCCCGGGGGTGTAAACATCGGGTGGTATCTCTGTCACTCGTACATCAGCACACCAGTGGTGCTTGGCGTGGTCTCTGTGTAACAGCCAGCCAGAGCAGCCGTGTGTACCTGTGACTAGGCCTTACATGTGAGACACAGCAAGTAAACAGCTACTTGAACCCCACTGTGCTGGTGTGGTTCCTTCACAGGCAGGAGTCCCAGCTGAGCTGTCGTACAGATAAGGAAATAGGCAGGGAGGTAAAGTGAGTCACGGGAAGAGGCGACAGCCACACCCAGCAGGAGGCAGCTCAGGTGCCTGCTTCCCCCTCACACCTGCTGCACAGACTGGCACCCAGGCAGCTGGACTGCAGTCGGGAGGGCTGGTTGAGCAGGCTACACCCTCCACTGATAGGGCAGGAAGGAGTAGACAGGGCAACAGGTAGTGGCGATAAAGAGGAGGGAGTGGCAACCCCAGCTTCTCCCCAAGCCCCACTCACCTGGCAGCCCCATAACACCCAACAAACCCAGCTGGCAAGTTCCCAGGCTGGGATGTGTGTGTTTGCCACGAGGGCCTGCAGCAACTGCAGCTAGGACAGGGTTACCTCAGGGGGTGCAGATAGCTGGCTGGGCAGCTCCGTTTGAGCTGCATGTGGCTCTTTAAGAGCCATTTGCAGATCATTACGCCACCAGTGACTGCTGCTGCTGCTGCTGCTGCTGCAGGGACAAAGGCAGCTGCAGCCAACAGTCCCCTGCTCAAATTCCTGCCCCCACCGCCCCAAGCCAGAGCTGCAGCCATCTTTATTCCTGCAGCTGCAGCAGCAGCCGGCAGCATAAGAAGCTGCAAATGGCTCTTAAAGAGATACATGCAGCTCGGACACAGCCGCCCAGGAGGCTAACTATGCCCCCTGAGGTGTGGCGCCTGAGGCAAGTGCCTCAGTCGCCTCACTCTTGCTACGGCCCTGAACTAGCAACTGCTATTTCCATATAAATTCATCTTCCTGATGCCTCCCAAGCTGAGTGGGATGTGTGCCATTCCTGTGACTATCAAAGGTGGGGAAACTATGCTTGTAATGAGATCCCTGGGTTGAGTCCCAGGTTAAAGGTGTCAAACTTGCAAATTAATTCCAATTCAGATGTTTCCCTTTGCAATCAGGTGTGAAAATCTCTTTGTAATAACACATTTACCCTCAGGTCCATTATAGTGTGTCCTGCGAGATTAAAGTGCTCACTCACAGGTCTATGTGTATTCCAATTCGTAATGTCTGATTTGTGTCCATTCAGCCTTTGGCGTAGGGGCTGTCCAGTTTGTGCACATATCCCACTTTATTCCTTAATTGCCCTCCCCTGCTATATATAGGCCCTGTATTATAATTTTTGCTCCAAATCTAATGAAGTAGATTTTACCCACAACAGCTCATCACCTAATAAATAATACTGTTAGTCTTCAAGGTGCTACAGGACTGCTTGCTTTGTTTTGTGAAGATACAGCCTAGCACAGCAACCTCTCCGAGACATCTACGCTAGTGGCACATCGTAGGACCAGACCCGCATCAGCCATACAATCAAAGGCTCATTCATCTTCACATCTACTGATGTGATATATCCCATCCTGTGCCTGCAATGCCCCTCTGCTATGTACGCTGGATGAGCTGGGCTTTCTCTACATAAAAGAATGAATGGAGACAAATCAGACACTAAGAATGGTAACATACAAAAACTAGTGGGAGAGTACTTTAACCTGTCTGGACACTCAGTTACGGACTTGACATTTGTTATTTTAAGGGGGAAAATAGACTGAAGAATGAAACAGCTAAGCTGGAATTCATATGCAAATTTGACCCATCAGAATGAGTCTGAATAGAGACTGGGAATGGTTCTCTCATTGCCATAACAGAGAGGTAGCCATGTTAGTCTGTATTCTAACAAAACAAAATGTTAAATATTAAGGCAAGACACTTAACATCCCCCACCCTTCACCTCTCTCTTTCAGTTTCATGTATTTGATTTGTCAGTTTTTATTGCAATTTTTTTTCAACCTCTGTGCTATATAACTGAGTCTGGACTGGAAATGCTAGAGATCTCCAGAAGTGAGTCTGTCCCATGAAAGCTCATAACCTAACAAATTATGTTCTTAGTCTTTAAAGTTTTACATGGCTGCTGGTTTGTTTCATTACAATAAGTAATTTTCCTGTTTAGGTATCTCACCTTCTTGTGACAGTTGGAAGTGGGTCACATCCACTCTGATTGAATTAACACTCTGATCCCTGTATCCCTACCATCTGTTTCTTTCACTTCCTGCAACTGACAAGTGCATTACAACTTATAAAAGCTTTTGCCCTAACACAATTGTCAGTCTTAAGGAGCCATTGGATCCCTTCTTGTTTTTTTGTTCTCTGGTAAAAGTTAATTTAGACACTATCATTTTTATGTATAGTTGGGATTATTTTTTCCACTGTGCTTTACTTTACATTTATCAGCATTGAAATTCACCTGGCTTTTTTTTCCCAGTTACCTAGATTTGCGAGAGCCTTTTGTAACTTTTCACAGTCAGCTTTGGATTTCAACTGTCTGGTGTAATTTTATAGCATTTGCAAATTTAACCACCTCACTTCTCAGCTACTTTTCCAGATCATTTATGAATCTGTTGAATAGCACAGGTCCCAGACCAGATCCTTGGTATTTCCTCTACCCTTTGCAAAAATTGACCATTAATTCCTACCCTTTCTTTCTTGTCTTTTAACCAGCTACTGATCCAGGAGAGGGCCATCCCTCTTATCTCATGAGTGCTTACTTTGCTTAGGAGCCTTTGATAAGAAACCTTGTCAAAAGATTTCTGAGAGGCCAAATACACTGTAAAATACTGCTTATCCATGTGCCATTGACCAGTCAAAGAATTCTAGTAGACGGATGAAGCATGATTTTCCTTTACAAAGACTGTGTGTCCTCATATATATATATCTTGTTGTACCTGATAATTCTCTCCTTTACTGTAGTTTGAACCATTTTGCCTGGTACTGAAGTTAGGCTTACTGGCCTGTAATAGCCAGGACTGCCCCTGAGGTCTTTCTTTAAAATCACCATTAAATTAGTTACCCTCCAGTCATCTAGTACATAGCCTAATTTAACAGATAGGTTACGTACCGGAGTTAGCAGTTTTGCTATTTCATGTATGAGTACCTCACTCAGACATTTTCATAAGTGCTCACTTCGGCTACGTCTACACGTGAAGCCTACTTCGAAGTAGCTTATTTCGATGTAGCAACATCGAAATAGCCTATTTCGATGAATAACGTCTACATGTCCTCCAGGGCTGGCAACGTTGATGTTCAACTTCGACATTGCGCAGCACCACATCGAAATAGGAGCAGCGAGGGAACGTTTACACGCCAAAGTAGCACACATCGAAATAAGGGTGCCAGGCACAGCTGCAGACAGGGTCACAGGGCGGACTCAACAGCAAGCCGCTCCCTTAAAGGGCCCCCCCAGACACAGTTGCACTAAACAACACAAGATCCACAGAGCCGACAACTGGTTGCAGACCCTGTGCCTGCAGCATGGATCCCCAGCTGCCACAGCAGCAGCCAGAAGCCCTGGGCTAAGGGCTGCTGCACACAATGACCATAGAGCCCCGCAGGGGCTGGAGAGAAAGCGTCTCTCAACCCCTCAGCTGATGGCCGCCATGGCGGACCCGGCAATTTTGATGTTGCGGGACGCGCAACGACTACACGGTCCCTACTTCGACGCTGAACGTCGAAGTAGGGCGCTATTCCCATCCCCTCATGGGGTTAGCGGCTTCGACGTCTCGCCGCCTAACGTCGATGTTAACTTCGAAATAGCACCCGACACGTGTAGCCGTGACGGGCGCTATTTCGAAGTTAGTGCCGCTACTTCGAAGTAGCGTGCACGTGTAGACACAGCTTTCAAGACTCAAAGACCATTTGCCCTGCGAAGAACTCACTTTCTGAGTGAGGTGTTGCTTTCATGGCCTAGGTCTTGAAGGGGTATGAGAGTTTGCTTTCTAGCCCTCACTTCCAGGGAAGGCCTCTCTGCTCTTCCCAGGTGGTGCATACGCAAACAGCACAGGATGACCTGTTCAGCTCCTTTGGGCTGTGTATTTTCCTTTGCCAGACCTTCTCTCTGTGGTCCTGCTATCTGCCATTGAGACTGCCATGGCGCTGAGAGATGGTGGAGCACCACATATTTGTTTCCACCATTTCAGGCCCTCCCAGAAGACGACACCTATCTCACAACAATTTGTCACCGTTTGGCTGGGCAATTGTCTTCTGGATCTCAATCTTCTGATCATTCAGGGCATCAGTCAAACCTGCACATGCATTGGCTCTGCCCCACTGATGGCACTTACCATTGCTGTGAGAGATCAGCAATAGCCAGGCTGGTTCAAACAACCAGAAAGACGAACTCAGGCCATAAGTGTCTCAATATGACCCTGAACAGGCATTTTGCACGCTTCAGACTGAAGAACTGACTCAGCAGTGTACACATACTGACTGACAGAGACGCGCTCTCTCTGTAGCTAGAAGCTGTCTTGTGTTTCTGCTATACCTGGTGATCCCCTGTCCAGAGGTAATTAGGCTTTCTTGGAAAGTCTGGATAAACTCATCTTACTGGGTCAACTGAGGACCACAGCAAAGAAACTGCTGCTGCAGCTTGCCATCTAGGGAAGCCTTTACATTTAATGGTGTGTTGATCAAGCCTTTCCCATATAATTTAATAATCTGGAACCAGCTGGGGTTGGTTATCTCAAATGACAATGCCTGAGCATCTCGTATGGCAGACCACAGTGTCTGCTCTATGTACCTCAGATTGAAATGGTCAGTGGCTGCTGTTGTTATCATGTTAAATCCATACCGTCAAGGAGGTTTGGCCCTGGATGAGGACCTGGGCATAGTCTGACCAGCAGAAGGAGTTATTGGCCTACGGCTCTGGAGACATTGCAGGGAGTTCACTACACCTGCTCTGGACAGGACGACTATGTTGATGTTGCTCCATCATGATTAGGCTTCAGTTCCTTGGGATTGTGACGCTGTCGAGATGGGATATGGGGCAGAGATCCGGCCAACATGATTTCATAAAGTAACCAGGCCTGCCCTGATTCTGTCTCCACATTTCCCCTATTAAATGCCCTACAGTTATAAATTATACTAATGTACATGCTTTTGACTTCTGTGCTTCTCCTTCGTCTTCCTTATGGGCCACAAAGAGAACACAGCTCCTCCCAAAGCCACTGTATACAGCAAACCTGCATTTCATGCCACATATTTATAGCAGACTGGCCAGACTGCATGCTGGGTGGGCTGTCATCCATCACATGCTTGTCCTTCAGGCTGTCTCTATGGCTGCAGGCTTCACGTGCCTGTCCTCCACACAGCCTCTCTCCTGCTGCTGCCTCATGACCCTCAGGCTTGCCCTACCTTGCCTCCACTTGCTGCTCAGGTTGGATTTCCTAGTCACTTCCCAACTGCTGGTTCTTTCTAGCCAGCTGGAGCTGGCTGATGGTCTCCTGCACCAAACTTTGTATCATCGTGGTTTCCTGACGCCTTCCTGTTCATGTGGTTCCCATTGTCCTGGGGAGAATGTTGTCTTCACTGCAGCCTAACACACAAGGCTGAGAGTGCCTCAGGCAGGCAGTGGCTGGGCACTTGGTTCCAATGCAATCCCTGGAGCAATAATACGTCATCAACCTGGAAAAGAGGGCAATCGGCTCTATAGAATACCTGTCACTACAGTGGCTGCTACGGGCCATCACAAAACACACTGAGAACAGCCCAGGAAGTGACATCTTTTCACCTTCCTGGCAGCAAAAGGAGAAAGTGCCACAGCCAGAGCCAGGACTAACCAGGCAGAGACAGAAGTTCAGCCCCACAAACCTTTCCTCCGCTGGTACCCGCACTCCCCACCTGCTTTTCCCTTTTCCACAGCTCTTCAAGGGCAGAGACCAAGGAAAGGAACTGAAATGGGCACAGGGCTCCACAACCATCAGATCGTCCCCTTCGTTCCACCTGAATCCTCCCCCAAAAGTCACCAGAGGGAACCCCGCATTGGCAGCAGTTACTGCCAACAAAATATGTCTGCCTAAGTTGTGGGTTGTCTAGACAAAAAAACTGTTAGATTTGGATCACATCCCACCAGCGTTCCCTCTAATTTTTTCTATCCATGGGCAGAATAAATTTGTCATGTGCACCAAGGCATGTACGGATGTGCACGACTAATAGAAACACACGCTGCTGGCTGTGGATGGCTGAGGGTGTTCTGCTAATCAGCCTGGCAGCACCTGAATCTCTCTTGGGAGGCTACCCAAGTGCTCAGCCTACAGGCAACAACCGATCCCCACCCACAGGAGGGTACCCTCCATCCCCAGAGTCTGTGGACAAGATGTGGTCACTCGACTCAGAGACAGCCGACCCAACTGCCCTTCACCATTCCCCCATCACACAAATTTGTTTGCTTCTCTTCCCCTGCCTTCACTTTGTCTTGTTTGCTTCTCAAAGGGCACCTTTCCCCTGCTCGCTCTGTTTCTTCTCCCTTCCTCCATTAAAGTATCATGTGTATCATTCCCTTCCCTTTCCAGTTCCTCAAACTTGTTCAACCTGATCTTTCCACTAGAGGCCTCCTTGATGTGCAGCTTGTGTTCCAAAAAGCACTGGCAGCAGAAAACAATATTTGCAGTACCTCTGTGACCCTCAGTGACTGGTTGTCTGCAATGAGATTCAGTACAGGGAGCCAGAGTGCCAAGATGTACATAATAAGGTCCATACAATGGCTTCCATGGTGGAAGCAATCTGGCTGGCTAATGAAGGCTGCCAAGCCATGTCACTGTCTCAACACTAGCTGCTCGGGTCACTCAGATGTCAACCTCGGCACAACCATGAACATGCCACAGTTATGAGGCTCCCAGCATCACCTCCGGATAAAAAGACAATTGCGACTAAATGGCCTACTTAAAACTTGTCCTCTCAGAAGACTGCTACGAGGGGCAGTTAGTGCCAGCTGGGATGACAGTTTGTATATGGTGGCCGCTTCCCACAGGGAATCAGATTGAAACCAGTGTGTTTCACATAGGCCACCAAACAGCCATTGGGCTACATCAGGGCTTTTTCAGCTGTGCTTAGGCTGATCACATCCCTCCAGGATTTCCAGGCTCGTCCTGATTTTGTTAGGAGTGGTGCCAGGCTCCCTGTTCAGGGCTGTCATCCCTGAATGCACTTGTGAGACCCAACCCATGAAATAATGCCATGTGACAACTTTGGAGGTGGCATGGTAATGTCATGACATGAACATCATCACGCGTTTCTCTTACCAGCACAGTCACAGTTGGTTACTCTAGCTGCTCCTATCGAGTGTTCCCTGTGACCAGAGCGCTTGGGCAGCTGCCCAGGAGAGATTCAGGAGCCACTCAGCTGACAGCAGAGCGCCCACAGCCATCCACAGCTGGCAGCACCACAGCTGGCAGCATGTGTTTCTATTGGTAGTGGACATTTGCTAATGGTGATGTGCACCACCAATAGAAACACATGCTGTGGACGGCTGTGGGTGCTCTGCGAGTAACCGCACACCATAACACAATTTATTCCGTCCACGGATAGAAAAAGTTAGAGGGAACACTGCTCCTGTCCTGATACAAGACAGGAACCTCTGCTCCGGAAGTGAGGCACTCTATTGCACATCCCAGTTCTCTGTGGTCTATCTCCTCTTACGCAGCTGAATCTTCTAAGTCATGAGATAATCTCTATTTTATGGAGTTCTGTATAGTGGTAGAATAGGGCCCAGACTTCTTGTATTTTTATTCCCATCCCTGTCACTGTGTGACCTGGGACAAGTCACTTAGTGGTGTTGTACTTCAGTTTTCCTACCTACAAAATGAGGGTGCTAAGCCCTCATGACTGCTCCCACTCTGTGCTCTATGAGAACTGGCTTATGACTATGAAGATGCATAAATCAAAGATGCTTTAGACAAAATACCTCATGTAACCTGTTAATGCTAATGTTATAGTCGCCTGAATGTGTATGTTCTATTTTTGCCTGTATCATTCTATGAACATAAGAACATAAGAACAGCCATACTGGGTCAGACCAAAGGTCCATCTAGCCCACTGTCCTGTCTGCCAACAGTAGCCAATGCCTGGTGCCCCAGAGGAGGTGAACCGAAGACAATGATCAAGCGATTTGTCTCCTGCCATCCATCTCCCGCCTTCGACAAAAGGCTAGGCACCACACCTTACCCCTTGCTAACAGCCATCTATGGACCTAACCTCCAAATATTTATCAAGCTCTTTTTTAAACTGTGTTAGAGTCCTGGCCTTCACAGCGTCCTCTGGTAAGGAGTTCCACAGGTTGACTATGCGCTGTGTGAAGAAAAACTTTCTTTTATTAGTTTTGAACCTGCTACCCATTAATTTCATTTGGTGTCCTCTAGTTCTTATATTATGGGAACAAGTAAATAACTTTTCTGTATTCACTTTCTCCACACCATTCATGATTTTATATACCTCTATCATATTGCCCCATATTCAGTCTCCTCTTTTCTAGACTGAAAAGTCCCAGTCTCTCTAGCCTCTCCTCATATGGGACCCGTTCCAAACCCTTAATCATTTTAGTTGCCCTTTTCTGAACCTTTTCTAATGCCAATATATGGATCTGTTTATAGTTCTAAATGTGCTAATGAGGGCCAGTACTGGTGCCCCAAAAACTTAATGACTCCATGATCAAACCAACAACCTGTGTATGGTTGTTTTTTTCTGTAAGTGTAAACTGTAGTTGGTCCTAGGAAGACATGTGACCGTACCACTTGGTAGTGGAATCTATTTTGAACAAAGCATTTTTCTATGGGAGTGGGAGCTGCAAAACAAAGTGTCTCCCCCTTCCCCCAGTTGAAAGTCTATTTAAGCTATGAGAAGCAATCAGCCTTTTGTCTTCAACTGGCTTTGAAACTGCCTGGCCCACCCTAAAAAGAATACAGAGAACATTGAAAAGCTGTAGACCAGGCGTGTCCAACCCGTGGCCCACGGGCCGCATGCGGCCCTGGACAGCTAGTAATGCGGCCCCACAAGATCGTAAACTTTTAACATTATTATGTGATTTATATACATTAACTATATTATATATTTTATATGTGGCCCAAGACAATTTCTCTTCACTCAATGCGGCCCAGGAAGCCAAAAGGTTGGACACCCATGCTGTAGACCCAGGGACAGAGTAAACATCAGTTCTGAAGCCTTTGCCAGCATTAAGAACAGCATTAAGAACATTAAGAACAATTTAAGGTAAGAATTTTCATGCAACAGGTTTCTTAGTGGATTAGAACTAGCTAAGCATTTTTGTTCATTTTAATTTAATAACTTACTTTGCACTTGCACTTAGCTTAAATCCTATTTTTATACTTAATAAAATCCAGTTTTGTTTATTACCTAGCCTCATGTAAATAATAATTACCTGGGGAGGGAGAAACCACTGTCCATCTCTCTCTTTCAATGATAAAGAGAATAATTGTATGAGCTTTCCCTGTGTACAACTTTTGGGTTTCAGTCTTATGGGTTTTGGTCCCATGTGGGAGTTGGCTTCCTGGGTGCTGAGCCTTTAGGACTGAGTCCTCCCTGAGTTGAACTGGTTCAGTGTCTACATTGCTCTTCAGAGGGGTGGTAACCCCAACTCTGTACCTTGTCTGGGGAAGACCATAGGATGTGGCTCAGCAGGACACAATGGAGAGAAGCCCCAGAGAGTAGGAAGGTGAGTGTCATTGGTATGATAAGCACATAGGGTTGTTGCCAGATGTCCTTCAATGTGCAGGACAGTCCCAAATTTCCATGAAAAGTCCCCTGTCCCACATTTACGAAAAAATGTCCTGTGGCGATATTTTTGCATAAAGGCAGGACTGCAGGACTTGTCATGGAAATTCCCAGCCCCAGCCAGGTTTCTTGCAGCTTGGGCTGCTGGTGGGACTCTGCACCCCCGATGGCTTCCAGCCACAGGAACCCAAGCTGGAGGGGTGGAGACCCCAGCATCTCTGCAGGTAGGGCTGCCAGTGGGACTTCATGTCCCAGTCAGCTCCTAGCCATGGGAACCCCAGCAGGGGGACCCTGGCAGCCCCATGGCTGGGGCACAGGGCTCTGCCAGCAGCCTGAGCCCCAGGAACCCCAGCCGTGAGCATGGGGGAACCACGGCAGCCCTGCGACTAGGAGGTGGCTGAGGTGCAAGGTGCCCCAGCCTGGCTGTAGCCTCCCAGCCATGGGACTGCTGATTTTCCTCCCCTGCCCCCTCAGCCAGGGATTCCAGCCACGGCAGCCTCCCAGCTGCTGGGTTTCCTCCCACGCTCCCCAAAAACCTGGCAACCCTATCAGCACATAAGGGGAACAACCCCAAGAGAATTTCTGTGGTCACCCCCTCTCACAGACCTATCAAAGTCACTAGCATCCTGCGGCATAGAAGTGCTATGAAGCAGCAATACTTCAAAATCATTTTGAAATGCTACTATAGAAGAGGCCATAAAAGTGTGATGGATTGATGGTGGTGGTGTAAAACATAATGAAGCTGGTGAGCAGAACAGCTGGCCTTCATTGAGACTATCAGGAAAAAGCAATTGAGCACTTTTGTGACAGTCAGCTGAAACAATAGGAGCCAAAACACAGGCCGCGGGCTAGGCTAGAGTCAGAGTTGAACCAGGTGGTCTGAGGGGTTTTCCCTGGGGGCTGAAAGCAAATAAAGGGAACAGGGTATTGTCTGATAGTGTTGTGGGGAGATGGAGAGAGAGAGACAGACAGCAGAAGCACACTAGAAATAAACAGAGTAGGAAGCTACAGAGATAGGCAGAGAAGCACTTGTAGTGTGTACCACAGTAAGATGCAGAGACCCATTCCTTGGGTAGATGCTGGCTGGAAAGATCCTTGGAACTGTGAGCATAAAGACTCTTGCCTGCTGTGTTCAGGGAAATGGGACTTCACACTTTCTTTCTAACTGAACAGGTCTGTGTGAAAGAAATACCTTTCTCCAACACCTATTTCCCCTTCCAATGGAAACAGTGCACCAGACCCCAAATATCAGCCAACCCCTTGGATTTATGGCCTCTCATTATCTTTGATTTAAAAATGTAGCCTCTTATTAGCCATTGGTTCATATATAACAGTATTAAGATAATTATACTTGTTGTGAGTGGTTTGTACCTGGGACCAGGTGGCCTAGTGGCTAGGCCCCTTGGTCAGGGCCTGTTGGGTGGGTCTTCAGCCCCACCCAAGAGTCTATGGGTTAAGTTTGGGGTGTGGCCCTCAGAATCTAGATCCCCCTTTGGCAGGAGAGAGGTTTCCTGGGGTGGGTGGCTCCCCACTCCCTTGGGGAGGGTCCCAGGCTGCACCCTCCAACAACCAACCAGGTGGCAGCTCTGGTTGGCACCTACTGCCTCAGAACCAGATCCTGCCTCTTAGCTAGTCAGCACCAAAGTGGGCTGGCTTCCTTCCTTTTATACCCCTCCAGGCCTGACACTGGCTGCAGGTGAACTGGGGTGGGGCTGAGTGGGCCAACAGGCCTTGTTTAACCCCTGCCCCGCCTGGCCTCCCTCTCACACTCTTACGCTTGCACATACATGGCCTGATTTTCAAACAGGCTGAGCACCTGTGGTTTCCGCTGAAGTAAAAGAACGGAACCCCACTGAACCTCTGGAAACCAGGCAAATAGGCTCTGTTTTTTTCCTGCATTTGAGCCTCATAGGACACTGCTGCTGTCGTGAAGACGACACAGGAGTGGCTCCAAGCTCCCTCTCACCCAGTTCCCGCCATTGTCATACTCAAGGGCTTGTTCGTACCGCCACTGATGTCACTATGTCACCTCCTATTGACTTAATTGGCAGGAAGACTGGCTCCTGAGTGCCCACAGAGACACAGGACTGAGCAGTGAAATGGGCTGTGTGGGAAATTAGGCACCCAGATTTACTACTGGGTCAAGTTAATAGCTGCTTACTACCACTACCATAAATTTCATTTGCTCATTTCATTCAGAAGAGGCATTTTAAAGACACTCATCCCCCCTATCAAAATGCAGGTACGTGTGTGTGTGTCTGTGAGAGAGAAGGAGGAAGGGGGCTGCCCCTTTGGACCCCTCATCGCAGTCATAAGAAGCAAATAAAGAACGACTAATTGAAATTGCGGAGAGAAAAACAGAAGGAGGAGACAGTACCCCAGGCCATGCTCTACACCCTCTCCCCACATTTCTCTGTGTCCCAAGCTCCTTGTAAATGCTGGTCCCCAAACTGATTCAGAAAAACAAACCAAGTCTCAAAAGAAAAAGATCAGGGGAGGACCCCAGAGTGTTGGGAGCACGCTTGGGAGACTGCCAGCTGGCTGTTTAGTCAGGGAAATTACATCAGCAGCCATTCTATGGATGCAGGGTAGCATCCATAAGGTTGGCTGTGCGGTGTAACTTACCTCCATTGGAAGACGTTTGCTAGGGCTGGGAGTACTCCAGACCCTGGAGGTTCCCATGTGAGCAAGAGTGTCTGCAGCCCATGGACGTCAGGCAGCGGGGGGAGATATGCAGAACAGAAAACACAGGCCTCTGTGGAGCTAATTTAGCTGAGCCCTTCCTCCCCTCCTCCCCAGGAGCAGGGTACGAGGCTTCCCACATGTGCTCCCGGCAGCTACAATCCCTCCTATACTGCTTCTGACCCCGCCTTTTCAGCTGCAGCAGCACGTAAAGCAGGTCTGATTTGGTGGGGTTCAGTGGGAGAGGGCAGGTTTGTGCACTGAGGAAGGGTAGCTGGGTGGTGGGTGCTGAGCTGAGGGTAAGGTGCTGCGTCCAAGCTGAGTTCAGGAAGGGTCTCAGCAATGGGAACGGGTGTGCACTGAGCTGGGCTTATGTTGGGTTGGAGGTGAAGGGACTTTACAGCCCTAGGACTTATTGTGGGCACAGGCCACCATGGGGCATCTTGGAAGAGGGGACAGACTGGGGTTGTGAGGGAAGAAAAAAGAATAAAACAAAGGAAAGGGAGCAGAAAAACTACAAGGATGAAGGTCTAGCAAAGGAAGGAGCAAAATGAGGTGAGAGGAAAGGAAACAGAAGGCTTGAAGGGGAGGAAGCCAAAGAGCAGGAACTGTAGCGCCTTAAGGCATGGAGGCACCTGAGAAAGTGGATTTTACCCATGAAAGCTCATTACCTAGTAAATAAATTTGTTAGTCTAAGAAGTGCTAGAGGATGGCCTGTTTTTTTTTCGTGAAGCTACAGACTCACAGGTCTACGCCTCTCAGACTAAAGCGCAGGAAGGTAGAAGAGATGCAGAACTTAAGGGGCAGCAGTAACCTTCGGCCTCAAATAGGACGGGAGGAAAATGGCCGACCAGAAGGAGTGAGAGATGAACATGGGGCCAAAAGGACATCTTCTGTACCAGGCCCTGGCTCTCGCCTGCCACTGTCATCGCTTCTTGGCAAACATGTGGCTCTTCCTGTAAATGTGTCATGAGCAGGTAATGCTAATAACATCCCTGACGCCTTCGTGACACTATAATCAAATGGGCCCATGACATTTCGGACAGACCTAACTCCCATACCACCCACATCCCTCCTGTGAATCTAGGGTGGGATCGGAGCTCCCTGAAGGAGACCTTTATGGAGGCAGGTGCCTTGTATGGAAGTAGTCATCTGGGGCCCAGCTCTTTAGGAAGGCCAGGACCCATCTGGGTGCTGCTGCTGCACCGCTCTCTGGCAGTGAAACAATGAAGAGGAAACTCATCACCAGAGTCTTGGCTGTGGCAGCTTCTGGCCTTATGCATAGTCAGTGTGACCAGTCCTGTGTTTGCACTGCCCTGAGCTGAGGAATTCATCCGCCTCTGTAGACATTTCCCTGGCTTGGAGGCTGCTCCTGGTTAGCAAGTCCTTCCTAGCACAAAAGGATGCTGCCTGGCCTGGTTTATCTGCAAATAACTGTTCTCTCAAAACACAAGCAGTCCTGTAGCACCTTAAAGACAAGGCTAACCATTTCATTTATCAGGTAATGAGCTTTTGTGGGTAAGACCCACCTCATCATCCTCTGTTCTACACACAGTTCCTCTTTATTTACAGCTGTTCCTTCTTTTCTTAAAAACACCCTCTCCAACGATCTCTTGTTCCTAATTCCCAGCTTGCCCAATCTCACCGAGGCCCTCAGACTAACCTGAAGTGGTTGCTGAAATTTCTTCTGGCCCTCAGCAGCGTGACTGCTCAGGCCACTTCCTGGGGATGTAGTGACCTTCTCTGGGGCAGGTCAGAGGGAGGGGACATGCTAAGGCCAGCCACAGGGTTTTGTAGTCTCCTACGACTCACGTCCTTGGGAGCCCTTGGGCTGGCCCTGAAATTGAGCAACCCTACGTATGGCTGGTGCTAATGTAAAGTGCTCAGCTTGGCAGTGAGAGAATTCACTTCCTCACCTGAGAGCAGTCCCAGCATGGAGGCTACTAAAGTGAGCCCCATAGAGCAGTGCCACACAGGGAGTGCTCAGGCCTGGGACTGACTGATTGTTCTGGGAGGTCAGTTGGAAAGGCAAACTGCAGACTGGCTAGGAGATGCTACGAATGGGAGCAGGGCTTGCCCTAGAAAGCCCAAAGGGGAGCAGTGCTGATGTCTGGGGCCAGCTCCTGAACCCCACTCCAGCTGATGTTAGGATTCCCAGGTGGTACTGAGTCAGCCCAGTGGTTTCATGCCACCCCTCCCCCAACCACTGCAGAACCGTGGGTGTGACCAGGGCCAGGCCCGCCGACATCCTGAGGGGGGCGAAGAGGGCAGTTGCCCTAGACTCTGGTGATTCAAAAGGCAGCCAGAGCCCCACGTGGGTGTGCACCGGGTGACACTCAGGGGCACGCAGCTGGGACCCTCCCCCCGCCACCTTGCCCCGAGGCCTAGCAAGTCTGTTAGTCCCCCTGCCCAGGGCAAAGAAAACCAGCTACCACCGAGCTCAAACACTGCTTTCCTTGTAAATCACAGCAAGAGGGCCTTGGCACTCTCATGGGGTTGGCCAGAAAGCCCCTTGAGACTGTCACTTAACAGGCTGATCCCTCTAAGACGGTCTGTCTGCCCTCTGGGGCACCCCACCACCCTGTCCTGCTAACCCAGAACTTCTGTTCTCCCCCCAGCAAAGGCACAGAGTTGGAGGTCAGAGAGCACAGCAAAGCAACACAGACACTGAGAGCAGCTCAGCCCTGGGAAGGCTCTGTCACAGGGACTTGACACAGCACCCAGGTGTATAACCCCAGTGGAAGCAATACCCCAAATAAATCCATCTCACTATGTATTAAGTTCATAATCACAAGTTGTTTACTTCTTTTATCAATGAAAGAGAGAGATGCACAGCTGTTCCCTCCTCCCCTCCCCACCCCAGCAACAATTGTTTACACTGGGTTTAATAGTAAACAAAAATTATTTCATTAGGTATGAAAAATAGGATTTAAGTGGTTGCAAGTGATGACAGACAGATCAAAGAAATGTTATTAAAGCTAAATAAAATACACGCGCTAAGCGTAATTCTCTAAGAAACTTGTTACATGCAATTTCTTACCTTAGCAGCCCTTTCTCCCCAGCCAGGTGGCCTCCTAGCTTGGCCTGCTCCTTCCCCCAGTCAACTTTTGATGGTACCAGCAGTCATCGGGGTGGGAAGCGGGGGCATGTCTTGGAATCTGGCAGCTGTCCCTATTGTTTTGCTTCCTGCCTTTATATCTATTCTGCCCAAGGCGGGAATCCTTTGGGTTCAGTTAAGACTTTTCGCACCTTGAGTGGAAAACTGTCGTGTTCAAAATGGCTTCCTGCATCAGGTGGTCTGGTCACATCTGCCTTTGTAGGCCCAACCATAGTCCAAGCTCACAGGAAAAGCAAGACTATTTTTCAAGTCATTGTCACAGATACTGGCCCATTAAATTCCTTAAATACTACTACAGGCTGTAATATGGAACCCTCTCTTCTGGCAACATCCATAATCCCAGCATGTTTCCAGTTAGCCAGATGACCACTTATCCTGGGGGTGGTGAAGTTTTCCATAGTCCCATAAAGGTTGTTTCCAGCCATCAGGCCTGGCTCTCAGTGTTCTGCGTGGCTGTTTAGCTGTAATTTACCTCACATGTCTTCTAAGAGCCCAGGAAGCAGTGGCAGTGCTGGTAATGTGCTAGAAGCGTCATGTCCAATATGCTGGCCATTTGCCACGTGGGGCAAACTGGATGGTGCGGTGTGGCAAAGCGGCTCTTTAGAGCCACCCATGCGGAGCAGCCTCCCCCCAGCTGTGCAAGCACCCTGCCGCTCGGTGGGACAAGCGCGTGGCGGCAGAGGCGGCTCCTCCTGCAGCTCGCTCGGGGCGGCACAGCCGAGGGCAGCAGAGCTGGCGTGGCTTGGGGCAGCTGGGAGCAGCGCATCACAGCTCACACAGCTTGGCTCTGGTGGTGGCGCCGGTAAGTCACCCGCTGTTTGCAGGGGGCAAGGGGGAAAGGAGGGTGCCTGGCTGGGGAGGGTGTTGGGGGGGTGGTCGTTAAATTTCTTTTAGACACCTCCTGTGGTCTGCCAAATTCTCTTATTCGGCACCAGTCAGGTCACTTAGCGGACCTAGATTATAAACAGGTTTGTACTTCATGTTCCTAACTTCAAACGCAGGAATGATCCATGAACACCTAGAGACTATACACATTCAGTCAATTACAGCTTGCAAAATGGTATGTTACATGCAGTGTTTTTCATAAAGTCAGGCATATTCCTGTTCAGAAGTGTATATATATCCACAGGCCATGGGAAGGGGCAACGTCACAGGCACTGTTTGACTGCACTGAGCCGTGTTGCTAACTGAGGGGCAGCGCCTCTGAAGTGCTGAGCAACTGCAGTTTCCACGGACTGGCAGGCATGGTTAATGCTAAGCAAAGCTGTGTCTGGCCTTCAGAGCGTAAACTCCAGGGACCGAGTGGATTGTCTTCCAAGCCTGTGCAGAGCTAAGCACATGGGCAGCGCTCAGCAAACACACTTGGCATGAGCACATCATAATGAGTCAGTAACCCCCGGCAGGCTGGCTGCATGCATATGGAAGAGGAGCAGGTGATCTTTGGAAGACGAGAGCAGACATATGGCACTGTGGTGGGACAGACGGCAACTGTGAAAGTGCTTCAAGGCCACACTGAGTGGCTTGGTTTTATATCGAGATGGCACCAGGCTCCTCACTGCCCTACCACTGCTCACTCAACCTGCCTCTGGCCACCCAGCCTGCTCTGCAAGCATCACCAATCTGCGCTGGAATTTCCCTGAGTCATCAGTATGCACTGCTGTGTCGGGGCAGACCGGGGAGGGTGCGAAAGAGGCACATGACGGCTGAGTGGCATCCCAGCCTGAGAATGACTGGCATGAGGAGAATGGAATGTCGTTTTTCTCCTTCGCGAAGGAGTGGGAGCATTTGGCTCTTTAGCCCTTTGCACACCAGCGATGAATGTACGCAGTCACAGTCACTGAACACTTGTTGTCGTCTGATGAACCCTGACCTTTCCTCCCCTCCACCCCACGGCCGCACCCACTGCTCCCTCAGGTGTCCTGTTTGTAGAGAGAGGTGGCCCTGTTAGTCTGGATCCTAACAAAACAAACAAGCAGTCATGTAGCCCAGGAGTGGCAGGTCTGCCCTGGTGGCCTAGCCAGAAATGGAAGTCAGAGAACATGGGGAAAGGAGGGTTGTGAGAGAGGTTGATGGAAGTGTGTGTGTGTGTGTGTGTGTGTGAGAGAGAGAGAGAGAGAGAGAGAAAGACCCCTCTCCCCTGTGTGAGCAGCAGCATGTATGTGTGTCACTCTCCCCATGTAGCAAAAAATGTATATTTTAGTTAGCATTGGTTGTAAGACTATAAGCACGATGTATAATTTCATGTATAATGACTTGTTTATAAGTTCTGTAGAGTCTACTTCTTTGTGTCTCATGATTAGACAATGTTTACTGTAAGGCTCTGCTCCCTGTTAGCATGACAAATTAAGCTGTATCCATTGTCTGCATCACAAACTAAGTTGTGGCGTCTAGCAATTATTGATCTTGTCTGAAACTGTATGCAATTGTTTGGTGTGGTGGGTGGGTGTGTGAATAAGAGCCATTACAGGTGCCCAGGTGATCAAGAAGTGGAAAATTTGAAGATAGTGAGGAAACATGAATTGAATTGAATTAGCTGCACTGAGTAATTCTGGAGACACACGCACACACCCCAGAGTGAGAGAGACACAAGGATGGACAGCCTAATAATCACCATCAAAGGATAAGCCTGAAAATACACAGATTAACACCTCCTGAGGACGGATGATTGCAGCATGACACTGCAAAACTCAGACTCAAATGGGAACTGAAATGGATAAAAAGGGAAGCTCTTGCCATGGGACTCTGGGTTCAGTCCTGCAAGCCAAGCCTTGGAGGAGTCTCAGAGGAACCCCGACTCCTCACTCAGTCAGCTTTGCCTGGCCAGTAAGATTGACTTGTACCACCAGGGACTGGTTCACCATCTGCAGAAGATATGTGTGTGTGTGTGTGGGTGTGTGTGTGTTATATGCATCCAATATGATGGTGCTGTATTCTTAATAAACATGGTGTTCTCGCCTTATCTCTCTTAAAAAGGTTGTGTGTGCTTCTTACAAGCACAAGACCCATGTGCCGCCTAAAGCCGTAACCATAGGGAGGTAAATAAAAATAATCCAGCCCCACAGGATTTCTTTCTAATAGGGGCTCAGTCATTGTGGTGTTAATTTGCATGTTTGTTCTGCATAGTTCTGATTGTTTGCCACTGACCTTGCTTGAACATGAGTAATATTACCACATACCCCGTATTCAGCATAGGGAACTATTAGTCACCATACCCAGGCACCCTGACCTTCCCCAGAACTGCTTATTCCCCTTCTATCCCACGTGCCTCAGTTTCCGATACCTGCTAACCTAATCCCTCTGGCTGCCGATCTCCCAGCTTCCACCCCCTGGCCTGCCCCTCGATGACCAGCACCCTGAAACCCCCCCCATCTGTAGTTCTCAACTCTTCTTCCAGCTCCCCCCCGCCATGTATTTCTTTGCTCTTTGACAAGAAATGGAACCGCCGTGAGCTGCTTCCCCCACATGGCAGCCTGATTCCCTTCCACTCGCTCACCAGCCTGCAGCGTCACCCCCCAAATCACATCGCCCTGCTCTTCCCTCCCATTCACCCCAACCCCCCAACACACTTCGGCACCAGTAAGTCCACTCTTTGCTGCTTCCCTAACCCCACACTTGTGCCGCATCCCAGAGGCTGCATGGAACCTCTTCCTCACTTCCCCCCCATAGCCTGCCTGGCTACTTTCCAGGTGCCGGGCACCTCACGTCTGCTCCACACACCCAGGCTGTGGCAGGGGCTGGAGGGACAGAGTGGGAAACAAGCAGTATAAATGTCACATCTGTCTCTATTCTGAGGCTGACGTGACGCCTGTGTGGCTCCCATTACGTAACTCGTGGAATATGCCGGCGCTGGGATGCCTCGGGGTGGATTACACACAGTGAGTGACAGCCACAATAATTAGAAGGGGCTATTTTAAAAATCTCCCCGCCCCCCAGCTCTTCTTCCTGCTCCAGCCCCCATCAGGATGTGCAGCTCTCCCTTTACCCTCCCCGCCCCACACCCAGGGAGAAACAAGGCCCGGTAATATAATAATTGTTTCTCATTTCAGCAGCGTCTCTGAGCCCACCGGATTCCACAGGCCTGCAGACTTGGTGGCTCCAGAGAGCTCTCCGGCTCAGACTGCTCCCAATCATCTGCAGCCCACCTCGCCTCTTTCCTTTCACCCCCTCACCGCCCCGTCTTTCCCCGGCCCTCCACTGTCCCTTCCCCTGTGCTGCCATGGGCCTGTCCCCCTCAGCTTGCCTCCCGGCCCCCCGCCCGTTCCCTTCACCAGCAGTACTGGCTGTTCACCTTCTCGCCTGCTGTAACATTAGAAAGGTCATCCCTGCCTCCCCCGCCTCTAAGCCACAGGGTTATCACTGGGGCTGGCAGGGAAAACTGCAGTGTCATGTGGGAATGCCAGGTCAAGCCAGAGCCAGCCTAGAGCAGAGACTGCTGGGGGAGTGCCGGGCACAGCATGGTCTCCCCGAGGCATTGGGGCCTGACCGAACACTGTCCTGGGGCCCCTCTGTGCCAGGTCCTGCCCCCTCCCCCCCACAGTCCTAGCCCCAGGGAATTCTTCCGGGGAGAGGGGATTTCTCAGGTGGCGCAGAGCCAGTGCAACTGCCCGACCACACCCCACAACTGTTCCTGGGGCGAGGGACCTGCTGGGGCGGGGTCACAGCCAGAACAACGCTGGCTGCTGTGACAGCCCCGCGGGCAAGGAGAGCAGTTAGGGCAGCCCTGGGGCTGGTCTAACCTGCGGTGGGGGCCCCTTAGCAGCTCCCCAGAACAAGGGACGTACAAAGGCCAAATATATCCACTTTGCCTCATCCCCCAGGTCCTTCACCCAGCTCTTCTCAGGCACAAAGATGAACTGGGCCCCCTCATTCCAAACAGCTTGACTCAGAAAGGGGCAACGGGGCCCAAGCGCCAGCTTAGTCTGCGGTGTGTGAGGGGAGCGCTGGGCTGGGCCCAGGACGTGTTCCCGCTCCTAGCGCCGCAGGGGCCGAGCAGCATTCCCTGAGAGCGGAGCGTGAGGGAGAGGTTGCTTAGCGGAGTCCCCACAGCTGGGTTTTGGGTTTCTGTTGGTGGTGCACATCACACATGCCTTGGTGCACATAACAAAATGTTTTCTGCCCACGGATGGAAAAAGATCCACATGTGGACAGAAAAGAGGAGAGGGAACGTTGGCCCGGCTCCATGAGTAGCGCGCTGAGGCACAAACACTGCCTACTAATAACCACTCCTTTGGGGCAGGCTCTTGAGCAGCCCTTCAGCTCATCAGCATGGCTGGGGCGATTTCATAGAAAGCCAGCACTTCTGTATGACCTCAGGGAGGCCGAGGAACATTCAAAGAAGGGCCTTGACACTGGCAGGCAGGTAAAAATGCTCCCATCCTTCTTGAGCCTCAAATTCCCTGGCCTGCCACCTCCTTCTCACATGTTCTCTCCTGATGTACAGCCACCCTCCTTCCCCTGGCCGGATATTGTCCTCTCGCCTCACCCAACAATGCCGTGCCCCTGGCCTCCAGACCCTTCGGTGATGCCTCCTCACAGTCATAAACCTTTCTGCCTGGCCCCTTCACCTGGTTTAGGCTCTAAAGCTAACCTAAGCTGACGCTTCCCCTTCCCTGTCCTAAAGGACAGAGAGGAAGAGAGAGTGGCCCATCCCTAAGTTTATTGTCGGGGTGGACAGATCGTAGAACAGCCAATAGAGGGACCGGTGCTTGACCACTTGACCTGACTGTTGTGGCTCTAACAACCATTCTTTCTATCAAACCAAAGAGCAGTCAAGTAGCATTTTAAAGACTAGCAAAATAGTTTATTAGGTGAGCTTTCATGGGACAGACCCACTTCTTCAGACCATAGCCAGACCAGAACAGACTCAATATTTAAGACACAGAGAACCATAAACAGTAAGCAAGGAGGACAAATCAGAAAAAGATAATCAAGGTGAGCAAATCAGAGAGTGGAGGGGTGGGGGGGAAGATCAAGAATTAGATTGAGTCAAGTATGCAGACAAGCCCCTATAGTGACTCAGAAAGTTCCCATCACGATTTAAACCATGTGTTAATGTTCCGAATTTGAATATAAATGTCAGTTCGTCCACTTCTCTTTCTAAAAAGGAGCGATAATTTCTCTTTCAGTAACACACATACCTTGAGGTCATTGACAGAATGCCTCATTCCATTAAAATGTTGACTAACTGGTTGGTGGATCTGGAGTGTTTTGATGTCTGTTTTGTGCCCGTTGACCCTTTGTCTAAGGGAGTTAGAAGTCTGTCCAATATACAAAGCATCTGGGCATTGTTGGCGCATGATGGCATATATGATGTTAGTAGAGGAGCATGAGAATGTGCCCGTGATTCTGTGAGTAACCTGGTTAGGTCCAGTGATGGTATTTCCAGAGATTAGTGGAACTGCTATGGGCACCCGCATGGCCCCACAATATGCTAATATATTTATGGCTGACCTGGAACAACAATTCCTCAGCTCTCGTCCCCTATTACCACTCCTCTACTTAAGATACATTGATGACATCTTTATGATTTGAACCCATGGTACAGAGGCTCTAGAAGAATTCCACAGAGACTTTAACAATCTACACCCCACCATCAACTTATGCCTCGATTACAACATGCAAGAGAGACATTTCCTGGACACTTACAGTACTAATCAAGGATGGCCTGATCAGTACCACACTGTACCGAAAACCTACTGATTGCTATACTTATCTACACCCTTCTAGTTTCCATCCTGCACACACGACTAGATCCATTGTTTACAGTCAAGCTCTTAGGTACAATCGCATTTGCTCTGATCCAACTGACAGAGACCTAAAACTATACCAAATATTCATAAACCTGAATTACCCACCAGGAGAAGTAAAAAAAACAAATCGACGGGGCCAGACGCATACCCAGAGACCAGCTACTCCAAGATCAGCCCAAAAAAGCCAAGAACAGAACACCACGGGTCATCACCTACAGCCCCCAACTCAGACCACTGCAACGAATTATTAAAGACCTACAACCTATTCTTAATCAGGATGCTACACTCCAGAAGGCCCTGGGTGACATGCCTGTTCTCTCCTACAGACAACCTCCCAACCTCATGAGGATCCTCACTAACAGCCACAGTCTATACCCCAGGAACACCAGTCCTGGAACCTTTCCCTGCAACAAAGCCCGCTGCCAGCTTTGTCCACATAGTTTGTCCACATATCTTTATTTCGCCAGCTCCCCACGCAGAAGAGTGCCTCTGTTGACAAAGATCTTTCGACAAAACACTGGTCTGGACATTCTGGGGGCCCTTTGGTCAACAGAAAAGGCCTCCAGGACACCACCCAGGTGCCCCCGTGGACACCCTGTCCACACCATTCAGCACTCTATGGTTCCTGCCTTTGGCCCGTCTTAAACCTGCAGGGAGCCCGGGGAACCCCGTGGCAGGAAGCTGAGAGCGTGTGAGCAGCAGAGCTTCCAGCTGCTCACTGCAACACCCTCACAGCTGCACTCAGCAGCCAGAGAGCATGGCAGAGGCTCCCCAAGACACCCCAGGGCCCACAAGGGAGCAGCCTGAGGGGTCTCGGGACCAACCAAAGGCATGGCCCTCTCCTGGACTGGGGCCGGAATCCAGGCCCTCCTGAACTTGTGGAGACCTGCTGCGGAGGTTTATAACAGAATGGCCACCACCTTGGCCAAATGAGGCCACTCCCAGTGCACACTGGAGCAGATCCGGGCAAAGGTAAGATAGCTTCACCAGGGCCACGTGCAAGTCCAGGCCACTGTCTGATGCTCCAGGGCAGGACCAGCAACATACCCCCTACTACAGGAAGCTCAACAACGTGCTGGGGGCCGCGAGAGCCCATCTCCCCTGTGCCTGAATCTCAATGTGGGGCTCAAGGCCGCCCAGCGCAGCAGGAGCCCCCACAGGTGGAGGAGGAGGAGGAGAAGGAGGAGGAGGTGAAGGAGGAGGCATCCCAGCTCCAACCCCCACCAGAGCTGTAGCCAGAGCTGGACTCAGAGGCCAGCAACCTCATCCTGGTCCTGGACCCGGTCCCTGGCAGCCAGGTCACCTCTTGGGCATCGTTGGAGCTCGATGAGCGGCCCGCCAGTGAGCACCGCACACATCACGCACCTCGGGGCATGGGAGGCAGTCGCAGATGGGGGTGTGCTGCAAGAATTGCTCAGACGGCTCGCGTGGCCCCTTGTGCCGCAGTCCCAGTGCATGGAACCATATGCAGCTGCAGTGTGACCCAGCAGGCAGCTCACAGGCATGGGATGTGTTTAGTGGCGCTTTGCTTCCGGGCCTGGACTGGGACGTGGGGTCCCATTGACAGCCCTGACACAGTTTGGGAACCCCAGAGCAGTGAATCTGGCTACAATTACATCAAAGTCTCCCAGACGGAAGACCTCTGCAGCAGGGTTGTGTTGATGGTGGTCATGACCTGCAGAAGGAGGAGGCTGAGCCACTGCTGGTCTTCCCACTGCTCGGAGACCAGCCGATCCCATCAGTCTGAACTGGTAGGGTGACTCCAGAGCTGCCTGTGCACCGGGGGTGGGGTGGGGAGCAGGTGCAGGTTTGAGAGTGGTCTCCCCTTGCCCTCAGTGAGGAAGAGGAGGGTGGCTGTTCAGCAGCTGCTGCAGCATGTCAGGGTGGGGCCACCAAAAGGGGCAGCTCTGATGGCTTCCAGGGACCGGCTGTGTAGCCCACAAGGACATGAAGCCCTGCACTAGCTGTGGTGTTCCTTGAGGAGACTGGCACGCTAGCAGCAGAGGCAGGAAACAGGTGTCTGCGGGGGAGGTCCTTTTAACCATGTGCCTCGGCTAAGCTCCCAGAAAGAAGTGGTGACCTGCAACCCTGGCTGATGTGGTTCTGGGTGGCCGTTTTGCCAGTAGAGCAGCTGGGCAGTCTGGCCACTCTCTGTTGACAAAGTGGATTGCTCTTTCTATGTGCCTTGGTGTCTGGAGGCTCTCTATCGACAGAAGTTTTGTCGCAAGATATCTTCTGACACAAGCTTCTGTGGGAAAAAGCCTGCAACCTAGAGGTAGCCTTAGAGTGTTCACCTTCTCCAGGTTCTCAGACAATGTGGATGTACCTACTACCAGCTTAGAAAATCCCACAGCCTGGGTCATAGGAGAGCCATCTTCAGTTCCCTGCTCGGACACAAATACCGTGTGGGGCCTGGGCAACTCAGTGAGCCGGCTGTCCCGACCTTCCAAGGCCATTGTGAGGCTAAAGCCATTTACTGTTATGAGGCATTCAGCTGTCAGAGCGATAGGGACCATGTAACCACCCTACATGCATTACATAGCCAGGCAAGTCCCAAATGGCCAGCTGGGGCTGCCCACACTACAGCATACTTGGTTCTGAGCGACCTGCTCAATGCCAGCCAGCGAGACTTGGCCGTGCTGTGAAATACACAGATACCACAGCCCCATCCCACTCTCCTTGTTCAAATAGTCAGGGTGAAGAGTCCAAAAGAGCTAGTCAATACGTGGTCTAAAAAGAACAGTGCACACAAACTAGAGCACTGTCATGTCTGTTCTCCAGCATGACCTCAGCTGACGGCCCTGCCCGGCCCCAGTGGTGCATCAGATGGGGTATGAAAAGTGGGAAGGGAAAGACATTCTCTTTTCTGTGGCCTAGGGCAACCATATCGCCCTGTTCCAAATAAGGGACATGGAGATATGGCGGGGGAGGGGCGGCTCCTCTGGCTGCATCAAGCCCCCAGGGAGCTGAGAAGGAAGTGGCACCTGCTGGCTGGGGAGCCTGGGGAAGCAGCAGCCACAGGCTGACTGAGCAAGTGGGAGCTGCCCATGCTCCCCTGACTTCCCTGAGGCTCGGGAAAGTGCCTCCCGTCAGCCGCTGCACCTGCTCAGCCGCTGGTGGAAAAGGTCAGACAGGGAGGGCCCAAATAGAGGACAATTAGTTCCTTTTAAATAATAAGTTGGGATGTCTTTTTTGGCATCCCAAATGTGGGACAGTCCCTCCTAATTTGAGATGGATGGGCGCCCTATTGAGGCCAGGAATCTGTGACATAGGAAGAAGGTTCCCGGATGGGCAGGTTAGTTGCTAAGTGTCCATGGAAGGTGGGAATTTCCAGCTTCTCCTGGTAAAAAAAGGACACTACACTAAATAGCTCCCTGAGATGTGACATGAAAGGCTGATTTCACCCAGGCTAGTGCGTTCCAGAGGGCTGCCCACTCATCTGGATGAGCTTAATCAGGGAGAGAACTTGATCAGTGTGCGTTTGGACTCCTGCCTATAACAACCCAGCATGTGGGCCGGAGAACAGAAAGAAAATGAAAACTCTACAGGGAGCGAGCGTCCTGTGCCTTTAAATACCCACACAGACTGCTGACTTTGGCCTGGATTAATGGCTCGAGGTAGAGGGTTTTGTTTTTTTTTAAACTCTCATTTTCACTTTAATCCAATATGAATAACCCTGGGATCCTTGCACAATCCTGCGTTTGAAGGGGGGTTTGGCTTATCTTTGTAAAGAGACAAGGTCACCCCATTTATGATGCTACCACAGAGCCATCTAGCGATCGGTCATTGGAAACACAGCCAGATGCTCTTTAAAAAGAGACAACCCATTAAAACAAGGGCTGGGTCCACACACAGCCTGAACTCGAACTAACCTACATAAATTGCATAACTTATTTTGGGTGTAGTTTGAAATAGGCTATTTCAGCATTTGATGCTGTCTAAACAGCGCCAAATGTTGAAACACTGCACTATTTTGAGGCTTCCCTTACTCCGCCGGCAATAAGGTGCCCATGATTTTGAAATCTATTTTGAAATGATGGGCGCATGTCAACGATATGGGTTAGCTAGTTCGGATACCTCCAGTAACCCGGAATAGCTCTGCTGTGTAGACATAGCCAGGCTGTCCTGTGGCACTTTAGAGACAAATTTATGATGGCATAAGCTTTCTCGGGTAAATCTCATCGGAAGAAGTGGGGCTTCTCCACGAAAGCTTGTGAGCTAATACATCTGTTGAGCTCTAAGGTACCACAGGATTGCTTGTTTTAAGACTAGGATGGCTACGGGGCTGAGACTAAACCAATTCAGTTGAACTGGTAAGGTCGACTAAAGGGTGAACTAGCAGCCACTTGGAAACCAGGAGAGTGAGGCTGTTGGAGGTGGCACACGGGAGGGATTGCAAGTGGGTTTGGCAGGATAAGCCCAAGGCACTTGCTGGAGGTCTTATCTTCTGAGGCTTTTGGGTCAGTAGTTCAGTATGGGGCAGCTGAGATGGGATCAGGATGGTCAAACGGGGGCGGGGGGGTGTTGTGCGGGCTCATCAGCATGGAAGGCCTCACTATGCTAGTCAGAGATTAGCAGGCAGTTTTAGGCCCCTATTTGAAGAGGCAGCCATAGGATTAGGATACTTGTAAGAGAGCGGTAACCACAAGTACTCTCTGCAGCAGTGGGTACTGAGGTCTGGCTGCATGGGTCATGTGGGATGAGCGAATGATGTTGCTGGAAGGAAGCGGTAGAGGGTTGAGCTTGGGGTGTACGTGCCCATGTAACCCACACACCGGTCTGGTTAACTGTCCCACGCAGTGGTACCGAGACCACTTCACAGAGGAAGCAGACGTGTCCCCTACGGGCTGAGCTGAGAGCCAGCAAGCCTTTAGCTCAAGCTGTAGAGGTGCCTGCCTGAGGTCCCAGATTCAAGTCTGCCTGTGGGCAGTTACACCAGTACATAGATTAGTTTACAAGCAAGTAGCCCACCATGGTCTAAGGAGAGCAGGCTAGATTCTGAGCTGGTTCATTGCCCTCAGGCTCCAGATTTACATGCCCTGGAAAGCGAGGCCAGAATCAGGTCCCCCTGTTTCCAAATGTTTCCCAGGGCACGCTGGACCGTGGAAACACTGTGGAGGTAACATACTCAGCACCTAAGGCATGGGTTCGAACCAAAGCAGGAAGGACATATTCTGTCTCACCTCTCTGCAGGGACTTCACCCTCCCACTGGCTTCAGCACTGAGGGGCTCTGTTAAGATGGGTTGTAGCACGGACTGGGGTGGGGTGGGAGAAGGAGCCAAGCGAGTGGGGTAATCGTCTTTAGTGCTGTGAAAGCCTCCTCCAGATAAAAGAAAAGCAGAAAATTGGGGGAAGGCGCTTCTGTTTACTTGGCAGTTGGTGCCTACTGGAAGATCATTAATATCGATGGCGTTCTCACTTTCTGACTCATTATATTGAGTACTGTCAAACCAGAAGGCATTTCAGACCACATGGTCTGAGCCCATGACTGGGAATCAGGAAGTCACTTCAACCACCTGCTGCCTCAGTATCCCCACCTTGTAAATGGGGAGAATAATTGTCCCAGCAAAAATACTTCGTAAAATCATTTGAAATTTATAAATAGAAAAAAAAAATCGCTGGTTCACCAAAATATGATAAAACCCCTTTCCGACCCTTACAGAAGCGTGCAAGATGGGCTTATAATGTTGCAGACAGCAGCATCCCATTAGAGAGAAATGATCATCCTGCAAACATAAACTCCAAATACTACTTTAGCCAGCAAATGCCTTCAGGCTGCAAACTGCTCTACTCAATGAGCTACCTGTGTGGAGGAGTTCGCAGGATCAGGGACAAAAGTCTTGGGAAGTTTTCACTATTACTTTAACCTAGATTATGAGCGCCTTAAGGACTTTTTGTGTGTGATGATGGTGGGGGTAGGGAGGGAGGGCTGTACACACAGGCCTAGATCCGCAGTGGTATTTAGGAACCTTTCTTCCACTGATTTCAATGGGAGTTAGCCACCTACTTATCATTGAGGATCTGCTCAACAGTACCTAGCAAAACACAGCACTGATTTTTTGAGCAAGGCTGCTAAGCACTCCCAGAATACGCATAACAAGTCATTATTATATATGATGTTTTTAAAGCTGCATCATTAATACTAGTATTCCACAATGAGACGGTGTTTGTGGAAAAATATTATCTTAGGAAGCGGGTGAAAGAATCATAAGTATTTTATTTCTGATGGTGTATTACAAGTGGTAAAGGTTTTTCTTCTTTTTTTCTACAACTTAGAAACAGAAAAACAGCGTTTTCAAAAGCGATGCCTTTGGGGGTCATAGTCCATGTGTTTATTTCACATTGATGGTCACTCAAATTATTGCCTAGTGGATGTATGTGCAGTATTGCAAAACTATTTAACTTGATGCACATTAACACAATGTATGTCCATAAGTTTTAAAGTTAAAGTTGCTTGATACAATGCCAATCAACTTTCTGATTTAGGTTTGTTTTTTTTTTAATCTGGGAATTATACTGATGGTCAACAACTTTTGCCTAGATAACTATACAAAAGCACCTAAGTTACGTGATGCCTAAATCCCACTGACTTTCAATGACCCTTGGGCTTCTAAGTCACAGGCACTTTTGGAAAGTTACCTTCGGTCTCATTGCTGCTGCTGCTGACCTGGTCTCAGTCATATGCATTGTTATTACCTTCTGAAAGGATTATTGTTAGGCCACCCATGGCTGGACCTCTCTGCAGCCAGCCTTCCATGCACCCTAACTACCACTTACTGAGTACCCAAATTTAAACTCCTACCCCCAACCCTGCATCTGAACCACCCCAAGGAGCTCCCGCCCCCAACACACACCTGGACTCTCACCCCAACCAGCTACACCCAGACTCCAACCCCATGAAACCCCACTTCTCCAGCACCTGTACCTCCTTGCCAACCCCCTCAGATGCAGGCCCTCACACCAAGTTGCAGTAACCCCACATCTGGTCCCCTCCCCCCAATGAGCCCCAGACACCTTCACCTAGCCCCTCAGTGCACAATTCCATTGCCTCTGCTCCCAGAATCCTCCAGCACCCAGACCCCCATGGAGTTGCTCACACCCAAATTGCCCCATACAGAACCCTCTCACCCCACATCTGGAACCCCCTACACTAAGCGCCCCACTGCACTTGAATCCTGTCAGGCTGTGCCTGCCTGCCCACACCTGATGTGCCTAGACTAGAGTGGGTAGGGCCTTGGGGTATTTTTGGGGCATACCAGGCCTTTTTGTGCTGTCAGGGTTGGGTGCAGCCTCATTCCAAGCCCATCTCAGGAGGAAGCTTGAGGCGTCATCTCCCACCTCCTTACTGCCGGGGGCCGGGGCTCCCCACTGCCCTGCTGCCAAATATTTGCAGAATTTTAAAACACTGCATGCAGTATTGTTAACCTTTTTTTTTTTGGCACAGAATTTCTTCAGGAGCCAAATTTCTGCCACTACGCTATCGTATGTCTAGCTCAGTTCTCCTTCATGCAGTATGCATCAAGACTTAAAACCACACTCTCTACTTACCTGGACTTGAAGACATCAATCCTGAAAATAAACATGCAACTGGTGAACAACACAGTCGCATTGCTCCTCAGCAACACTGGCTACCACAAACATCAGCCCTCTACTCTGCTCACTTTGCAGGCTTCCTGGAGAACAACCTCATGTTTAAGATTTCTGTCCTTATTAGACTGCAGGGGAAAGTTGCCTGAAGAACCATCTCACCCTTTGATGGCTAGAAGAGCCTAGGGCTTAGCATTTGAAGACAGAAACTTGTATCATAGGGCTAGAGAGCTAGCACAAAGTACCTACATACACACACACACTGCTGTCAGGTTCTCATGCAAGTCGCACTTCTTTGCCGTGGTTTTAAGCTTTATTTAAAAACCCAAATCAAGCCCCTTGTGTGACTTTTCCCTGTAATGGAAGGAAGCACTCCTTATCTAAAGGCTGGTCATCACCCAGTTTATTTTTAATTTTGGAGGCTGATCAGAAAAATATGGCACTAAGCAGTGTGTGAGAATCTAGACAGAACAGAGCAGATCTGAAAAGGGAGAATAGCAGAAGGATTACATCTTACTCTGCTTCACTGTGGGAGACTGAAACAAGCTGCTTTTGGGCTGAACAGCTCAGGCCACTGAGTTCACTGACTCACTCCTTTTGAAGCAAAGTCCGAGGCTAGAAAATCTGAGTAATCTTTGACCCTGAAATTGCAAATGTGTATGAAAGGGAAAAGGTGCACAAAGCTACCTATTGCCACACCTGGCCTGTTGCCAGAGCCTCTGTTTTTATCCTGCTCTTCCTGCCTGTCCACTCATTCACTCCACTCTCAGCTTTCTCTGTCCTCTCCCCTGTCCACAGGGGAGAAAGGTTAGACACTGGTTCTTCTTTCACTTGCACTGCCAATTCCAGGACCCCTTTCCCTTGTCTTCCTTCTGCTGTCTCTCTTCAGCTAAACCACTGAAGACCTGTTCCTTGCTCTATGCCTCCCCCACCCACTTCTCTTGAACTCTTGACACACCATGGCTGCATTCTGCCCTTCTCCCCGCTTCAATCATCATGACACCTCCACATTTGTGTTTCATCCAGCCCAAGGAGCCGGCAGTGGCACCATTCTGAAAGCCAGCTGGGCGGCCCCAAGCCACACATGGCTCTTTAGGAGCCGTTTGTGGCTTCCGCTGCTCACTCTACCTCTGGCTCCCTGTCCGGCTGCACTGAAAGAGTAAACCTCAGTTTAATTGGTTTAATGGCCAGCAGGAGGGATGCAGCCATTAAACCAATTAAATCGAGTCCCAGTAATTCAGTGCAGCGAGCCACATGCGCTGCGGGATGGGGACACAGTGGGAGGGCTGAGAGGAGCAGATGGTAGCCAGCCACACTTGGAACTCCTGTCTCAAGTAAGTTAACCACAGGGTTTGGGCCTGTGAGGGATTAAGCCTGGGGATTTGGGGGGGGGGGGCAGTTTGGGCCTGCAGGAGGTTTAAACCTGGTGGCAAGTGTGGAGCTGAGAGGGGTTAAACCTGAGGGTAGGACGTGGTTTGGGGCTATTTTGTGTTCGGTGCCCAGAACATGTAAAAAATTGTCATGTGGCCAATGAAAAGAGGTTGGATACCTCTGTGCTAGCCCATAACAAAGGCTAACAGTGTAACAAGAAAGAAGGGAAAAGTGATGTTTTAGAAATCCTCTGTAGATTTAAGACCTATATGGCTTCCTGGGGGAGAAAAAAAATCTGTTGGCACTGCGATGCAAACAAAACAGAACAGATTTCAGCTCATTTTCCTGCAGCTCTGCTGCCTTTGTGGAGACAGCAAGAGCAAAAAATAGTAAGGATTTATTTTGGTCACTGCAGTCAGCAGATCTTACTTTGACTCCACCAGAGCCAGGAAGCAGGCTGGCAAAGTACCAGTTATACCCTGCTACACTTCTGAGCATCACTGCACTGGCCCGCAGGGAACATGTAAGGAAAGTTTGCTTATTTAACAAGTTTCCACAGACAACATTGACTCTATACTGGGGAAGCAGGGGTGGGGGAGAGGTGCGGAAGGAGCAGTCAGTCAGTATTTCTAGTGCTGGCAGCAGCCAGCTTGCTAGGTACCAACACCAAGATCTTAAGCAGTTTCTAGAATTAGACTCACACATACAGACCTCACTGCAGCCATGCAGCTCCTCTTGAAATGCACCATCAAGGCAGCAGGATGAACATGCCTTAAATACTACATAGGTCACGTTCTTATTTCTAGTTAACAGATAGCAAGTTTGTTTACACCGGGGTCCACTTGTTGCCCAGGTCAGCGGCCATCCTGGCTTTTTTCAGGGAGGTGACCAGGGAGAAAATAATGTGTAACAGTAGACTGCTCCAGCCAGTCATCTAATCCACTGTTTCTTAAACTATGTTCTGTGGAACACCAGTGTCCTGTGACCAACTCACAGGTGTGCTACCAGCATTTGGAAAAATACACTGATGGTGTATATTTTATTAAAACCAGGTACAAAGTTGCTTCTTCATTGCTATGATACCTGATTTAATTACTCCATTTTGTTTTTGCAGCATATATTGCTGGTTTGTTTTTTTTATTGGTCTGAATTTTTTTGAAGAAATTTTTTTCCACAGGTGTTCTGACTTAAAAAAAATATTGTTTTGTGTTCCAACGTCTCAAAAAGTTTAAGGAACTGATCTAGTCTCTCTGGCACACTAGAGGGATTTCCATTATCCCTGAACCCATACCTAACAGATGGGCATTTAGTCTGACCCTGGGCGTAACTGCAGTACTCAAAATTCCACTTCAGCCTTCAGCAAACAGTTGCTTCAACCAAATGATCACTGGGTTATTTATTCCCCACTTTTTCACCAGCTCTAATTTCTTAGAAAGTTTGGTTGTTCAAAACAGGTGGCAGAAGGTTGGGGGAACCATCACTCCACCAACATCCTTTCTCCCTGGAGTCCTTAATAAATTCTGCTTTGACACAAGATTGGCAACTCAATCCTAACTGCCTCATTGTAGCGCTGGGTCAGAAAGCAGATTGTATTTGCAGCACTGGCAGTTTTTGACCTTGCAAAGTTATATTTTGATGTGAAAGTGATAAAGGGACATTTCTTGTGACGTTTCTGAAGTCAATTTATAATCACAATTTAATACAGAAAACAGATGAGAAACTGTAGTGCACGCTGTATGCACGTACATGTTGAAACCCTCTCTTCCAGCACCCTTGGGAACTGACTGGTGCCAGATGGGAGAATTTGCCAGACAATGAGAGGTCAGATATTTTCTAGCACATTACCAATACTTCCACTGCTTACTGGGCTCTTAGAAGATATTAAGAGGTAAATTACAGCTGAATAACACCACAAAAGTGAGGCTGTCTAGACTAGCCCCCAACTTCAAAGGGGGCATGGCAATTAGGGTGTTGGGAGATTACTAATGAAGCACTGTGGTGCATATGCAGCACTTCATTTGGCTAAACTTCCACCGCGGCAACTTCAAAGTGTGAAACTTCGAAGTGCCGGCTTGCGTGTAGCTGTGGGTACTTTGAAGTGCCCGCGCTCCTTTGAAGCCCCTTTACTCCTCAAAATTTGACACTTTGAAGTTGCTGCGGGGAAAGTTTAGCCAAATGAAGTGCTGCATACGCACCACAGTGCTTCATTAGTAATCTCCCAACAGCCTTATTACCATGCCCCCTTCAAAGCTGGGGGCCTACGCTAGTCACAACCTGAGAGCCAGGTCTGGTGGCTGGAAACAAACTTTATGGGACCACAGCAACTTGGCCACACCCATGACAAGTGGTCATCTGGCTAACTAAAATCATGCTAGATTACAGAGTTTGCTGGGCGTATGTTCCAGATTAGAGAGGTTCAACCTGTACAAGTGGACAAGCAGCAGGTTTACATATGAAATACAGAGTAGGGAAGAACTAGCGGATGACCGCAGCAGAGGGAGGCAGGGGTTACACAAGGGCCTTCAGAAGGGTGAGATGAAGATCAGACAGCTAGCAGAGGAGAAGCAAGCGCACAGAAAGCACAATAAGGACTTGTCAGACACCCACTACATCTGCAAGAGATGCAGCAAGGACTGTCACTCTCGTGTGGGTCTTCATAGTCACAATAGACACTGTAAATGAAGTCCTCAATTGAAACTTTAAAGGGCGCGATCCATAGTCTATGCAGACTGAAGGATGCCTGCCTACCTACCTACCTACAGAGTAGGGACCTAACACTGGGCATAGTGCTGACAGCGGGGATCACGTGTATGTGTGAGGAGAAAAAAATACATGACTAGATCTTAATATAGTGGAATATACACTTTATTTTTTTAAAAAGGAAAAATACTAACAATTTCATAGTCAAAACTTTACATTTTAAACAAAAAAGCATTAAAACAAAACCAAACACACCGTCTTTGAGAGCAGAAAGATTTCAACTACTCACAAATTCCAAGCAGCTTTTCAAGACTTGGAAAAATCAAATCCATGGTTTGTCCATTTAAAAAAAAAAAAGAAAAAAGTGTCAGAAATAGAAATAGAGGGATACCAGATCTACAGTGAAATGCCCTTTACTCCTCAGATTGACATTCAGAGACCTCTATTTTCACTGATCATCTGGCAAGAATGCATGCAGAAAATAAGCAGGTTCAGGTACAGGATTAATAGCAAAGCTAGATTTATGATGATAAACTAATTTTACCCACCTGTCTGACAAACAGGATATCTGGTAAATAGTAGCAGTTTACACATTTCTATAGGGTTTTCATCCAGAATGATATAAAAGAACATTTTACAGAGTGACTTAAAACTATGTACAAGAATTACTTTGCCCTTCTCAAAAACAGAGACGCCTAAGAGGTGAAATGCAGAACTATGTATCAACATAACGCACATTTTACAGTTAATACAATATTCTGTGGTTTTACTTTTGAACATGGCAGAGAGAGTAGCATCATATGAAGATAAATAAAGTACACTTCAACATTCTCTTGCTTCTGGCATTAAAATGCAGGGTAAACTGAACATGCAATGAGATTCTTCCAGAAACGCTTTGGTCAAAAGCAACTCACACCCCTCTCTTTCATAAAAGCTTGCCAGGAACAGAACTCCAGCAAATGACTTGCACACACCATTACTTAACAGCTTGGGAACATAGTACAAAACTACTCCATTTCTGTCCACTACAAACAGTACGTGATTTTCCATTGTTATTTCAAACGCTGCAGCAGCAGAGGCTAGAGTGGAAGCCATTGCTGTACATCAGTTAAAATCAGCGAGCTGAAGATGTCAAGGTAAAGGTTTTAAATCACCAGGTTGTGGCCCTCAGTGCTAGAAAAAGCTTGAAGGACAAGGACAACTCACTTCCTAAAACAGCGACCATGAGTCTCACACATTAATTTTATTTTCCTCTAGTCAAAAATTGACACAAAAATTTGTCTGGTAGATGAAAGCTCCATCTGTGCTGCGTCCAGCGATAATGCTCTGAAAACTCACGTCTTCAGTCAATGCATCTCTCCATACACTAACAACATGGTAGTAAATGGGATAATACATATTTGTTGATGTATAACAACACAACTGATGAAAATTTATTCTACCTATGCATGTAGGAGCTGCAGTAATAGTCAGTGACTCGCTGCAGTCTGGTTAGAGGGGTACATGCAAGCTCCAACCAGACTATTTTAAAAAAAAAAACACCAGTTACCATTTTCCTGGATTGCACAGTGCTTTTTTTTTTTTTTAAGCTGACCAGTAGGAGCGCTTTTCAAATGTTACTGGCCAACAACAGAACTGAATATCCAGAAAATGGGACTGTCTGAGTATAGTGAAGAATAGTGCCTCAGCGATTACTGGAAAAAAAAATAGAAAGAAGTTTTTCAGCTTGGGTGGTTTATTATTTTTAAAATACTTTAGTCAAGAGGAAGCATCACAATTAAAACTCCACAACATCAATCTCATTTTGATTTCTGCAGTTCTCTAGAAAAAGATCCCAAGGCATGCTACATGAAGCACTTTTAACATTTTAGGTGTTACAATGGAAGCGCTATTTATTACTTCATAGGACAGATTAGTTTCCAAAGTGTATGTACAGCTTCTAAATTATACAAAATACAATAGTACAATAAATCACATCTTTCATATAAGTGTGGAAGATGAATCCTTCCACTATCATGACCAGTAGCAAACAAGACACTTTGTTGCTGCTCTAGAAAACAGATACCAGCTACCTGCTTTTCCAACTAGATAAGTAAAAAAAAAACAAAAATCCTCATCTCACCCTCAATTGCACATATGAATATAACTCGTTAAACAATTCAGGCAACCACATGAGCAAAGTGCAGTATTGCTTCAATCTGCAAGTCTGAATCAAGTGCCTTAATCTGACAGACATATAGTGAGTACATTAGTTTAATTACTAGTTAAAAATAATATTAATTTCCCCCAACCTCCCAGGTTCTCTGTCTTGCACCATAACAGAAACGACCAGGAGGCATGAACCCAAGACATGTGGCTGAGATCCGGGGATCTGAACTGCCCCAAAGTTAGTTTCAGCATTCTGGCTCAGGCAAGTATTTTGTCTTCATTTGGCTTCTCCATTCCCATTTGTCCTCCGCTTACTTGTTTACCTCCCCAACAACTCTCCACTCCATGGTGACTGCCTGAATTTTAAAAGCATAGTCCAGAACCCAAAAAAGTGCACAATAAAGGCTAACGAACCACCACATTACACAGAACACACATCCCATACAAAAATAAGTGCCTGTCTCCATCTTCTCAGTTGCTAGCAAAAATATTGACTATTTCCAAGGAACTTTAATTAGCTTTGCTGCCTCTTCCCCCAAGCTTTAGTGATGGTTCTGGTAGATGCATCAGAATTACTGAAGAAAAATTAAGTTGGTTAAGATTTTGTATTTCTAGGAGGGAAAAAGACCTCCAAAAATATAGCTACCAAAATAAGTATTCTTTCCTCAGTAAAGATTTAGATATAGGTTACTGTACACTATGAAGTTAATGGTCAGGTCACCTCTGTATCTCCTCTTTGGGGAGGGTGAACCCAAGACAATCATGAGAAAACAATACCAGCACACCCTGATTTTACGAAGTATCTAGTTCTCAAAACTGAATACTTTGTAAATCAGGACTTTTGATAACCAAGAGCTTCAGCTCTGTAAAGTTAAGGAGCTCTGCAGGTCTGAAGTTCTACAGCAGCCCCACACTCCTGCTGATTACTCAAAATATTTTTGCCACAACAACTGTCCTTTTACAGTATTCCTAAACCCTTGAGCTGCTGGTCCTTCACTACACCTCCTACTTTCAGATGTACCTGGTACAATTAAGTAGCAGCTCAGCAGATGATGCACAAAACAGTATTTACAGCTAGAATACACGAGACTTCCCAACAGCACAGCAAAGAAAGCAAAAGGGGCAAATATTAGAAGTGAAGACATTTAAAAAAAAAAAAAAAGTAAAGAACTATACAATGACACCTAGAATTAACATTTCTTCCTGCAGCATATACTGTGTATTTCTTCTTTACACATACCAAACAGTAAATGAACAGTTAATTTAGCAGGCCATCTGAATAAAATAAAGTTCTCTAGTTAAGATAAATGAAGTGATGGGAAGATCAATCCACCAGTATTGTTCCCACAATCAGAGAGCACTTTTCTTGTCTCACCTCAGGGCTTTTCTACATTACAGAGGCTGAAGCTGTGCTGCTGTGGCACCATATATACTTTCTACAGCAAACAGAAAGAGTTTTTCTCTCAATGTAGTTGATCCAACAGTCTAAGGGGTTATCGCTAAGCTGAAAGAATTCTTCTGCATCTATGCGGAAAGGTAGGTGAAGCTCATTATATGGCATACATTTCCCACAGCTCTGAGGGATGTAACTACGTTGATCTAATTTTTCAAGTGCAGACCAGAGCTCAGCGGGCTCAAGAAGAAAGGAAAGGTGTACACTACTCCACTGTTTGATGAAAACTCAAAAGTCACCACAGCCGAGAACTTAGTGGGAGCTCTGCCAATAACTTCAACGGGAACAGGATCTGACTACAGGTAAACTAATGTACTTAAGGAGTATTTATTACAGAAATAGGTATCTAAAGCTACATTAGATTGATTGGGAGATTGTGTACGATATTAACGCCTGTGAAACTCTTCCATAATTTATTGAGACTTTTTTTCTGCTTTGTATTACAACAGACATTTTTAAAGATGACGTTCCACAAGGATAGCACTCTTAACAGCAGACACATTTTGACAATTAGTACTGTGATGGCTGGTAAGTGGAAACTAGATTTAAACCACTAGCCATTTCACAGAGGCGACTGAACAGGCACCCACAAACTGCTCCCTTAATGATAATCTCTCTAAGTAAGAACAGGCCACGTTAGCATGAGACTATGTACGCAAGAAGCTTGCTTAATCATTTCTTATGCTGAACCTGTGCTGCTAGAGAACTTCAGGTCCCAGGACTGTCAATTCAGCAGCTTTCAATGCTAAATTAATTTAAAAGAATGTCAGTATCCCACTGCGGACAATTCAGTGTCATTACCAAGGGAAAGAGGCTGCATGGGTAAGATGACAATCCTAATCTCAGAGTTCATGGTAATTTCTTCTAAAACGAGAAGAAAGCTCTAAAGCAGCAGCCCTCAGCTCAGAGAGATTGTAAGGACTGAAAGAAGTCTGCCATGATCTCTCAACATGAAGCCAGTGCAACCTGACACAGAAAGGTGCTGGCTCAGCACAACAGAGGTGGCAGGTAAGAGCTGTGTTCATAAAGGAATAAGAAATCATGAGCTCAGAGGACTTACAGGATATTTCACAACAGGAAGGTTCGCCAATTATAAAAATCAATCCACATTTGAGGAAAAAAAAGACAGCTTTGTGCCACCTAGGTTTAGCAGCACACAAGATGCCTATCTTTGTGCACTGATCTGAACAGAAGAACAATAGGATACACCCCGAACAGTCTTTGAACATCAAACCTAATGAATATTTCACTGGTTTATGCTACATTACACAAATTAATCTGGAAAGCAAATGGGACTGTTCTCATAAACTGAATATTATACTGATAATAAAGCATTATTACAAAAGATAATCTTCCATACGTGCATTGTTCTAGATGATAGTATTAAAGCTTACCAGAGTACGCTGCAGCTGCCTATTTAAGTATCAGCTAAGCCTCCTCAAATAAGCATACTAGGATTGTTCCTAATGCATAATGATTGCAGGAGCCAATGAAGCATCACACTTGTTAATTTAGTTATACAACTAAAAAAATCTGCCTCTCTTCAAATAGTAAACATAGCTATGTAAAACAATCATCCAGAACTACATAATTGGAAATAAATGCTAAAATGTTAGTATGTTTACATGCACCCAACATCTTTAAAATCAAGGCCCTTAAACTGAACAAGAATGCAACAAAAAGGGGTCTGCAGGACAAGGCGTAAGCCTGCAGCAGTTTATACAGCTGGTAATAGATCCCTGACATTTTAGGAATTTGGTGTTGGAATAAGTAAACCATTTGCAGATGTTTGGAAACTTCCATGGATCTTCCTAGTGAAGAGTTCCAACTTTGAAAAGTACTAGTAGTGTTGTTCCACAGATGTAGTTTGCAAAGTTGTGTAAAATAAAGCCAAAAATGACTGTGAACTTACGACAGTTACAGATCACAAATCAGCGATGACTGCACTGGTGACACTCAAAACAAACAGCTCTCAACCTCCTGTGTAGCAGTTTTCATTGCTTCACACTGACTCTACAAGACTTAGTAGGCTTCAAGGTGACAATCTTATTACATAGATAAACATATAACATTTCTTACTAATTAGAAAAAAAGTCAAACATGTTCTTGAACTTGGAAAACATGGTGCACTTGCAAGACCTGATCAGGCAGTGCAGTTGATAAATTCCATTCATCTTTGCCTGGCTACGCTGAAAAATTAACTGCTTACAACTTTGTTTAAAGAAAGTTTGCAACAGTCTCTTTCTCCCTTTCCTTTCTACTAAGAAGTTGCAAGGGCAGGAACCCCTTTGGGAAAGATGAAGAAGTACCTGTTTGGTATGAAACCATACTTCATAAGTAGATTTGGTTATTATGCCTTGGTTCGGATTCAGGTTGATTCTTTTTTCTGTACTGATGGTACCCTCAAAGAACTTCCCTCCACAGACATCCTCCCTTTTCTGTGCAGAACCAACATTTCTCAATGCTAAGTGCCTCACCCTTCCCCATATGTGTCCCAGGTCTGTGGTTTTCAAGTGGCTCCATTATGACACCATGGAACTACTGGATATTTTTAGTCCATGGCATAGATTTACACAATGCTCCCTAGAGAGCCTGAAGAATTACAGAGTGAAGTAGGAAAAAGAGAAGGAGGCATAGCATAGTAGCTGATAGCCATTGTTCCTTTTGGGCTTCCACACAGATTGAACGGTCTGGCCTGCAGTCAGACACAGGGCTCAGAGGCATACATCTCTCTCCTATTTTAGTGCAGCAGCCAGGAAAATGGATCTAATTTGTTTTACTGAGATAAAGAGCCTCTCAAAAAGTAAAAAGGGACAGGGTTGGGCTCTCCACACTGTGCTATCAGAGGAAGAAGCAGCCAAGAAACACATTTGAAATAAGCATATAAAGAGGTTGTGTTTGTCATCGGGGGTGTATCACTGGATTTATTGTGCTACTCTTTGTACAGCACATTCTGTGGTTCCTCTTAGTTTACTTCAACAAATCTGTTACTTTCCTGCAGTTCTAGACTATTTTTCACGGATGCCTCTGGCTCAGCATCCTCAGTACCTCACATAATACTACGCCTTGCCAGAATCCAGCTGCAGTAGTAGCTAAAATCTATTCTATTGCCCCCGTCCCTAAATTGGTGACTATATATTTCAAACCATCTTAAGTTAGAATCCTCCCTTTCAATCAAGTATCAAGAGAGTCACCATTCACACAAGTTCCCAACAGATTAGACTGAAAGACATGAGCTGTGAGTGTCATGGATCAGTGACATTAAGTAACATTACTGCAGTTTGATTACAGAAAGAAAAAAGTTAGTACAAAAAAAAAATAAAAAAGCCATACACAGCCTTAAGATGACCTTGCACTCTTCATCATGCCCAGTCCCCATGCAGTTCAGATGGGGTACTTGCAGGCAGGCAGAGTCACCGTCAGTTGGATATCTCACTGTTCACTCTGAAGACAGATGGTTTCCTGTGTGCTTTATAGTTTCTCTGTTTTAGATGTCTTTAAAGTTGCATCACTCGGAATCAGACAAGTCACTTTAAATAAAGCAAAGCGGTTAAGTGTGACAATTTATTTACAATATACTCCACCCATCATCATTACATACCACCTTGTAAAAGAAAAAAAAAAAACTAGTGGTGTGGGATTTTATCTTCCTGCTATACAGTTCTCTCTCTTTGATGCTCAGGAGGAATCACATGGGTGCTGCACATAAAACCAGCTCAGGCTAGCGGGTAATAATGCAAGGGAAAAATAGCTCCTGTATGGATTTATTTTAATCACGCTAGATTAGCCTCCATTCCCTACTCCATGAGGGAGCTAATATATGAATTTAGACAGGCTGTGTTATTCTCACATTGAGGTTGCAAAGTTGACTTAACAAAAAAAAAAATTTTTTCTGTGCATACTCTATACTCAATATATCCAGTAGTTCCATGGTGTCATAATGGAGCCACTTGAAAAACACAGACCTGGGACACACATGGGGAAGGGTGAGGCACTTAGCATTGAGAAATGTTGGTTCTGCATAGAAACCATAGAATTTTTTTTCTTCAGAAAAGAAACTACACAATTTCTACATGCTCTTATAAACTTTCTAATTCCTTCACCCAGATCCATCCTAAAACCTTTTATCTCCTATGCTCCTCTTGCTCCCCCAGACATCTAACCCCAACAGTTCAAACATACTGCCTGCCATAAGTTTGGGAGAAAATGCTTAAGACAGTGACACGTCTTGCTAAAGCTCTCCATTCTAGCCACTACAGGAGGACTCCAATAGTATACAAGAATACATTTTTCTTTAGCATAATTTATTACAGGAGCAGTGCTAGCAAGTAATCCATTCTCAGCACCAAGAGGGCAAGTTACACGCTAGAGAGAAAACCAACTGATACGACTATATTTACTGCCCCCAAAAGAGGTTGTGAGATAAATTGATGTGTACGGTGGGTGTGGCTGCTCCCTAGCTTACTCAAAAGGCAAAGGACCAATGTACGAGTGATGAAGAAGTCCACCACCAACTCTTGTAGAACTGTGACGATGCATTAGAGTGGTTTGGGTTTGTTCCCCTCCCTCTCCACCCCCAACATGCTGGTGATTCCCAAACCACATGGACCTAGACTTTGATCTGATGAGGTCACAGGTGAATTACTTCTAATTTGGTGGTGCACCTTCGCTTCTACTTCCAAATGGAGAGTTATGTGCTGCACAATTAGCAGTTCAAGAAGAGAAATCCTCTAACTCTTAGGGGAATGGAAAAAGAGAATGACACACTGCCTAAAATCCATTGTTGCAGACTCAGAAAGTGTTACCTAACATTAGGAAAGGACAAGTATGAGGCTCTTTTGCCCTGCACCTCATCCTATGCTTCTGGGAGCTAGTCCAACAAAATGTGTAAGGATTGTTTAGAAACAGTGTGTTTGCTGCACTGTTGTCCGCACTCACAAGTGCATGTTTCTGTGAATGCTATCATCACCTCTGTAAAAGACAGTTCCCTGGCCTAGGTTTCCCTCTCCTTCCTGAACAGGAGCACAGATTTGTTATGAACCTCACACAACAGGCGCTGCTCAGCTACTTTCCAGTGTCTAGGAACTGAGGAAGGATCTTATTTATGATACTGCCCAGCAGCACCTGTGTGTGTCCCTAATTATAAAACTAAGTTTTAAAAGAACAGAGACAGGAGACTTCTGCGCATCAGAGAGCTCTCTTTCCATTTAAAATGGAGATTAGAATAGAAAGCAAAAGCCTTTTCCAACAATCTAGACAGATTCACTTCTATTCCCCTGGATGGATGAATCCATTCTCTTGGATTAGCATCACCAATTGTTCTAGCAGTGTTTACACAAAGCTCTAACGATGGACACAACTTAGATTCTGGCACCAAAAGGGTCAGGAAATGACATGACCAAGTTGTGCCATCAGAAGGGGAACCTTGTTATAGATGCATAATGACAAAGCCTCCACACATGTTATTTCTGGGAGTCTCTAGAGAAGTCCAAGAGCTAAACAAGGAAAGAGGGTTTGCTTACAAAGGTCCATATCTGGTCTCATATTTAGAGACAATGTTCTTGCATTTCCCCACTTCCTTGCGTAGCTCTGCCACCTCCGTCCTGAGGGCAGTGTTCTCCTTCTCCAAGAAGGCTGCTCGGATTGTGATCTGATTCTCTTTCAGTCGCCGAGCATCACGGGAACGCTTTGCTGCCACGTTGTTCTTCTTTCGCCTTGTCCAGTATTTTTCATCCTGTAGAAAGAAAAGAAAAAAGATGATAATCTGAACACTCAGAATTTTATATCCGGCATCACACAGCTACCTTCCTGTCCTACCAGAAAAGCCATGATACTTGCTATTTGTCTTCTTCCTGTAGCTCATGCAGAAAACTGCTAGGATTGGGCTAAGTACAGACCAACTGAAATGTAGGCAACACAGTATTCTCCTCACAAGAAGTCTGTTTAGAATAGCCTGGGGTGGAAAGAAGCGGTGGGGAGACCAAAACTGAAATGAAATTAAATAAAGGAAAATTTCAGCTGGACATACAGAAGTCATTAATAGCCATGTCTGTTAGAAAAGCCCTGAAAATCTGCAGCTCATTTTTTTCAGATATAAAACCTGTATCTGGAAACTTGCAAGTGTGCAGACACCTGCTTTATATCTGTGGCTCATTGCTGCAGACGTGGATACCAATTTTGTAGGTGCACAGGGCTCTATTAGCCCGTGGAATAGTCTCCCACCAAAAGTGATTAATGCTTCATTATCTGAGGCATTTAGAACTGGACTAGACAAAAGCATTGGCAAACAAGAACGTGACTGTGAAGACTGTAAATGCCGCTGGATACAAACCTGCATTAGTTAGAAAGAGCCAAAAGAGGAACGAGCCAAGATAATTTAGGGTATGTCAACACTTGCTTTTGTTCAACAAAACCCTAGTTGTTCACGGGTGCCCCTCTCCCCACAAACAACAAAGCTTTGCTGCAGTTAGTGAAAATGCGAAAACTGCACTCCCATCAACAAAGCATTATGAGTATGATACAATAAGTCCACTACCTTTTGTTCATCTGGGACAAAAACCTTCTTGGCCTTTTTAATCATGGGCTGTGGTTTCAGGTCCTCTTCAGTAAACTTGTGCTTACGAGGATTGAAGAGCTCACCACCTGGCACACTGGAAAGCACTAGGTCAGCAGGGTCAGGATTAAAGTTCACATCAATCTCAATGCAGTCTGGATCAATGGGGCTTGGCGTCTCTCTCTCACTCTCTTGGGAGGATTCTAGCAAAAGGCAGAAAACATCATAATATGAAATCAATATGAAGAAGAAAAATTCAGGTGGGCATCTCTGCTCACTGTCCTAGAGCATGCAACGTTTAATCACTACTACTTGTGTGCTCAGTACCGTACAAGACACAAGTGCATCCCCTGAAAGAATTAATATTTCAGCCTTACACAGAAATGCTGAACAACCTCCTTCCCCATGGAAGAAATACAAGCCCTATGCATGACCGGCCAGAATAACAGACACAGGAAGATAAAAATAGGCCCCCAAAATATCGAAATTCCTCCACTGAGCAAAACTCTTGTGACATTAGGCACTTACTACTTAGGAAGTATTTGTTCTAACACAATGAAATCAAAAGTTCAGAGCTCTAGCTCCCTGTCATTTATGCATCATAAATGCCTCCCAGAAACATGAGCCAGTTCAGAGGTTTCTCTTATTCAGCCCACTAAAACACAAATAAAATTACTTTTCCAAAAAAAGAAAGAAAGAGCATGAAAAATAGAGGTCTCATAAAAATCCACACATCTTGTTCTTCCCTAGTTGTTATATTTACATAGAAGTGTAATAACAGAGGGCCTGGTTTGGAAGAGGTGTACTGTTGACAGAAACTGATCAGCAGCATCACCTTTAAAGACACAAGTTAAAAATCACATTACAATAACCTTATTTTTAGATATATCATCTTTCAAATAGATTAACTGCAAATTTTAGTGAAAAATAAGTAGGAATAAATGACTTATTTTGCCAGTGAAATGCCGTCACTTATCCATGCAGTAAAACATTAAACAACTCTACACGAGTTCAGAAAAACTTAACTCTAGACATAAGTTCAGCAGAAACACCCCCCTCCCCCGAAATGCTAACATAAAAACACAACTCTTTCATATCCAGCAGCCCTGGGACTAGAAGGTTGCTGGATATTCAAATATTTTGGGTAAAGAGAGAGGTATACCTAGCAACGCACAACCCCTAAGAAAAACAAGATTAGATATTAAGGAACAAAAATGTATGCAGAGTACTTTATTTACCAAAAGTAGTATTGTATGCTGTAAACTTATACTGTATTTATATTTACTCTCGCTATACTGTACTCATGGAAAATGTAACTAAAATTTACCTATGGTTAAAACGCCAGGTATTTGAGAGTTCTGGCTGATAGAATGTCAGATATGAAAGAGTTTACTGTATATGAAACACGCAGTATCCATAAGTGAATAGTAACAGAGAGGAAGTCGTGCTAGTCTATATACTATCAAAACAAAAAGCAGTCAAGTAGCACTTTAAAGACTAGCAAAATATTTGCTCACCTTGATCATTTTTTCTGATTTGTCCTCCTTGATTACTGTTTTTGGCTCTCTGTGCCTTAAATATTGAGTCTGCTCTGGTATGGCTATGGTCTGAAGAAGTGGGTCTGTCCCATGAAAGCTCATCACCTGATAAATTATTTTGCTAGTCTTTGAAGTGCTACTTGACTGCTTTTTAGAGAGATACACACACCTCCTAGAACTGGAAGGGACCTTGGGAGGTCATCTAGTCCAGTCCCCTGCCTTCTTAGCAGGACCCAGGACCAAGCACCATCCCTGACATCTATTTGCCCTAATCCCTAAATGGCCTCCTCAAAAATTGAACTCACAACCCCAGCTTTAGGAGGCCAATGCTCAAACCACTGAGCTATCCCTCCTCCCGCCATATCCATAAGTGAGTATGTGATTCATAGACGTATTTCTCTGCAATGAAGAACCTTGTATTTCATCTCGTGCATTTGTCTACTAGGTCTGTGGAAAAAAAGGTCAAGTTTCAGACCCTTTCCATAAACATGCCTTGAAAGTTCTTTTCTCACGGAACAGTCATTAAGTCTGTGCAGTGTCATTGTGTGGAGTTCCCAAGTCCAGCACTAAACTGAAGAGTAAAGCTACTCTCCAGATATGCACACTATCTAGGATCAGGGAGTAGATGAAGTGGAGGCCCCAAAAAATGCATTTTATTTCTTTGTCTTTCCTTTCTCACCTCAAGGTATTTAAGAGACTTCCAAGAATTTCTTGGAGGTTCAAACAAGAGTACAGAAACTCACTATGCAAACAAACAAACAAACAAAACAAAAAACAGGAAACCACACACAACTGTTACTTTTCACAAGTCAGATGAAAGGCTTTAAGATTTCTATAAGGCTTTGTTTATTGGATCTACATGAACTAGTATGGTTCATTCAATGGACTGAACCACCAAGGTGTTCAAAAGCCTATGAAGTGTGCAGATCTTATAGGAACAAATACTTTCACAAGAGTTCAAGATTCTAGCTTAAAAGTAACAATGAGAAAAGCTAATTGTGTTGGTGGTTACAGAAGCAGTGTGTTTCTTTTCCTTTTCTAAAAAATAAAGACCAACTTCAAAAACCTCAGAAAAGTTCAGCTTCACTCGAGGGAGAAAGTCGACACTGGTTCTTATCTCAGCTCATTCACCCACAAAATGTGCACTGTACCTGGCTAAGGATATGTCTATACTACTGGAAAGACTGACTCTTCCCACTCAGCACTTCTGGAGGTCAGTCAATCAGCTGGATTTGCGGTGTTGGGATGGAGAGAAGTGGGGACAGGATGAGGTGTGCTTCAGGGAAGAGGCGTGGAGGGAGTTTGAGGGAAGGGGTGTAGTGTGTGTGGGGCCTGAACCAGAGAAGAGAATCAAGCATCGCTTTGGGTTGAAAATGGTAATTCTTGGGGTCATGATTAGTGCACACGCCCGATTTCAATCTTTCAGGCCCCTGAGATGAAGGAAGGTCAATCACGCAGCACACTTACTAGCCATGGTTGCTCATTGCTGCTATAGACTACACACATTTATGCTGTCTAAGTTTCTGAAACTAATCTCAGCAGGGTGGTAATGCTTTTCCACAGGTTAAGGAGACTGTAACACATCACAACAAGAGACACCACTGGCGCAGTTTCAGAGTATTTCATCTACCTGTGCCGGAGGCAGCTTCAGATGGCTGGAAAACGACAGTGGAAGATGATGAGGGAGGAGAGGCAGTACATGCACTGGCAGGCTCTTTTCCTTCCAGCTCAGCCACAGGCAGGAGTGGGTTTTGGTTCAAGCCCAGATGAGCAGGGCTGGAAGGAATTCCATTTTCCAGGAGGAACTCATCCAGATCCATGTATTCAAGATGAAAGGATTCGCCATCATAAGGGATGGTTTTGTCCCAGATGGGAGGCATGAGGGAGGCAGAGACTGCCATAGTGCTGGCAGCTGCTGCTTCATCCTCCTCAAGTTTTTCCTTCTCCTTTTCTTTATCTAAAAGACAAAAGCAAAGGTCATTGTGTAAAATATGGATTAAAGACTAGGTTTAGGCAACAATAAGAGTTCAATACAGACTTCGTCAAAGCAAGGAAAACTAACTTGTTCTGCCTCAGTTTATTTAGACCAATCTGCATGAGTAAACCATGCTTAACAATTCTTTGGTCTCCATCTAATACACAGGCCACAGAGGTTTACAGGTCATGGAGCTAAGAGAGCAGGCTCTTGTAGCATAGCAGTCCTCTGTTAATTCATGCTGTCAATAAACATTTGAGGGGCAGCATAGTAAACATAACTAAGGCATTGTGATTCACTGCAGCTGAGATTTGATTTTGTTTCTCCCAGGCTTTTCCTGGAAGGAAAACAAATAGATCTGGAAGTGCTGGATTACCATGGATGCTATTAAGACGACTTTGAAGGGAACAAAAAAAGTTTATCCTGAAGTTGGAAGACAAGTAGTACACAGAGGGAAAGAGTAGGCACAAGAAGGGAAGAAAAAATAATAGGGGATTTTCACAGTTGATTTGGAAATGAGACAAAACTCCACCTACATTAGATGCTAAGCATTTATACATGAAACAATTCAGTATTGTGACACAATACACCCTCCAGCAGTTATGACAGGCCAAAGTAGCCATCAGACAGCTCCACAAAAGGGAAAGTTGTAGGAAAACATCTCAGAACTTTTTTTTCCAGAGCTTAATGCAATCGTCTGTATAAACCACACTACAGGAGAAGCACAGTTGTCTCTATGCTAAGCAAAGCCCATTTCTGACAATTCCTGGAAATGTAGTCAACTGGCTGCTGAAGGTCACAGATAAAGGCAGTAGAATCTCAACAAAGCACAAAGTCTGTAAGAATTAGAAGACAGCTTTAAATAATAATGCTGTTTTATTCATGAAACCTCACAGCTAGTTCAAGGGCTTAGCTGGACTCAGAACCATTTTGGGGGCTGAAGCACATCCACTGACTGGTAAACACATGGTGGCGTAGACTTGGCATAAGGAGCACTGTCCCAAAGCAATGAGATCTTTTCAATGTTATGAGGTGCTCACTCCTACACCAAAGTATCTGGATGAGAGCTTCTCTCACTTTTGGCAATTCAGCGAAGATTGCTCTGTGAAAGTCTGCAATGTCAGGTGATGACTGCTTAATGGGACGTTCATTTGGGGGTTTGAAAGGCCCCATACTGGCTGTTGTGTGAGAAACATTTACAGTAGCACCAATGATTATAGCAAGTGTGACCAATACATATATCTGCAAGCACGCTCAGCACGTGCAAACGAGACCTCCTCCCGCTGTACTGTAATGCAGAAATGGATGACATCATCGTTTTGACTCTGAATCAAACAACACGGTCACGAGAACTACAAACTCCCGAGAGACGCACGGCCTGTTGGGTCAGAGGTACCTCCTCAGGGCTGGCAAAAAGCAGGACGCACAAACCGAAGCGCTCTGCGCAGCTGCAGCCGATGAAACAGATCAGCGGCGGATACCAAGGCGGGGGGGGAGTCTTTTCGTCCGACCCTGGTTTGGGGACAGGCCGCGCTGCCTGGTTTGCTTTGGTGACACTGTGCCTTTGCAAAAAGCCCCGCACGCGCGGCCACAACCTCCCCAGCACGGCCCCGGTGGGCGTCACGGAGGGGAGGCTCCGGACCGGGTGAATCCAGCCCCGCCCCCAGCAGCCGGAAGACGCGAGGCCCCGGCACGCGGGGCGGGCCCAGCCCAGGCCTCGCCCCGGACTCGGCGCCCGGGGACCCACGGGGACGGGGCTCGTCCCGCCCCACGCGCGCTCCAGCCGCTGGCAGGGTCTCGCCGCGGGCGCTCCCGCCCTTACCCAGGCGCGCGTTCCGCAGCGGGTTTTCCATCAGCTTCTTCAGCACCAGCGGGAAGGCGCCTGCCAGGCCCCGTTCCTGCTGCGCGGAGGCCGCCGCGGCCGCCCCCGCGCTCCCCGCTGCTGCTGCTGCCGCCGCCTCCTGGCGCCCGGCGCGCCCGGGCATGCTCCCCACTGTCCCGCGAGCGGCGTCAACAGCCGAGACCGGGAGACCCCCGCAGCGGCAGGCTACCAATTAGGGCTGCGACAGCTCCCGGGAAAGACACCGCCAGGGCGCACGCGCCAGCAGCCAACGCTAGCGAGCGGGCCTCTCCTTATTTGTTTATTCATGAGCTCGAGCTGCCCTCCCAGTCACTTCCCGCCCACTCCGCCTTCCGCGATTGGCTACCCCGCTGCAAGGACGCGCTCCCATTGGCCACCTGCGAACACGTTCGGTAGACGCAGCCCAGGAGCGTGGAAGGACGATTTAGGCGCCGTCAGTCCTGGCCTGCCCAGTGCCGTAAGCGTTCACGCCTCCGCGGCTGCTGTTTCTTCCTCGGAGCGCGCGCGCGCGCCCCGAAGGGAGGGAGAGGTGGGGGAAGGCATGTGAGAACAGCCGCGCGCGCCCGCCACTGGGGGAGGGCTCGGCCAGCCCCCCGTTCCGCAGGAGTGTCGTGCCCCTTTGCCCCCATCGGCTTTGCTCGCCGTGCCGTGCCGCGCCGCGCTGGCTATAGGGGTGCGGCCCGGGCGGGGGATTTGCCGCATTTGTGTTCCCAGCGCGAGTGGCTCAGGTGTGCACAGGCTGCAGGGCTGCCACTGACCCAGCGTCCACCCAACAGCCCCTCCCTACACCGGGGCATCGCTGCAGCTCCACCCAGACAGGAATAAGGCCTCACCCTTCTGGATCCGCAGGTCCCCAGCTGTTGGCCGGGGAGGAGTCCCTGGCGCCCAGGGAGCAGCTCTGCTTGTATGCAGCCGCTCGCTGTCAGGAAAACCCAGGAGCAATAGGTCAACTTCTTAAATAGCCGCCCCTAGAGGCAATTCTTGTCATTGCCACGTGGGTGTTGTGGGGTCAGAAGGGAGCTAGCTGTTTGTGCACAACCACGAATAGGAGGAGAGATGGCCACCGGTATTCCCTGAAGTGGGTCTGTCCCACAAAAGCTCATCAGCAAATAAGTCATGTTGGTAGTCTTTGAAGTGCTACATTTCTGTTTTGTTTTACCCGCGTTCCCTGTAAGCTGATGGCTGGATAAATTCAAGTAGTGGTCAGCTGACTAGCCGAGCAGCCACAGAAGAGAGCATGTGTTTCCATGTGATGCAGGTAAAATGTATTGCACACAGAGATGGAAAAAAATTAGAGGGAACACTGGTGGCCATGCTCTGTGATTTAAGAATTCCAAACTATTCTCATTTCCCTCCCCTCTGCTGCATCCCTGCAGTGACAGTTTCATGCTTCTGTTTTCTTATCTTTATATTAGTGCTGAGATGCCAACTAAATCAGAACCTGTCCCATTGTTCTAGGCACCCTACAAACATAGAAGATATCTAGACAGACTTTTGCCAAGGAGATCATGCTGTCACTGGGGGGGGGGCGGGGCGGAATGTGAAATCACTAGGTTTCCTTCCTCCCTCTTGGATCTGAAGAAACAGTATGTATGATTCTCTGTGCAAAAACTCATCTAATATTTGTGCCTGACCTGCATCTGCTCTACTTCTTGGAGTAGATTTTCAAAAGAACACAACCGGGGTCAGAGTTTCAAGGGAACTCAGCATACTAGGAGCCCAGCTCTTAAAATCTGACTGCCAGTATCATAAGGGGACCTCTGGATGCAGAGTTCTTTTGAAAATCCGGTTCCCTCCTCCCCACCCCAATAGCAAGTACAGAATACTTGAAAGTCTGGCCTTGACTTCTCTGGGAAATCTATTCCTTAATGTTTTTCATCCAGGGAATATGTCTGAGTAAAGAGGTATTTGGAACTTCCATCTCTAAACTTTGTCTTATTGGGGAAAAGCAGGGAAGATAAGTGACAATATTTTAGATTAATGGGAACCATCACGTATTGATAGGCACAAGGAAACTATGTGAAAGCAAAGTAAAGAGGAAGAGCATTCTGTGGTATTAAGTCTGCTTAAAGTCACATACCATGCAAACATTCTCTATGGGCAGCATTTGAGGAGATCAAATGTAACACCACCGTTAGATGGGATACTAGCCCTACTGCCCCCATCAGCCAGCACAGAAGTTAGGAGGATAGGTCATAGACCATAATTATATTCCTTGGTTTTTTATTTAGATCCAGAGGTCACCTATCCCACGTGATATAATCTCTCCCTGACCTGCATCATGATAATAGCAGCTGTGTGTCCTACATATTGTTAAAACCTTGAGAGAAGGAAGAAACTTAAAGATTGCGTCCAGCCCTCAAACAAATAAGGAAAGTGATGTTGGAGTCAGAGGTGCAGACCCAACAGAACTACATTGGTGAAATTGGTGAGAAACTATCCAGAGTTACAAACTGCCATTGGCAGGGTATGGATGAGCTGATCTAAGAGTTCTTGTTTTTCTATGTTGTCTTTAACAACTCTTCACAAGTGTTCCTGCTGGCCTCTGAATGTTTTCTATATCACTCAGATACATACATTTGCCCTCTAAATGCATAAGTGAAGGACTACATCCTGTAATCTTAAATGCAGAAAATATGTCTCTGTACCCAGTATCTCCAATACCTCAGCTAGCAAAGCTAATATACTCATAAGCAAGAGTGATGCATACTTCAGATGTAGTTTTTTGAACTGCAGCACTTTTACTGGACTGTAAAAGCACCACATGCATCTATGGTGATGTATGAATACGTGATATTTTCTAGCCAGTGGAGGACTCTGTGGCATATGCAGTCATACCATATCTAAGAGTGAAACTTCCATAATTCAACCAGAGAAGAACTGCATTTTCCTGGCACAAGTGCCATTAATCTACCACATAGATGAAGTTCATTCATGCATTTTCACGGGTCAGTCTATAACCACGGAACTCACTACTACAGAATCTAAGAAATACCTACAATTTCATCACTTTCTATCCCAGTTGCAAGGCAAACTTTCTTTGACCTGACCTTCACTGATACACTCATAGTACATCAAAACACAGGAACAATTCCCCACCCATGCCCCAGGGAGAAGAATCAGGAAGAGGTAACATGACAGTACTTAGTTGTGTTGTTCAGTGAGCCACTGGGATACCATGAGGATGGGCATAGTGAAAAAAACCAAAAGAGACTAGATCTAATATCTAAATAATGAGTGAATATATGGCCTCAACACATTCCAGATACTGTAGTAGGCAACTGGTGCACCCAGACAACCTCCTCTAGCTCAGCTGGGAGAGGACAGAAATACACAGATAAGAAGTTTTTACATGTTGTATCCAGCCAGGGGCAATGAAATGCATGCATCAGAGTACTCATGATGTATTCCGTACTCCGTATAAAGACCACAATGTTCCATGTGGGGCAAATGGACTGTAAATAAAGTTTCCACCATTGCGAAGAGAACTCAGCCTAGGGAGCCTAAAAGGAGCAGGAATCTCTTACACGAAGCGAGGACTCAGGAGCAGAGGTGTTGCTGAATGTTTGCCACAGGGTCACAGTCCTCCCATCTGCTTCCCACCATTTTGTTTGAGATTGGCATTTCCCTGGCCAGGCTGTTTTTATGATATGCAAGGAGAATATACTATCAAGTACTGAGGCACTGAATTGAACTACCAGTGTCTTCCTCACTTGTGGACCTCAAAACTGGACTTGGGTGAAATGGATTGGGCCTGTTCACCAGATGTAAATATTCTAAGATCCCCAAAAGTGGACACCTGCAAGCAAGTCCTTGCAGTGCTCATGCCTAAGAGTGACCTTGTTCCCTGGCTTACTCTCAGATGAAGTTAGCAGACGCTGAACATTAGGATTAGCTTTGTACAGAGTCAAAGGAATGTGGCTACACATAGAGTCTTTATTTTATACAAAGATGATTTTTTGCATAGGCCTTAACAGAAGTTTGCAGGGAGCTCCTTGTAGGATCCTTCTCGCTGCACCCTACATGAGTGTCAAGCTCTTCCTCAGTGATGGGAGAGGCTGATTTGGGAACATTTCCTGGGACTCCTCCTGGGATTCTATACTTGGAGTCTAGTCACCAATAAAGTGGACAGGTGCAATAGGTCGCTGGGAACAATATCAGCTGCAGTACCCTCCTGATTCATTTGGATTCTGCAGACGTGCTTGTCAGTTTCTCTGGCACTAAGAACTGGGGCAGGTAAAATGGGAATCCTCAGTGAACTTAGCTTTTACACTGGAAAGCTTGGGATTGGGAATTCACATCCAAAAAGGGTTAGGAAAAACAAAGCTCTGATGTGGTGGGAGGATGTGTAATAAGGAGCCTAGGACAGGTAGGGGGTGTGCACGCAGTCAGCAGCACCGCTAGGAGGTCTACAGAGTACCAGTGTGTATGTAAAATGGAGAAGAGAGTATGCTAACAGACCTGGTCCCCAAAAAAGGGGGCGGAAAGGCTGGTTTTGGCAGGGGTAACAAGCACTAAATGAGATTTTAGCATGTGAAGAGGTCCTCAGGTAAAGGAAGGGAGTTGTCATGGTTCCATGCTTTCGTGCGGCCAAAGAAAATTATATCCAATCAAAACCAAATGCTTCCCTTCAATAATCATAGGAATTTCCTCTCTAACCCCCTCAACACATTCTTCTCAGTTCTCTGGTTGGATGGATTCCAACCATTTGCTTCACTCTACTGAGTCCAGATACCAAGGATCGAAGGAGCCTACTTAATCCAGCCTTGGCCAGAGAAATGTCTAGGCACTTGCACTGACTACACTCTTTCCTATCTCTGCCACAACTGCACCCTTCCTTCCCAGTTTGCTTTTCACCATGGTGCTGGACAGCTGGAAAACACCTCCTGGACCAGCCATCCAGCTCCATATTATATAAGTGTCTGGCTGTTGTACATGGTCCCCACAAGGGAGGAAGTGAACTCACAGGCAACAGAACAACTGTGTTAAAGGGCCTTGGCAAAATGAATCCCATCAGAAGTGGGGAGTGGATCTACATTAATCTCTTTGTCATCACGGGCCTATCTCATGCCACAGGTCCTCTTATATCTTATTAAATCTCCAGCTGCCTTTGTTCTGTGCTATAAACCACTTAACCCTCTCCCCCACTTCTATCCCATTAGCCTCTCTCCTTGACAAAGCCACTCTCACTAATGCCCTGTCTGAGGTGGGCACCTCTCCTGCACCTTGCTAGCTTTTTGCTGCCATAGAACAAAACCTGTACAGCGGCAGCAGTTTCCTGAGACTATTTAGTTCCATGAACATCATCTCCCAGGTAAGGAGCTACATGCCCAAGCACACCCGAGGTGTGCCCTGGCATTTCCAGGTGCACTCCCGGAACACTGTGCAGACAGGAAAGCGTCAAAAACAACTCCAGAGCAGCTTGCAAGGGTGATGTAACTACCCCCATCCGAAAGTGGGAGGGTCCCTGGGTTCAGCGAGTTCCCCCCACAATAATCCTTGGAGCGGTGTGTCACGCTGATCAATGCCACGCTCAGCCCGGCCCCCAGGGGGACAGGACTTTGCACTACTGAACCTACACTAGGTCTTTCTTTGCACCCAGTTGTGCAGTCCCAGGATCGCAGTGAGCGGGAGCGGCCACGCGCACAGACGGTGGGACAGGCTCGGTCCCGCTCCCTGCCCAGCTGTGCGTTCGTAACCCCCCCATCAGACGCCAAGTTGCTCCCCACAAGCGCCCCGCGCCCATGGGTAGCTCGTTCCTGCGGCGGGGCAGCGGGCGGCAAACAGCCGGCCCTTCTTATGAATCGGGAGAAGCAAGGCAGGTAGATCAGCCCATAGCCAGGGGCGGGGAGCAGCGCCAGTCGCGGCGCAGAGCTCGGCGGGCCAGCAGCACAAAGCCCCCCAGGTCTGCCGGGACCACAGCCCCAAGGCGCAGGCAGCTGCCCCCACTCCCAGCTCTCGGCGATCAGTCTGACCGGCCCCAGCCCAGCGCGCCCCCTGCCCGCAGCTGGACGGCTAAGCGCCGGGGGCAAGGGAGGGGAGGACCCCCGCCTACCTGCCCGCGGGTCGGCCCAGGGCAAGGAGTACTCCAGCAGCGACTTCAGCACTTCGGGGAAGTCCATGGCCGGCGGGACGCCGAGGTTGCTGCAGCCGGACATGCCGCGTCCTGCAGAAGCCCGCCGGGTGCAGAGCGCAGACGGCGCAAAGGCGAGTCACGAGAGAGGCTGCGCCCGGGCCCGGCCCTGCATTGGCGGAGCAACGCCGGGCGGTGAAAGCCGCTGCAAGTCCCAAGCAGACTCTGCCCCGCCCTGCCGCTTCCCGCCCAGCGGTCCGCGGGGAGAAGGGCCTCCCGACTGGCTGGGGCGGGCCGGGCCGCCTGCCCGGATTGGCTGAGAGGAGCCGCGGCAGCCAACCAGGCAGCAAAGAACTGGGCCTGTTATCTAACTTCGGAAAAGCAGCCAGCCCCTGCCGGGCAAGCTTCGGAGCGGGTCTTTGCCCGCGAAAGCTGATGCTCCCAAATAGCTGTTAGTCCGTCAGGTGCCGCACGACTTCCCTTCGTTTTTGAAGATACAGACTAACACGGCTACCCCTGTGATGCTTGGAAAGGTGTTCGGGCAGGTAACGCCCACCCAGGGACAGTCACAAAGCACACCACACACTGACAGACAGTCACACGCGGAGGGACGGTCACTCTGCACATGAACACACACCGAGACAGTCACTCTGAGCACAAACACACGCACCGAGGGACAGTCACACTGAGTACTAACACACACCAAGGGAGTCACGCTGAGAGTCTGAGCGCAAACATGCAGCAAGGGAGAGTCACACTGAGTACAAACATGCACAGAAAAATCAACACACACAGATGGACAGAGGCAAGTCATCGCGGGCACTGGGAGCAAATGCAAACACAGTGGGAAAGCATGCCCTGAGACAGTCACATACATAAAGCAAACTCAGAGACAGTGGAGCACAAGCCCTCAGAGCACACATACCTGCTAAAACACACACAGAGCACATGCACACAGAGATGCAGCAAATATATGCCATGAGACGGATCACTGACAACAAACACGGGCAGCAAATACGTACAGTCACACACAAGAGAGAGTATACATTACACACAGCCAGGAAATGCAGACAGACACAAATAATAAATACATATGTGGCATGCACACTGACATAACACATACAGACAACAAAAACACATACAGACGCAAAGACACGTATATAGAGGTCACAAACCCAGCAAAGGCACAGTTTGAGAGGCACTCAAATACTAGTAGCAGACACGTGCTAGTAGCAGGCACCCTCTGCCCCAGCAGACATAAACATTTTGTGCGTGTTAGTTTAGAGGTTCTTTGAAAGTCTTTGTTTTTGTATATATTGTACAGTGTACATTGTCTATACTTAATAAGCTGTTATAAAAATGCAGGACATTTTTCTTAGTAATCTTAACAAGCATAATCTTGGCCAAGTTTGCATCCTCAAATATGTAGAATTCGATTTCAAAGTGACTCAGATTTTTTTCAAAGATAAAAAGGGCACCTGAGGTGCCTCTTTCCTGAATGCTGATTTAATGGGAACTAAGGTTCCTGATCCTGTGAATATTTACACACATCAGTGGCCTGCTGACTTCCCTGAAACTGCTCACATCTGTGACCTTCATCTTAAGGGCTTTGTTTTACTGGGGTCCAGATTCTTGAAAACTGCATTTTTTGGGAGTGGTTATCCAGTAATGTTTCTTTTCAGTGTGATAGTGGACTTGGTTACATGTATTTAGCTATATTACAAAATGGAGCAAAGGGAAGTGCTTTTTCATGGACTTTAGGGTTGAGCTTTTGAAAGTAGCTTTGGGGTGCTGTGGAGCTAAATACCCTAATTGTCTCTGAAAAATCTCAATTTAGGTGCCTTTAACACAATTCTTAATTCACATTTAATGACGTAAAAACTTAGCAGCAGCCCTAAAACCAGAAAATAACATAACCTGCCAGCCAAGTGCCACCCTGCCAATATATGACAAGAGCTACAGTTTCTGGCTTTTATTGCGGTCCTCTCCTGCCAAAAGGCAGGAGGACAGAGGGAGACTGCATAGAATACCCTGAAGGACAAGAGTTTCTTGCTTTTTCAAATCGGGGGAAGGGGATTCAGCATTTCCTTGTGGAGAATGAACTGCCCAGGAGCCTCCACTGATCACAGCTTCTGTAGTATGCTACTTGGAGACAAGCAGGCTCTCAAGTAAGATGCCCACGTTCTTTTCTGACTCTCATCAGCTGCACTTCCAAACCTTTTCCGCCTCAGTCGCTTCAGGCAGTAGGTGTGACAGCCATATGTTATTGTTGGCAATGGGCATTAACATCTGTTTAATGAGCCAGGGATAGCAACCCTCATTGTTCCCTCTAATTTTAACATACAGGGGCAGAATACATTTTGTTAAGTGCACTGAGGTATATGCAGCTGTGCACCACAAGTAGACACCCAAGCTGCTCACCATGGGTGGCTGTGGGCACTCTGCCAATCAGCTGGGCAACACTTGAATATCTCCTGGTCAGTCATCCAAAGGCTCAGCTTACAGAGAACACTGCCAACTATCCTCAGATATGCAGGGGCTTCCCCTCCTTAATGACCCATTTATTGAAGTTATGCGATTGCTGGTAATCACCAAGTCTAACTTATTCCCCTCCTAAAAAAGCAATTGAGCAGGTAGGGGCTGTTCAGCACCAAATGCACATGTACTCCAGTGGCCAATTCCATGTCGCTACAACCTTTCTTTGAAGATGAGACTACACTGACTTGGAGCAGGAACATCCATCCATTATTGCTTCAGCAAAAGAAGTCTGCCAGTGTTTGAAACTACTGTCCAGTGGTTTGAGCCATTTACAAAACACAGGAGCTGTGCTGTGATGATGGACGTTCATGTATTACTCACTGAAGGTCTGATAAATGGTATCCCCCACCAGCTGTTGACCACATAAATAAGAATTCTTGCCAAGATTATATCTCTTGTGTCTCATGGACCCTGCAAATGTAGTCCCTCCCCTAGAGAAGAGCTTGGGTGATATCACTAGAAGGATGATGCACCAGAGCGGTCAAGTTTTCAAGGCCCGAGCTGTCCAAAATCACAGCAGTCAGTACCCATCATGAATGGGAGGTTCTCTTTTTCTTTGTGTCTCCATTGAGGGGGCTTGATCTGGGATAGGGAATAATATTTAAAACACTCGCTTGATCTTTGTCCCTGGAAAGTGATGTGTTAGACATTGTAATAAAGTGTTGATTTCAGATGCACAGTTTGTCCTGTCCCCATCTGTATCCTGCAATGACCTGGCAGGCCCTGGTGCTCCCATGCAGTTTATTACTGTAATTCCGTCTGCATGGAGCGCTCAACAGGGCTTCTCCATCATTCACAACTTGTTCAGCCTCTCAAAGCATGTTTGCTCGCTGGCTTGAACAACCACGATCGAATTACATCTGCCATACATTCTTTATGTTGGCTGTACATAGATGCAGTTTAATTTTAAAGTGGTACTCCTGGGTTTTAAAGCCCACAGGAGGGTAGGCTTGAGTTACATGCAAAATCTTTCCTCTAAGACTCATCCTGACAGGTATCTGATCATACATAACACCTGTTGTGTGGTAATCAGCCTGTTCATCTCACCTTTTAAATTTGTTTGCCACCATGGCTTGACAGCACCATGGCCCTAACACACGGAATACTTTTCCCCTGACTTGTAGCAGATGAAGTGCCTCCCCCTTTTATAGCTTCATCCTAAAGTTGGCTTTAAATGTACAACTAGTTTGAACACGTTTGTTTCCTTCGCACCCCATTCCTACCCTGAGCTTTGTCCTCTTGCCAGTAGCAGACCTTTCCATTTGCTGTATGAATTACACAATTTAAGAAGATATTTTTCTATAGAGTTCTATTGCATGTTGGTATAGCTTAAAGCAGTGGTTCCCAACCTGGAGTCCTCAGAGCCCTGGGGTGTCTGCAAGGTTATTGCTGTGGGGTCCATAAAAATCAAAGATAAATAAAAATAATAGAAAATAAGTTTTAAATCAATTGCAGTTACAATCAATTATTTTTAAATTCAGCATCTTCCAATAGTGTTACTAATTGCTGTCTGAAAGTCTGTTGTGATTTCCTTTTCTATTTAATAACATGTATATAGCAGCAAGAATGGTCTTTGATAGGGGTCTGAGAATGGTTTTGGGGGTTGATTGAGGGTCTGAACTAGTGAAAAGGTTGGGAACCACTTGCCGAAGGCATACAAAAGAGCCTCCTGAGTAGGCTTATAATTAATTTCTCCTCGCTCTCTCATCATCTGCATGGACAAGGCAAAACCCTATTCACAGCAGCCTGCTGATCCGGTACTGTTTGTCTTGTCTAGTAAATGGATTCCATTTTGTTTTTTTTCAGCTGAGACAATTGACTGGGAATGTCACAATTGCTGGCTCAGAGACTTTGCAGCATTCTGCCATGTGTCCTATGGCTCAAGATGACTCATGTTCTCCATGGGGACTCTAAGCTCTGAGTGGAAAAAAAACTCAGACCTGGCAGTTGGCCCCATGTCCCATTAGAAGAGTTTCTTGGAGGCCAGCAACAATGACCTTTCCACATAAGTCAGTCACATACATTTCTTCTTTTCTTTGTCTAAGCCAGAAGCTGGGCTAGGTAGTTAACTAGAGTCAATTAGTGATTGAAGCCAACGGGAATTTTGCCTGCCTACTTCTGGACTGAGCTAGGCTTCTGGGATTTTTGTAACTTTCGATGGGAACCAGCTTGTCTGCCAATGACCTAAATTTCACCACAGCCTTTTGAAAAACAATGTCTGCACTACATCCTATCAGCTTCCTCTTCCCTGGGGGGCAGCATCCAACCCATTGTAGCAGAGGCACTTGGAGAGCTTCTGAACCAAACTGTAAACCCTGGATATGATGGAAACCACTTGAAGCCAGAGGACGGGGCTAGAGCCCAGTGCTCCTGGTTTCAGCACCCCTGCATTACAGTAGCTCATGAAGTAAGAGGGACAGTAACTATCAGAACCGAGAGGCATTTGGCAGAGCTGGGTGGGACTCTAGGACCATCATACCTGGGGAAGCTGATGTTCAGGCTTGAAGTGCATTGTCCGTAGGATTGCCAGTTTTGGTTGGATGTATCCCCGGAGGTTTCATCTCATAACAGGCTTTCATTAAAGAAAAACCGTGAATTCCTGGCGCCTCCAAGACAATCCTGGAGGGTTGGCAACCCTTACTGACAGAGCGGCGGCCCTCAGTAGTAGTGGGGGGTGATGGGATAGCTACCACAAAAACCTAAAAATGCAACGCCCATGTTGCATTGTCCTCCTTTGTAGAGGGACGCAATTTCAGCCTATTCCTAGCAACTGACTGTCCTGCACACTAAAATTACCTGGGTGAGAATTTTGTTCATCACAGACAAATAGCAGCTCAGTTTGGAGCATCTTTCACTCAAACAACACAAGGTTGTGATTTCTTTTTAAAAAGAGGAAAATTATCAAATGTCCCAGGGGACTGCCTGGCTCCGAGCTCTGAGAATGGGAGAGAAGGTTTCCCACAGTAGACTGCTAGTGATCCAATTCAGCAACTGTGAAATGAGTCAAGGAAACAGGAGTAGGTTAGTGCGCCGTAGGGAACTTTCAGTGTATGAAAGCAGGGTCCATGCAGCAGGTTAGTGGCTGGCACACTACCATGCTGTGCATGCACGCTCTATCTTGTCACGCACTAACACTTCATCTAGATGAGCCCTAAGATTCATGTCCACATGGCAAGAAACCTATGAGTCTGGCTACTGGTACTAACTCTCTGCACAGAAGCCCAGTATTGAATAGGCCTGTAGCAGAGGACCTTTCCTGGAGCCTCTTGGGTGCCGAAAGCTAGCCAGCCCTGATTATGAAGGAGCCTGGCTTCCTGGGTTGGATCAGGTGGTCCCACTATCAGAGCAGCAGGCAGCTGTAACAAGGCAGAAGCTGGAGAGAGAAGCTGCAGCAAGCACACGGAGTTGCTGAGACTGCCGGAGGCAGGACACTGTGGAAGATGCCCCAAGACGAGAACGTAGCACCAGCTGGGTAACGTCGTATTCAGTTTCTGTCTGCAGTACTTACGAAAGGAAAGAGGAGCAAAAGCCTGACCAGCAGTGCCAGGAGACTGATGCCTGACCAGGAGCAGGTGAGACTGTCCCTTCGATGTGAATGTCGTGGGAGAGCCCTAAGAAAGGGAGGAATCATTAGCAGGGCCACCACCCAGGCACCCTGGTCCTACGCGCTGAACTTCCTCTGCATTTTGGGCAGGGGCTCACTCGCTACCTGCTCTCCCCTGTGCTATGGCTATGGAATGGGATTGCCCAGGCACCAATCTCACCCCTTTCACCGGCACTAAAGAAACATCTCACTGAGCAGGGCGCTAAGGGAGGCTTCCCACCTCACTGCTTCAGCCGGCGGAGAGGCCCAGCCTAATTAACCAAAGTGCTCCTGTCACAGCAGCCACGGGAGGGAGAATTAGAGTTAATACCCAGCAGCAGGTCTCTGAAGAGCACCTGGGAAGCGTGCCTGTGTCAGCAGCAGCGTGACTGCTTCTCCTTAATCCCTTCCCTTGATCCCTGGGCCCAGCGCCATGTGGCTCAGCTCCATTGAGACAGGGAAGGAAAAGCAAGCTGGTGGTTGTTTTTGTTTTTGGGGGTGGGGCGGGGGGAGAGCAGAGCAGAGGCACTCCCTTACTTTAGCAGGGAAAGCAGCAGGTATGGTTCTCACTTCCCTGCGGAGCAAATGCTGCCTCAGACATCCATCCTCCTGTCGTTAATTAGAGCAGCATTTCAGACTGCTCAAGTGGCAGCACTGTGGCCAGTAGCCCTGCAGCCCCCTGAGCTGCTGCTGCAGTCAAGCGCTGGGAGCACTAAGCTTGGCAACTTTGTAACCGTCATGAGTTTTGTGTAGTCAGTGGCCATGTAATCAGCACGCACGAGACTGCAGCTTGTCCCCTAAAACCGCAACCGTCTCCCTGGTTCGGACTGCCGTCCCCTCTCCCAGTCCTGGCCTGAACGGAACCAAGCTGCACCCGAGCAATGTTAAGTCGTCCCAGCAGCACGTCCTCAGCACCTATCTCCCCTGCCCCTGAACGGTTTAAACAGAGCAGGGCTTACGGATAGCAACCCAGCACATGAGCAACCGAGCGTGGTGCCGGGGAGCGGAACCACCTGCACCTCCTGCCCGAGGCAGAAGAAATTCCTTTTGCACCTGCCCATGCCAAAAATTAATTAGCTTTGCTGCAATCCAAAACTGTGCCTTCTCCCCTTCCCGAGGAGCTCACGTGGCAGCTGGCTTCACTGCACCTTTGCATGCACATGGCCCTCCCTGGTGAGCAGCCACCCCGTGGGAAACACAGCAAGTGGGTGGGGAACATGAGCAAGCTTGCTGGGGCCAGAGTGTCACCAGCAGATCTCTTCCCTGCGAGGCACGGGCAGGCGGATCCAGAGCTGTCTCTGCATTTCTTTAGTTGCTAGGAAGCATTTGGGTACCCTGGTGGAGCCCTATTTGGGAAGGGCCGAAGGTGAATTCTCCCAAGAAGCCCTTTGCATATAGCACATCTGGGAAGCTACATGTCTGTACTAAACCAGTGACTCACTGACCTCAGTGGTTCAGGAGCCAGATTAGCCATCAGCATTAACCCAAAGAGCCACTGGAGTGAGAATACATTGGTTTATTTCATAGAATTGCAGAACACTAGGACTGGAAGGGACCTTGAAAAGTCAACATGTCCAGCCCCCTGCCATCGTGGGAGGACCACGCACTGTCTAGACTATCCCTGAGAGACACTTATCTAACCTGTTCTTAAATATCTCCAGAGATGGAGATTCTACAACCTCCCTTGGCAACTTATTCCAGTGTTTGACCACTCTGACAGTTAGGAACTTTTTCCTAATGGCCAACCTAAACCTCCCTTGCTGCAGTTTAAGCCCATTGCTTCTTGTTCTATCCTCAGAGGCCAAGAAGAAGAAGTTTTCTCCCTCCTCCTTATGACACCCTTTTAGATACCTGAAAACGGCTATCATGTGCCTCCTTAATCTTTTTTCCAAACTAAACAAGCCCAATTCTTTCAGCCTTTCTTCACAGGTCACGTTCTCTAGACCTCTGATCATTCTTGTTGCTCTTTTCTGGACCCTTTCCAATTTCTCCACATCTTTCTCAAACTGCGGTGCCCAGAACTGGACACAATACTCCAGCTGAGGCCTAACCAGCGCAGAGTAGAGCGGGAGAATGACTTCTTGTGTCTTGTTCACAGCACACCCGTTAATGCATCCTAGAATCATGTTTGCTTTCTTTACAACAGCATCACACTGTTGACTGTAGTGCTCTTCGTATTTAAACAGGGTGACAGGAAATATTTTATATAATCTCCACAGCAAAATGAGTAAGTATTATTTTATCAACTACAGTTGATTAACACCCCAGTAAAAATATCCTGATTGGATAATGAATTTGATTGCACACTACAGACTCGCTCCTGACAATGTAAGTGCCCTACTACACCGACATAACTCATCTCAGCCAGGTATAGGACTGTGAATTGACAAGAAAGTGCTCCCCATACCAGCTGGGCTCTCTCCAAGGCTTCTTGCTGGGAGCAGAGCACAAAGCTGGGAGGGCTGCCCGGGAACAAGGAGCGAAGGGTGGAGCAGATGGGCTCCCAGCAGGAGTATGGCAACAGGTGGGAAGCAGGGAGCCAGAGGCCCTGGGGGTAGCAGGGCTCAAACCAGGCTGTCAGCTCCTCCCACTGCCCCATGTAGGTTGGTGGAAGTGGTTATAAGTTGACCTGATATAGGTTGACTTAAGATCTTAGTGTAGAGGTGTCCTAACAAGAGACTGGAAGATGTGAAAAATATCCTAGGGAGCAGCAGAAGCCTCCTGGGTGGAGAGTCAAGGAGAACAGGTCTTGTACTTCCTCTACACATAAGTGAGACCCGCAGTGAAATTAGTCCAACGCTGTGTTACAGCAGACACATGCCAGGTGTGGTACTATTTTTTTCTGGAACAACTTCTGTTGGTGAAAGACAAGGTTTGAGTTCTTCACAGCTCATGTTACACCAGCCATTTCCCTACCACCTTTCAACCTGCTCCATCCCAAAAGCACTTTACAGACTTGATTGCTGTACCACCACTGAAATGTAGAGGGGGACCCCTGGGGTGATGTGCCTCATTGTAACACAAATGAGAAGAGGAAGGGAAGAATACTACACAATTGAAAGTGGGTGTGTGTAAGAGAGAGGGGCCAAACTGGAATTTGGACAGGACAGGGGTAACATTTTTCCTCATATGGAAAGCACCTTTTGATGACCCCAGATGATCAGGGCCTCCAATTTTAAGCGTCCAAAGAAAGATAGCATCTGCAACTGAATGGATTTCCCTGCCATCATTCTGGAAATTCGTTCCTTACTGACTTTCATGAATTACCAACACCACTTACTGCAGCACTATGCATTTCCCCAGGGGCTCACCTTCAGGTTCTCAGCAGGCCTGACCCAGTTCAGCTCATGAAAACTGGTGCACACACCCACCCACCCCGCAATCAGGGATTTCTAGTTCTACTTTTCTAGGTTTGCTGCAAAAGCAATATTGGGTGCAGGTTACCAGGTGTTCAGTTCTAGCAACACATGGCTAACTATCCCTTTCCAGCATCTACCTGTAGAGTACCAGTGCTGCTTAAAGTTAATAGTCACTGGGGACAGAGGGAATCTATAAATGCAAGAGTTATTCAGGGTTCCTCTAACATCTTACGCATCTTCCCTTCTTCTAAGCATGACACAGTCAGGATGAGAATCATGCTTGAGGGGCTTCTCTTCCAGCCCTGGTGAGCTTCATTTACAAGTTCCTCTCATCAGTTACCCAACAGCTTGTTTTCCAAGGGTCTGGTACACAAGCCTGCAATTCCTAGAGATTAAGTTCCAATCTGTGGGCTGGCCCACAGGTATAGGCTCACGTACAATGATATCTGCATTTTCAGGTTGCGTCACAGCCTAATGTTGCTCTTTAATCAGGGATCGTGCAGCTTGGTTAAGAACCCCATTTGTAAGTTTTAGAGTGCACCAGGAAAATTTGCCTTCCAGGATCACCAGGTAAGTGTTTTTTTCAGCTCTCCATCCTCCATCAAGACATTTTAGCTTGCAATTCATCATAAGGGCCTCTGCGACTTTGCCCGGAGTGTCACTTTTTGCTCTCCTTTACCATTATATTTTCATCAAACCGTCACTTAAACTGCTTTCTCTTCAGTCATCACTTGCCCTGCTGTCTTCAGTCCCCGAGTTCTTCTCCCTTGTGTAGCTTTGGGTCACATCTCCTGGGAGGTTCTCCTTTCTTGACACTGTTCATATAGTTCCAGCTCTTCCTCCTCATATTGTCCTCCGATCCCCTATATTCACCGATATTTGTATTTCCTGCAGCTTTTTCCTTCGGACTGGCAACCAAAATTCTACTCAGTATCCCAGGCAAAGTCACACAAGTTCTATGGAGTGACACATACTGCAGTTTTATAAAGCTATCTCAATAGATACCTTGAAACAGCATTAGATTGTTGATCCAAAGCTCTGCGCTGCAGGCTCACGTTCAGCTTGGCATTTCTTGTCGCTGCTAATAGGTCATTCTCTGTCTCTACCTTCCACACAGCCATCCCGTTGTTTGTACTGCCTTGCATTCAAGCCTGAAATAATGAATCTCAGCTACTTGTTCACTGCATGTGGCCCACAGTTCTAGTAAGCAGCTAGGTATTTACACAGTCCTTATCACCACAGCATCTGAACATCTGAGATTTTGTTTACCACATCTCATTATTGTAATCAAGACATGAAAACTCAGGTACATCTGCAGATAGCTCATTGGTGAAAATATTCAGCAGGTATTCTAACAGTGACCTCTTCTGCTGCCTGTGGCACTCCTCTGGCTCGTGTTTTGTACCGGGCTGGGGTCGGCAACCAAAGTAGCAAGAAAAGCCATTTTTTCCAATTTGGTAAAAAAATCAATAATTCAAGAGCCACAATGCATGTGAATTTGAGACAGTCCTTAATAATGTCAAACCAGACTTTTTGTAACTCGTAAGAACACCGCACATGCAATTATTTGTAATGCGATACATATTGACTGCAGGACATTCAATAACTTTTTACATATTCTCTTTCCTCACATTTTACATGTGTGTTTGTACCACTGCCTTGCTGACATCCACTCCTCAACCTTCTCTCTCTCTCTCTGGAGGACAGTAGGGGCAGTTATCCAACATTTCAAGCTCCCATGTAGTTTGCTATTTGGAGATGTGTTACTCATTTTTGGGCTTTTAGATTTTTTTTTTTATTTTTAAATAAACTTTGCAATTATATTGGGAGCCACCAGAGCCACAGATTGAAGACCCCCCCGGTGTAAGGGGAAGTCTGGGCAAATACTCTGCATTGCCTCAGCTGCTGATATTAAGTGCAGAAGACCGTGGGTGCCCCAGAGTGGAAGGTCAGTGAAACAGGAGGCAAGAGAACCAGCTAACCCAGTTAAACTGATTCTATACAGCAGAACTCTTTAAAACAGCCTTGAAACATGGGTGCCCATGTACCTAACAAGGATGTGTTAATGCAAAGTGATCACAGACCTTTTTCAGATTCAATATGCTTGATAACAATGTGTCATTCAGATGGACTACTTGCACAAAGATCTGCACCACTGGTGGTGAACTGCCACACGCACAAACTTTTCTATACAAGAAGGGCTGTTCTATATTACATAAGGTACCAGGTTCAACATTACTGATGTGAAGAATGAAGAGGTTCTTCAGAATGTGGGAGCTGACTACTGGAAGAGCTGTTAAGTTAGACTGATAAATTGGCCTGAGTTCAAATGCTCTATGTATACGTTAACTATGAATCTAAAAAAAGACAGGTTACTAGCCACAAACAACAATTAAAACTGAGGGATTACTTGAATATAAGAGAGTAAAATACCAGAAGTGAAAGAAGTGATTTCAAAATCTGAAGAAGTTTAAGAGAAAAACAAAACAAAACACAAACCCTGAGGCAAGTAACTCATAAGTGAAAAACAAGTTTGACTGAAATCATAGAATCATAGAAGAGTAGGACTGGAAGGGACCTCGAGAGGCCATCGAGTCCAGCCCCCTGCCCTCATGGCAGGACCAAGCACTTTCTAGACCATCCCTGAAAGCCATCTATCTAATCTCTTCTTAAATAGCTCCAGTGATGGAGATTCTACCACTTCCCTTGGCAATTCGTTCCAGTGTTTGATCACCCTGACAGTTAGGAACTTTTTCCTAATGTCCAACCTGAACCTCCCCTGCTGCAGTTTCAGTCCATTGCCTCTTGTTCTGTCCTCAGAGGCAAGGAAGAACAAGTTCCCTCCCTCTGCCTTATGACACCCTTTTAGATACCTGAAAACTGCTATCATGTCCCCCCTTAATCTTTTTTCCAAACTAAACAAGCCCAATTCTTTCAGCCTTTCTTCACAGGTCACGTTCTCTAGACCTCTGATCATTCTTGTTGCTCTTTTCTGGACCCTTTCCAATTTCTCCACATCTTTCTCAAACTGCAGTGCCCAGAACTGGACACAATACTCCAGCTGAGGCCTAACCAGCACAGAGTAGAGCGGGAGAATGACTTCTCGTGTCTTGTTCACAACACATGATGGCTCATCACAAATAAGATGGCTCAATTAAGATGACCCCCCTTCCTGCAAATGTCAAGAAACACTGCAGAAAACCAGAGAAGGCTTAAACGAGAACTTGATTTTTGAGGGCTTTGGGATCTACTCATAAAGAAGATTTCAGTGTAAGAAAGACTGGGAGTGCCAGATACACATGTGGGAAAAGCAGTGTCAATTTAAGAAAGAAAAACTCATGTGAAGAGAATTAAGTAACCAAAAAAAAAAAAAAAGTCTATGTAGGAAAACCGCAAGGCTATGGTTACATAACAGCACTCTGTTGACTGAAACAGCAACGAAGGGTCCTGCAGCACCTTATAGACTAACAGAAAAGTTTTGAGCATGAGCTTTCGTGAGCACAGACTCACTTCAGTCTGTTGACTGAAGTCACCATCAGGAGAGTTTTCCAACAAAACGTCCGTCAACAGATCACACGTACACACAAAAGCAAATCAGGAGAGCACTCTTGCTCTGTCAACAGAACACACAGATTGCTTGGCTGCTCTCTTGATAAAACAGGCACCCAGAAACACAGCAGACATAGCCACCCATTGTTGTGGATGCCCTGTCTAGAGAAGCCCCGTGGGGGCATTTGCACAGCTGCAGCATTTTGCCTCCAAGTTTTGAGGCAGAACGCTGCTGGTGGAAGTGCTGAGTTTTGTCAACACGCTGTTGACAAAACCCATTTTATGAATAAATGATCCATGGGGTGTGTTGGCAAAACTCTATAGTGTAACGGTAGCCTGAAAGTACTGAAGGTAAAATGTATGAGCATATGAAAGAAAGTTCTAGGAAGGCACCAACGTAGGCAATATTAACCATAAGGTCAAACCTATCATAGCTGCAAGAAAAAATAATTTCACAAAAATTTATAAAGAGAGAAGTCTAGAAAAACTTGAACATATTTCTCAGATGGTACCAAATAAGGACTACAGAGCGGATAGCACAGATGAATAAACTTATTTCTAGGTATTTTGAAACAGTCACTTTGAACTACAAGCAATATTGATCAGTTATATCGGTATACAGGAAATAGCATAACTACAAGCTAATTTAATTCCAGAAACAAAACAATGTCTAAACGTAAGACCTGTAGTAAGAGCAAATACATATTAATTTACAATCTTATGGGGGGGGTGAAAAAATTCCTATTTAGGGTATTTGTGAATTACATGTCATACTTAAAGGCAATCTAGAAAACAAGATTTGTAATATTTAATGACAATGCATTTCTATTTTAGATATTAAAACAATGTTTGACACTAAGGCTACATCTACATGTGAACGCTACATCGAAGTAGCTTATTTCGATGTAGCGACATCGAAATAGCCTATTTCGATGAATAACGTCTACACGTCCTCCAAGGCTCGCAAAGTCAACGTTCAACGTTGACGTTGCGCAGCACCACATCGAAATAGGCGCTGCGAGGGAACGTCTACACGCCAAAGGAGCACACATCGAAATAAGGGTGCCAGGAACAGCTGCAGACAAGGTCACAGGGTGGACTAGCGCTTCCGGGGCAACAGCTAGCCGCTCCCTTAAAGGGCCCCTCCCAGACACACGCAGCCTGCACAGCACGCGGTTTGCAGAGCCATAGGCATGCACACCTTGAGCGACACAGTCATGGACCCCCAGCAGCAGCAGCAGCAGCTGCCAGAGGTCCACCCAGCCGCTCCTGCAGGAGCAGTGCTCGCCCTGCTCCATGCCATGCAGGAGGCAGCTGAGCACCTCCTTGCCACAGAGGAGGAGCTGCCCGCAGGGGAGGAGGACGCAACCCCCAACCCTGCAGCACCGCCCCCCCACCCTCCCGCCGCACACGCCGCCAGCTGTGGAGCTACCCCACCAGCACCGACTGGTGGGAGCGGCTGGTGCTTGGCGAGTGGGATGACGACCGCTGGCTCCAGAACTTTTGGATGAGCCGGCAGACATTTCTGGAGCTCTGCCAGTGGCTCACGCCCGCACTGAGGCACCAGGACACCTTCATGCGGCGTGCCCTCAGCATCGAGAAATGGGTCGGCATCGCTGTCTGGAAGCTGGCCACTCCAGACAGCTACCGATCCGTGGGCCAGCAGTTTGGCGTCAGCAAGGCCACCGTCAGGGCTGTCCTCATGGAGGTAAGAGGACCCACAGGGAGGCAGCCCTGGCAGGGGAGTGGGGGGCCCTGGTAGGTGAGGGGAGGGGAGGGGAGGGGAGGGGGGCCCTGGCAGGGGAGGGCCACACACACCCTGCACACCCCTCATTGGTGCTCTCCCATGTGCTTCCCCTGCAGGTCATCCGCGCCATCAACGCCCTGCTCCTCCACAGGCTCGTGAGGCTGGGGGACCTGGATGCCGCCATCGCGGGCTTTGCCACCCCGGGCTTCCCCAATTGCTTCGGGGCTCTGGATGGGACTCACATCCCCATCCGCGCCCCGGAGCACAGTGGAGGATGCTACCTAAACAAGAAGGGCTACCACTCAGTGGTCCTCCAGGCCTTGGTGGACAGCCGGGGCTGTTTCCTGGACATTTATGTGGGCTGGCCTGGCAGCACCCACGACGCCCGGGTATTCCGGAACTCGGGCCTGTGCCGCCGGCTGGAGGTGGGGACCTACATCCCCCAGCAGGAGATCCCTGTGGGGGACACCACCATGCCCCTCTGCGTCATCGCAGATGCGGCATACCCCCTCCAGCCCTGGCTCATACACGGGCCATCTGTCTGCCAGCCAGGAGCGCTTCAACCAGCGCTTGAACCACGTGCGCCAGGTGGTGGAGCGCACATTTGGCCGCCTCAAAGGGCGTTGGAGGTGTCTCCTCACCCGCCTTGATGAGGGCCCCACCAACATCCCCCAGATTGTGGGTGCATGCAGCGCCCTCCACAACCTGGTGGAGAGCAAGGGGGAGGTCTTCTTTCACGGCTGGGCTGTGGAGGCTGGCAGGGCCGATGTGCAGCCACCCGCTGCCCCCAGTCGCCAGGTGGACCCCGAAGGGACCCGGGTCTGGGAGGCCCTGCGGGCCCAGTTCGATGAGGCCACGGGGTGAACACTGGCAGGCCCCCCCACTGCCCTCCCCATCCTCCACAACACTCCCTGCCCCTACGCCCACACCACAGAGCACCCAAGAGCCCTCCCCCCACTTTTCTTGTAAAAATAAAAGCAGACAGTTGTTTGTCAACTCAAATATCTTTAGAACTCTTATTATTATTATCAACAAGACCAACTAACTATGTACAGGGAAATTCTAACTTAATAAATATATATACATTATAAAAATAGGGATAACATGAAAGGGGAAGACAAGGAAAGGGAGAACTATTTACATGGGGGGGGTAAGGATCACCATGGTAACAGGGGTCAAATATACAAACTATTTACAGCAAAATAACTTAAAAACTGGGGGGAATATATACAAAGGGGGAGGGGGGGGCACGTCCTGGGCCCCACGCCCCTAAAGTCCAGTGCTGGGAGTGGGCGGCCGGGATCCCTGCCTCAGCCTCAGCCCTGGCCGGGGCTGGCTAGGGGCCGGGCAGACCAGGAGATACGGCCGGCAAGTGTCAGCTGGCCCCAGGTCCCCCTCGGCGGAAGGGTCCTCGGTGGCGGGTGGTGGTGCGACGGCAGACAGCGCAGCGGCTGGAGCAGCGGGTGGAGCAGCAGATGGAGCAGGCAGGGTAGGCGCTGCAGCGGCCAGCACGGCATGGGGGGCCAGGGAGTCCGGGATACGGTTGAGAGTCCGCATGTAGGCCCCCCATGCCTCCTGGCGCCCGGCCAGCGCCCGCTCCTGCAGCTGGAGGCAGCGTTCCTCCACCCACAGCCGCTGCTCGGCGACCTCCAGCTGCCGACGGTGGAGGGCCAGCAGCTGGGGGTCCGTCGCCGTCAGGTGGTGGTTCTGGGTCCGCCATCTTCCCTGCCGTGGGGCTGGTCGGTCCTCCGCTGAGGGGCTGGCCTGGAGTGATGGCCCCGGAGGGCTGTCCGGGACCACTGACGCCTCGCTGGCGCTCTCCGGTCCTTCCGATGGTGCAGCTGCAGAACACAGGAGGTGGGGAAGAAGAGTGGAGACAGGCGTTAGTGTGGGCCCCGAGCCGTGGCGCTTGTCCCCCCACCCCTCTGCTGCAGGTTCCCCATCCCCGTCAGATGCTGCTGTGATGGGGTTCTGGGGTCCCCCTGCACTGCACCCCGTCCACTGGCAGGAGTGACTCTCAACTCCGCAGGTACGACAGGAGGTTTATTAGGCAACAGATGCCCAGTTTCTCACAGAAGTGACAGTACAGCAGTCAGAGACGGTCCTTCCAACCCGTCCTGGGGAGAAGACCCCGAGGGGTGCCCCTCTGGGGTGTAGCTTTCCCCCTCCTCAGGCTGGCTGCCTTCTAGCTCTCACTTCCCCTAGCCTCTAACTGCCGCCCCCGATTCAAACCCAGCTCGGCTCCTCCCTCCTCTTTGTTCAGGGCAGAGGTGTAACCTGCCTGTTGTAGCCCCAGGATCATCCTTAGCCACTGGGAGCTATTCAGCTTGTTTCTCATATGTAGCCTGAGTCTCGCATTTGCACTCCCCCCACTCCATCACATGCTGCTGCTGCTGCTGGGTGTCCCACCCCCTCCCCCCAGCCCCGGGGATGGGTCATGGCACTGTCGTGCTGGGGTGGGGGGGGCAGGGGCTGATGCACTCTTCTGAGGGACATGCCACTGCTGTCCTTGGGGCCATGGTCATCTGGGCATGTGGAGGGCCCTGGTCATATCTATTACCCACGCCCCTCAACCCCGGGGGTGTGCATCGGGGGGGTACATACTTGACGGTCTGCTCCCACGGTCGGGGGACACCCAGGGGGCGGGCGCCCGGCTGGAGCTTCTGGATGGGAGGATGATCTGGACGCCGGCGTCAATCGAGGAGGACTCCCTCTCCTCCTCCTCCGGTGCCCCGGGGGTGGGCTCCTGGGGGGGCCCCTGGGGTGCAGGGCTGGCCTCCGGGGCGGACTCCGCCTCCGGGGCCTGCTGGGGCTCCTCAGCCAAGGTATCAAGAGTGGCCGGAGGGGAGGAGGTGTGCCGGGGGCCCAGGATGTCCCTGAGCTCCCTGTAAAAGGGGCAAGTGACGGGGGTGGCCCCAGATCGGCCAGCTGCATCCCGGGCCCGGGCGTAACCCTGCCGCAGCTCCTTCACTTTACTGCGTACATGATCCGGAGTGCGGGCAGGGTGACCTCGGGCGGCCAGGCCCTCGGCCAGCCGAGCAAACACATCCGCGTTCCGCCTCTCGCTCCCCATTACCTGGAGCACCTCCTCATCGCTCCAGAGCCCCAGCAGGTCCCGAAGCTCAGCCTCCGTCCAGGAGGGGCCCTGCTGCCGCTTCCCCGCCTGGCTGCTGGGCTGGGAGCCCTGGCTCCCCTTGGGGGGGTCCTCTGGGGACGCTTGGGGGGCTGGCGTGCGGCCATCGCAGCTGGGGTGGGTGTCTGTGGTGCTCAGAGACGTGCAGGCTGGCCGCGTGTCTGGGCTGCCGCCTGCATGTTCTCTCAGCTTCCTGCACAGGAAGGCAGGGGGGTGGGGAGCTTTAAGGGGCCGCTCCACGCAGCCACCATCGAGCTCAGGGGCTGGAGAGAGCGTCTCTCAACCCCTCAGCTGATGGCCGCCATGGAGAACCCCGCAATTTCGATGTTGCGGGACGCGCAACGACTACACGTTCCCTACACGTTGAACGTCGAAGTAGGGCGCTATTCCCATCCCCTCATGGTGTTAGCGACTTCGACATCTCGCCGCCTAACGTTGATGTTAACTTCGAAATAGCGCCCAACACGTGTAGCTGTGACGGGCGCTATTTCGAAGTTGGCGCCGCTACTTCGAAGTAGCGTGCACGTGTAGACGCGGCTTAAATGTGCCTGGTAGAATAAGTACTATTCAGGATTCTGAGTCACTGGAAATAAAACATCCACTTATTCAGTAGAATTAGTACATTGAATATGAAGCACTTTAAAAAAGTTAAATGAAACAGACCAGTTACTTAATTTATAGATAATAAGAAGATGTGAATTCATTCTTAAAAGTAGACAATAAAGAGGGATTTCTACATGTATGTTTTGAGCTAAAAGACATATTTAAGGCTGTCAAAAGGAAACATCTTAAAATACCTACCGGGGACAAACGATCAGACAAATGTCAGGAGTCAAATACGTTAGATGCTTCAAATGGATTTTGGCAAAGACCTCTGGAGCAAGAAAATAAATTGCTATGTATTTAAAAGTAAATGTAAATATTGAGTGAAAGAATTAACACTTCTAGGAGGAAAAACTGAACATTCAGCGATTACAGATTGATCCATGGTGAATACAACCCATTGATAATATTGCTCATGCTAAAGACAAGTCATAACAGAGTTTTTGAATAGCATTTCTTTTGCAGGACATTGGTTATTTAACCTAGTAGAAACACCACAATATTTGAGAGTTTTACTTTGTAAAAGTAATCATTGGAAATAGGACTGTCAACAATAATAATTTTGGCATCTTAACAAACCAATAAAAACAGCTCCAATATCAAAACTATGATAGTAACAGGCATATAAAATGTCTGCATATGAATCCAAACAAGGCCTAGGGGCAGTTCTATTACAAAAACAGGGAGATCTATGGAAACCACTCATACATGCATCCGAGAGCTGTATCGGAAATGGAATGTCAGGCTGGTTGAAGAGGGATGCTTTGCCACTAGTTTTTACATGCAGTGTCATGTTTCTATAATGTAGACTTGTGCTGGCAGAAACAGATCACAAACCATTCAGTAATATTTCAAAAAGGACCATGACAGACCTACTGCCTCAATTCCAAAGATTATTTTTTGCAGTTATTTAATTTAGAGTATCAGCCAAGCAAATGAGTAATTGTTGCTGATACCCTTCTAGAGCTTATTGTGTAACCAACAGAACAGAAGACAGGATTTGTGGTACATATACACACACTTAAAAACTAGTTTCTATATGGAGTGTGATGTCTCCAGGCACAATCCAGACTGGTGGTGGTGATGGGATGGTGTTTATGCCTTCTCTGTTGCGCAGCTTTGGGTGCCTTACAAACAGCCTTCCAGAAGGCAGGCCATGCCCTGAGTGTCTTGGTCTAACTGCAGCTTGCCAGCTACACCATGGCTCACATTTTTGGGTGACCTCAAAGTACCCCAGAAATATATCTCCTGGACTGCCCAGCCCTGTGTTGGACTTTACAAAATATATTAAGTCTGTTATTCCTCCAAGGGAATAGTATATCATTTTAGGATTTTAAATAGAGTACTCAGACACTCTGATTTAAAAACACTGGATTAGATAACAGGAAAACAAGCTTATTAACTCCAAATAAATTGACTTTTATGCCTCATTATTTGTACTGCCTTGATCTAAAATGGCTACAAGGAGGGTTGCCAATTCTGGGTTGGATGTATTCCTGGAGATTTCATCACATAATCTTTAAAATTAATTTTTAAATCCTGAGACTCGAGGACAGTCCTAGAGGGCTGGAAACTTTCATTACAAGACAGAGAATTTTTGACTAGTGTATAATTTAACACTATTAGACTCAATCAAAATTCCTCACTATATGCTTCCAGCAAGGTTACCAACCCCATTCTTCTGGTCAGGAGCCCTCCCCACAAAGTCCAACAGGTGTTTCCTTTTGTTTTCTTGGGTGTAAACACTGCAGTTGGCAGGGGGAGAGAAGGGTGTCTTGGGTTGGCCCGGCTTTTTATAGTCCTGACTCCCCATTTGAAAAGCACTTCCAGATTAATTAAAGATTGTCATATGATGAAACCTCCAAGAACATGCCCAGCCAGAACTGGCAACCCTGGCAAAGGCAGTCCGGTGAAGAAAAGAAAATCCATGCTGTTCCTTTGCTAAGATGTTGATTTGGGTTGTTTTTTTTTGTTTGTTTGTTTTTTTTGTGCCTGCCCCTTCTTTGCCAAAAACTGGCCACTTTGCAAGTAATAGTCCAATTGCCTTATTAACACCTGGCTGAGGCCTCAGCTTACCTTTTAGTCTTTGAAGACCTGATTTAATCAGTTCCCAGACTTGCCTGGGAAACATACTTCAGTCATGATTTCAGTGTCTGTTCATAAGTTTACAAATCAAGTTACTATTAGTATTTTGCCATGATATTGTTGATCAACCAACATCATTTTTGACTGCACAGAGCATAACTTGAAACAACATTGTTAACAACAGTGCCTAGGGTATGAATGCAGGAGTATGTTCTATCACACAGTTTAGGAAGAAATTGCGTAAACAACTAGACAGGACGTGAATTTGAAAAGCCATAATAAGGCAAGGATATTGAAGCCACGTAATCAATTTATTCATGGTTTCCAGTAACTGAAGCAATTCTGTTTCAAGGAAATGGTAGGAATTCCATTTAGAGTTAAGGGCAGAGATGCTGAAACACACATGGGGGAACATTTAGGCATAGAAAAATGTAAGCAGAACAAGAGAGGTTCTGTACGGGCCACAAATGAACCAAACCGTAGAACATTGTTTGAAAGAACGTGATATGTAAAAAGATCTAGAAATATTCAGCCTAGAAAACCTGTAGAAAATTGGTGTTAAAACAGTCAAACGATTGCTATCGAACAGAGCCATCGCACCCATAGCACAGTCTGGGGCAACTGCCCCAGGCAATGCACTTTGGAGAGCCTGGGGGACTAGCTGGAGTCCTGGCACTGACAGCAGGGGTCAGGCCCACCCCACACTCACTGGCAGTGGGGGGAAGCAGAGTGACCTGGCGCGGCCCACTTTGTTCTACCAGCTCCCAGCTAAGTCATTTGAGTGCAGGGGTGAAACTGCCCCCACGCTCACCAGTGGCAGGGGGAAGGGGAGCGACACGGCTGCGAGCAGGCTGGGGCCAGATCATTCCACTTCCTGCTGCCGCTGAGCACAGGAGTGGGCACAACTCCTGCTGCCAGCACCAAGCCCCTGGCCATGTTGCTTGGGAGAGGAGCTAGATCAGGGCAGGAGAGGCAGAATGGGAGCAGGACCTGGGACCACAGGTGGATCGTTCTGCTCCGCCCACCTCAGACAACCCTACTAACAAGCATTGATTTATAGTTGGTATTTAATTATTTTTAAAAATCACCATTATACGGTTTACCACCTGCATGTTTGCTGGATAACAGAAACAGACTACCTGTGTTTGCTTACAGGCTATAAAACAAGAAGGTGAGTTTCTATCAAAACATTTATGATGACACAAGAGCATATAAGACACCATATTAGAGTCTGAATGACAGAGTACGTGTCTATGTTGGTAGACACTGGTGCTCAGAAAGCCACTCTAACAAAAGAGGTGGTATCTCAGTCATGACTATTAATGATTAAGTATATAGGTGAAAGCTGACATTTGGGGGTGTGTCTATACAGCAAAGTTATTTTAGAGTAACAGCCGCTATTCCAAAATAATTTTGCAAGCATCTGCACAATGCAACTGCTGTTTCAAAAGAGTGCATGGCTTATTTCGAATTTGGTAAACCTCATTCTACAGCTGCTGCTACACTACCAGGGTCCTGTCGGAGGAGCCATGGTAATGAGGCAATTCAAAGCAGGCTAATGAAGTGCTGACATGCATATTCAGTGCCTCATTAGCATAATGACAGCCACGTGAACAAACTTCCCCGCCCCCCATGGCAACTCCAAAGTCCCTTTACTCCTCAAAATTTTAAGGAGTAAAGAGACTTCGAAGAACCCTGGGCACTGTGAAGTACTGGTGGGTGAGCCGCGGCTATACATGAGCCGGCACTTCAGAGTTGCCATGGGGGGTAATTTGCTTAATGAAGTGCTGCACATGCACCACAGCACTTCATTAATGAACTCCCAACACCCTACCTACCATCCTCCCTTTGAAGTAGGGAGGTAGCGTAGACAAGCCCACTATTTTGTATACTGGAATAGCTTATTTTGGAATAACAACTCTGGAATAAACTATTCCAGAATAACTCTAGTGTAGACATATTCTTGCAGTTGTTACCTACACACCAGACTTAGCTGAAAGGTAGTCCAGTGACAAGAGAAGCAAGAATATGACACCACTCCTCTAGGTAATAGGAGCAACCTCAATAACACAGCAAATACAGAATTTATAAATGGCCACAGCATCAAAGACCAGTTAGGACAATTCTGATGCAAATAAATTTGTATTAAACTAAAAGATAGATGTGGTGTTACTGTGGATTTCAGAGACCAAAAAGAATTTTCAGGATGGCTGGAATAGACTGTTGGTCTTAGGTTATTAGACTGACAGATTGGCCTGAGTTAGGATGCTCTGTATATATGTGACCTGTGTCTCTAATAAAGAGACTGTTAAGATACTAGCAACGAATGATTATTAAATCTAGTGGATTACTTTAATATAAACCACAGCAGGTATCCTCAATCCCATCCCCCCTCCCTTCCAATACCGCTCTCTTCTGTAGCAGCAATACCATTTATCAAGGAGCTCTTGAGGCCCAGATAATGCCTTTCACAACTCATTGTGACACAGACACACAAGCCATCTGGAGAGGATTTAAAGTGCACACTTTTATTTTCTATTACAAAGGCTAAAAGAAGCAAGTTTGTTTTAAGAACGAAAAACAAAATTGTTAAAACATCTACATTGTTATCTTGATACTAGACCTTATGAAAGGTACTAAGGTTTTCAGTAAGAGTAAAGCGTGGTATTCTTAAATTATATTAATACAAAGACTTTTTAAAGGACTCTATATCCTTACTATCCAGCTCTGAACTGTAGCAGCTCCTTGTTACTTTCCCTTTCACATGCTAAGAGCATTTTTGATGCACTGTTCATATGAGCTAATTTTTTTCTTCGAACATTTGGTTACCTCTGACACCAATGTCACCAATCCCTCTCCTTATTTAAAGGGTTGAAAGAAGAATTTGTTTTGTATCCCTCCGCATTTAACAAGCTGAACAAACTCAAAGTCAGGCTGATGGATTTTGTCTTTTTTTAAATAAAGGGACAAGATTTTTTGTAACTTTTAACATAAGTTAGTGCTGCTCATGAGCCCTCAGATTTATTTCCTTGCTGAAAATCCTTCCCTTCCCCACCTCGATGAACAAGCAGATTGTTACTGTAGGACAGTTGAGTGCTGAGCTGAGCACAGTGGTTTGTTGTAGGGTAGCTTCTGAACACTAGATCTTACGGCTTAATTAATTGTTGTAGAGCTGCTAGTGCTAAGTACTTTTGGTGAGATGAACTAGCACAGTTCAAAAGTTTCATGGACTTTATAAGCAAAATAAAACAAGGCATCAAATCTGGAGTCTCCTGCCCTTTACAAACATACAAGCTAAGCTTTTAATCATAACTCTGCTCTTTAGCTAAGCACCTGAATGCTCTTTCATTGGGGTGGGGTTGGAAGGACATTACCGGAGGGTTTTCAGAAGCATGATCAGGAAAACCTGTCCCAGCCTGAACTTTATTTCTGTCTATAAACTCCTCCTTTTTGCCACCCAAGGCAAAAAAAAGAAAAAAGCCTTCACATTTAAGCAGGAGATGCTGCATTTCCTGGACTGAGTCCTTTTCCTTTACTTTCATTAAAGATTCTTTTGATACCACACACATATATAATATTATATAGAGCGATATATTTAATACCTGTGTATATATGCTTCACAGGGGTCACATATATACACACTAAAACAAGTCTGTGACAAAATACTGCAACACCACAGATCAGGTTATCATATCTGGGAAAACAAAAATAGATACGTCATACCCATGAGCATCCCACCCCTATAACAATAGCCCCTCCCCCAGGTAACACTATATGTCTGGAGAAGAGTGGGTGCAGAACAGTCATTTAGATTAAAGAGAAGAGGGGAAATCACCACCCCTCCATAACCTCAACAAATTATCAACTCTCAAGTCACGGCGTAGCAAACGTGACAATTACACTGTAAATGCAGATTTGTTTTTAAAATAAAAAACAAGCATTTCTCCCCTTTCTCCCCAATTCATTCTCCTTCCCTTCTCCCCTGCACACATGCCCGCCACTGCTCCAACAATCATGTGCCAATGTAACTTTTTTGATAAATTCTGCTGAAGGTGTGATGGGCTGAAGGCGCATTTCTAAAGCAGAGATTAGACAGCTACCAAAAAGGGTGTGTGAAGGGAACAGTGGATTAGCTCATTTAGCAGCAGCTTCATTCCTGTAACTTTGCTTAATCCAGTGTCACAGCAATTCTATACATTATGGCGCTATGTGGCAAAATAGAAGACAAGCTTCCCTCTCCCTTGCCTTCCAGACTTTGCAATTTCAGTGCCTCAGACAACGTACATATTAGGGGATGAGGTGCCCAGTTTCAAACCTGAACAGAAATCATGCCCCACTACTAACTGATGGAAAAAATACAGCATTGGCCGGCTCAAGAAAATATGGGGATGGGAGGGTTTGGGATCAGTGAAGCAAGTATCTTTCCAGTTGCTCTGTCATCTCCCTGGGACATGCACCGAAAGCAGTCATCATCCCTCCTCTCACTTCTCCATCACAAATAGTAAATCTCAATCTTTGCGCGCCTAGTGCCTCTGCTGGCCCAGGATCTCCGAGAGCTGTACAGATGTGAGTGAATTAAACCTCATGTTGCTGTTACTGCAGTTGGGCAGAGGGGAAATCTGAAGCACAGGGCGGTTAGTGTGTCATCTAGGGGACCAGCTGACTTAACAGCAGTCATTGGGAAGACCAGACTCCAGGCATCCTCTTTAATCCTCCCAGGCTCTAACCACTATACAGCAGCTGAGCCAGCTTCCTATGAGTTGTATACATCTAGAGCTGTGTCTGTAAATAAAGACGCCCACTCCCAGTTCAATATCTCCCACATGTTGCTCCCTACCTCATTTATCTTCCCTGGGGGGACAGGTGTTATCAGAGCTGGGGGAGGGGGACCCAACACTGTTGAACCACCAGGCAAAATACAGCCAGGTTTGACTTATCAGACATACAGCAGTGGCGGGCTCCGGCTTCTAGCAGGACAAATGATCTCAGGAGACCTTATCAAAAGAACTAAGCACACGTTGCTCAAGAAAGTGGGACTGTTTGCTCCTGAGCCGAAGGTGCTGAGCCCAGGTACGTACACACTTGCTGGCTGTATTCGAATGTAATGAGCATGGGAAGGTTCAAGATAGATGTGCCAGTGTACCCACTCCCCAGTTACTGGTGGAGTAGGAGGCACAAAGCTGTTTCCCAGAGAAACTCTGGTGTATTGGCTGAAGCTCATTCTTGCCATTGGAAATACTGAGATCCTGACTTGTGGAGTGATGAGAGACAAGACTCCATTTCTCCGGGTCAGCCAGCTAGGTTCCTCCATTTGAGCTGGCCTGGCCTATTTTAATACAATTTATATTATACCAGTACTGGAGATATCAATCCAGCAAGATGTCTCACCACCACCCCTCAAATGAACAAGGCAAGAGGCAGGTGGTACAGCAGGCACTACAGACAGTCTCTGCCATCTTGTCATACCCCTGCATCAATCCCATCCCACCCACACGATGTGGGGGAGTCATCCTGCCAATCTGCTGACACAGCCAGCATGTGCTGGGCCACAGCACGGATCTCCTCCCTGGAGCCATCCGCACTAACAAATCCCTTCAGCTGGGCTCAACAGAGAACAATACTAATCTGACAGGAATGGCATGTAGCCAGACCATTTCATCTGGCTATGCTAGCTTCACTTACAGCTGACACAGTCTGAGGGTGGGGCTACCGGGGACCACACAGAAGTATCGCTAGAGCTCTCGGGGTGTGAAAATCCCACTGACCTGAGAAATGCAGCTATGCCGACCTAACCTCTCACAGAGACACTGCTCAGGCGATGGAAGAAGTCTCCCACTGTCCTAGCTCGCAGCTCCGGGGAGGTGGATTACTGACGCTGATGGGAGAACCCTTCCAGTCAGCACAGGTAGTGTCTACGCTGAACCACTGAGCTGCACCGCAGCATCACTTTCAATGTAGACACTCACCTCTGAGTGTCCACTGCTCCCCCTAGAGCTGACCTAATTCAAAACGCAAGTCATCCCCAAACCAGCAGGAGCCCTGACAACTGTTCTCTTTCTTGCTTCATGTGGGCGGCAGGCTGATTCCATCAACAGCTCCTAGCTCATCTGGGTACCTGAGTGTTCCCCTGGGCAAAAAAGGCACTTCTCTATTCTTTCTACAGGCAGCGGCCAGCTTGCTGGAAAACGGCATTACTCACAGCACCAGCAGTCTGCAAAGGGGAGGGAGGCATAGAAGACTAGAAGCCAGTTTATACTCAATGTTCCTAATAATTTAAAAAAAAAAAAAAAAAATCAGAAAAACACAATTCCCAACACTGAACATTCCCCGCTCCAAAAAAAATTTAACCTACTGTTGACACCGGAGCTGGAATTTTGTCTATTTCTATTTCTCCAGCAGGACCCTCATATTACAAATAAGATCTTCCTCTTCTCGTCCAGACAATTGCTGGGACATATTGTGCTTCGAGAAGGGGTACAAGAAGAGTTAAAGTTCATTTTTCTTTTGAGGGAGGAGAGGGTGGACTGCGAGGGGACACACAAAGTAACAACAAACAAACATTCTGCTTCCTTGCATTAATAACTGGCTTCAGTTTAGTAAAGCAAAAGAACCCTTAAAATTGGTCTCATCAGCACACTGTTGGTTTGGTTTTTGCACTTCAGTCACCTCCAAACTACCCTGGTCAGTTTTGGCTTCCATTTCTAATTAGCTTTGTTTTCCACTTCCTGTGCACTAGTCGAATGCTATTGAGTTTGGTTTTGCAACGCTCCAAGAGAAGGCTTCAGCCTCCTCCAGTAACCAGATTGTGTTAATTATTTTTTATTTCAACCAGGAAATCATTTCCAAATGCACGCTTTGTCAAACATAAGCTCTGAATTTTCAGCCTATGCTAATTGATAGCATCCCTTTAATTGATTTATGCCTACTTTCTGTGACAGCGCAGAACACGTATCCAAGTAACCAAGTATATAGGCTATTTAAAGAGGTAATCCCCAAGGCAGAAGCTGACTGACCTTCTACTTCTGACAAATAAAAACACAAGCTCCTTTTCTGTTAGCCCCTTTTTTCTAGCTGATCCCAAGTCCCAGAGCAAACAGATGACAACAGCATCCTAGTATTAGCTGTACCCTATCGACAAACTTAGTCTTACTTACATAATCACACCAGTTACCAAAAAATCTGCACTCTCATCTGACCATGAGAAAGGCATCACATGAGCCGCTGCTAGTTTGCTTTCTGGATACAAATCAATAGCAACACCAGAAAAAATTTCCAAGTGCCCCTTCTGTCATAAGCACCCCGGTTATTCCCTCAGCTATGCTCCTGGCACTCACGCAGGCCAGGGTTTAGGCAGCTGTGACCCAGTTGTTGGATGCCTCAGGGAAGAGGCAGGGTGTAATTTTGCTCCTTTGCCGTCCTCCCCATCAACTAAAAGGCCAGGAGCTTTAAAACCAACACCACGTGGTGCTACGTGCTCCCCTCGCCTGCAACTGCCTTTACAGACTGTTCTTCCAGGACAGCCTGCAAGAGAGACGGAATTTGCTCCATAATACTGAGGGGAATGAGGCCAGAGGACTGCAGGTGCCTATGCCCCAATAACCCTGCCCCCTCTCACGGCTTCCTCTCTCAGCTGAACCTGTGACTCTGCGATGCCCCGCAACGCCGCTAAAGGCAGGGGGAAGGAAAAGGAAAGATCTTCTCTCTCCTGCCTGACTGTGTTCATCCCTTTCAATGAAAAAAAAAAGTTGGGAGAGAATAAGGGAAAAAAAAAAAAAAAAAAGAGACAAAATAAAATCTATGAACATGGGCATTCACTGGCCACAGGGAGATCAGGTCACAATTTCATTCACCACCAGATAAACATATTGGTAATCTTGAAAGAAAAGGAAAAAAATAGTTCTCCTTGTAAGACGTGTATCTCAGTCACCCAGCCACAGCCTCAGCCTTTGAAAACTTGCCTCTGTTTCTCCAGCCAATGGGTTCCCCCTGCCCCACTATACACCATCCCGCAATAGGAAGTTGTATTTGCCAAAGTCGTCATCCATGGGGCATAGTAGCATGTCCTTGCGAGCTTTGGCCAGCTTCTGCTTCAGCACCTCCTGCCGGTCCAGCCACTCGGTCAGCTCGTCCTGGCCGTGAGCATAGCGACATTTCTCCCCCTCCGGGCAAGCCTTAGTCTTCTGGAATCTGCCGGGAGAGTAACACCACTCACTGGACTATTTTTCCCAGGGTCAGGGCTTAAAGGCTTGCTCCATTTCTCTAGCATTTACACTGCACTGGATTCTAAATCACTTTACAAACTCTCTCCCTTTATAGGCATCATTCTCGAGCTGCAGAGGTGTAGTCACCACCGTGCGGGTTAAGACAGGAGAGTGTTTAACCAAGTATAGCAACAACAGATTTGGCCAAATGAGGTACCCATATCCAACCGAGACTAAACGGGGATTCAGGGCTGTAGAATGAAACGAGGTGGTAGAACTGGGCTACCATTTAGGGTTGGACGTCCCCACTCTTGAAAAAACTACCATGGGAATTTTAAACAAACACAAGTAAATGACAACTCAGTTTTCCATTCCAGCTCAATGTCTTTCTAACACCCTCTTGAAGAGCAGACAAAATGAGGTTGGGACCCTGGAGTGAGGTACTAAACCCACATGCTTGAAGTAGCTGGCTTAGCCAAAGAGGTGCCTCAGGCAAGCAATGACCCAGCCTGGCTCTACTTGGCTTGCGAGGCCTGACATCTCCAGCTGTGGGTGGCAGGGCTGTGGGGGTTCCAGGTGCGGGTGGCAGGGCTGTGGGGGTTCCAGGGTTCTTTCATCGTCCAAACGACAAACAGACCACATGAGACTGGAGAAGCATCTCTCACGCCTTTGAGGTTTGCAATGTACCCCTTTTAGGTGGGGGAAGGAGACGCAAGCTCAATTCTGAGGCGTTGTCACCAGGGAACAGTCCCAATTATACCCTCCCATACACCTTTTGACCTCCCCAGAGCTCTGCTGAGTCACAGCCCCTGGAGGCTCCCCATTTAGGAGCAGAGTAACCTGGTAGCAGGACTGCTCTCCTTCTAGCAGCAGGGCCCCAGTGCGGAACGGAGGGTGGTGTGTGGTACCTGTCACAGAGCCGGAACTCGCCCATGGGGAAGCGGTAGGTCCAGCAGCTCGAGTCATTGTCAGAGGTGAAGACCTTCTCCTTATGTTTCTCTGACTGGATGTGCTGCTGCCATTGCTTCTTGCTGTTACTGTTCTTCCCGCACAGCCAGCAGTGGAATCCCATCTAACCAACACAGTCAGAGCAGCCCATAAGCAGAGCCCACACTGACCATCCCACTGCTGGGGACTGGAGAGGAAGGGATGTCCCCTCCTTGTCGCAGCGTCAAAAGTCTCTTCACTCAGCACCTCCCTCCCTCTCCTGCCACGCCAGCGCTGGGAACATCAACGCAGGGGACAGAACTGGATTTCCTCTCAGCCCACCAGTATCGCGCCTTATAAACAGCCACAGGAGGAACTGCTGAGCAGTTAGATGCTTTTGCCACACTCAGTGGCTTGTCCATTCCCTGCCACGCTTTCATAAAGTACCTAAGCACTCTCCCCTGCTTGTCTTCCCACCCATCCCCTCCCCTGCCCAGGCCTCTCACCCCATTCTTTTCAGACCAGCCAGTCATGGCTTTGCTATTCCAGGGCTCTAGGGAAGGGCGAGCCCCAAGGAAGCAGGAATTCATGCTCAAGATGCAGTTTCAGTTAGTTCTTGGATAAAACCACATTTAACTGACAGGAAAGACCTGCAACAGCCTTGCTGACCCATGCCCGTGCCCTCCTCCGTCGACACTGCCACCCAGCCGCCCTCCTGCAAGCTGACAAAGAACACAGGCTCTTTCCCAGGGGAGCATTTCAGCCCCAGTGGATTTCCAGTCACCACAGTTTCCTCTGAAAAGACTCCAGCAGGGTGGCGCGGAAGAGAAAAGGAACGGCCAGAGGGAAGAAAGCAGGGATGGAGGAGAGGCATTACCATGATGTCAGCATAGTCAGTGGGCATCTGGATCTGCTTCTCTCCTTCCCGCGGCGTGAGCGGCGTTCCCTCTCCTGGCTTCCCAGGGTTGTGCTTCTTCAGCCACATGTCATAGGTCTGCTGCATGTCCAGTACTGTGAGGAGGGAAATCAGACAGGTCACATCCGCCGTGGTCACGCTCAGAACAAGGGACTGTGCAGACGTGGTGTTCTGAATGTGCAGTCTCTGCCCTCCTCCCTTCAGTTACACACATCCCTTCTGCAACGTTGTCATCTCCGTCGGTGAGCGGCGGTGCAGAGAAATCTCCTTCCTTTGCCTTGGGGCAGGGACGCAGACGCGACCTCTGACACCTCTACGGTACAGTGATGACATCTGTTACGTATATTAAAGGCGAGAGGAGGAAGGCAAACAAAGAGATCTGCTTGGACTTCACAGCCACCAGGAGGTGGTAGATCACACCTGAGCCTGATCCCAGTCACGGGGCCGCTCACCTCCTGCCGCAAGAAAGCAGCAGAGGAACCAGACAAAGCAAAAGTTTGTTTGGGTGGAACAAAAGGTTTCCAATATTGAGATTTCCTATATAATGCTGAGTCACACAGATACTCTCAGCAGAAACAAAATACCCAAACGCTGATCTTCCAGTAACAGAAAAGCATTTGTTTTGGCCAAAACCATCCACCAAATTAGACCCACATAAGTGAATAGTTTTGGAACCCCCCAAAATGCATTTTTTTTAAAGCAAAACTGCCATTAGCCAAACTATTCTGGCCAGCTCTGCAGCTCATGGCGCTGGCAGAATAGTGAGGTGGTGAGGGGAGGAGGAGAGATTTTGGCTAAGACCCTGGGGAGCAGTGACCACCCATCTTTCCAAGAATTGTGAACTCAGGCCAAGCTGGTTTGTAAGGGGCACTGCCCATGGCACCCTCATTCAGGACACACAATTTGCACACCTATCTATGACCTTTCAGACCACCAGCAGGGAATGGTGCAACCCAGATGTGAGAGATGCAGAGCGATGTGAAAGGCTGGGACAGGTGCAGAGGTCAGGCATGAGGGACTCCGACTGAGCGCTGTACGGAGCCAGGGCTAGATTACCAGAGGAAGGGCTGAGCTGTGAAGTGGCGAGGTGAGAATGCAACAGTCCCGGGGCAGGACTCGGGTGCGCTGGCAGAAGGGTAATAATGGGGCTGTGCATGGTAGTGGTTTGAATAGGTCCAGCTCACGCTTTGTCAGCCTTATTTTTCAGAGCAGTGCCACCCTCCTGCTGCTAAGGCAGAGGTGCTCCGCAACCCGGCCAGCTCTGGGATGCCAGGGAGAAGAGACATAACGGACCCTGTGCTCCTCAGCCTGCTAGTCCTGCCCCCATTTCATCACTCACTTTTATTTTCTTTCATGAAGGTCCACATGTCTCTCTCCTCGGGGCTGTGGGCAAAGGAGCAGTTCCCAACGTACTGGCACTTCCTGCCATTCTGAGCATGGATACACAGCTGTGAAAAGAGAGAAAAGAAAACACAGTCCCCCCCACCAGGCCCTTCTGGTTAGGGAGGCAGAAGAGAAAGGGGCAGACCCAGGCGCAGGAGAACTGAGCAGGGGATGCTGATCACTTGTGCCTCTCCTCCTCTTGTGCCCAGGGTCCTTCCTTCTGCAGCTCTCCCACCGGCCACGTCCACCCCTTCCTCTTAGAGCCCTGCTGAGCTCTGACAGGCAGGCCTTAACTTTCGCCTGGCCAGGCCGCCCTGTCACAAGCGCTTTAATTGAAGCCCAGAGGAGTAAACAAAGGGCTGCTTCTCCTTTCACCAGACCCCACTTCTCATAGCACTGATGCCTCTTTTTGCACTACAGGGATCTTAGAAACAAAACAAACCCAGTCGAGTAAGCAGTGAGTCCACACCGTGTGACAGCTGCTCCTTCCCCTCGCTTCACCCCGCTGCTGGACTCTCCCCCGTGTGACATCACAGCCATCCTAGCAGCAGCCCGGTCTGATATTCCGCCTGCCCCAACACCCGCCCACAGTTCTGGCTTTGGGCTTGGAGGGCAGAGGAAATATCTGATTAGAAACAGACTTAAAAACTGGGCCAGTTTCCCAGATGTCAGCAGCCACTCCAGGACGAAACTCCCACTCCGCCAGGGACTGACAACAGCACGGACTGCGACTGCCCTGGCAGCATGTGGCAGTTTTTCATTATGAGGCAAGAGACCACAAGCTGAGTGATCTGACTCTTATCATAGGGGTTTTATAGCTACCTGGCCTGGGAGCAGAGAATCCCAAGCATTGTCACACAGGGCGCCCCGCTTGCGCTGGGCTAAGGGGTGACAGATAACCCTGCACTGACAGGAGTGCTCCATTAAGCAAGGCTGGGGCCTGTCCACATCTGCTCCCATGAGGCAGAAAGAAGAGAGCTATCAAAAGGACCCACCATCGTATGGTGAGCTGGGACTGGGCGGCACAGCTTTTCTCGTAGCTCTGGGGGTTTATGTAAGGATTTTTTTTTAAAAATCCCTGTTTTCAGTGATAAGTTTTAAATGAGCTGCAAAACTGGTGGATGTTGCCGGGTTGGAAGCCTGGGACACAGCGCGCCTTGTCTATCAGCAAAACAGGTACAGCAAAGGCAGGGACAACATAAGCTACTCAGGTGCAGACTGCCCTGGCTATGGACAGACATGACCTCAGGTGGCAGGCTAGATCCCATTCCAATCCCGAGCCAGATGGTCCTATAGCAGGTGATGGCACTATAGGAGTGTCAAGAACCCATCTGCAGAGGGCCTTTCATACCATGCAGAAGTGCCAGCTGACTGTGATGGAACTCATCTTGCTTGGCCTTCAGCTGGTCTCTCCTCTCCACCCAAGGCCTCATCTGCCTACCCACGGGCCCTTTTACAAATGACCTGCTGCCATGGCATCAAAGCACCGGCTCCCTGTGCAGGGCTGTGACAGGCAGGAAGTGGGTTCTGGAGCCCTGGAAGGGTACAGGGCTTACATCGTATTGCTGTGGGAAGTTGCGGATGGAAGGCAGCGGTCGGACGGACACCCACTTCCTCTTGGCTTTGGACATCACCAGCAGGACACGCCGCTCCTTTGTCCAACTAGGAAATGGGGAGAAGGGGGGATTTAAAACAAAAGGGCAGATGGAGGGGTGGCAAAGGGGGTCTAAGACATTCCATTGTCATCCTTCAGAACTGACTCGGCCCTTAGCACAACCTGCCCCTCCCACTGCCTGGCAGCTGGACCGGTACCTCCGTGCACGTGCCCTGCATGCAACTACAGCAGACACACCGGCAGAAGAGATCTTCTGAAGGGTCTGCAGCTCTCCAGGGTGAGCCAAAGGGGACCCTCTTCACTCCCACCCACTCCTGCGAGCTGTGGCCCAGAGCTGCCGCCCCCCTGCGGCATTCCATCCCCAGTGGTGGCTGAGCCAGACCGGTCTACAAAGTCTGTGAAACACACTTGGGGATCCTTCTGGGTGAGAGATGCTGCAGAACTGCAAGACCTTACACACAGTCACGGCCCTGTGAACAGCAGCCTCCATTTGGGCAGATCACTCTTCCACAATGCCCTACAAAAGGATCTGTAAAGGGCATTGGGGCAAACTAATCCGGGTCAATGCAGCAGAGATATGACAGGCATCCCTGGAAGGCACTGAGGAGACCTCTCCCAGAACACCGCATTGACAGAACACAGTGGCAGACGGAATGCGTATCAGAGAAAACCAACAAAAATGATCAAGGGGCTGGAAGGATTCATTTAAAAAGGGATGGAAAGTACATGCCATGGCTAAAATTACACTCAGTGGTGACAGAATAACCACCTGCACACAGCTGATGTCTGCAAACGAGCTTGGAGAAGAACTGTTTGAGCACTCCAGACAAACACAGCTAGTACATTGAACATAGGGAAAAGCTCTGCCTCCCTGAAGACGGCACGTGTCTTTGTTTGCTCTGCAAAGTGCCATGCGCAGAGAGGGCACGGCATACAAATGATAAATAATAGAACCTGACAGCAAAGGCCACTGTGATGTCCGTTAAGTTGTGGAACAGTGTCCCATGATGGATGCCCTCACAGACATTTCAGAGTAGCCTGCACAAAGCCCTGGAGAACGAATATATACCAAGGGGAAATCCTGCCCTGACAGAAGACAGCATAAAAACACTTACCAGTGGCGGGCTTTGGCACTACAGTACTTGAGGTCCTTGTCTGGCTCCACGACCTGCCCGTTCCTCCAGCACTGGCCACAAACAAATTTCATCTGGAGGTCAAAGTTGCTTGATGTTGGAGCCCGGGTGGCAGCCTGGGAAGGGTCACATGAGGAGAGCAACTCAGGCAAATGGACCTAAATACCTTGTCCCTGGGAGTATGGTGTACAGGCACAAGGTCAGGCATGCCAATGTCCTCGGAGAGATACGACAGCAAAGAGCATAGTACGAAAGTCAACACAGGTAGGCAGACTGAGCTCTCATTGACAGGACTGGCCATTAGTCCATCAAGCCACCAGTCGCCTTAATCTGCCTTCCTACCGTTAGCCACATGAGATATGGCTATTGAGTCCTGCAGCTTGGCAGATGCTCTTTGACAGCTGCCAAATCCAAGGCTTCAGACGCAGACTTACAAACCTCACAATGCACATAAACAGGCTACACTCACTGCTAGCCCTGACTGAGGGCTCAATCCTTGCCCACTGGTACGGTGGGCAGCTACCGGCGAGGGGTGGGGATGTACTCACAGCAACAGCGAGAGGACATCTGCCCTGAACTTCCTGGAGATGCTGTCTATCTGAAGAAGGCAATCTAAAGTCACATGATGGGCTTCGGAACGCTGACATCCAAGGGGGCCGGGGCTGCAGTGAATTTGGTGCGCTAATGCAAGAGTAGCTTTAATCTGACCCCAGGGTGAGGCCAGGCTCAGCCAGTTACTCACCCATTGGGCAACTGCTCCACAACGCTATCCACTGGCGGCACCACCAAGACAGGGGGCTGCGGTTTGGGCTCTGGCTGCCTGACACCACCCAGACCCTACAGCTCGGGAGGAGACAAATGGGGAGCAGCGCCCTTGGCATAAACACTCTTTTCCGGGGTCAGTGCTGCTCTGAAATCCTAGGGGGAGGAGGTGCACAACCAGAGGAGAGGCTTTTCAGTCAGTTCCTCCATACTAAAAGGTGGGTTTCCCCAAAGGGCAGCACAAGCCTTTTGAACCTGGCACTGGTATGAAGTTACTGCTCCCCCCGGGATCTGGTGCGCATTAATGGGATGCCTCCTTCCTGCAGAAGCGATCTGGGGCAAAGGAAGGATGCAGGGTGATAAGCCCCTCAGATTTCTCAGGCTACTCCTTGGCAGGATGCCTTGCAGCGAAAAGGCAGCAGCACTTACCACGTGTCTGTGCAGTAGGAAGAAAGCAGCGGGGTGGCTGGCTGAGCTCCCTCCCCTCCACCCCTGCACCGGCTACCTGGGGCTACTCCACTGAAATCCCTGTGCTTCCTGCTCCCCGCTTCGCAGGACGCCTGCAGAGGTAGGTCGGGGCAGTGCTCCCTGTAAGCTGAGCACCTGGGCAGCCGCGCAGGAGAGATTCAGGTGCCGCCCAGCTGAGTAGCAGAGTGCCCATGGCAGCCTGTGTTTCCCCCGCTGGTGCACACTCTGTGCCTTGGTGCACAAAATTTACTCTGCCCATGGATGGAAAAATGAGAAGGGACCTTGGTCAGGGGCAGAAGCTGTGATTTGGTGCCCAGCACCAGGCACTTCAGGTGGAGCCCCAAGCAGACCAGGAGCCCTGGGGGGCAAGTGAGCGGAGCAGGCTGTGTAGGAAGATGGGGGACATAGTAGGACTCAGCCTGCTGCTGCTGGGAGTGGATGGAAACACCAGCCACCACTGTTAGGGATATGGCACGTGTCATCTTCCCCCACCAACGAAAAGTGGCTGATAAATCTCCAGCTTCTTGGTAACTGAGTGGAGCCAGCCCTGAGCACTGTTCCACCCTGGCACACCCACCCCAGACTGGGCATCCCAGCTATGTTGTCCCTTGTTGGTCTTAATTTGAGACACTTGCTAATTCAGCTGAGGGCAGAGGTGGAAAAAGGTTACTTGAGTACAAGTACAGCTGGGGCGGGCACATGTACTTAAGTACAAATCACCAACACCTCCCCAAAAACTACCTGAGTAAAAGTACACGCATCACATCTTGCGTGTATTCAAGCACCCAGAAGTGAAAGCAGCTGCATTTTCACTCAAGTATCTTTTTGTGTACCTTTCTCCCCTGTGATTGAGGGCAGTTCAGGCAGGGAGGAATGCCTGCAAGCTCTGGATGTGGCTGGCAGGCCACAGTGCAGAGAGCAGGAGGAGGAGGTTGATATGCATATAGACAACATATGCCAGGGGACGGAGGCAAAGGCAACACAGGGTGTGGTCACATGCCCCCACAGAACCTTTCAGTTGTGCCCCCCACTACCTACACTTACAGGGCACCTCTGCTTCCCTGCAAAAACACCAAACAGCATCACCCAGCCATTGTTCTCCTTGCTTCTCCCCCTGCACCCACCTGAGGGGGAAGGGCACCCTCCCCAGAAGTACAGCCTTGAGCGAGCGAGCACCAAAGCTGTCCCGTCACCTCCATGGCCATGCAGAGCGCCATAGGCACGGGGGCGTGGCAACAGCAGGGCTTCATCCTTCCCTGGTGAGTACCTCAGATCCCGCCTGACGTCAAGCGTTCACCCCACCCTGTTCGCTATGGGGCACTGGAGGCAGAGGGGCCCCAGCGGTGCCATATCTTATCTCTGATTGGTGGGGAGCACCAATGGGGGGTTGGAAGGTGGAGACAGAGTTGGCCAGAACAGTCACAAACAGCAGCTCAAGAGACAAAAACCAGTCCCAGGCCCTCGTAGCTTCATACCGTGCTGCTGGTAGCTTTGTTGGTGTGCGCCTCCATCATCTGCCAGTACTTTTTAGACTCCTGGACAATGTCTTCATGGGTCATCCCTGAGGGCGACAAAGCAGAGACACAACTGACTATCCCCACACCAGTCCGCTGACCACGCACCCAAATCAAAGGCACTGAGGAGGAGAGGGAGCGTGGTAGGACTCCTTTCCCACTTCTGGTCCAAGACCCCACCTCATGCCTGCTTCACATGGGTCTTACAGGCTAAAAAGGTGATGGAGTCACACCCCTGAAGACCCAAGCCTTTTACTTACCAACAGAACAGACCCAGCAAGTTCAGATTTCCTCCACACACACTTGCTCTCTTACCCATGAAAGTCAACACCAAGAGGAGAGAAAAAGAGAAGTTACTCACCTGTGTAGTAACGATGGTTCTTCGAGATGTGTCCCCGTGGGTGCTCCACAGTAGGTGTTGGGCTCGCCATGGCGCCGCAGATCAGAAATCTTTAGAAGTCTCCGTCGGGTCGCGCATGCGCCGATGCTCACCGGCCCTTCGCGCGCCTTCGGTCACATGCGCGATCCGGTCCCCGCCAGTTCCTTGACCAACCGCCCTGGATGCTTCTGAAAAACACGAAAACAGAGCTCCGAAGCGGGGAGGATGGGCGGGTATTGGAGCACCCACGGGGACACATCTCGAAGAACCATCGTTACTACACAGGTGAGTAACTTCTCTTTCTTCTTCAAGTGGTCCCCATGGGAGCTCCACAGTAGGTGACTACCCAGCAGTGACCCCAATTAAGGAGGTGGGTGTCCGCTTATGTGCAGCTTGCCCTTGACAGGACTGCTGTTGATAGGCGTGTATCCTCATCGAGCACCCGGTGCATGGCATAATGCTTGGCAAAGGTGTTGTAAGATGACCAAGTCACCGCTCTGCAGATGTCTTTTAGCGCGATGCCTTTGAAGAAGGCCGTCGACGTTGCCATCGCTCTGGTGGAGTGAGCCCTGGGCGGAACTAGCAGAGGGGTCTTACTGAGCTCATAGCACAGCAGGATACGATGTGATTTGAAACTCTTTGTGAGGATAGGCCTTCCCCTTTCGACCTGGGTGCGAGAGACACCAGGAGTCTGTCCGTTTTCCGGAAGGGCTTAGTTCTGTCTATGTAGAAAGCCAATGCCCTCCTTACGTCTAGTAGGTGCAGCCGCACCTCTGTGCTGGAGTTGTGAAGCTTAGGATAAAATTAGGGTAATACTATTGGTTCATTAATGTGGAACTCTGAGGAAACCTTTGGAAGGAAAGCCGGGTATAATCGTAAGACCACCGCTTCTTTTGAGAATACTGTGCAGGGTGGCGTTGCCATTATTGCTGCGAGTTCACTCACCCTGCGGGCTGATGTGATGGCAAGAAGGAAGGTTGTTTTCAGGGTAAGTAGCCGGAGGGGTACCGTGGCCAATGGTTCAAAGGGTGGTCCCGACAGCGTGTGGAGGACCAAGTCCAAATTCCATGACAGCGATAGCAGTTTCCGAGGGAGGTACAGGTTTACCAGCCCCTTTAAGAACCGTGTGACCATAGGATGGGCGAATATGGTTGGTCCTTCCTCTTTATGTTGAAACGCTGATATAGCTGCAAGATGGACCTTTAGAGAAGACAGGAAGAGTCCATCTTGTTTTAGCTCCAGCAGGTAGTCTATAATTGCAGTTAAAGGGACACCCTGAGGGGCCAACTGCTTGGAAGAGCACCAGGAGATGAATCGTTTCCACTTTAGCACGTAAGTCCTTCTGGTGGAAATCCTTCGACTGGACTCCAAGACGCATTTCACTCCCTCCGAACATATGCTCTCTCAGGCGCTGAGCCATGGATTAGCCACGCCTGTAGGCGGAGTCTTTGAGGGTGTGGGTGCACTATGGACCCCTAAGCCTGCGTGAGAAGGTCCGGCACTATCGGTAGGGGGAGCGGCAGGCGGCATGACATGCACAGAAGTAGAGGAAACCATTGCTGTCGGTCCCAGGTTGGGACTATTAGTATTATGCGTGCTCTCTCTCTTTTGGCTTTCTCTAGAACCTTGTGAATGAGTGACGTGGGAGGGAACGCATAGAGTAGAGGGCCCTTCCATGGCACCGTGAAGGCGTCCCCCATCGATCCCTTCCCATGCCCGCTCTGAGCAGTACTGAGAGCATTGTTTGTTGTTGTAGGTGGCAAACAGATCAATTTGGGGAACCCCCCATTTGTGAAAAACTTGTTGCAGCAGATCGGCACGGATCTGCCACTCGTGCGTGAGCACAAATCGCCTGCTTAGCTGGTCCGCCTTCATGTTGTGGACACCGGGTAGGTGTGAGGCTTTCAGCGTTATATCGTTGGCAATGCACCAGTTCCACAACCAGACTGCCTCCGCGCATAGCGCAAGGGATCTGGCCCCTCTTTGTCGGTTGATATAAAACATGGTGGTGGTGGTGTCGGTATTTATCCCGACTACTTTGCCATGCAGGTATTTCCGAAAACGTCTGCACGCGTTGAACACTGCTCTGAGTTCTAGTATGTTTATGTGCAATGTCCTTTCCACGGGGGACCATAGCCCCTGAGTTACTTTGTTGCCGATATGCGCTCCCCATCCTATGTGGGATGCGTCTGTCATAAGAAAAATTGCGATTTGTGGCTGGTGGAAGGGCACCCCCACTAGTAAGTTTTTGGGGTCTGTCCACCATGCCAGAGACCTGCGCACCTTTGCTGTGGGCAATACTGCCTCGTGGATGGTATGGACTATTGGTTTGTAAACGCTCGCCAGCCAATGCTGCAGGCCCTGCATATGCAGCCTGGCATTCTGTACCACAAACGTGGTGGTCGCCATGTGCCCCAACAGTTGTAGACATGTTAGGATTGGCACTGTGGGGCTGTACGTCATCACTTGTACCAGGGATTTGACAGTGTGGAAACGGGCCTCGGGCAGGTATACTCTTGACGTAGTAGAGTCTATGCGTGCCCCTATGAACTCTATATTCTGTGTAGGCTCGGTCTTTGATTTCGAGAGGTTGATAACTAGACCCAACGAGGCGATTGTGTTTGTAGTGATGTGTATCATGCATAGGACATCTGCCTTTGAGGCCCCTTTCAGTAGGCAGTCGTCCTGGTATGGAAAAATGAACGCACCCTGTCTGTGTAGGTAAGCTGATATTACCGCCAGTGTTTTGGTGAACACTCTGGGTGCTGAAGAGAGACCAAACGGAAGAACTCTGTATTGGAAGTGCTCCCTGCCTACTGTGAAGTGGAGGAAACATCTGTCTGCCGGGTGAATAGTTATATGAAAATACGCGTCCTGCAAGTCGAGGGCTGCAAACCAGTCTCCATCGTCCAATGCCATAAGTATGGAGGCAATTGTAGTCATCCTGAAACGCTGTTTGCACAGATGCTGGTTGACGGCATGTAGGTCCAGGATTGGTCTCCAGCCCCCCGTCTTCTTCTCTGTTAGGAAGTACCGGGAGTAGAACCCTTTCCCTCAGAATTGTTCCAGAACTCTCTCCACCGCCCCTATGAACATGAGATGGTCCACCTCCTGTTTTAACCTTGTCTCGTGGGAGGGGTCCTTGAAGAAGGACTGGGTGGGTGGTTTTGGTGGGGGTAGTGATTGGAAGGGGATCGTGTATCCCGTGGCTATAATCTCCAGTACCCATTTGTCTGTGGTGATGTTTTGCCATTGAGAGTAGAACAGTTTGAGCCGATGGTGGAACATGTGTTGGGATTGGCATTGAGGGATGGTGTTGATATTGCAGTCCTCGACATACCCATCAAACTTGCTGTCTCAAGGCTTGCCCCGAGGGTGCGCGACCTTGCTGGGGGCGTTGTCTGGGGGCCCTATACTGTTGCTGCTGGTGGTGGCGCCCTTGGTCATAACTCTGTTGGTATTGTGTACGCTGAGGTTGATAAGCGTAGCACCTTTGCTGGGGGTAAAACTTCTTCCTCCTGTACGCAGGGGTATATATACCCAGGGTCCTAAGCGTGATTCTTGAGTCCTTGCTGGAGTGTAGGACCAAGTCAGTTGAATCTGCGAATAACGTCTGTTTATCAAATGGAAGGTCTACGATTTTTGTTTGCAGATCTCTGGGAATGCCGGACGTCTGGAGCCACGATTCCCTACGCATTACCACTGCTGTGGCTGTGGAGCGTGCTGCCGTGTCTGCCACGTCCAGGGCAATCTGGACTCCTCTTCGCGAGGCCGCGTAGCCCTCTTTGACGATCGCTTTTAGCACCGGTTTCTTATCCTCTGGAAGGAAATCCATGAGAGAAGCAAGTCTGGCATAATTGTCAAAGTTGTGGTTTGACAGGTGTGCTGCATAGTTTGCCATTCTAAGCAGTAAGGTAGAGGAGGAACAGACTTTCCTACCGAACGTCTCTAATTTCCTTGCATCTTTTTCTGATCCTCCTGATTTATACTGGGGTGTCTTGGATCTCTGCTGTGATGATTCGACTACCAGGGAATTTGGTTGGGGGTGGGTGAACAGGAATTCCATGCCCTTGGCTGGAACAAAGTATTTCTTATCCGCCCTCTTGTTTGTGGGAGGGGTGGAGGCTGGAGTCTGCCATATGTTGGTGGCTGATTCCATAATAGCTTCATCTAGTGGGATATCGATCTTAGATGAAGCCGGGGGTCTTAAATTGTTCAGGAGTTTATGATGTTTCTCCTGCACCTCCGCTATGTGAATGTCCTGTGTTCGTGCTACCCTCTTGAATAGTTCTTGGAACTGCCTAAGGTCGTCCGGGGGGGAAATATTCCCAGGGACAGTCCCCTCATCTGGGGAGGATGAAGAGGCGTCGCTATGATACACCTCCCCTAATTCCTCCGATTCCTGGATTTGTTCATATACTTGCCCTTTTGAGGATTCAGAGGGGAGGTCCAGGGCCTGTGGACCAACATCCGCCTGGGGAGGCTGTGTCCTTCTCACGGGGTGAGACTGTGTGAAGGGGTGTTGGCAAGGTGTGGGTGGGGATCCACCCCTGAACCTGGACCCCCTGTGCTGGTGTTTGGTATGGTAGGGACGGCCATAACAGCAGGGGCAAGGGACGGTGATGGGGATCTAGACCATGATCAGAAAACATACGCATGGGGTCTAGCCGAGCGTGACCTCCGTGATGACGCTGATAGCGGTGGGGATGCTCTGTGATAGTATTCATAGGGGTCCCTACAGCAGATTGGCGAAGGTTCTCTGAGACAGGGGGATGGTGGTTGCAGGAACGGGGATGGAGGTCTGAAGCAGGCCATCGGAGTTGCTGCCCGATGTATTTCTGGGGGCGAGCTAGGCGATAACGGCAACATGGTGGCCTCCGGGGATGGGCTGCGGTGCTGTGTTTTAGCCTTTGCTTCCCCCCTCCCTGTGAAGCAGGCACCGCCCCCTGCCGTGCCAGGGACCTCGGCGCTGTTGTGGGTGCCGCGCTCGGTGCCTCTGTGCACGGCGCCACGCGGATAGCTTCCTCCAGCACCGTTGGGTCCCGTGCCGAGCACCCCTGCTCTGGTGCTGTCAGTGCCCCAGGGGTTGGTGCCGTGGAAGTTAGTGCCGCCGCTGCCGGCGCCTCCGGTGCCGACTGCTTAATGGTCGGAAGCTCCAGCACAGCTGTGCGCGCTACGGTCATCCCGCTTTGAGCAGCCCGCGGGTCAGAGGCCTGTACTCCGCTCGTCCTGCTCGCAGGTGTTACCGGCGAGGATCGAGCTGGAGAAAGCTTCCTTTTCTTGTGTACAGAGGTGGTTATGGAAGCCGCCTTCCTCTTGTGCGACCCTGAGGGCCCCTCCTTATGGGGCTTCTCCGATGGTTCAGGTTGGAGGGCCTTATCAAATAAAATCATTTTCAGCCTCACCTCCCTGTCCTTTCTGGCTCTGGCTGTAAGCTTAGAACAGTGAGGACACTTTTGTGGAACATGGGTCTCCCCGAGGCAACAAATGCACTCGCTACGCCCATCTGAGGCAGGCATGGCCTCGCGACATGATGCACATTTCTTAAACCCCAGCAAGGACATCTTGGCCCAGGCGTTTAGTCTTTGAATGTTAATGGGGCACTTAACAGCTAATCAGTCCTGGAAAAAGACAACGTTCGCGGCTTTTAGGATAGCAGACCACTTAAGGCGGCCGCCTCCGTTCTTCTCTTTCTCCCTCATTTTTTTTTTTTTTTATTACTATAACTACACTTAACGGAAAACAACTTTAACAATGCTAACTAAAGCTATCAAAGTAATAACTATTAACAAGATAAACAAAATTAAGAGAGAGTTTTATCTTTCTCAGGCTTTGGAGCCGGAGTGGAATCCATCTGCAGCCATTGGCGGTTGAGAAGGAACTGGCGGGGACCGGATCGCGCATGTGACCGAAGGCGCTTGAAGGCCCAGTGCGCATCGGCACATGAGTGACCCGACGGAGACTGCTAAAGATTTCCGATCTGCGGCGCCAGGGCGAGCCCAACACCTACTGTGGAGCACCCACGGGGACCACTCGAAGAAGAACATCCTCTTATGATGCTGTTGATGGTGGTAAGAAAAACATTTGTACAGAAACGTTGCCTTGGTTACATTTTATCTCAGGGATTATCTCCTTGATGGGTTCAAGGATCTGAACCAGAACCTTTGCCAACTCCACCAGTGCAGGGACAACCAACCAGCATTAAGATTCTCAGAGCACCAAATACTGAGAACTTGTTAATTTTCTAGCAGGCAAACAAACATGAAGTCAGTGGAGCCGTATGTGGCAAGATGTCTTTAACTACCTGGGCTACTACCAAGCCTAATTAGCTTGTTGCTGTGTAATTTAGAGATGGCTCATGAAGCATGTGTAACATGTCTGACCACCTTTCAGAGCACTGAAACCAAAACCACCAGAGAACTACTTTAATAAAGCCCCACTGATGTAGAGATGCGGCGTGTCAGTAAACCTGTATATATTACACTCACTCAAAGCTCCTATGTTACCTCTGTTATTCCAGGGTACCACATGGACACTTTCTTGGCTCTGAGCACCTGTGTAAGCTAGAAGCTCGGAAGCCAGGAAAACTATACTTCTTACTCAGGCTCTGCCAGTGACCTGCTATGTAGCCCTGGACAAGTCAGAGCATTCCATGCCTCGGTTTCCCCATCTGTGAAAGAATATAGCCTGGCTGCTTTCCAGGCATGCTGGGTTATTCATTTTGTTTAAGTCTGTATAGGGCACTGAAGAAGTCCAAAGCATCAGGCAGGCATTTTAATTATTCAAACACACCCAGAAATGCCTCTGGAGCAGCAGCAGCAGCTGCCCTGTGTGGTGCTGAAAGACTCCTAGAACAGCAGTATTGTGCTTGTTACCTCCTTGTTGATCCAATGCGGCGTTATAGCCCAGAAAAGACCACATAATGTTAGTCTGGGTCTGCTTATCCAGGCCCTCACACGTTCCCCAATTCCAGAATTTAGGGCAAAAATCAACCTCTTCCTAGAGGATCCTGTGCAAAAATCTTTTTTAAAAAGTACATTGCTAGACCCTGTGATTGTATAAAAAAACCTTCAAACGCAAAGCGTACTGTCTCGTACGCCTGCAGGCAGCCTACAACAACGGCTCTGAGAGGCAGGGCACGCCCCGGCACCTCCATAGGACACGAAGGTGGATACTTAACACTGAATATTTACGTTTTGACATGGTCACCTATTTCACCCTCATATGTACCATCCCCACTATGGAGGGCAACTGCCTGAGGAGTGCAAGAAACCCAAAGTGCAGCTGAGTGGCAAAAGAATGCCCACTGCCATCTGCTACTCACCAGATGACTGCACCCATCTGCCTGTGGTGACCTAGGCATGTGTATCCTCCAGACATGACTAATGCAACTCCCCAGCCTGAGGGACAAAACCATACCCCACGAGAAAGCTCAAGCGGCTCCAAAACACAGGTCACTGGGAACACGTCGCCTCCAGTACACCACCTTTACCTTGGCTCACTAGTGAATGGAGCCCAGTTCAAGTTCTCTGCCCTGCTGGTCAAAGCTCTCCATGGAATTGGCCATAGGCCTCAAGAAACTTCTGTGGCAGCTACACCTCAGCCATGGAGGGCAGGCTCTTAAGTGAGCTGGAAACAAAAAGCTTTCCCAGGGGCTGTCCCGACATAACGACCCTCACTCTTGCAAAGAGCCAGGAACGAGCAGGGAGCATGTCCCCCATGCAGCTAAATGTAACACCCATGGCATCTCCGCACACCCTCGCATCCAGACTGGGGAGGAGGAGGGAGATTATAGTCTTCATTCTCTTTTTAAACACTTGGGAGGTGCTTAAATACTACAGAGCATGTCAGTGCTACAGGCCATACCAGCCCCTAGAGAGACAGGCAGACATTTCTTTGCTTTCCCTGCTGGATGGGCACCAACTGGAATTGCCAAAGCTTTAGGAGCCTGCCTCAATGGCCTTTGCCTGCCCAGACGTGTGCTGAACTCCTCCAAGCACACCGCTGGGCTCTGTATCAACTCTGACAAGGTAGGAAAATGAGCCGGTCTCCCCTGCTCCAGGATAGGTCAGTGAATCTCCCTGCTCAGCGCGCAGTGAGTCAGAGAATCAGACGAAGCACTTGGAGGGGAAAGAAAAGTCAGACTGAAGAGCTCTCAGTGCCGTTACGTAAGTGACCTGAATTGAAGCCTGCACTTTGTGAGACAGCGGCCAGCCTATTGCCAAGGACTTTGTTTCCATAACAAACTCTTGGGAGTGGCTTTATCAAAGGGTTTTTGAAAGTTCAATGAAATCCTCTTGGTTACCACTATTTCGTGACTGTGCTCAAAGCAATGAAACACCAGAGGGGCCCACTTTGCCTTCCTTCCTGAGCTGCTGCCCTGGCTTGTCCTTGCCAAGCCTCAATGTTCTATCACTCAGCTTCTAACGACCATTTCCCCCGACACATGCGGGCCTGAGGTAATGGCTCACTGGGCTATCATTCTCAGCACTGCCTTTGGACAGACGAACCTGGCACTCGCATTGGAAGGGCCGACCTCCCAGCAGAGCAGTTCACGGTCCTGCCTCTACTGCCCACAAGCAGAGCGAGGGAGGGAAGAAGGGTATGTTTGAGAGAGAGAGAACAAACAGTTTCCTGAACTCTGCCAGTCACCCCAGCCAGGCCTCTCTCTGTCCCCAGTGACTCACAAGCTGGGCTGGAGAAGGCACAAGCATATGCTCCCTCCTTCTCTTCCCTCCACACCCAGCGGCGTGCTTACCAGAGTACTGCTGCAGCAGCCAGACCTTGAGCTCGATGAAGCTGTGAGCAAAGTGGCAGCTGTCCTCACGCAAGCAGCCATAGCGCACCTCGTGCCGGCACACGTCGAACTGGAAGTGCTCCTGGAACTGGCGAATCTTAGAGTATTTCAAGGAGGTGGAACGCACGATATGAACCAAACACCTGCGTGGGGGAAACAGCCCAGCCAGAGAAACAAAAGGGATCAATGGACTGACTCTTCTCCCCTCCTCCTACCATTCTATGGCATGGGTGGGCATTAAAGCTGATCCCAGTAATGTGACAGTAGCACAAGCAGCCATTCGCATGGGCGGATCTAAATTCTGGGTCATGCCTCATCCCCAAACCTAGAACACCTCACACAGACACCTTCCACTACCTTGTTTCAAATATCTGACCTCTGGACCCCTATGCAGCATAAGCCAGATCCAAGCTCGCTGGAGTTAACTACTGTCTTTCCATTGACACCACTGGGGTGTGATCGTGCTCTAAATCCTTTGGCACCCCGTGTCAGACATGCATGGCAACATATCGAACCTTGTGCTGGGTGGGAAGGGACGAAATCGGCAAGTGACTTGAGTTAGCTTGTGGGGCACCAACCCAAATCACTCCAGCAGGCATGGGCCAGCTCACTCACTTGTTGTCGTAGAAGCTGTGTTTGTCAGCCAGGTTGGAGCAGACAGATGGACAGTCCTTAGTGCCTTTGCTGATTATCCGGGGTTTGCTGTCAAAGCAGATCTGAGAAGAGGAGAAACAGCACCCTAGGAAATCTTGGTGAGCAGAAGGCAGAGCTGCTGACAGAGAGCTCACCCCAATGGGGGGGATTTCACTTGGACAAGAGAAGGGCCATAGGAAATTTATTCAAGAGGTTCAAAATGAGAACAGGCTTGGTGGGAACATCACCACAGAGCTGCTTGGAAACCAAAAAACACATTTTACAAAAATTTCATAACAAAAGTTTTGGCCTTTTTGAACATTCCAACACTTCCTTCATCGCAGCTGGAAATATTTCAACTTGGTCAACTCTGTTCTTTTCAGCCAGCTACACCACAGCAAGGGGCAGTGAGATGGGAAATGAAAGAACAGTAAGTCCAAAGCAAAATCACTTTCCTTTACAACATCACCCTGTGGACCTCGCAGCTTCAAGAGGTCAGGACAAGGAGGGACAGCTCCTCAGTTACATAAACCAAGGTAGCTCTACTGGCTTCAAAACAGCCTGCATGGTACAGGAGGCCAGAATAAATTATCACAATGGTCCCTTCTGGCCTTATCTGAACAAAGTGACACAAATTTGCTTGAACCAGGGGTTTTGCTCACGGCAGGGTTATTTTTTTTTCAAGCAGCCAGGCCAAAATTCTGATTATTAAATAAATTTGCTAGCTATAAAAGCCCAGGTAGTCAAATTACGTGCTCAGAATGTGAGCTGACCACCTGCAGGTGGGACAGGTAGGAGTTACCTCCCTCCCACACTTATGGCATCGCACAATTGCTCAGGTACATCAAGGATGGTTCAGTTTTGTCACCTGCCTCCAAAACAAGAGGGATAGGCTGCTTCTGAAGGCAGGATGCTGGCAAGGATGGCCCAATGGCCTGGCTGCATGCTGACAACCGATCTGAGCGTGGGATGCAGTGGACTGGAGCCTGCCTCTTTCATGCCCTTTCATTAGAGTTATGTTCTGGGTTTGCAGCACTAACAAGGACACTTAATCTGCAACAATACAGAACGTGTGAGGATTGTGCCTATTTCAGCTCATTTCCAAAGGAAACAGCACTCCCCCGTTTCCCTTCCTCCCTGTACCTCACAGAGGAAAGTGAAGATGCCCTGGTGTTCCTTCAGAAGCTTAGCAATAGTCAAGTTGCCCCGCTTGATCCCTCCCAGTGGGTCAAAGAGGAGGTCACGATTGAGGGTTCCCTTCCTTTCCTCTGTCCACACGTCGATCTCCTCCTGGTGGTACGCGAAGGTGCAGTTATCCCCGTACTTACAGTCCTGCTTGTTAATCATATCTACAAAGCAACAAAGAGCAGATCACCCCGCACAGAGGCGGAGCAGGTTAGAAACTGAGCTCACCCTCGTTGCCTCACCTGGGTCTTCATACCTCACAACGAGCTATAATAAGCAGGAAACCGAAGGGTTAAGACAGAGCTTCTGACCCGTGTTAGACACTCTATCGTTACACCACCTCAGAGACTAGGCTGGTTACATCCCATACACTGAGCAGGGTCAGGCCTAAGATGGGGAACTTCTTTGGAAAGCCCCCGTGCTCCTGAGCGGGGAGAATTCTGGCTAGTCCCAGCATGTACAACATCAGTCCTACTGGGAGTCGGGCTATCCACCTCAGCGAAGCACATAAACCTGGCTACTCTGAGAGAAGCAGGCTGCAGTCTTGCCATTCCCACCATGCTGTGAAATCTCCAATGACCAGTTGGCCTCACTCTTTCCAAGCCGTCCTATATCCAGAGAGGTAGAACCAGGTGCCCCTCCATGGTGCGAAGCTCACCTTTTCTATGGTGTGTTACGGGTTCATCCGTCTTTCGTTTGCACCCTGCTCTCACCCCAACCCCGGAAACCCAGGGATTGTCTCGCAAAGGTGCAAGGAGGCTCCAGAAGGAGCATGTAATCCCCGCTGAAAGCTCCCCTGCCGAAAGCTCCCCTGCCATCTCCATCGGCATAGGCCTCACAGCTCCCTCCCTGCCAGCAGCAGCTCTGGCCCTTCCGGCTCACCTTTGCACAGGTAATAGGAGCCCACAAAGTTGGTTTTGGTGGGACGCGGCCGGATCCTCTTCCAGGTCTTGTCTTCAGAGTTGCGCAGCCTCCCCAACAATATGTCCCGCTTGCATTTGTGCTCCAGGCCTTCCCGGTAAGTGTAGTCACCAGCCTTGGGGCCTGTAGGAAAGGAGGGCCGATCAGTGGGAGAAATCCAATCCCGAAGCACACAAAGTGCTGTGGGTGTCACAACCACGTCACCTGTTTTGGGGTAGCAGAGCTGGCAGGCCTGTTTGAAGATGTGAGTGGATGCCAGGGGGTTCTTCACGAGCAGGGCTGTGTTGGGCATCACCCCCTCTGGCTGAGACGGCAGAAGCTGTGCCCCCTTGGGTGTGGTTGGGTGGCTCACCCCACTGAGGCTGACCTGAAAGACAGACGCACCCATCCCTCTTCTAAACTTCACAGCCCATGGACAGAAAAAGGCCCCCACACTAAGGCTGGGCCCCTTCTTTCCTCTCTCCAAACACACAACCAAGCTTGTGCCTCAGCCAGACGCCTGTCGCCACCAGCGGATAGAAACGGGAACAACAAAGCTTTGTTTTCAGAGACAGTCCCTGGGCAATTTATGTGCATTAGAGAAGGACTATTCCTGCCCCATGGACAGGCCAGCAACTCAGGGAACAACAGCTCTCTCACACCACCCTTGGAGAAAGGGCTCCTCTCCTCACCTCCCAGCACAGCGAGCTATGCATTTGGCAGCACTTGGACCACAAGAAGGAATGCTGCCAAGTGAGGCTTCAGGCAGAATGAGAACAGAACGGCACAAGTTCAGTGATGCCTCAGCCCCACTCAATAGTCTAGTCTAGAGGGAGGCAGACCACCAGAGCTCCAGAGCAGACATGCCTCAGCCCAACTTTGGAGACCAACGCTCAATCCATGCACGGTGGAGACCAAAGGGAAGTATTTGAGTCCACTTACTCTCCAGCAATGTGGTGGGGGAGGGGACAAAGGCAGCCAGAGAAAGTACTGTGCTACCACATGGAGAAAGGTCTCCGTACAGCCCAGCCACCCTTCAGGGATGAATGGGAAGGAGATCATGCACACAACCCAGAGCAACTGAAGCCATCTGATTTTGGAACTCATTAATAAAGGCCCCAGAGTGTGAGAAGAGCCTCTTGCCCTCTCCACTCCCTTGGCACATGGGCACCTTGGTACAGCTGTCTGCGGTAGCAGCTCACTCACCGCCGGAGATGGTTTCTGGCTGCCAGAAGTGTGCCGCAGTTCCTGAGGACCAGCTTCTTCTGGAGAGAGGAAGAAAATCCCAACACAAATATCACACTTCGGGAAGCTGCTCTGGTCCCCAGGACACAGATTTCTGCTTGCTCGACAGGACTGTAATTCTGTTCATCTTCCTGAAAATCGCTGCAACACCCGCCCCTTTTCCGGAACCCCTGAAGGCACCAGAACCCCACTGCCAGCTGCCTGGCGGGGGCATTTCACAATCTGCCAGAGCCTGGAGGGACCCAGCACAGATGGGAGCCTAAGCTCCGGCACAGTCCTCACAAAGCAATCCTTTCCCCACTTGTGACCTGCCAGCGTTCAGTCTGCTGCAATGCCCCCCTGCTTGCACAGTCCCCCAAGGGGACACAAAGCTCTGCACCCGCTCTCCCTCCACAGCCCGGCTCCACAGAACTTGACTAGGGCACTCACTGTTCACAGAGATCACAGGCGGGAAAGACTGACTAAACCATCTAGCCCACCCCACCCATGCGACATCCGGCCCTACAGTCGATTTCCCAAGACGTTGCCAAAGTCTGTTTTAAAGGCCTCTGAGTTAGAGGGCGCCTACCTCTTCCCTTGGTGGACTACTCACATGCCAGGAGATCTCAGTCTCGGGCACCTTTCTTTAGCATCAGGTCTGAATGGCCCCTCATCACTCTAGTCACCTCCTCTGAGGTAACCCTGAAAGCTCTTCCTCCTGGGTATACACACCTGGACGGCGCTTGTAACCAGCAGCCCTACCCCACACCGTCCCCCACTGCTGCTCAGACAAGCTGTGCTGGTATTTAGATTTTTTAATCTTTTCTCCACCTCGACCAGGTCTCTGGAGTCCCCATTACTGGTGGCTCCCTTCTCTGGCACTGACAGACACCTGCCGTGGAGATGCCCAGAGCTAAATGCAGTGTTCAAGGGGCGCTGTCACCAGAAGTGGGAGAAGTACCCAAAAAGCTACTTGAGTAGAAGTGCAGCTGCATTCACTTCTGGATACCCGAGTACAATCTAGATGTGATGTGTGTGTGCACTTTTTCCTCAAGTAGTTTTCCAGAGGGACATCGGTAACTTGGACTTTAGTACGTCCCCCTGCCCCAAAAGCAGCAGCACTTTTACTCAAGTAATTTTTTGGGTACTTTTTCCACCTCCGCCTTTCACTGCCAGGGAAGCACAAACACCTGCGACCCCCATTCTTCCATGTCCTGCACCTACCCACAGCAAAGGAATCCAGGGCATCCAGTGAGCCCCTCCTAGTCCTAAAGGCATCCAGGGCATCGAGCCGTGGCTCTGTGTACGGGATCAGGTCCAGCGAATCCAGCGAATCCAAGGGAGAGCTACCGCTGCCCCCTGCCGGCTCAAAGGCATCCAGGACAGATGAGGAGCAGAGCTGCTTGGTGGGATCCATCACCAGGCCGAAGGACGCAGGCGGCAGTGGGGTGGAGATGGGGATGTTGGCTGTCACCACAGGGGGCAGCAGCGGTGTTCCACCCGGAAACACAGGAATCAGCTGGGGCATCTCAGTAGGCAAGTTGGTGGGAATGGTCCCCTGAACTAGAGACTTCGGGAGTTGGGAGGAAAAGGGTCGTAAAATGGTGTTAGGGAAAGGACCAGAGGAGGCTGGGTGGATGGACAGAACACACGACAACAGCGAGGCTCACACAATCACACACTCCAGAATGCACAGCACTTATCTTCAGAGCAAGAAGCCAGCCTCTACCCTCCAGCCATATTTCCACCCCCAACACTGAAAAGCCAGGTGCGCGAGGGGGAGAGGGGCCATCTTCCTGCTCCAGGGGGCTTAGCCCCTCCAGCTGAATTTCTGTATTCCACTCACACCAGGCCATCCAACAAGCAAACAGCTGAGATGGGCTCCTTAGAGAGACAAGCCAGCAATGGGAAGACGAAAGGGATGGAGCAAACACTGCCAGAGGAACAAGGGACAGCAAGGAGAGAGAGAACATGCTTTAAAGGTGAATTCAGAAGACAACCAGAGTTCTTACTAGAGGGTACTGCGACCCGTCAGCCAGGGAATCCAAGAGAGAGTCCAGTTCTTCTCCAATAACCTCCCCATCTGTGAAGTCCTCCACACTCTCGGGCACGGGCAGGGATACGCAGTCTGGAGAAGGGAGAAGTGTGGCACCAGGAAGAGAGGTGGGAAGGTCCTTTGCATCCATTTCAGAGGGCGAAAGGGCTGTGTCCTCACTCACAGGGATGGAGGTGGCAAGGGGAGCAGGGATGCACTGCAGGTCCATGGAGAAATCTGCAATGGGTGAGGGGGACAGAGAACCAGTCACACGGCACCTGCGGGAGAGCTGGCGCAGCTTGGCCAAAGCACACAAGAGGTACAATTTAGCTGAATCTTAACTACTGAACAAATGAAACGTCAGAGACTGGCGGCTCCAGTTTTGGGGATTCTTGGCCTTTGGTTTTCATCTCAGCCCTCCCAAAGGCCTTGCAGAACATCAGGCGACTAGCCAAACAAAGCTTACCTACCCTGGTGATGCCCAGGGAACGTCTGCACTCCAAATCTTACATCTCACTGACATCAACAGCAAAACAGCTCTTGAGTTCAGGGGGGTTGAGTCCTGACTACATGAGCCCAGAATCCAGTTACTCGACATGTCATCTGGTGGTTTTTACTTCTTCTGCACTGCCTCCTCCAGCAAAACTCAGTTGTCCTCCCAGCCCTCTGCTCCTTGGAGCACCTGTACCCACACTAGAACCCACTTCCCCTCAGGCTCCCTAAGGTCTGAGCTTTCCCAGGTGGGAAGGGAAGGGGACACACACAGCCTGATTGAAGAGGGGAGCAGGATAAGGAAGCCCAGAGAAACTGCCCCCCCAAAAAAGCACACAGAATATCGGGTCCCCAACAATGTTCTCTCTAATTTTTGACATCCGTTTGCAGAATAAATTTTGTTATGTGCACCAAGGCATGCCTAGATGTGCACCACCAATAGAAACACACACTGCCAGCTGTGAGCAATCAGCTAACCAGGTGGGAAGCATCTGAATCTCTCCAACACGAAAGCCCAAGTGCTCAGCTTACAGGGAACACTGGTCCCCAGCAAATATTACAAGGCAGGTCAGACACCCTTGGCAGACTGGTGCCTCTCTCTGGAGGACCCCTCCCCTCCATGTCTCTAAAAGACATGCAGATGTTTAAGGCACGAAGCCTTACTGAGGTTTCCCTCAGTAGTGTGGGGAAGGGAAGCAAGGGGAGACCACTTCCCCCACAGCCTCCTTCACCCTCTGGTCCAGTGGCCTATTTGAAAATGAGGCAATTCATCTCCGTTGTCCCTCCCCCACTACACAACCACTCTGTTAAGGTGACATTAAGGTGGCAAGCACACATTTGTCATCTAAGCACACTCTCTCCTTCAAAACTGTTAGAGTTTAAAAAGAAACAGTCCAATTGTTAGACCTCCCCAGGAGATGCAGAGTTACACATGTAAGCATCAAACCAGGCACCCAAACTACCTTCATTCTGCCCCGGGAGCGATGCCCTGGAAAAAAACAATCAGAAAAAGACTACCACCTTTTCCAGCCACTGGAAAGAATTCCCCGTTCAGAAATTCCAGGGCCAGAAGGGTTCATTGTGACCATCTAGTTTGACCTCTTGCACAACACAGGCCACAGAACTTCCCCAAATGTTATCAGCAACCCCCAGACTAGAACGTCTTCATCTCAGCTGACTAGTGATTGGGTTGTTTTATGTTCTTACACAGCACAGATACTATTTCCTGATCAGACAAACACCAAAGCAGAAGGTACCATTCCTCACTCTGCATTAAGAGCCCAATTTTGCTACACACTAAAGGCTCATAAGAGACACTCATCACCTCTCAGATCTGGGTGTTATGATTTCACTTGACAGTCAATTAGTCAAGAGTTATTAATCACAGAGCTAATGTATTTCCACATACAAATTTCATACACACAGATTGGGGGAAATGGGACCCTTTAAAGGGGACCAGCAATAGTGAGAGCAGTGAAATCTTCACACTTAGTATTGCAGACACTTATGCAAGGAACAAATAAAAACTGGTGTGCTGTGGAGCATGGTTTGCAATGCTCTGTTAAGGAGGGAAGGTATGGGGCTGCCACTTCTGTGGGGGTAGAGTTAAGGTGGTTTAGTCCCTGGCTAAAGGAGAACAACCTTGCAACTTTCACTCTGCGTTTCCTGGGGTTCTAAATACATCAGGCCCCACCTCTGATGGCTCTGGGTTGACAATCTTAACACTGACGTTGTTTTGTTTGGGAATGTACAGCAGAACAGCATTTGTTCAAACCCAGCTTTAGAGAAGCACAGATGAAAACTTATGTCCCCATCTGTTTGTTATTTACATTGATTTGTCCCCATTTATCCAAAAAATATGATTACAGTAAACCCTCGAGTTATGCAGGGGGCGCATTCTTGCAACCACCGTGTAACTCAAATTTTCATGCAAGTTGAGGGGAGATGGGAACCAGGCTGCAGCCTGGTTCCTGGCTCCCCAAGCTTGCAGGAGCCGGGAAACTCACCAGCCCACAAGTGCTGGTCCATTTCCTGGCTCCTAGAGTGGCAGGGAGCTAGGAATCAAGCCCTCTCCCCACCACTTGCAGGACCCAAAACACCAACTAGACTAGCATATCCCCTCACAGAGCCAGGAAACTGACCAGGGCAGCAGTCTTGGTCAGTTTCCAGGCTCCAACTAGCGGAGGGGAGAGAACCAGGGGCAGCCTGGCTTGGGTTCCCCTCTACTGGTTGGAGCCAGGAAACTGACCAGGGCTGCTGCCCTGGTCAGTTTCCTAGCTCTGCAAGCAGAGGGGAGCCCAGAGCCAGGCTGCCCTCTGTTTCCCAGCTCCCTGCTACTCCAGGGACTGGGAAAATGCTCCTGTCAGGGACAGCAGCCAAGATTTAGGTTACTGCCCGACAGGAAACTGCTCCTGTCAGGGGCAGCAGTCACATTAATGTAAGGTTGGGAAGAGATGCAACTTGGGAAGAGAAACCAATTCAGAAAACAGCACCTACATATGCTCCACCTCCAAACATTCTCTTGCCCCTTCTTCACTAGGCGGGTCTCTTCCCTTCTCCAAACCCAGGGAACGCAAAAGATGTTCAAATGAAGACAAAGCAACTATTAGTCCAGCCAACCTGGGCAAGTGCCTTACTGCTGCCAGTCGAAACAGAAAGGAGAGAACTTTACCTGTTTCAATATCATCTATGGAGCCCAATCCATTGGAAGTCATCTGCCAGGCAGTGAGGGGAAGAGAAGAAGAGATCATTGCTATAAAAGACATCTTTTGAAAGGTGTTAGTGCTTCACAGCCCCAAATCCCACCTCCCAAATATCTTCAGTGCAATCTCTGCTGCTTCGCCGCTCTCCCACTTTTTGCCTCTCTCGCCCCCACATACCTCTCAGTGTGGGACCAATTACATTAATGTCTTATTAGACCACTATTCCACCTACCCTCTTACTTCAGCAGTGATCAAAACCTGCTTTCCTCTGAATTACAAACCGCTCTCATACCCAGCCTTCTCAGTAATTCTGAAGGTGGGATTGCATAGGGGACAGAATATTCCTTGCTGATTCCCAGAGCCAATCAGCTAACCCCACCAATTGTGAGATCTGATTAGCCGTATCTTACACAACTAGCCTTTCTTTGCTTACATACGTTTCCATTCAATAACCACTCATATTTGCTGCAAAACTAAAAACAGGAAAAGGTTCTCACCAAAACAACTGCTGACAGTTAGCCCTAAGCAAGGAATAAAATGGACAACTTCACAGAAGTATGTATGATGCTGCTAGAAATAATTTTCTCAACAATTGTATTAAGGCCTACCATGACTCCATTTCCACACAAACATTCCTGCGTTAGTCCAAAGGCCACCTGGTGTTAGCTAGCTCCAAAATGTAAATATCCCTACATTCTCTATTCCAGCAACTATAGAGCTGTTGAGTATTTTGGCCAAACAGGTTCCGGCCTGAGAAACACCTTGCCATCCTGGCGTGACTCCAGAGGGGAAGGATAAGCTCTGACAAAGAACCCTTACAAAACCTTGCCCTTTACGCAGTACAAGGGGTATCACTGCTGGGTACCAGGCCTTGGCTAAGGCCAGATGAAACAGTTCAGAAAAGAGTGCTTTTCTCTGCCCTGACTGAGAGAAGATTAATGACTCTTTCTTCAAGGTTTTTTTCAAATCTTATTTTACCCTGTTTCACTCCTATTACTAAACTAAACATTTCTTTATAATCAACTCAACCAGTTATTTACTCCACTGGTACCCAGCTTTGTTTTTTTAATTTTTACTCCCTCAGCCCAAACCTTAAATAAAGTAACAGTGGTATTTTAATAGTCATCACAAGTTTAACACAAACCTCTTCGTTCGCGTGACCCCACTCCAATTAAAAACACAGGCTTGGGACCTACTTCTTATGCTAAAATCCAAACTCAATTTAAAACCACAGCTCATCCCAGTCTAATGTGAGCCCATATTCCAACAGTGTAAACACTTCTTTCTTCCTGCTTTTAGTTTAAATTGACAGATGCCAGAAAGCAAATATTTGAGATTCTGCATTTGCAACTTTATCAGTTACTACTTCAGTTTTTGCAGTGTTTTAATTTTCCATTAAAGGGAAAATTTTCAGTGGAAAAAGATTATGAGTGGCTACAAGAAATGATCTAAGACAGATATTAAGATAAGTCACCCATCAACATAAACTTCAAATTATTCTCTGGTACTTTTTTGGTTCATTTATAAAGTGACAACGTCACCTAATGCTAGGCCCATATTTAGTAGCTATGAGGATTGCCAAATACTTTTTTAAAACTATTTAATGTTTAATGAAATCGCTTAAAACTGCAATGAAATCAGTGATCTGATTATTTTTCATCCTATATTTGAACAGTGCCTATCTTGGGACAGTGAATTGCTCTAAGCTACTTTCATCTTATACCTTCCTTCATCTATTTCACCTCCTGGATCTTGAATATTAGCACTATGAATTTTACCAGAAAGGGGAACAGACAGTGAAATCAACCAGTCTATGTAAGTGAAACATAAGCTTTGACAGTGAAAAGCAAAAATCAGATTAAGAATTGTTTCTGCTTTTAAAATGTTATCAGCACCATAACAAAGGAAATATTTTAAAATAAAATTATTTTCTTGACCTGGTTCCTTGAAAAAGCTGGTGGGAGGGAAATCAATAGACACTGATTTTTTTTCCCACTCCTAAAAGATGTAATTAATTTGTGTGAAATATAGAAACTGGGGTAAAATAATGTATGGACATTGAGAATGTCAGACAGGAACTGTACCTGATTTGCTAAGCTGGCTGATGTGCCATTACTGAGTAGAGAGAAAGTTTCCAATTCCTGCTGCAAGGAAGAGAGAGATTTCATGACACAGAAACTCTTTGAACTCCTGTATTAGGTAGTGACTGATAGTTGCTTGTCAGCCACAGCTATCCACTGGTACATATCCACTGGTAGACTTCCCTATCAGGCATTCTCTACAACTACAAACCATAGGGAGAGAAATCAGGACCTCCTGCCCTTCCTTTGTGCACACCAACCATCCCAAAATTCCTGGGATTATCCCAGAAGCCTGTTGCTTGCAGGATTATGAGAGAATCTCAGATACAGTCCAATCACCACAGTGCAAAATGCACATCAATGCAACATCCCACTTCACATATCCATTACAATGCTGCATCAGAAATTTGAACACCTTGAAATTTGCAACAGACACATTCAATCTGGTCATTTAAAAATTAATTGTGCACTGCATTAAAGCACTGGAATGAAGAACAGAAGCTAGGGCAAGCTGCAGCAGAAGGCTACTCATAAATTTTAAATTCATTAAAAAAAAGTCAAGTTTTGCTTGCACAGACACAGTTCAGACTCAAGTCTGTGGAGTAAAAAGTTAAAGGGAAAATGCAGAAGGTGTGTGTAAGTATGAAAAGTATTTTAGGGAAACTTTCCCCTCTCTCTAGGTTCAATAATTACAATAACTTTTTTAGAGATCTAGCAAGTGGGAGATTTTCCTGTAATGCAACACCATTTATTATTCAGCATTGCAAAGCATGCAGAAATTCCATTTATATAGCATCAGTTACTCGAAAGTTCTTTATCAACTACTACAGATCGCTTTGTTTGTCACTGAAATGCAGCTGTGTCAGAGTAGGAATGTGCCAGCTGCTTCACGCTGCACAGCAAGGTTACCCAAGAGTTAGAGGGGAACTGAACAAATCTAAATTAAACTGCAGAGAGGAATGCGAGGGACACAGGAGGCCAATCACTCTGCTGAAACTCAGCCGGGACCTTGAGTCTAACATTCCTATTCTTGAGAAATGTGTCACAGGAGAATCAGTGACCAGAAGTGGTTTTGCCTTACATATAGGATAGTCTCGGCAATGGCTCAGTGCCCCTTAGCATAATCCTGGGGTGTTGTTTCATACTGAAAGAAAAAAGCTCCACAATGAACCACCACATCCACTGATTGCAGCACTAGAGTTTTCCTTAGAGCTATCTCCTGGAATATCCAGGCACCATTCTGCTGAGTTTAGGATATATGGGACTGTACACCAAGCCAAGATGCTTCTGACTGGTAAGCCAGAAACATGCCTGTGGGGGTGATGCAGGTCAGGACTGAAGGTTGATTGGCAGATCTGGGAGCATCCCCAGGAGCGGACTAGCAGGAGGTGCTGAAGGCTGTACCTATGGGAATGCAGCTGTTCAGAATCAAGAGCCTCTACGAAAACACAGTGGTGGACTTCAAAAGACAGTCTAGAAAGAGTCATACCTGAGGCCTTTTATATGCTTTCCGAACCCTTAAACCCAGCTTCTGTGCGAGATCCTGACCAAGCTGTGTAACACTCTCATCCTGGAGAAAATGGAATTCAAGAACATTGTCATTTTAAAACATGTGGTTTTACCTTCCTGTGTGTACAATCACCAACCAGAAACAGACCACAAGTTACACAAACAGACCGCAAGTTACAGCCACAGAATGAATTACATGCTAGCATTCTTTTTGGGATGCCAGACAAGAAATAGCTAATTGGCATGCTCTGTTCCAGAAGAGGCTGTGCAGCTTCAAGACCTCAGGCATTCAGCCTTGCAGAGACACAAAGCTGCAGAAAAGGAGAGGTGACACCCTCTCTCCAACAAGGCATCGAGTCTCCAAATGCAGGGCTAGTGATCCTCCTTGGCAGGGCAGCCCTACCGGCTCCTTCATTCCCGCCCTGCCCCACACCCTCGGTCCTAGGATCCAGGTGGGAACACTGGTTCAGAGTCACCTTTGACCTCCCCTTGCTGCTGCACTGAGCTCTGCTAATGATTTGGCACAGGGGTGAGTAAACATTTTACATAGGGCCCTGCTTCTTGTCCCTGCAATTAGCAGGGCTCCCAACCCGTCGAATGTAATCCAAACCGATGGAAATTTCAGTTCTGTTCATATGAATTTAAAAAAAAAAAACCAAACAAACCCAACCTTTAGGCATGTGTAAGGAAATAAGTCTGTAAAATGTAAAACCTTTATTAATCGGTATGTAAATGTGAATACACACACATAGAAACAGTAACGTATCTCAACATTTGTAATGAGATGGACGAGCCTGAGCCCAGCAGCCCGTCGTGCTGAGCTCCCCTTGTGAAATCTCACGCCTCCCGCATACTTCGCTCATTCCCGACTTAGCCCATCGCAACCAGGCTGCATTCACTCTCTCAGTTCTTCTCTTTAAAAAAACTTCCAACTTACACCACACACAGATGCTGCACCCTGGAATGGCAAAATCAACCACATAAATTCAGACAATTACTGCCCTCCCACCCTGGTGGGCCCAGCTGGAAGGGGGCACCTGCTCCCTGCCTGGAAGGGGCGAGGCCAAGAGTGGAAGGGGTGGGGCTAAGGGCAGTCAGCCCTCAGCACTTCCTGGGCTGAGGCATCTCCCATGACCTCTTCCTTGCCCATCTCAAGACTGCCAACACTGCGCCACTTTTGACACTCTCAAGGGATGACACATTGGGGGGGACCCAGGAGGAGTCACATGCTCCCAACACTAGGTGTCCCAGCCCTCCCCCAAGCTTTGGGTGGGGGTCATGTGGCCGGTGCCCTGCAGAACGTCCCCCTCAACCAGCTGCCTCTGACACTGCCCACTACCCTCTTAACTTCTTATCTTCTCTGGATTTTCAAGACACCACTGTCTGCTGGTTCTCCTACTAGCTCTCTGCCCATTCCCTCAGCTTCTCTTTCAGTGGGACCATCTCTTCCCTTCTCCTACTCCCAAGAGGGGTGCCCCAGATCTCCATCCATGGCCCAGAGACAGAATGTAAAGTGAGGAGAGCAACGGGCCAGATATTCTGCTTACCAGCCTGTCTCCTTCTGCCCAGCTCCACTTCCCTGCCTGTCAGTGACACCTCCTCTTGAACATACCAAGATCAGTCAAATATGTATGGTCAAAATCAAACCTCTCTCTCCAACCAGAACGCCTTTACTTTCCCATCTTATCTCTGTCAACCACATCACCGCTCACCACTTCACCATTACTTAGGCCTCCAACGGTGGAGGGGAGGTGGTCATAACTCCCTCTTTGTTGTCACAAACACTCAAGCCAAAGCCAAACTCCAGCGCTGCTTCCTCCTTAACAGCTCCAAGATCCACCCTTTTTTCCCCATTTCCTTCAGCATAAACCTCCTTTTGGGTCCTCATTACATCCCCTCTTGACTACTGCTGCACATTCACCTCTGAAGTTCCAAAACACAGACATTGCCCCATTCAGTCCGAATGTAATATACCTGCTAAAGTCATCTCTTTTACTCATCAGTCCATTTGTTTCTTCCGTCTTCAGACTCCTCCACCCAGCTGCACATGAGCTATGGTCCCATATTAAATCTGCAGATCACCACCCTCAAAGCTCTAGGAAACTGTGCCCCAATTATCCTCCTTTCTCAAACTTTGTGTTTCCCCATCAGTCTATCCCACCAATAACTCCAGCACGCCCTAGACTTGCTCTCAACTCCCTGACCTTACCCACAAGACCCCTATTCTGCCCACATTTAAGTCTCTTTCAAGATCCACGTCTGCCAGGTTGTGTACAGTGAATCTAATGAGTTATGTAAACAATGCCAAGAATAGCCAGCATACCAAACACCCTAAAAATTCCTTTACATTACAAGGATGTGCACCACCGAGAAAATCCCACAGTATTATTTACTATTATTTGGATTTTAAGCTCTCTGGGGGATGAATCATCATTTTAAGTAGGTGCACAGGGCCCAGGACAATAGTGCTCTGCTCCATGATGCTACAGTGATATCAATAGTATCCATACATATTAACCACACAAGCCAGCAGCAGCAAATAGCAGAACCAGGTACCAAACTCACTCACCCAACCACCTGAAGCCCTTAGCTACTCTACAGCTCAAAAAGAAGTTACAGACTTTGTGTGGGAATTCCTGGGTGAAGCTCTGTGACCTGTGTTACACAGGAGACCGGACTAGTTGGTACCAAAGGTCTCTTTCTGGCTTTAATGTCGCTTTGATGTAACAGAGTTTAGAGAATGCCAGGGACTTTGAGAGATCACCTTGTCCAGCTCTCTGCACTGAGACAGCATCAGGTACACCTACATCATCTCTTGACAGGTGTTTGTCCAACCTATTCTTAACCACCAGAGATGGGTTTCCAGCCTCATTTTAGAGCTTTACTATCCTATGGTTAGCTTTCTAATATCTAACCTAAATTTCCTTTGCCACAGATTATGCCCATTACTTCTTGTCCTGCCTTCAGAGGACAATCAGTCAACAGTTCTCTTTATAATAGCCTTTGACATAATTGAAGAGCGTTAGCAGGTCGCCTCCTGGTGTCTTTTTCTCATGACTGAACATGCTCCTTTAAAAAAAAAAAAAAAAAAAGTCTTCTCTTAAAGCACATGACGTAAGCCTTTTATCAGAGTTGTCGCTCTCCTTTGGACTCTCTCCAGTTTGTCCACATCTCCAACAATGGTCTGAAGTTACAGAGGGGGAGGTGTAGGTTGGATATTAGGAAAAACTATTTCACCAGAAGGGTGGTGAAGCACTGGAATGCATTCCAAGACAGGTGGTGGAATCTCCATCCCTAGAGGTTTTTTCAGTCCTAAATTGACATAGTCATGGCTGGGATGATTTAGTTGGGATTGATCCTGGTTTAGGCAGGGGGCTGGACTAGATGACCTCCTGAGGTCCCTTCCCGCCCCAGGATTCTATGATCTTTAGTAAAGTCTGGCACCCAGGACCGGACACAGCACTGCCATGCAGAGTAAAACAGTTACTTCCAGTATCTTGTACTTGTGCTTCTGTTAAAATACCCATATTAAAGCTCTTTTTGCAGACTGGTACCCCTCGTGTACAAGAAACACTGACCGCTGTGGGTTCTTCTTAAAAGGTAAAATGACAGCCATTTATCACTTAAAACATATTTATGGTGCTCTAATGAGGCTCTGGGCACTAGGAATAGTGTCACTAACGTATGTCTACACTAGGAACTTAGGTCAATCTACATTACTTTGACTTGCAGTCAACAGAGTAACTTGCTGGAGTGGTGCATGTCCACATTAACCTCCTTGGGTCAGTGGTGCGTGTCCTCAGAAGGAGCAGTTCTCCAGACCTATGAGAGACAGCGTGGGGAGCTGAGAGCTTGTGCCTGACTGTTCCACAGGTTCCCAGACTTTAAGTGAGCCAACTGGGAAGAGAGTGGGAGAAAGGAAGTCACCCGGGGCTTCTTACCTTTGGGGAGCAGGGTCCAGCTGTCCAGGCTTCTTTGCTCTGCCCGCCAATTCTGCCAGGAGCCTTGTCAATTTCACAGACCCAGCATAGAGCCATGAAATTGACAAGACAGCCAATATTCCCAGCCATTCCTGCCCAGGTTGTTGGTCTGGCTCCCAACTGGCAGCAGGATCCATTCTTGGCCTGGCTCTTTAGTGCAGCAGGGGCAGCTGGATTCTAGCTGCCAGGCCTTTTGTCAATTTCACTGCTTCTGTCATGAAACTGACAAGATAGCCAATAGCTGATGTAAGTAATGCACAATTAAGTGCCTCACCCTAAGGAACCTGATATAAGCTCTAAGTCTCTTGTGGCAGTGGAATTATTAGTCAGTGTTGTAAGGTCCTTACATTGATGAGAGCAAAGCTGTAGTGCAGACACTGACATAATTAGGTTGATGTAAGCTGCCTTATGTCATTTGAAATCACATAGTGTAGACCTGGCACAAGTCTCTCTCTTCTATACCCTAAACTGGTAACGGCTGACAGACATCACCACCTAATAGCTGTTCCAACATAGACATGAAGCAAGTTGATGATTGGAGCTCAGTTCCCTGGTGGTGGGGGATGGGCACGCTTCCCCATCACAAAGCCATCATCATTGGACGGGGGCAGCCCTTTGTCAGGAGCCTCAGCAGAGATGACAGGTTTACAGGGACATGGAGTCAGAACTCCAAGAGATTCAATTACTAGGAACAGGCATGTCACACAGAAGAGACGGCTTTCTCTCTTTCATTCACACTACAATAGATAGTGGGAGAGGAAAGATGGAAAAGGGTCTCAGCGGTTGGGGCAGACAAGCATGTCTCGCACTTACATGTGGAAGGGACAACAGGCAGCGGCTATTACATTCATAGGCCTCCTTGTGCCTCCCCAGCTCATTTAAGGAGCGGGCTTTGCGGAAGAGGGCGCGGATGTTCTCCTTGTCGAGCGCCAAAGCTGCTTCACTGTCTTCCAGTGCCTTCTCGTACAAGCCCTGCATGAGAGGAAAGAGATCAGGTGAGCAGTCAATGGTGTTTGTTACACATTGGCATCCACCTCCTTTCCTTGCATAAGTTCTGTTGCACTATTTACTGCAGTTTGCTGGGAACATTCGTCAAAGCCCATGAATGTAACAGGAATTAGAGACTGGATAAAATCACACACACACACACACACACACACACACACTGCATTCAAAGAACATTCTATAGGCTGCAGAGCTGAGCACTCAAAAGTTAGGAAATGCCAGAATGGAGTTCATCTGTATGATCTTCATTCAGCCCCTCTTACATATATAGTAGTCTTTAATTACGTGATCCCATATCACTTTTGCCACAGGACCCCTGCACCATATGGCCTAGTACTCGTGTCATGGATTAAGCAGTCTATTTTTTGAAGATTCCTGCCCTGCATATTGGGGGTAGCTGGAAGATGTGTGGTAAAAGTCAGGCAACTGAAGGAAGGGAAAGGATGATCTCAAGGTTAAAGCAGGTGAACACTACCCTGGAGAATGGGATTTTAACCCACGGATTCTGCCACAGAGTTCCTATGAGATGCTGGGCAAGTCACTTAAACCACACATTTCACAGGTGGTTACTACTTACGTGTTCCTCTTTTTTTTGGGTGCCCAAGACCCTGAGGTCCATTTTGGACATGAGCTGAGTTACAACTGAACTCAATGGGAGCTCTGATTTGAACATATCTAGTGCTACGTAAGTCTGAGTATTCTAAAATATCAGATTCGAGGCATTTTAGATTAGGCACCTAAAATTAGTGGTACTTGAGACTTAACTGCTGCGCCTCAGTGTCCCATCTGTAAAATTAAGACAACATCCCCCATCTTACAGGAGTGTACTGTGAGAAAAAATTAATATTTGTGAAGCACTTAGACATTGTACTTATAAGCATCATAGATAAAGACTAAGAAAATTAATAACTGTCTGAAGAGCACAGTTTGACTAGCTTGCATTAAATGAGGCCTGGAGCCACACTTTGATCAATAGAGAAAACAAAATATTGAATGGCCACTTAGTTAGTAAGTATTTTCTGTTCTTTGCTGTACACCATCCAAACTGAATGAGCTAGAGCACCTCTTAAAAAAAATCCTGTTTCTAAAATTAATCTGTGGAAAAAATAGCATGTGAACATGTGACTAGAGACGGAATCCTAATACCAAATAAAGATCACACAAGCAACCACAACTCAGGCATTTCTTCACTTTTAAATGCTTAACTTTAACATTTTAATAATGTTCTTTTAACACGTGTGTGAAATTTCCCAGGTTTCATAAAAAACAAATCAATTTTCCTCACGGGGCATATCATTACGACAAATTTTTAACAGCAAGGTACTTAACCTTGGGAACAATGTTCTCTGTCCTGGACAATTTTTAAAATGTGATTAGATACTCTTAAAAGATAGGCTCTAGTTCACAGCACATGATCTTGAGGAGTTTTATGGCCTATGTTATTCAAGAGGTCAGATGGGATCAATACAATAGGTCCTTCTGATCTTGGCATCTAAGAGCCATCAGCAAATTTGGAACATTTTTATTTACCACTCAAACCCCTGCCACTGGAGATTGTGAAGTAACTGACAGCAGAAGTAGACCGTCACCCTCTCTGTATACCAGCACTACAGGGAGATAAAGGCACTGTCTATGGCGTTCACAGATATTTCCTTAGGGCAGAGAAAAGCTGAAACTCAGGAACCTTAGGTTTCCTTTCAGGCTCTGGAGGAGAGGACAATCTAGCTGGCACAAACTTCTCCATCCACTTCCTCCAACCTTAAACCCCACTCTCTCCCTGGCCCCTCAAGCCCACACCTGGCCAAGTCCGGTTTCTTCCTTGACCCTGGCTCCTCATCCCAGTCACATTCTCTGCACACCTACCCAGTCTCAGTCTCCATGCCTCATGCGTCTCATCCTAGGCTACGTCTACACGTGCACCCAACTTCGAAATAGCTTATTTCGATGTTGCGACATCGAAATAGGCTATTTCGATGAATAACGTCTACACGTCCTCCAGGGCTGGCAACGTCGATGTTCAACTTCGACGTTGCTCAGCCCAACATCGAAATAGGCACAGCGAGGGAACGTCTACACGGCAAAGTAGCACACATCGAAATAAGGGAGCCAGGCACAGCTGCAGACAGGGTCACGGGGCGGACTCAACAGCAAGTCGCTCCCTTAAAGGGCCCCTCCCAGACACACTTTCATTAAACAGTGCAAGATACACAGAGCCAACAACTAGTTGCAGACCCTGTATATACAGCACGGACCCCCAGCTGCAGCAGCAGCAGCCAGAAGCCCTGGGCTAAGGGCTGCTGCCCACGGTGACCACAGAGCCCCGCAAGGGCTGGAGAGAGAGTATCTCTCAACCCCCCAGCTGATGGCCGCCATGGAGGACCCCGCTATTTCGATGTTGCGGGACGCGGATCGTCTACACGTCCCTACTTCGATGTTGAACGTCGAAGTAGGGCGCTATTCCCATCCCCTCATGGGGTTAGCGACTTCGACGTCTCGCCGCCTAACGTCGATTTCAACTTCGAAATAGCGCCCAACACGTGTAGACGTGACGGGCGCTATTTCGAAGTTACTGCCGCTACTTCGAAGTAGCGTGCACGTGTAGACGCAGCCCTAGTGTCCTTGCCCAGGCAGTCCTAGCCTCTCCCCACAGCTCCAGACTCTTTGTCTCAATTCACTCACACCTGCTCAACTAATCCCAGATTCCCTCCCGCTTCCCTATTCCCCTTGCTGAAGCCATCTTAGTTCCCCTGCCAAGCTCCTCACCCAGCCTCTCCCCCATGCAGGCCTCCAATCCCTGAGCTTGCTCCCACACTCAGAACCACCTGGCCCTACTCCCACCACAGGAATTTTGTTATGTGCACCTATATGAAAGTGATGCGTCACACATCACATCCCCTCCACATCACACTTTACCTCCAAATTGGTGCACATAAGAACAATCGTTCCGTTCAGAGTTGATAAAAATTAGAGGGAATACTGGCTACTTCCCCTTCAACCTGCTCATTCAGTCTTGGTCTACTGCCACAACTAGCACCAGTCTTCCACTACCCCAATGTCTGGTCCCAGTTTCCTTCTCCCATCCCTCCTGCCAACAGTACCAGTTGCCCTCCCATTGGGCTCCATGTCCCTATCTACTCTCCCTTCCCCATCCCAGCTCTGGCTGTTGTCCCCTTTTTATTCAAACTAGACAGCTTCTCCTTCCACACTGCATGGGCCCAGCAGAGGGGGTTCGTTGCTAGCACAGGAGAGAGAGGCTCCCTTCTCCAGTGCCTGGCTCCAGACTGGCCCGCAGCACCAAGTAGCAGTAATTTCAGGTAAAATCCTGCTCAGTCTTGGGCTGGAGCATGCTCAGTGCTCATGGAATCTTGGGGATTTTTGCTACATAGCTTTAGCATGTCTCAGCTGGGGATGTACAAACACAGAATTTTTCAAAAATTTAAAACGGGGCTGGATTTCCCTAGGGATGGCAAAAGACACTTGTCACAAAGGCCACCTTGCTGCCAAATTTAAGTCCCTGATCCAAAGCGTGAGGGAGCAAGAGCATCTCAAAGAAAAGCTTGTCAGACCTTTTGAATTCGGGCAAAACATATCAACTCATTCTCAGAAACAGTTGAACAACTTCAGCTGAAATTTTCTCAAAACATTCAGTCACAGGCAGACACCCAGAGTGGAAAATTTCAACCTGAATAGTTACAGCTTGGCAAAGTGATAAGCAGCTTAAAACAGGATCTTATAATGGGATGAAAACAACCTTAATAATAGTCAGCGTTACCAACGCCACCCGCAACAACTTCGAAATGGGCATTTGAAGGGAATGAAATCCTACTGGCTAACTGAAGCCTCTACTACAAGTTTCTGGTATGAGCACATAAGGATCCTGGAAGGGTAATGTTTAAAACCAGTTAAGACAGGAATATAAACTATACTACTATACCGGACCACAGCACTGGTCCGTCTAGCACCATATCCCGCCATATCAGTTCAAACAGTCCACCCAGTCCAACATCCTTTCTCTTAGTGTACCAGCTTTGACTACATGTCTATTTAGTTCAAGATTTTATCTTCGCCAACGGTTGATGCTTCAGAAGAAGGAGGCCTTGTGGCCAGAGGGTGGGAAGAGAAAACTTCCTCACAACTGCCTCCATTATCTTCTCTCCAGAAACACTGCAGCTGATTACATGTCAAGAGAAGGGTTATGCTTTATTAAATTTGTCTTTAGGAGTCGTCGTCGTCGTAACGGATTTCCGTAACTTTACTAAGAGGGGATTAGGGGCTCCTGGCATACTTTGTTAAGACTTATGAAGTGAGGGTGAGTAAAAATTTTTCATCTCGTTAGGGATGGGAACAATTTTGATAGAAAATTACCTTCTCACCAACCAAAACTTCTGCAAAATGTCCCATTTCCACTGAAAAGTCTAATTTTTCCCCTTCAAAAACTAAATATTTGAAAACCAAAATATTTGTTTTTCATACAGAAAATTAAATATTTCAATTCTGAAATGCCACATGCTCCTACAACCCACTGTAGGTTGAGATCCTCAGCCAGACGTACCTTTCATAACTCATTATCGTCAGGACGCTGCCATGACGTCTCACCTCCACTTACCAAAAGGGAAGAGTGAGGTGCATCATGGGACATACAGTGTAACCAGGGAACCTGGTGTGTAGAGAACGAGGCCCCAAATTATAGCTCTCACGAGCAGTTTACCCTGTAAGCTGTGCACTTGTGCAGCCACGCAGGAGAAATTCAAATACCTCCCAGCTGATTAACAGGATGTCCACAGTTAGGTTTTGTTTCTACCGGTGGTACATGTTTACAAATGCCTTGGTGCACAAAAGAAGTTTGTTCCATGCATGAATTGAAAAGATTAGAGGGAACACTGAAGTGAAGCAGCATTTCAGAATCCATGTGTATCAGTTTTTAGTCGAAGTATTTCAAATTTAAAATTTTCCACAGAAACCCCCCACCTCAGACCCACCATGCTCACACCATATCTAGATTAAATGTATTTTCTCAAGCATGCAGGAAAGAATAATCTACAGAGCAATGCTCCCACGATTGCATTATCATCGTGGAATACTTAGCAGGAACTGGCCCTTTACAGATTAGAACTCCCCAGCACTGTGATCTGTATTAGTGCACTCTCAAGAGCTGCAAGGGCACCTCTTACATTTTCTGTCTGTATCTCACGATACCAGTGTTACAAAGGGAAGAGTTCAAAGTTTTCTGCGTTCTTCTTCTGGACAGCAGGAAGAGTGGACAAAATCAATTGAAACCCCCATCCTACGCACGGCCATCTCTTGGGTCTCCCCACTTCCTGTGTTTTTTTGTCCAGCTCTTTGGAATGGCTCACCATGGCAAAGTAGCAAGCAGCCCGGTTGACGTGCAGCTTACATAGGAGCTCCACCGGGATGGTCACCTCATCTGAGGCTGCATAGTCTGCCACATTCAGCCCTTCTACATACTGCACCAGAGCCAGTTTGAAGTCCTTCTCGCGGAACAGGTCATTTCCCTCTGCAAAAAGATTCCGCACCAGCTTCTGTAAAAAGGCCTGAGGGGAAGAGAATATAAACACAGTGGAATAAAGACTCAGATTCCACAGACAGGTCAACGTAATCAGTTACTCTGACCTCCTGTATAACATACCCAGAAACTGTGAAGAGTTTCCCAATCCACCATTCACCTTCACATGTGTTCTCAAGTCAAGTCCTCCTGTCACGAAATTAATCCCTTGCCCTCAAATTCCATCTGCCTCCTACTGGGGAGGCTAATTCAACCAGATCTTCTCCTCTCCTAAAGCCTATTTTTGGTTCTCTATGCCTTAAATATTGAGTCTGTTCTGGTCTGGCTATGGTCTGAAGAAGTGGGTCTGTCCCACAAAAGCTCATCACCTAATAAATTATTTTGTTAGTCTTTAAAGTGCTACTTTACTGCTTTTTTGTTGTGATATTGCATAGACAAGCACGACTGTCTCCTAAAGCTCAGTGCTTTCATCCCAAATACCTCCTCTCCTGTGAAGTTAACTTCTCTTAACAGTCTTAAGTACTCTCCACTATAGACAAACAGCTCTGGACCACCCCCACAATGTAACTAGCCACTCTTGGCTCTCAAATGCAAGGACACTAGTTTATGGCATCTGTGCTAGAGGACATGTACTGACCGAAAGCCACCATCCTGTGGTTTCAAAAGCCTTCAGAAAAATAAACCTTGAATTACCTCATAATCTGCTTGACTTAGGGGTAACGTAGACCTGAGGAGAGAAGAGGAAGGTTTCATGAAACACATATACCTCATTCAGCTAAACTGGCAGTCTTTCCGGCTGTGTGTTATGGATTTCACTGGGCATTTTATCCACCTTTACTATTGATTTGTATTGCTGTTATGCCAAGAGGGCCCAATTAGGGATTAGTTCTGCACCATGCTAGGCACTGGACACACGCAACAAGAGAGGATCGCTGCCCGACAATTTGCTTAATTTAAGAGACTGCAATTTCATGGCTACTCTGTGTGTAACCCAGCTGCTCTGAGGGCTGCATTCAGGCAGCTGGATTTCAATCTGTGATCAGAACAGACATTTTCATAATAAAATCTAAATAAAATAAAATAAAATAAAATAACAGCGATTTTTAAGAGAATTTGGCAGCAGGGAAAGGTGTTGGAATCATAGTTCCATCAAGCTGAATTCTTCTCTTTAAACCACAAAATAGGTAAGGCCCAGAGCACAGCAAACTTCTTCCACACTTCCTCCTGCCAAGGGGTCTAAACCCTCTCCTGGAAGAGCACCTCTAAGAAGAGATGTAGGAGGTTTGACTCCATAGCAAACGTTCCTCACCTCTTCTGTGGAGACCATTAGCCAGGGGGCCAGTAATGCTGGTGACTACTGTGGTCAGAACACATGTCCCACAACAGTACTGAGACCACACCATATCATATATACCACCAAACCAGTAGTCTGACAATAAAAACTTGAGGTCTGTCTCAAGATGGGGCCCAACTAGGACACGTGACCCAGAAATGAAAGACTCCATATCCCAAGTCCGAACCTTAAATCTTCTCATCACCTTCAAGAAAGTGTCTTTTGTTTAACCACTACAAGGTAAGCCATAGTCTGTCCCCTTGAGCAACATGCAAAAGTCCATATCCACAAAGTATTTCTTTTTCCTCATGGAAGAGAATCCCAAGTCCCCATGGAAGCCCTTCATTTCTCCCAAACCTTTCTAACCCCAGTCCACCATCAGAACACTACATCAACATAATCTTGTTGGCCAAATGCACCAGACTCTCTTCTAGATCTCATCAGTTATTGTGCCTTCAAATTAGCCAGAAGTTTTTGTGGATTTCATTAGTAAAGTGGAGTGCGGGGGCGGTGAGGGGGAAGAATCACCAAGCCACTAAAATATGAAAGCCCTGTCTTCACAGTGACCCCTAGACTCAAGCCATTAAATGAAGCATACACTGCTCCAAGGCCCAGGCCATGCATACAGGAATACTACTTCACATTTCTACAGCACTCTTGAGATAAGGATCTCAAGGCACTTTAGAAATATGAACAAATTAAACCTCACAGCTTCCCTCATGAAATAGGTAAGCATAATTAGCCCACATACTCAGTGAAAGAGTTGTATCAAAACAGCGCAAGGAGGCAAGGCTCCAGCAATAGTTTTATAGTTCGTGAGTTAGGTCAGGTATTTCTAATTTCAGTGGAATTCCACAAACTTAGACTCCACTTGATGTGAAAGATAATATTTATCCCTCACCATTCATTCCACATTGTCAGTAGCATTCTTGAGATGCACGACATTTTAACAATGTCATTTAATTTGTTCTTCAAGGTGATTTTAACAACTGTATTTGTAATTTCAATAGGGACTCTTATCTGGCATTTCGGTACCATGTATTTGACTTGTGTAAAACCAGACATAAACTCAGCTAAAACTTATCTTACGTGCTTGTTTTGTGTTCTGGCCTATAATGCCTAACAGAAAGCCTGAGCCAGTGCAATTAACCCTCAAACTCCCAGGCTGTTTACACTTGCATTCTTCTTTCGAAAGAGGCATGCAAATGAGGGAAATTGAAAATGCAAGTGAGGTGCAGATTTACATATCTGGCACTTTATTTGCATATTCTTATTTTGAAATAGCTTCTTTCGAAAGAAGAAGACCAATGTAGACACTGCTCCTTTGAAAGTAAACCCCATCTTCAAAAGAATCCTTCTTTCCTTCTTTTATGGGAAGAAGGTTTCTTTCAAAGATGGGGTTTACTTTCGAAAGAGCAGTGTCTACGTTGGTTTTCTTCTTTCGAAAGAAGCCATTCTGAAATAAGAATATGCAAATAAGGTGCCAGATATGTAAATCTGCCCCTCATATGCATTTTCGATTTCCCTCATTTGTAGGCCTCTTTTGAAAGAGGAATGCAAGTGTAGACACAGCCCCAGTGACTCCAGGGGTCAGGATCCCTTACTGCAACATTTCCCAAACTAATTTGGCCACGGTACACTTGTGGGCTTGTAATACATTGACAGAACACATATGTGCTGGTTAGGGGTAGGGAATGGGGGGGATGTTCATACTGAAAAACTGCCACATATAATGCTCAAAAGTTGATTTAAGAGGTAGGTTTTGTAGATGTCTTTTATTTTACAAAGAACAAAAAACAACAAGAGCAAAATCATCTGAATGAACAACTGATGTCCTTCTGATAAGAGGACAGTTAGCAAACCTATAATTAAGTATAAAAATTAAAAGAACAAACCTGAAACAAAACATCAATATAACAGACAAAAAGAGGATGGTTGGTGTCATCCTTTCATATAAAAATAGAAAAGATAGTCCTGTTTTGAACAATACTGTCCTTCCTTAAAGCTTAAAAACATTTTTATGAAAAAGAAAAGCAAAACAAATCAGGTATGGAAAAGTATATTTAAATGTTGTGGTTTTATAAATATTTTTATTTTCTAGTAGTTTTCTGTAAAAATAACAAGTAACATCTGACAGGTTTTTTTAATGGGAAGAGTATTTTTGCATCTCTGCTTCAACATGAGTTGCACAACAACTATCCTATTATGAATGAGTTATAAACAACATACCTACACTAAATACTATTCAAATACCTTGGTATTTTTGATACACACAATTTCTAATTTAATATTTTAAAAAGAAACATATCGCTAGCATGGAAATGTTTTTCACAGAACATCTATTCTCATCACACGGAACGCAATTTGGGGAACACTGCCCTATTGATTCAACAGGTCCACAACATTTCTATTAGGCGTGTGTGTTTGTGGCTTCAGCATAGTGACCCAGATGCAACACATACATGGAAAACAGTTCTGAAATAAGGAGAATCTGTGACTTTAGCACAGGCCTGAGAGCCAGGATGCTGCATTCTTGTCTCAGCACTGCCACTGATGTGCACTGGGACCTTGGACAAGTCCCTTTACCTCTCTGCACTGTAGCTTCTCCATTACAGAAAATGGGGATAACTATTCTCACCAGCTTCTGTTAACTGGTGTAGCAATTCATTATTTTTTAAAATTCAAAATATCCATAATTTGTGATATGTAGTGTCTAGAACTGGCAGCCGAAAGCAGAGTCCAATTGTGGTAGGTGGCGTATGGACATTGAGTGAGAGACAGGCCTGGCTCCAAAGAGCCACTGCTGTAAATAAGGTAAGTGGAGGGGGAATTAGGCTAAATGGAGAGAGGTAAACCAGCCAGTGAAAGTCAGGGAGTATTGGGAATTTAATGGATAAGGAATAAAAGCACGGCCAGATTAAGTGACTTTCTCATAGTTATGCAGGGAGTCTGTGGCAAAGCCGGGAATCAAACCAGGTCTTCTGATTCCTAATCTAGTGCCTTACCCAGAAAACCATCTCTCTCCTTTCCATAACAATGAAATACAGGTGGACTTTTCTAAAGCTCCTCAGTGATTTAGGTCCACAAGTCCTCCTATGGATAGTCAAGCAGACTTGAATTCCAAAGTCATTTAGGTGCTTCTGAAAATCCCACTCAACAACATTTCAGTATTGTATTTTAAATGTGTCACTCCATACTCAGGAGTGGAAGTAGTTGAAGTTTCCTACAGCAGGGGTGGGGAACCTTTTTTGGGTCAGGGCCACTGGCCCACAGAAAAAGCAGTCAGGACCGTACAAGTGAGAAGCAACAAACCCCAACAACCAAAACCAAAAACCACACCTTGCGAACATAGTCCTCGACTGGAAAAGAAACAAACCAAAGACGTTCCCCTCCACTCCAGCCCCAGAGTCTAGAAGGACCAAGGCTAGTATATTTTGTGCACCTCTCTAGACTCTGAGATGTTCCCAAAGTAAGGGTTCAATGTGGGGTCTTCGAGGAAGTGGGTCTGGGGTGTAACATCTGGGTGGGAGGGAGGGTGCAGGAGTGGACAGACATTGGGCGGCTTGGGAGGGTGGCAGGTAGCAGGAGCAGACTGGGAGTGAGCCATCTGGACAGGAGTGGGGTGCAGGAGCAGGGTGAGGACGTGGGTCTGAGTGGGTCGGGGATGCAGGAATGGTCTGGGTGTGCAGGGTCTGGCTGATGGGTGAGGGAGAGCATACCTGGCACAGCTGCCACACTGCTCTGCTTGGCCACAATTCTAGTCAATCAGAGCAGTGGGGGAAAAGCCTCCCCAGGCAGTGCTAGGCTGCTCTTCCCCCACCTGGGGGAGCACCAGCACACAGAGCCACTTCTTCCCCCTGCCATGCAGGGCCCATGGGCCAGATCTGACCCTGGCTTGCCTGACTCTTCCTCATGATGCTCAGGGCTCCCCACCCCACAGTGGGGAAGGTAGCCCTGAGCCTCAGGGGCCGGATCCATGCAAGCTGCAGCCTGGATCTGGAACGCGGGCTGGGGTTCCCCACCCCTGACTTTGATGTACTGTTGTATCACACACTCCAGGGGGGCAGGGCCCAAGCCAGGAGGGTGCAATACAGCTGTACCTAGAAGAAATGTCAGTGTGGGGTAGGGTACAGGGAGCTCAGGGGCAGGAATACGGGCAGGGCATTTAGAGTGTGGAGGGATCCAGGCAGGAATGAGGACTGGGGATAGGGGACTCGGGGAGGGGGCTGGGGGATGTAGGGGAGAATATGAGGGAACAGGGAACTGCAGCCACACACACCTGGCCACTGGTGCTACTGAACTTCCAGGGAGCGAGGTGAAGTATGCAGCCTGACGTTTCCTCTGTCCCTCCCCTGGGTAGCCAGGAGTGAGTGGCTTGCCCGTCTTCCCCTTAAAGGCATGGGGTATCTAGCTACTGGGACAGCCCCATCCAGGGGGGCGGGCTGGGGCACACACTCCAAGCCAGACCCTTTCACTTGCCTGCATCTTAGCAAGGCAGCCTGCATGAGAGCTCTGGGAGCAGCTACAGCCCAACTCGGGACTGGGTCCCCCCATGGCCATGCATCCACATGCACAATATGTCCTGCATGCCTCCTAGCTCCACCCAAGTCTCGTAAGAATGATCCAGAAATTAAAACTTGGGACTAGCCGTTAAAGGATCGGGATTCTTTTTCTGACATTTGGCAGCCATTTCACCTCTTGTGCCTTGGCTTCCTCTCTTTCAACTGGTGATACTACTATTGCTTACCTCACAGTTATAGTAAAGGGCTTAAGTTCTCAATGCTTGACCAGTGCTTTGAAACCCACCACTGGAAGGCTTTGAAGAAGTGTGGAGTGTTACTATTATCATTACCGCTACACTGGCTGTTAAGATCACACTGGAGCGGAAGTAGCAGACAAAAGCAAGATGGGAATTTGAATGATGTGATTTTAAGTTTGGATCTCTTGCAGGACTAGCAGCACTTGGAAGGGCCAGGACAATTTTCAAGACCGTTCCAAGCATCAGCCCTGGACCACGGAGCAAAATGAAAAGAAAATGTCAGCTATTTCTCCTTACTTTGTAGGTTCCAAAGACTACCTCCAAATCAAAAGAAAGTAGTAGTGAACCTGCTCACTTACTGGATGAATTGAAGTCCTTTCTCTATTTCCTCTTTCCTTTTCTGTCTCTCCATTATAGCGTCTGTAATGAGAAAAACACAAAGCCAGGTATTACAGATCTTACCATAAAAGTAGCAACACAGTACTGCATTTAAGTGACTATTACAGTAGTAAAATGTTCCATACCAACTGCCTCAAACACCAAAATCTTTCATTTACTCACAGCATGGGAAGCAGCACAAATACAAACTCACTACCCACGTATCTCCCCTTCCCTGTACGCCACAATGCTGATTTGCAGAAGATCATCCAATAGGGTGTACAGGAATTCAGCCACACAGGGCCCATTTACTCTGCTTATACTGACAACCACGGTAGCATGGTGTCTGTGTACACAATACATGCATGGCATTCCCCAGCACCAGCCACGCCTGCAGGATGATTCCATCCAGCCCCAAATGCACACGGAAGATACCATTTTGAATAACAAAATGGTGTCCTCTGCATAGCATGGCCTTGAATGCACTGTACATGCAAGATCACAACACATCAGGGAGAATTAATGGAGACCTACCCCCATCCCCCCACAACTAAGCAGCCATCAGATGACAAGCAACTTTGATTACTACTTACCTGGGTTAGATCTGAAGCTGGAGTGAGACTGGAGGAGGGGGTGGCTACCATGGGGATAATGTACGCAGTTACTTGTATTTGAGAGACGTAAGCACCAGGGAAGCGAAGGGATTTAACTTTGTGGTATAAATAAAAGTACAAAGATGAAACTCGGCCAAAGAGAATTTCAGGCTATTGGAAAATGTTTCCTAATGATGACACCTGTTAGACTATGGAATATTCTCCTAAGGACAGTGCTGAATGTCCCATCACTCAACTTAGAATGGACAGAGACCATAGGAAGCTACTGTACAGAACAATCCTGCATTGACCAAGGATGGAAAAACTCAGGCTGGTCACCCATTCTCTTTCACCTCTATTTTCCAGGACTCTATGAATGCAAACAAGTTAACCATACAAAGGGGCCAATATTCCCCTACTTTAGATTTGTGACAAGTGAGACCTAGAAGTCTTGTTCTCAACTGAAATGGGTCAATTTCAAAAAGTTACATTTGCACTGTTCGTCTGCCGCAGCTTTGGTGCAAAGCCAGGAATAGCCCACTCTCCACATCTATACTGCTGCAGGAGAACAGGAATAACATAGAGAGCTAGTGGGCATGCTGGAATTCTGTGGCCAGAAATCCCACAGAGCCATACTGTCCCAGAGAAGCCATGGTCAAGAAAGGTGTTCAACCCGTGCATGGTGAGGAGAGGGAAAGGAAGATGAAGTAAGCGCAGAAACATGGAAGTGAGGTGGAATTCAAGCCACCATGTTCTTCAAGGAACTATTTGTACTCCCAGACTAGGGTTGCCACCACTGAACAGATTATGCGGAAAATAAATCATTCACCCCTCCAACTCTACACCAAAACAGCCCAAAGACAAGGCCTAGTTTTTATTTACATGAAGGCCATTTACACCCATTGTAAGTGTACACTTTATTACAGTCAAAACAAAAACTTTGCTGTAAATGAGAATTAAGCCCTTGATGCCCAAGTAGGAAATGGCAGCAGCATTCAACCACTGTCGGTTATCGAAGCCTCCTCACCACGCTCTGCATTGTACAAAACTTAGAGGAAGACATGACCTCTACTCCAAGGAGGGCTTTCCATGTAGAACTGGATAGATTATTAGTGCTTACATATGTAACACACCAGTGATCAGAAGGTAAAGAAGGGCAAATAATCTAAATCTCTTTGGAGATTCTCTTCACTCAGATCTGTGGAAGAAAGGCAGCTTTATAAATGGATCTGGAAGAGGAGGGTGTTCCAGGAGAAAGTCAAAGATGGTCAGAAAGCTAGAGTTGGAGATGGCTACAAAGGGAGCCGTGAGACAGGACACTTAGGTAGACCAAAAGGAACCACAGGGAGAGTAAGAAGAAATGCAGGCAGATGCCAAGCTGGGCAGGGCCTTGAGGGGGGAGGATGGGAAGAAGACACCTGCCCCATGCGACCAGAAGCTAGACACCACGTTCAAAGAAAAGACTAGCATGGTCTGAGCAACAGATGGAAAAGACCACCTTAGCAGTAACATTTTAGATGGATTGGAGGAAAGACCCAAAGAACCCAGAGAGGAGGACACTGTAATAAATTAGGCAAGAGATTGTCAAGGTACATACAAGGAGTTTTAACAAAAGGGATGGAGAAGTTCAGATGGATATCAGAGCGGTTGTAATAGAAGAGCCATTAGGCTTTAAATCAACAACTTGAGTGTAGGGCAAGACAGAGAGGAGATAAATGTAACAATGAAATTGTAAGGCTGGGATGCTCAATCATGATGAAGAAGACAAGGTTTGAAGAGAGGAGGATATGGACTTGATTTTTGAACGAATAATTTGATTTGATGTCAGGAAGAGATAAATTTAGTAATGATCCACATAGAGATGGTTACTGAAGTGACGAGAAAGTATAAGGTCAATAAAGGACAAAAAAGGAGAAGACAAAGACAGAGAGTCACATAACCTCAACAAGAGGGACAGGAGATGGACAAGCTACCACCAGAGATGCTGAAACAGCAATGAGAGAGGCTGGAAAGGCAAGAGAACACAGAATCACAAAAATCCAGAGATGAGAGAATGTATACTAGAGGAAGAGGAAGTTACTGGCCATACCAGACAGGACAAAGGATATGAAAATAAAATAGCTGGCCATAGACATGGCCCGCTGGGGACCATGAAGAAAGCAATCAAACATTGGCAGATCACTGCAGAGCAAGTGACAACAAGCAAAAAAAAAAAACTCTAGCAATGCTCTAAATCCCTGTCTATCCACACATTAAATACAACGTGCACAGCAGCTATGAACTTTCCTGAACACATCACCTAACCCAACCTTTGCCACTTCCACCAACCAGCTATATTGTCAAAAGGCGCATGCGTGGGGGTTGGGTTGGGGGAGAAGGGGAATTCAGCCTCCATTCTGCTACACCCCTAGCCTCCCTGCTCAGACACCTCACAAGGTGCCCAAATGGGGACATGGACATGAGTTACAATAAGAACTGTACTAGGACTCCTGCCCTGTTTTACACACCGCTGAAAAAGCTGTAAATGGAGAATGACTTGCAGTCACTAGGGCTGCAAGACTGTCACAGCAGTGACAAAGGGACAGACACCCTGCCCTTTCAGTCTAAAGTGAGGAGGCACTGACAACCTATCATGGCACTTGCCACCTCAGTACAGCAAGCCTAATCCTGACCGGGTGAGCAGGGGAAGCCCCGGAGGCACTAGAACAAGCCTGCCCCACACACACCCTGCAGCAGCCGTTCCTATCCCAGAGTGGGGCCTAGTTCCCTGCTCTGGGGTGCTGCAATCTGGGAGACAGTAACAGTGCCGCTGAGGTTCACATGTCTGTCACTCTCTCATGATCCATACCTCGTGACTCCTGATTACCACCCATGACTTTACATGCCATTTCCCCTTAACACTCATGAGTTTACTACAATTACCAATGACTGCACTGTTATTTTTGATTACAAGATGCAAGACCAGTCGCTCAGTGGTTTGAGCATTGGCCTGCTAAACCCAGGGTTATGAGCTCAATCCCTGAGGGAGACATTTAGGGGTCTGGGGCAAAGAAAAAAAAATCTATCAGGGATGGTGCTTGGTCCTGCTTGTGAGTGCAGGGGACTGGACTCAATGACCCCTCGAGGTTCCTTCCAGTTCTAAGAGATAGGCGTATCTCCAAGTCAGCACCCCTAGCCATTACTAACCAGAAGCTGGGCTGGAGCCATGGACTTTGCGAGGAAATGGTTCCATAACTCTTCCCTGGTCCCCCAGACTCATCAAAAGCCCTTTGTAGCTTATTTCAGATTTCTGCCCTTTTTCACCTCCCCTGCTTCCCCCGCACTTGTCTAACCAGCCACTCATGCTCTTTCCACAGCCCACGACTCCCTTCCAGAGCTGCCCAAGACTCATCAGTCTAATCCATGCCTGCTGTTATCTTTGTACCTGACCACTGATCCCTAGTGCACAACAGACCATTATCTCCTGCCAAACCCTACATACGGCCTACTCTTCCCTGTGCTGCCCTCTGTGCCTGAAATGTGCTCTTGCCTCTCTGCACCACAGGCACCACCAACCCTTTCACTGCCCTTTCTATGCTCTACACGCCTAAGCACAACAATCCAATCTCGCCTGCGTAATCATCCTGAGCTACTGCTGACCCTGCCCACTCTTCTTTGCTGTCAAGCCCATCCACGCACCTTTTCATGCTTCTGCGCCCTGCTTTACATAACCCCACATACAAGAACAGGCTTCCTGTGTCCCACCGTCCTGCAATCCTACCCGCTCCTTTATACATCTCAGACAAAGCATCTCCCTCCACTGTCTTCCACTGCACAAGGACCACTATCATCTACCACTGTGCTCCATCCCATGAGGCTGCCCACTCCCCCAGTCTCCCTCCTCAACTGTTGTGACCTGCCCATCTCACCAGTCCCCATCTCACACTGACAACTCCCCCATCCCCATCCCCTTCTACCACACCTAACTCTGCAAGTCTGACCGCTTCCTCATCTCCCCGTCATTACTTTCTCTGCAAACCTGACTGTTCCTCAGGCCCCCTCTGCCACGTCCTATCCGATACCTCACAAACTGCAAACCCGTTAATGTGAAATACCAGCCATCCAAATGCATGACTAACAAGCAACTTGTGGCACACCTGGCATTTGTGGCATGTCATAACTGACAGATAGATTTTTAATTATAAAAACCTGTTTAAAAGTATGTGTTCTATTCTTCTCAATTAAAGAAACAAAACCAGGGTTTACTGCAGGAAAAACAAAAAGCCTTATTATACCACATGAAACAACAAAATGCCCCCTTCTCAATAAATCACCACCATGGTTTGAACCTTGGGCCTTCACAGACCTCCACCACATGAGTCACAGAGGGTATCTGTTAACATCCCTGTGGTTTAGCACTAGACAGGGACTACACACTTTTTGCCAAGCAGTTACAAACTCTTTACTAGGCAGCAGCAAAATACTGGCAGTCACGTTCTGTATTTGGGAAGTGGAAAAGTGTTCTTCTGTTTAGCCAGGGTAACCAAAGCACACCAATTTGGCACATTAAAGGTACATCTACGCTACTGGTAGATCGACCTGGTCAGGGCTGATCTTCCAGGGTTCGATTTTGTGCGCCTAGTGGGGACATGTGAAATGAAACTATCTGAGTCGACAGTCACCTCTTTACTCCTCAATCTTGTGAGGAGTAAAGGAGGTCGACCTGAGAGTTTCTCATTTCAACCTCCCTCAGCGTGAATGGCCAGGTAAGTCGGGCATAGATAAGTTGATTCCAGCTATGCAGTTGCTCTAGCTGGAATTGAGTATCTCCGATCGACTTACCTGGCGTCAGTCTGAAACGCAGTATGGCTCAGTGGAAAAGACTCGATTCTATCATATTAGAGATCTGACTTTTATTTCCAATTCTGACTCTGCAAAGTTTGTTAATTTATTTCAGAAACAGAGATTGAGAAGGCTAATACTTGACTGCTTTCCAGGCTTTGGTTAAAATGCTTTGGTCAGTAATATGGGCTATAAACACAAGAAAATATAAATGGCAATCAGCAGAAATGAGACCACAACTCATGACCTTCTCATTCCCAGCTTTCAGCAGGCACAAGGTATTTAGACAAGGAGTTGTCAAGCTGCAGAACTGTACCTAATGTAGTGCAGCAAAATAGACACCCTGAATCAGCCCAAGCACAGAACATTCTGCACAACCCAGTACACCTAAAGAGCTCTACCCAGTCCTACATGTTTGATCATCCCCTGGTCCATGTCCTTTAACTCTTCCCCCATCTCCCTCCACCGTGGGCCATACCTGACAACTCCCCGTGTCCATCCTGTAACCCAGCTACCTCATCCCAAGCTCTACTCTCCATGTCTCACCAGCCTCCATCCCCCCCCACACCCCGACATGGCCAAGGCCATGCGTCTAGCCACCCTCACTCATCCGACAATACAGCCAGCCACAGAGGTCAGCGAGCCAGACAAGATGGCATCACGGTTACCCTGGGTACAAATAAATACAGGGAACTTCCACAGCCACCCCTGCGGCCGGACTACACGAGTGCCCCAGCGCACATATGTAAGAGCACACGCAACGCCGTTCGGACACACCACTAGACGGGCAGCCAGCACAGAAAGCCCTGGGGATCCCCACAGCCCAGGCCACCCCATTTCCTGCACCCCCATGCTCAGCCTCCCCTACTTCGCAGCAGGCTCCCCCCTAGCGCTGGGCTACGTCTCCCCCCCATCCCTGCCCCTCCGGAGTGGATGGCATTTCAATGCCCCCAGCACCCAAAGGGGGGCTGTCCCCTGCCCGTCTCCCCGTTCCCGGGGCGGTGCCACTCCCCTGCCCCACTGAGCACCACAGCCTGGTTTGATCCCTCCAGGAACAAAGTCAACTCCCCGCGCAGCTCGGGCTCCCTCCCTCCCTTCCCCCGCCAGCCGTAGGCCGCCGAGCCCCGGGCTCGCTTAGCCGACGCAACGGGCGATAGGAGCATCTGGGGCGGGCACACGCGCCGCCTTCCTCTAGCAGGAACAGCCGCCTCCCGCCTCAGCCTTCCAGGCGTGGATTCCCCCCCCGCCCCTCAGGCAGCTCGCTCTATCGCCGGGAGCTCTCGCCCACCACGATCTCCCCCAGCCCCCCCCGCCCGCTTAGACAAACAAGTCCCCGGCAATTTCAACAACAACAGCCATCACAGCTTTCCAAGTTTTGGGAGACGACTTTAAAAAAAAAATCAGGGCTAACTCACTCCCCCTCCCAGAAACCAGAAGGCTCGAAGAATAAAAAAAAAAAAAACTATTATTTGATGAACTTTCCAACCCTTGAGGAATGTGCACGTGAGAAGCTAGTTCACAAGCGTTTCTTTGCTACTGCCCGGGGCTTATGCCCCCAAGAGGGAAAACTGCAGGCAAAACACAGATCAGGACAGAGCTTTGAAATCTTAAAACCACACAGACATAAAAAACAATTACTTGCTACCCAGTGTTCGAAGCAACCCGAGGGGCTTTTTTAGCTCGCTAGTAACTCTTAAACTCCAGTTACATTTTTTTTTCCACAGAGATCTTTGGCAATTATTTCCTGCAAGCCACACATTTTTTTGGTGGGAGGTGGCCTTGAAAATAAATAAATTTCTCTGTTTGCTTTTGCTGCTGCAAAATACTTCCTCTATTTAATGAGTATTGGGAAGAAGGGGGGTTTGCTAGTATAAATTAATATTTCGTTTTTGATTCCTGTCTCTCAGATCTGTCCCTTTTATGCCTACAGTTAGAAAAATATCCCCAAAAACAATAAAGGACTCACCTCTGCTTAGGTTTTTCCCACTCACACTACGTATACCTTTCCTTGATAAATGGTATGATATTACTAGAGATATGATTAGAGTATTATTACTATTAGTAATAATAATAGTAAATGCTATTTAATTACAGAAGGAAGCATTCTGCTTCCGGATCTGCTACCCCTGCAGCTCCCTCCATGTGCCTCCTGGTCTCTTTACTTTCATTTCCAGGTCTCTCTCTCTTTCCCTCAGCCGTAACAGCAGCTTCCCCTAGGTCCTAGAACTAACCGGTTTCGTCTAAACAAATCCTATGGCGTTGAAATCGGTTTCTTGATTTTTGCCAAAATAAATGCCTTGCTGCCAAATTGTCACACTGTCTGTGACAGCTGATATTATTTTGAGCACTGATTTCAACAGATTTTAATGTTCTTTTTAGTAAAGACGTATAGCAGGCCTGGAAGCCTTGCACATGCACACTTGAGTAACTTTATGCAAATAAGGTGTCACATTAAAGTCAACAGTGAATGTATGCCACCTAAAAGGGCCACCACTATATGTGTTCTATATGCGTGCGTTGCAACACATTCATGAAGTTAAGCCTCGGCAGATGCAAGAAAATTCAATATGGTGATTACCCACTTCATCCCACAAGGCTGTAGGATTGGTCTTCACAATATGATCTTAAATTCATTAGCTCAGCACAAAAAGACGCAAGTAACACAATTTCAGTCATTTTCAAACTCCTAGATGGCTTCTGGGGGGGACTTATTCTCTCCTGCTAGCAATATCAGCTGTGAAATAATTTTTGCTGCTTTTTCAAATCAACACATATTTCCAGTTTAGGCCTTGATCCCACCTAAAGCTGCAGGCAGGCAAAAGCCTGCATCCATGTGAAGCACCGCTATCTTCAATGAACTCCATTTGGATCCAGTTCCAGGATGGGTCTTAATTTAATGCCACTGTTTCCTCCCCCACTCTGCAAATAACATTTTTGAGTGACAGATATTTCTTTTCAGACCAATTCTGAAAAAAGACCAAAGGTTGCAAGGGGTAAAGACAATAAGAGGGGCAGGATGAGGGTTAAGGAGGCAGAGTTAAGGACCAAAACACTAAAGGGCTGTGCACAATTCTCAGCCAGTAAGAACAGAATTGTCAACTCATCACCTGCCTCTCCAGAGACCAACATTGAAACAGTGGCCACAACCTTCCATCTGAACAATTGCCTGCCTAAACAACCTCTTACAGTCTATTGCAGATTACTCACTTTCTTTCCAGTCAGTTGTCACTTATTTAGGAGGAGTCAGACGAAACCATGCTCTAATGATACCTGTTTCATCTCAAGCACTAAAGATCTGCCCTGTTTTGACCCTGAAGTTAGTAGAAACCTTCTCAGGAGCAGAAGCAAATATTTTGCAAACCTTCCCTTCTAGTGCTGATACCTGTTCCAGCAGAATATTGTGCAGCAGTTTGGGGCTGAAGTTGGCTATGTGTCATTGCTGCAGATGTAAGCATGGATCCTGATATCATCAGTGGTTATCTTAACTACACATTAACATCTAATTTATATGGTGGCTCATGTGGCTCACCCAAAACTTTTGCCAAGATGCCATCACCCCTAAAACTACACAGGACTATGGCGGATGAAAACAACCTGCTGCACCCAAGGCTAACAATGGTTCCAACAGATGCAAACAAGCAACGCAGAAGATCTGCCTGCTTCTGGGGCAGGGGGAACCCACCTACAACTGAAGTACCTATTGACTAAGTTTGCAACATCCTTTTAGGATGGTCCAGTGATACCAGCCAGTACCAATCTCGGACGAACAACGGCATATCAAGGTTGACAGCTATGTCCTCACAGAATAGTAATAACTCTGAGGTAGAGCCAGTAACAGAGAGGTAGCCATGTTAGTCTGTACATTTCTGCTGCTTTGTTTTGTCTGAGGTAGAGAGTCAGGCATGTTGATGAATTTCAGAAGCCTGACTTACAATCACCTATTTGCAGCCTAGCATGCAGCTCTTGGACAAGGCTTCTCAGGCTGCTGGCTGGAACAGCCAGAGTGGCTACTGCAATGCAGATATTTGGGTTAGTCCAATCTTCACAGTACAACCCTGGAGCAATGAGGCAAATGGACTCATGTGGTGGCATGCACAGTTAAAAGATTGGCGGGTGGACTGCAACACCTTGCTGCCCTTGGTGATGCAACAGTCAGATGGCTGAACAATCTAGATACCGACTTGTGAGGTATACAAAAGAAACGGACCACCTGCCTACGGCTGGGTTAAGGACTAAATTTTTCACGCAAGAATGTTCAGTTTCAACATAGAAATACCCAAGTGCAATCTGTGGGAGTCCTAACTTGCTCCCCTAACCACTCTTGTCTGTAACAGCAAGATGTGTTCAGTAGTGATGGCCTAAGGCGTACAGCTCCACTTTGGTCAAATTATGTCTTTCCTCATTAGTTAACTCCAGGATTCTACCACCAGCAGTCAGTATATCCACATCAACAACCGTGGGCTCAGCGCCCACCGGTGTCTGAGGCCTTTCCCACCCCCACCCCCATCTTTCCCTATCCAGTGCAGAGTGGCTTAGTTTCTGTAGACTAGCTCTGCACCAATCTACTACATCAAGCAGTCAGTAGGGGAAAGTTATTCAGATGTTATTTATGTACACAAAGGTTGATCTACCGTAGTACAGTCAAAGTGGCACAGCCCTCTACCCACTCCCATAGCGTGAATACAGTTATCTAAGAATATTGACAAAATCTTGTTTTCCTCAACACTTTGAGATCAAACAACAGTAGACCGTTTCCTTGCTCACCTTTCCCAAGCCTGTTTTTCAAGCCAGCCTTCTGTCCAGAATAAGCCCTCTCTCCCAGCTTCCTCTTAGGGGCACACTAACAATGCTTCTCTTGCTATATGATCCTGACATTGTGGTTGCTTTGTGCTTTCCATTTGCATGGCTAAAACCCAATCAACTACCCTTTGTGATAATTTGCCGGGGTTCCCAGAATTGTGAGCTTTTTTTTTTTGAGTTATTGCACGTGTCCATTCAGTTGTAGGCATGTGCACATCCCATGCACAATTGCTACAGATTTTTTCTTCAGTGGTACCTGTTGGGACAGCGGGAATGCTCTCTGGTGCCTCATACTACTGCTTGAGGTATAAAGGGCTGTGCTTCCCCAGATCCCCTCAGTCCCTTGCTTTGTTGGAGCTTCAATCTTTGTATCCACAAGTTTTCTGTTGCTCAGTCTATACAGAACCTGCAGGGTTATTTTTCAGCCTAGTGGCTCTCAGCATTCAGCCACCCCCACCCATGCAAATTGTTCCAGAACCTCTGGAGGGGATTCACAACTGTAGAAGTCACCAAATGGTGTTCTGCGGCTGGAGCTGGGACCATGGGGGTGCATGCACTGCCAATCCCAGTACTAGCATCCTTCAGTCTACGTAGACTATGGATCGCGCCCTTTGTAGTTCCGTTTGGCATCCTCATTTGCAGCGTCGGCTGTGACTGTGAAGACCCACATGAGAGTGACAGTCCTTGCTGCATCTGTTGCACATGTAATGTGTGTCTGGAAGGTCCTTGCTGTGCTTTCTGTGGGCTCGCTTCTCCTTTGCTAGCTGTGTGATCCTCAACTCACCCTTCTGAAGGCCGTTGTATAGTTCCTGCCTCCATCTGCTGCGACAATTCTGGTACCAACGGTGATTCCTGAACAGCAGGGGAAACTGTCACTGACAGATTAAGCAACTCTCTGGCTGCCTCAGAAGTTTCAGGTGTAGACAGCACCAGAAAGGGCTCCTTGGTCTGCAGTACCAAAAGGTGTATCCGTCCTCCTGGGATTGATATCCCTGGGCCCTTCCTGGGCTTCCACATCAGCAATCCTCCCTGCTTTACAGACTACTTCTAGGGAGGCCTCTTCTTTCAGCACAACCTCTGAGACATTTCCCCTGCTTGGTACCTTCTCTGCAGACTTCAAAACCCCCAGTCCTGAGTCTGTCCGAGGTTTAATGTTGTCTTGTCTTAGGCACCATTGATAAGGATCTTCCTCTGGATTCAGCCAGAACAGGAGGAGCACTCCTAGCTGGTTTGAACATGCTCAGTACCCCTACTGAGCAGATTCCCATGGCCGGTGAAGCACAGACACCATAAGTAGGTAGTAGAGTCTGCCAGCCCTGTGCTTTTCTGATTAAGGATTTGAACCCTTTATTAATGTGGCATTTGCACTCACATGTGCCTCTCCCAGGCATTTAAGGCAGCTGCAGTGTTGGCTGCTCACTGACATAGACTTGTCGCATGAGAGACAAGCCTTGAAGCCTGGAAAAGGATGCGTTGGTCTGGTACTGGCCTGATACCCAGCCTGATAACTCTGCTTTAGAAAATTAATACCCTAACCTTACTCTTATATCTAAATATTACAAGCTCATTACACAAGCTCATTATTAAAAACACTTCAGGACGGGGAGGGGGTGTGCCAGCATGCCCACCATCCCTGGTTCCAGCATCTATGCTCCTCTCCATAGGTTCCAGCAAGAGGAAGCCAGTGAGGATCTCACCGGAACTGCCATCTCCAAATTCATATCCAGTCCCCCCAGTACCAACAGGGTCATCTCCACTATGGTCTGAGAAGCAGGCTCCCTATGGCACCCCAAGGTTGGATCATATGTGTTTCAAACAGAGAATGCCAAGCTGGTACTTGACCACCCTGGTACCTGCCACATCCTCAGCATTCTAAGGACCACAGGGTCTCATCTCCATATCAATATCCCTTGAGGACCCTTTGGGGTTTCCCTCCACATTCTAAAGCCTCTGTGCTCCCTTCCCTCCCTTCTCCACTGGCAACACCATCACTGCCTTCTTTCCCTCAGTACAGGGATCAGTACCATTCAGAAGGAATTGCATATTGAGGACCTGTATAGGTGACCACCCGGTGAGGGACCATCTCAACAACCCTTTGCCTCTTTTTCTTTGTCACCTTTGTCTCCCACTCCTGATGATTTCAAAGCTCTCAAGACTTGTAGAGGAGGGTGGCTCCTGGTCTGGCTGTCTAACTAGAACAAATCCAGGTAAAGTCACACATAGCTGCAGACATTTTAGCCTCTGCAGAATCCTCTAGAGTAGCGCTGTCTGTTAATGAAGCTATCCTGGAACCTGTCAAGGGTTTATGGAAAACTTCTCTTTCTCCTATTGCTAAAGGAGTGAAAAGAAGACACTATGTCCATTCACAAGAATTTGAGGACTCATATAACCACCCTCTTCTAGGCTCCTTAGTAGTTTCTGCTGCCAATGAAAAAGAGAGGCAGGGACAACAGGTCACTGTGCTGGAAGGAAAAGAATAAAAAATGCTAAACCTACTCAGCAGAAAGCTTTATTCCACATGAGGTTTACAGCTTAGGACCACAAACCAGCAGGCTTTGTTGGGTCAATAAGATTTCAGCCTGTGGGATAATATCCTGAAGTTCAAAATCAGGATTTGTGATGAGGCAAAGCAGTTCACTGCTGTAGTAGAGAAAGGCAAATTATATCTCAAAATAAGTGTTCCTTCCTTAGATGCCAGGGACTGATATGCTGCTTTCAACTTCAAGGACACATTTTCACATGGCTATTCATCAGCGTCACAAAAAGTTTCTCAGATTCACAGTCAATTGATACCACTACCAATCTGTGGTATTTCCTTTTGGCCTGTTTGAGGAAACTGCCTTCCTTCACTGTGGAGAGGCAATTGATGGAATACATATTCAGACCATTTTACGACAGAGTACATCAATAGATAGAAGTACTTCTCATGATATTTCAGCTGCTTGTTGATTACTGCAGGCATTTCACTGATATACACATAAGGTGGTCTGAGAAGACACACGCTTCACGCATCTTCAGAATCATTGCCCTGTACAGAAAGTTGCAAGGTGCGTCTTACTTTCCAGAGCAGAAGATCACAGACAGGATTGTAAGACACTCAGGCCAGAGGGCTACAGAAGATTGATAGAAGGGAAATATATTCACTCTGGATAAATAGGCCCCTGTTCCCAAAGTAAACTAGCAAGGGCTAATCCAGAACCAACAGGAACCAGCTGGAATCAGTCAGGACAGTTAGGCCAATTAAAACACGTGGAACCAATTAGAAGGCTTCTAGACTCAAGTGAGCCAAGCTAATCAGAACACTGGGAGCCAATGAAAAACCAGATGAGACTGGTCCTAAAAAGGCTCCTCTTCTGTTGGCTCAGTGTGTGAGAAGAGTTGATGAGAAAAGGATCTGTGGAGAATCTGAGAAGGCCAGGTGGAAGTAGGTACCAGAGGGAAGAGCCTGCAGTAAGGAGGGTGCTGGGGTCTGATGTGGGGAAGTGGCCCAGGGAATCATAGCTGACAAGCAGCTGATACTTGAGACATTGCAAGCAGCTGCTATCACAGGATCCCAGGGCTGGGGCCCACAGTAAAGGTGGCCTTGGGCTCCCCCCATTCTTCCATCCCCTCTCCAGCACAGGAAAAGGACTGATATTGGTGGAGGTATTTGTCTTGCCCAAGTCACTTGGAGGGACAGCAGAAACTATGGAATTTTGTCTCCTCTCCTTTCACTGCGCTGGTCAATGATGAGAGTAGCTCACCAAACAGCAAGCTGGTGTTTAAACTGAGGGCTTCTGGGAGCCTCTGAGGCAAATAATCCACCAAAAAGTTAAGAACTTGCAGAGCTAGAGGACACGGGAGGTATGATCTGTATCTGATAAAAGTTGAGAAAAGCAACACTGAAGTTAGCTGTCAAAATTACAAACAAAAACTGAAATTTATCAAGACCATGTACCTTACAAGTTTCCTTGTGTCCCAGGGCCAACAACAGAACAAAGTTAACTCCTTAAAGACTTCATGTCCAACAGCTGGATTCATTGTACAGATTCCTGTACTGTGAAACAAAATCCAGGCCGGTGTCTGTTGGAAGCAGCTGATTCCCTATTGGTCCAAGCCAAGAGGAGCTATGCTAAGCTTGTTCCACCAGGAAGTAGATTCTTGAATATTTGAGATTGTCCTACAGTTCATGCCTATTGTTTTATTGAGCTCTGTTGGCAGGGGACAATGGCACACAGATATATACAGTTACAGTCCAAAGTGTGTATTTTTAAATTATGACAGAGAATCCCTAACACTCCCTAGGATGGTCATCTTTCCCACCGGACAAGTGTGACAGCAAAATATAAGACAAGGAAGTTTTATAAAGATCATATTATTTAAATGTTAATGTAATGAAAATTCAAAGTAGGGGGGTCACAGACCAGAAGGATACCACATACTGGAGTTTTTCACTTGGGACACATCAATTCATCCTAAGCTTAATATGTTTATATATGATGCAATATGAAGACTTTTCATTGGATGGTGATCACCTATCACAAGATTATCATTATGCATCTCAGTATAGTAGCATTTTGAAAGACATGAAAGTTATTGGAAGACTAGTCAACATCTTGCAAATCCTACTGCTTGTGGGACCTGGGATCATCACCAAGACAGCGGTTCTCAACCAGGAACATGTATCAGAGAGGTAATCGTGTTAGCCTGTAGCTTCGAGAACAAGAAGTAGTCTTGTGGCACCTTATAGACTAACAGATATTTTGGAGCATCAGCTTTCGTGGGCAAAGACCCGCTTCATCAGATGCATATGATGAAGTGGGTCTTTGCCCATGAAAGTTTATGCTCCAAAATATCTGTTAGTCTATAACGTGCGACACGACTTCTTGTTCTCGAACCAGGAACATGTATACCTCTGGGGATACGATAGAGGTTTTCCAGGTGGCGCTTTGGTTCATCTCTAGATACTTTGCCTAGTTTTACAACAGGACACATAAAAAGCACTAGCAGTGAAACTAAAATCTGAAATTTCCTTCGATGCCTTGTTTATACTATACACTGAAATGTAAATATAATACTTATATTCCAATGGACTTATTTTGTGATTATATGGTAAAAATGAGAGAGTATGCAATTTTTCAGCAAGAGTGGTCTGACATTTTTGTATTTCTATGTCTAATTTTTTAAGTAAGTAGTTTTTAAGTGAGGTGTAACTTTGGGGTACATAAAACAAGTCAGACACCTCGAAGGGGTACAGTAGTCTGGAAAGGGTGAGAGCCACTGATCTAACACAACTGTGATGGTCCCGGAAATATCATGATGGCTGGCAATTGTATATTCAGTAGCAGTTATATAGATCCTGTTTGCAATCTTATTCATAATTCATATTATCTCACCTTCCAAAAAAAGCAGACTTAATCAGCTACCAGTGCACATCCTTCCTCTAGATGTCTGGAAAGCCTGTAAATCATTGCGCCGATTCTTGCTGTATTAAGTACAAAGCGCGGCTAACAGAGGCCAGGCAACAGGTTCTGGGAGGCTTGTGCATGGCATAGGCCAGCGGTGAGCAAGGAACAAAGTCACTAGTCCATGTCTTCACAAAACAAAGCAAGTAGTCCTGTAGCACCTTAAAGACTAACAATATTATTTATTAGGTGATGAGCTGTCATGGGAAAGACCCTCTTCAGATCTGGAGAATTCCTGAGTGATACCGACTAACACGGCGACCTCTCTGAGCGTATCCTCCTGAACCGTGTGTATTAGTACAGCACTCAGGTTCCCAAATGATTTTCTTCCATTCTCACTGCCAGCCTATGCCATGCACAAGCACTCCAGGATCCGTTGCTGTGGCTCTTGTTGCATGGCCTCTGCCACCTGTTTAACTCCGTCCTAGTAAACTTACCCTGTGTTGCTTGGGACTGGTGGGGGGCTAAACCCCCCACCTGCTAGCTGCTCCCCTGACGGGGGGTGAGGGGCATGGCTGATGGTTTCTCCCAGGGCCAGCCCAGCACATCAGGGAGCCAAGCACTCCACCTGGTGGCTGCTTACTGAGGCAGGGGAAGGCCGTGCACTCTAGCTGCTGGCTTCTCCCAAGGCCAGCTAGGCCACGCTGGCTGTCCTACACACTTCCCAGGGCCAGTGGGGTCTGTGTAAGCTGCCTGCTGCTGCTCCCCAGTGCCAGCCCAGGGCAGTGAGACCACAGAGCAACGAGCAGCTGCTCTCTGGGACAGTCTAGGGTGACAGGGCTGGCAGCTGCTTCCCGGAGCAGGCCAGAATGGAGGGGGCCCTGTGTAACGTGCCTGGATTTTTTAAATAATTATGAAGCCATTGCTGGAATCACTATGTTAAGTTTGCACCAAATCTTGTGCCAGGTGGGCCAACTGAGGTGTCTAATGAAAGCTGGTAATGTCCTGAATCTGATTGTGCTACTTGTATGTCTGTGCCGTGTTTGTTTGTAAAGTTATAGATATTGGTGTTGTGCCTGCGTTAGAAATGTTTCAGTGCTGAGATTCACAGTGGAAGGTGTGATCACCTCCCCGGTCAGGTGATGTGGGCTGAACAAGGGAACAGAGAGCAGATACCCAAACGTCGATTCCACATTTTATTGACATGGACCAGGACGTGCTGGCTAACCCAGTGCCCAATAGCAGAATGCCACAACAGACAACCTGGGCAGGTGATCTTCCATCACCTATGGAAGAAGAAGGAATTATTCCCTCCACGTGGCAGGCTATAAAATGGCCCTGGGAGTGACCATCTTGGTCTCCAGTCCTCATAAACTAAGCCTATGTGAACTGGGGTCCCATCCCTCATGGGGTGTATTCTCAGAGACTTTCAAGAAATCAGCGTATAACATTGCTGTATCCTACTTCAATAGCTCTCTTTGATGTGTGTAATGTATCACTTAAACAAATGTTCTCTCTCTCCCTATTCTTTCTTTCTCTATTAATAAACTTTTAGATTCTAGTTTCTGAAGGATTGGCACAGAGTGCTGCTTTGGGTAAGATCTGAGTATATATTGACCGGGAAATGTGGCTGGACCCTTTGGGGCCTGGAAAAATCTGTGTGGAATTGGTGAAATAGGCTTTCAGAGCCTCTCACCTGAGTAAGGAGGGTTGCTAGTCAGGGCATTAGGAGCAGCTGGAGAACCTGGAGGTGTGCTTGTGTAGCTTCTGGCTAGCCAGTGCGGGTGGCAAAGGTACTTTTGTGGCTGGCTTAATTTGCCTTACTGAGCAGAAAACCCCAGCCTGGGCTGTAAGCGGTCTGGTTTTCAGCAATTTGTCCAGAACTGGTTCTCTCAGCTCTGCTGAAAACCCTAGTGAGCCATCACTGGAGTGCTGGTTGCCCTCTGTGGTCATACGTGACTGTCCCCTGTGTTTGTTGCCCCCTGTGGTGATGGGTGAGTATAACTGTCTCTGCTCTTGCACTCTTCTCTGTTTGATGCGAAATAATTACATTCCACACACATCCCATTATGTGGCGCAGCCAAACCCTGACTCTGCTTGAAATTATGATACAAGGAACCTGCTCACCAAATTTGGTCATCCTAACTCTTACCGTGTAGGAGGAGTTCTTGAACAAATGGACTCACATATGGACAGAAAGATGCACATATCTAATATACGTGATGTATAAAGGCCTCTACAAAGAGAACAAAATTGGATCTTACTGGACTGTAGGATGTAATAAAAGTCATCAAATAATGTGGCCAATTTTTTAATAAAACTATTGAATTTCAATGTCTTGTCTGCAAGAGCTGCTAGAAATACAGATTGTACCTCCCTTGTCCAGCGCCCTTGGGACATGAATGGTCCCAAATGAGGGGATTTGCTGGATGAAGGGAGGTCAGGCCTCCTGGCTGCCCTGAGCAGGGAGGGGAGGCGCGCGCTGGTTTGGCTCTCTTCCTGGCCACAGGCTCCCTGCCCCCAGGTTATCTGGAGGGGGGCCCATTTCTGCAGAACTTTCCTGTAGGCCCCAGCCAGCTCCCAGTTGTGGGCATGTTGGCATGTTGTCTTCCCTTGGCCTCAGCCAGGATCCCTGTGGCTGTGGGGCTGCCAGCATTGCTCTGTGCCCCAAGCTGGCTCCCCACCATGGAGCTCCTGGTGAGGCTCCCAACCAGGGCTGGACTCCCCATGGTGGGGCCCCCCAACCCCAGCCACACTCCCTGCCCTGGGGCTCCCCAGAGCAGGCTGACAGCAGGGCTCCCTGCCATCAGCAGGGCTCTGCTGTGGCCCCAGACAGCAGGAGTTCTCTGGTCCTGCAGCACCATGATCCTGCTGGATGAGGGATGTTGCCCATGAGAGAATGCTGGCTGAGAGAGTTTCAACCTGCATTTTGATGTTACACAATCACCAAAGCTAGCTCTTGTAACGTTAGCATAAACACCATGGGTGCGTCTACACTTGCATTCCTCTTTCGAAAGAGGGGTGCAAATGAGATAAAAGAAAATGCAAATGAGGTATACATTTGCATATTTGACACCTCATTTGCGTGTTCTAATTTCGAAAGAAATTAATGGGAAGAAGGATTCTTTCAAAGATGGGTTTACTTTCGAAAGAGCAGCGTCTATACTGGCTTTGTTCTTTCAAAAGAAGCTCTTTTGAAATTAGAATATGCAAATGAGGCACCAGAATATGCAAATTTATACCTCATTTGCATTTTTGATTTGCCTCATTTGCATACCTCTTCTGAAGGAGGAATGCAAGTGTAGATGCACCCCATGAAACAAAAATATGCACATTGATTTAACTACCCGAAATTCAACACAGCTGGAAATTTTCTATTTCTAAAACAAGTAAAAATATTTTCTTGACTAAACATTGAGTTAAAATTTGAATGCACACAAGTTAAGGGCACGTTAATGTTGTACTGTTTCAAGAAATCTTGGACCACGAGGGCAACTTGAATGAATGTCTTCTTTGGTCATTTAATGTGGCCCATTACTTATTTGATAATACTGGTGTGGAAACCATCTTGTATAAGAAGCCGTTTCACATTCCTTACTTCTGCACACACACAAGAGCCTGTACTTTCCTTGACCTGTTTGGGAATAGCAGGAAGGATGAGCTCTATGGAATGCATTAATGAACTGTTTGGAGTCAAGGCTCCGGCTCCCTAGTACCTGTTTCTCTTTGCTGATAACGGTTTTTCTTTGAGAAGTGATTTACAATTCTCTACCTAATTGCCTCTGACACTGGGCTTTGTTTGTGTAAGGGTATAAAATACTAGAGTTAGCTGCATCAAGCAGCCTTGCTGGACCTGGTTTTACTAGTGTCCAGTTTGGCTCATCTGTTGCTTTATTGAATTCAATAAAGCTGAATGTTAGCCGCCTAAACACAGAGAAGTCCTGTGCTTCAACACTGCCATTAAGCACTGAGGAACAGGTATGTTGACAGTCTTGTTCCAGTGTGCTACATTTGCCTGCTCCTACAAAACAAGCCATTGCCGATTTCTCCACTTGTTGTGCAGCCGCAGAATACTGCAACCCTGCAATCTGCTGGTAGTGGTGGCAATGACATGACCTATGGTGCAAGTCATTTGTTCTCCTATTTCCAAAGCACTGTTCTGGAAGAGGAACTGCTGGATTTGGAGCGCGGGCCTGTTCCCAGATTAGTGCCTAGCATTGAGAGCTCTCTCTCTGCGGAAGAGAAGAGCGCCACCTGTTGGAAGTATAGCTTCTGATCATCGCAAGTGTCATACACATATATATATATATATATATATATATATGTATGTATTATATATATGTATTATATATAATAATATAATATACATAATAATTTTTGCTGTGTCTGTCCATCTCTCTGTCTGGGAAAGGTTCTACCATGTTTCTTCTCTTCTGCACCAACCATGCCATCCCCAGCCCCTCCCCAGCTAGTATGGGGCCCAGCCCAGACATGCAACAGGCCCTCCCACCAAGGCAACTCCAGCCCTTCCCCCAGCCAGTGCAGGGGCCTGGCCTGAGCCCCCCCAACAGAGCCCCACACATCGTGCTAGCCTCAGCCCCTCCCCCTGCCAGCGCAGGGCCTGGCCCATACACTTTGGGTGTGTATGAAAACAGGTTTCTGTCTGGAACTTTGTTCCAGCTCAACTGCCACTTTCAAGCTGAGCTGCAACAGGGCCTCTAGTGTGAACAAACAGTGGTGTGGAGCTCTGGCAAGCTGTACATCTTACAAATACAGTCTTCCCCCGCCTTACGAGGGTAATTTGTTCCTGAAAAACCCCTCTTAGGGCAAATTCTCGTAAGTCAAAATGTAATTACCATTAATTTCAATGGGAAAAATTTTTATGCATTCCTGAGCCCCAAAATTTACATCCATTTATGCTAAAATATGATAAAATAGTGCGGCCAGGTGAGCAGAGCCCGGGGCCAGGGGGCCTGTCCCAGGTGCAGAGACACGGCTGCGAGGGGAACGGAAATTGAAGAGCACCTGGGAGGCGGGTGCAAAGCTGGGTAGCTGCCCATGGCTGCAGAAGCGGGGCCAGTGCAAGGGGGCGGGCAGGGTACAGCAGGGCACGGGGAGGCAGCCCAGCCTGAGCGCAGGTTAGGTTAAGCAGGGAGGGGGCAGTGCCAGGGGCCGGCTGCGTGGGGAGCTAGGTAGACATAGGGGGCCCCTGGCTGGCGAGGGGCGATGCCTCGCTCGTGTGGGGCTGCGCGGCGGAGCAGCCCCGCCAGTGGCAGCTGAGGTGGCAGCGCAGGCGAGCCAGGCGCTAAAGGGGACAGAACACCTCAGGCGGCGAGCGACGCCCGAGGCACAGCTGTGCAGGGCAGGTGGTGGCAGCCTCCTAGCCACCCCGGGGACGAGTGGCAGGGGCGGGGCCGGGATGGGCTGGGTGCCCAGCATCCACGTCTCACAGGAGTGTCTGGGAGCCCATGGCCTCCGGCCAGGCTGGGGGGCACCACTGCTGCAGCGCCAAGGTGGAGACCAGTCACAGCAGTGCCAAGGTAAAGGCCGGGCCGGGGGCTCTGTGAAACCGCCACCGGACACTGCAGAGAGATGCACCAGCCGGGATGCAGCTGCGGGCAGCTGTTGCCTGGAGCCACGGCCTTTCTCCCACTGCAGGGCAGCCGCGTCCCGCTGAGGCGCACAAAATCCAAATCAGTCCTCGTAAATTTGAGGAAATGCCTCGTAAGCCGAAGTAGGGGTATTAAATGAAACTCCTCGTAAATTCGAATTCTCGTAACCCGAATGGGCGTATCTCGGCGTATGACTGTAAACTCACCTGCGCTTTTCATCCTTTCTAAATCCAGGTCATCCTGTCCCAGGTGTGTTTAAAAACTGAGGCTATCACAGAAACAAACATTTCATGTACCATTTTTGTTTGGTCCAGCAATAAAGGAGGAAGCATCACACCCAGCTACCACATGAAACAGGAGCAGAATTTCAGAACAGTTGCCCATATTGTAGTTGCTCATGAATGGCAGGAATAGGAAAGTGCTTTCTCTCCTTTCATGTGCCAGCATTCATCCAAAGCAGCCTATATACCATTTTGCTATAGGGACCCCACCTGCAACGACCACACTGGTAGCACTCACTGGGACACACAGTAAAATAATTCTTGTGTCTCTTTCTTCCTGATGAATATACAACTGATGGATGTCAACTCTTGCTGTCGAACACCAGAAGCTACAAGCCAGAAAGAGGATTTCATCTTGAGGTAACAGAGAGGTGTTTGTGTAAACAGTTGCTCAGACAAAAATACTGAAAGCTTCTCAATGGGAAAAACTGTGTGTGGGCAATGAACATCAGATGTCAGACTAACACCCCATTCTGCTTTGGTGCCTGTTCTTGGACTGTCATCTTGGTGTACTAATGTTAATGCCAAAAGGACAGGCATTAACTCCTGGTTCAAAATCTGTTGCAATTCACAACCTGGATGGCTTCATAGACTGTGATTAGTCACTGAAGAATATTTCTGCCTCACCTTCCTGGCTGATGTCTTTCCTTTGACCTCTTTCCCTGCTTCAAATATCATTAAAAAGTTGGCGTGTTATTTATTGGCAGTGGGTTATGAATGTGTACACATCTGAGCTCCCTGTGGTGTGTTGTAAGCTGTTTCTCCATAAAATTGTCCAACTTCACTTTTCCTATGATAGTTACATTCAACAGTATCTTGTATGGCTTCAGCAGCCAGATTTTTTGTTGCACTATTTTGCAATGAAGTTGGTAGTACATCCCCACAGAAAACTTTGAACTTTTGAAGGGTTTGTAAGAGTGTGTCCTCTTTTTCATTGTCACACTACTTTCTGGTCTTTCTGAACTCATTGAGAAGAAGATGGTGATCCCAGCTAACATGAAACATAGTTCTGGTATCTGCTGCAATATGGGCTCTGCGGACGTAAGACAAATCCAGTCTGCTAAGTGCTGAGCAAGTCTTGGTGATGCCAATACTTCCATCTTCCTTCTTTCCATTAAGACACTCTTGGCTCTGATTAGGGAGAACTTGTTTGAACTTCTCCCATGAGCTCTTGAAAATATAGTTCTCTTATGGGACCTTCTTGAAAGTGCAACATCTCCATTCCACATGCTTCACAAAAGTGGGCTGTGTTCTTTTACAGATACTGCTGTCTTCACTGTGATCACTAGAGCTTGCCACGCAAGGTGTTTTTTAGTGGTAGATGGTCTTGCTTTCTATTACCCTTGGATTTTGCCTGGGTTGGTGTACTGAGCATAGATGGGGCCGGCAACCCTCTGCAGCTCCCTGCCCTGATGCTGAAACTACTGAACTAAATTCAGTTGGTTTAATGGTCATCAGGGTGGTGGGCAGGAGCGTGAGAACTCAGGCTGCCTTGAACCAGCAGCAGTGTCAGTTCTGGGGGTGCTGGCAGGATGCACGGCTGGCGCGTGGGGCTGGCACTTCAGCTCTGGTCAGAAGAGCAGGTGTGACATTGAGAGCCACCTGCAGGGAACTTGCTGCCCAGTTCCTCCTCCTCCTCAGCATGGAGGGCTGATGTGAACATTGCTCCTTCCTGATTAAGAGCCTACCCCTGCGTGCAGTGCTTTCTTTGTCCTCATTTGCTCTCAGATCCAGGGGTGAAAGTAACTTAAACTTTCTACCTGGTACAAACCATTGTGTGTGTGATGTTCTTAAAATAGGGGATAACAAAAAGTACAGTTTGATGTTATTTATTAAGGACTATCTCATATTCACATGCATTGTGGCTCTGGAAGTAGTGAATATGTAACTAAATTTGAAAAAATGGCTCATCTCGCTATTTCACTTGCAGACCCCGGCACATGATGCTATTGTTTCTTCCTCTTCACTGAGTAATGGGCCTACCCTGTTTGTGGTCTTCCTCTTGCTTCTAATACGTTTGTGGAACGTTTTCTTGTTACCCTTTATATCTTTATCTAATCTGAGCTTGTTTTGTGCCTCGGGCTTTCTATTTTTTCCCCTTTTTTTATTTGTTCGTGTTCATCCCTTGTAACATGACCCATTGTCTACTTTTCTGCAGGATTCCTATTTGATTTTTAGATCACTCATGATCTCCTGGTTAAGCCACTGTGCTCTCTTGCCATACTTCCTATTTTCCTACACAGTGGAGTAGTCTGGTCTTGCACCCCTACATCTGTGACATCTAAAACCCTCAAGGGCCTACACATCTGGTACAGGCCCTGCCCACAGCTGCCTCAGGCCAGGCACACAGATCCCTATTTCATAGCTAAGGTCCAGCCTGCTCCTCACACTCAGGGGTCCCTGGCCTGACTCCCATGGGGCTGCCCCATGGCCCACTAAGGTTTGTCCCAGGCCCTGTTTTTTTGGAGGAGTGGGTCTGAAGCCAACTTTGGTGCTGCATTTCACATGACACAGCCATGTGCTCAGTGTTGGCCCCAGAGTCTCCCCTTCCTCCCCACATCAGACCCAGGCTGGGATATTCAGGCCTTTCCAGAAGAGCCATCCTTAGGATTTACGGGGCCCTGCACAGTATGATTGAACCGGCGCCTCTCTGCTCCACTGAAGGTAGGCCCCAGCCACCACTGCTAACCCCAATGTGTCGATGACGCACAGTCACCAGCCCCTGCTTGTGCATCCCTCGGACACCGCCCCATTGCTGCCACATGCTGAGCTTTGTCTGCAGCAGATGCTGCAGTAGTGATTCCATCGGGCATTGCACTGCCACTTGGGTGCTGAATCTCACCAGAGCCCCAGACCCTTTCAGCCCCTCACCACGCCTGGCTCACCGGGAGCATTCTGACAGTCAGTACCAAGCAGTAATAATGAGAACCAAATACAAGAACAAGTGCAGGATGTACATGTGGAGTACAAGGGTTAAGTAGTAGTAGTAGTAGCAGCACGAGAGCCAGTGTGTATACGTATGAGAGAGAGAAATGAGTGAGCCAGTGTGTGTGTGAAAGAGAGTCTGTGCTGGTGGACTGTGACTCATGAGGGACACAGTGTATGTCGCTGTGAGAGCCAATCTGTGTTGTGTGTACACCCCCTTATTCCATCTGCCCTCTTTCCATTGCTTGTCTCCCCCACCCTTGCTCACACCCTCATTTGCACTGCAAGGCCCAAACTGTCTATTGTTTGGGCAGGTGTATTACACAAAGTTCAGGTTTTATTGGTTACTAGAGCTGGCAGCAAACCAGTCAAATTTTTAAAAAAATTTACAAAAGTTTTCATGATTCTTTCCCTCTCCTCTTCCCATTTACTGTAACAAGTTCCATGTTTTTCCCCACTAATATTACTGTAATTTTATGTGTGGAATTAGCAGCATACATATCACAGCTGCAATAGGTCCATTAAAGCCAAACTGCAGAGCTCTAGAGCAGAATCACAGAAATGCATCTGTAAACCTATCAAATTAAATCTGTAGAAACTGGCTCCGACACCTCCGTGCTAATAGATGTGTGTATTCATGTGCACACATCTAGCCGGTACTAACAGAGAGAGAGAAAGAGTGTGATACATCTATGACAGATTGGCTCTTCTCTACGGTGACCATCCACCCCATTTTTCCCAGGACAGTCCCTTATTTAAGCTGTTTCACAGGCGCCCTGACTTTTTAAAGAAAATGTGCAAATTGTCCCATATTTTGTGGGGCTCCTGTTCCATGGCAGCCAGTGTCTCGAGAAGGCAGCCCCCGCTGACAGGGAGCTCCCCTGCTAGGCGGCTGCCCCATTCCCTGGCATCCCACTGCCAGTGAGCTCTGCAATCGGGTGGCCTCTTCATTCCCTGGCACGCCCCTGCTGGGAGGTTGTGGAGCCCCCATCCTCCACTTTCCCTCACCAGGAGGCTGCAGAACCCTCATCCCTGGAGGCCAGTGTCTATTGGCCTATTGTCACCTTTCCTGTTCTTGATCACTATGGACTGGTCTATGAACAGGACAACAGATGGCCATCAACGAGGCATTCAGTGGACGCTTTTCAAACAGCTAGAGGACATTGATTTTGTTGATGATGTTGCCCTTCTTTCACACTGACATGAAAGCATGGAAGAAAAGGTCGCAACGCTGGACAAAACTGCCCCAATGACTGGACTGAGCATTAACAAGGGAAAGACCAAGACAATGAGGATCAACCAGTTCATCACTCTGGGAGGGGATGACCTGGAAGATGTGGAGCAGTTCACCTACTTAGGGAGTATTAAGGGAAGAGCTGGAGGAACAGTTAAGGACATCAGTGCCAGGACAGGGAAAGCAACAGCGGCATTCGACTTTCCATCCCATATGGAGTTCACAAATAACATCTGCGAAGATGAAACTGCAGATCTTCAACACAAATGTGACGAGTGTGCTCTTGTATGGATGCAAGACCTGGGCTACGTCTACACGTGCACGCTACATCGAAATAGGCTATTTCGATGAATAACATCTACATGTCCTCCAGGGCTGGCAATGTCGACGTTCAACATCGACGTTGCGCAGCACCACATCGAAATAGGCGCTGCGAGGGAACGTCTACACGCCAAAGTAGCACACATCGAAATAAGGGTGCCAGGCACAGCTGCAGACAGGGTCACATGGTGGACTCAACAGCAAGCTGCTCCCTTAAAGGGCCCCTCCCAGACACAGTTGGACTAAACAACACAAGATCCACAGAGCCAACAACTGGTTGCAGACCCTGTGCATGCAGCATGGATCCCCAGCTGCCGCAGCAGCAGCCAGAAGCCCTGGGCTAAGGGCTGCTGCACACGGTGACCATAGAGCCCCACAGGGGCTGGAGAGAGAGCGTCTCTCAACCCCTCAGCTGATGGCCACCATGGTGGACCCCGCTATTTTGATGTTGCGGGACGTGGATCGTCTACACGTGCCCTACTTCGACGTTCAACTTCGAAGTAGGGCGCTATTCCCATCCCCTCATGGGGTTAGCGGCTTCGACGTCTCGCCACCTAACGGCGATGTTAACATCGAAATAGCGCCCAACATGTGTAGCCGTGATGGGCGCTATTTCAAAGTTAGTGCCGCTACTTCGAAGTAGCGTGCACGTGTAGACACGGCTCTGGTGTACTAAAAAGTCTTCCAATCACAAGCCACAGACATTCATAAACAGGTGCCTGAGGTACATCCTTCACATCAAATGGCAGATGAGGAGGTTTGGAACAGAGCAGGACAAGAACCACTGGAATTTCAAATCAAGAGAAGAAAGTGTGGACGGCTATACCACACTCTCAGAACACCATCATCCAGCATAGTCTGTGGAGCTCTCACATGGAACCCTTGAGGAAAACACAAAAGAGGAAGACCTTGGATAACATCTGAGACTGAGGGACAGCAACTGTGGTGCTCCTGGAGTCAGCTGGAGGTTTTGACCCAAGACAGAGTGAAGTGGAGGAGGTTTGTAGATGACAAACCTCCATGCGGTGTACAAGGGTTAAGTAGCAACATGGTCACCCTACTATTCTGCAACTTCCAGTCAACAACATTCACTGTATAGGAAATAATGCATTTATGAAGATACACATCTCATAGAGCAGGAAGGAATCTTGGGAGGTCATTAAATCCAGTCTCCTAACTGCTTGGCAGGACCAAGCACCATCTTTTTTTTTTTCTCTCTTTTGCAAATCTAGTTGCCCCAGATCCCTAAATAGCGCCCTCAAGGATTAAACACACAAGCCTGGGTTTAGCAAGCCCATGCTCAAACCACTGAGCTATCCCTCCCCCATTGATGTTAGAGTTCCCTTCTCTTTTCAAAGTTTGTTTGGAAATGAATACACACACTCACACCATCAGTTTTTATTTGCAGAAGCCAGCAAAAGGAATAAAAGTCAAATAATTGGGCTGCAAATTTTATTCACACACACATGAAGCAATACACATGCCTCCCTATAAAAAGACACACAGTCTCTTACACATGCAGAGAAGCCCCAAGCAAACACCCATGGCCAGAACAGCCTTTGGCCGGCCCAGCCCTGTCTCCCACCAGCTCAGAGGAGCCCCAGGGCCATCACACTGCACCTCCCCTCCCTTCCCTGGGCCAACCTGCTGCCTGGGGAAAAGCTGCAGCAGTGTCTCTTCAGTCAGAAACAAGGAGGAGCCACGTGGCACCTCAAGGACCAACACGTTTACTTGGGCATTAGCTTAACTCTGCCCTGGAATCTGCGTGGGGCGCATAAAGGGCCTTTGCTCTCCCAGAGCAGGCAGAGCTGCCACACACCAGCCAGGACCTCCAGGCCCTTGCGAGGAGCCCAGGCCCCTGGGCAGTTGGTCCCTTGGCCCCCTCCCCCACGGCAGGGCCTGCCTGCTCCGGAGGGAATCCTGGAGACTCCAGGGGCGGACGGGGCGCTGAATGGCCGGCTGGCGACGGCCCAGGCTCCCTGCGAGCTGCTGCACGGCCTGTGGGGAAGCCGCCGAGCCGCACGTCCAGCTGGTGTTCGGGTCTGCGGGGCGGGGGCGTCCGTGTGCTGTCCCAGCCCACCGCCCCGCAGGTGCCGCTCCCAGGGGCTGGGTCACGGGAGGGAAGAACTACCTCCGGGAAGTGCAGCGAGTAGGGGCAGCTGGTGCTCCAGCCACCCCAGGAGGCGAGACCCGGCCCCTCCCCTGCTGCTGCCCCACCGCACAGACACCCTTCCCCCAGGGCCTGGGTGGCACGGTAGCTGCACTGCCAGCCCCTGCTCCAGGGGTGTGGCTGGGGGCAGGGGCTGGGCCATGCCTGGCTGTTTGGGGAGGCAGAGCCTCCCCCAGTCCCCTGCCCACCGCCATTCAATTTCTGTCCCCAAAGTGACCCTCCAGCCAAAAGGTTCTCCCACCCGCGAATGAGAACCTCTGTGGCACTCAGCAGCCTCCACCCTGGCCCAGCCCCGCCACAGCCCCGTTCCCCTGGCTCCATCCTCCCATTCCAGTTCCCAACACTCCCCCAGCCCATCCCCCAGCATCGTGTCCCTCCCCATCACACTGCTGCCCCGACAGCATCGCTGCATCTCTCCCCGTCCTACGCCCCACATGATCCCACTCACTGCTTCCCTCCCTCTGCCCCCCTCCCCATCTCACTCACTGCTGCCCTCTCCCTGCCACCCCCTGCCCCATCTCACCCACTGCTTCCCTCCCTCTGCCCCCCTCCCCATCTCACTCACTGCTTCCCTCCCTCTGCCCCCCTCCCCATCTCACCCACTGCTTCCCTCCCTCTCCCTGCCCCCACATCTCACCCACTGCTTCCCTCTCCCTGCCCCCCCATCTCACCCACTGCTTCCCTCCCTCTGCCCCCCTCCCCACCTCACTCACTGCCTCCCTCCCTCTGCCCCCCCATCTCACCCACTGCTTCCCTCCCTCTGCCCCCCTCCCCACCTCACTCACTGCCTCCCTCCCTCTGCCCCCCACCCATCTCACTCACTGCTTCCCTCCCTCTGCCCCCCACCCATCTCACTCACTGCTTCCCTCCTCTGCCCCCCACCCATCTCACTCACTGCTTCCCTCCCTCTGCCCCCCACCCATCTCACTCACTGCTTCCCTCCTCTGCCCCCCACCCATCTCACTCACTGCTTCCCTCCCTCTGCCCCCCTCCCCATCTCACCCACTGCTTCCCTCCCTCTACCCCCCACCCATCTCACTCACTGCTTCCCTCCCTCTGCCCCCCCACCCATCTCACCCACTGCTTCCCTCCCTCTGCCCCCCACCCATCTCACTCACTTCTTCCCTCCCTCTGCCCCCCACCCATCTCACTCACTGCTTCCCTCCCTCTGCCCCCCACCCATCTCACCCATTGCTTCCCTCCCTCTGCCCCCCCACCCCATCTCACCCACTGCTTCCCTCCCTCTACCCCCCCACCCATCTCACTCACTGCTTCCCTCCCTCTGCCCCCCTCCCCATCTCACTCACTGCCTCCCTCCTTCCACCCCTGGCCCCATCTCACCCACTGCTTCCCTCCCTCTGGCCCCCCCGACCATCTCACCCACTGCTTCCCTTCCTCTGCCGCCCCCCACCCCAGCTCACCCACTGCTTCCCTCCCTGTCCCAGCCCGCAGAGGTGGAACTACACACCTCTCCAGCTCCTGGGTGCTGGTGATGGAGCGACACACACAGGTGCCGTGGCTTGAGCCCTGCCACATGAGAGGCCCGAGAAGAGGCCCAAGCAGCAGCAGCAGCAGCAAAGGCGGAGGGGTGGCTCGTGTAACCCCTCAGCAGCTGCCTGCTGAGCACTCGTGTGCTGCTAGTTAAGGGGCGGGGTAACCTTTGGCCTGAGTCACACTGAGTACAGAAATTGTGCGGAGGGCCAGACTAGGATGGCTGGGGGAGGCTGTGCCTCCCTGAACAGCCAGGTGTTGATTGGCTCCCACCCCCCCATGGGCCCTCACCCTCTATCCAACCTCTCTGCTCCCACCCCAATTGCCCCCCAGGGACCCACCATCCATCCCCCCTGCTTCTTGTCCCCTGACCACCCCCTGAGGTCCCCAACTTTGATTCAGGCCCTCAGGGACTCTCCTCCTGGGACTCTTCACTTGCTATCTGACCCGCCTGTGCCCCACCTCTGATCATCATCCCTGGTACCCCCAGACCCTATCCACTGTTCCTGCTCCTCCATGTCCTGTCTGTCCCCACCCCCAGGAACCTTGCCTACAGACACTCCCCTGCTGCCCACCCTGAACACCCATCTCTCACTGAGCCCTTCTACTCCCCAGTCTCTGACTGTGCCCCCTGGGACCCGGCCTGCTGTCTAACTTCCTGCTCCCTGCCATCTGATCACCACCCCCTACACCAACACGTCCTCTCCAGTCCCCCCTGCTCCCTCACCTCCCAAAACCCCTCCCGCTGGAACCCCTCTGCCCCCATCCAAGCACCTGTTCCCTGCCTGCCTGCTCCCAGCCCCTGGCTGCCTGTCCTGGATCCCCCAGTGCCCCTCCGCCTGACCACACCCCTTGCAGCATTGTGCTTGCAGGGCAGTGACCGTACTGCCCAGCCACGGGGGACCGTGTCTGTGGGGTAGGGGGGCAGGAAAGGAGGGACCAGGGTCCAGCCTGCTCAGGCAGCCAGATCCCTGGCCAACCCTGCTCGGGCTGCTCTGGAGTAGTTCCTCCTCTGCCCTGGCCCAGCCAATGGGAGCTGCTCCTATGGGTGGGCGGGTGGGACAGCAAACCCCACACCCCCCGCAGCCCTTGTCCTTAGAAGCTGGACATGCTGACTCAGGTGCTTCCCCAGGGGCTGTGCAGCAGCTAGCAGGGATCCTGCAGCCCCACTGCGGTACAGGAGCCAGACATTCGATGGCCTGGTCGGAGGGGCTGGCTGGAGCCTCCAGGATTCCTGTTGGACGGGGGTTCCAGCCCCAAAGCAGCCACTGGTCACCATATTCCCTGGTCAGTGTGTGGTGAGCTCACCCCGTCCCAGCCACAGCCGCAGCCTTGGGCCTGTTCCCGTTTCTGCCCAGCCAGCGCCTGACACACCGCGACTGCTGCTGGGCTGCTGCGGCTGCTCTGGGGTGGCTGCTTGTTGGCACCTCCTGCCACAGTCCCAGGTTCCTCCAGGGGGAGCAGCTGTACGTTTGCGGGGGTCAGACCCTCCCCAAGATTTCTGTCCTCTCCGCCGGGTGCTCCGAAGCCTCTGTCTCCAGCTGCTGTGACCCAGAGACAGCGCCGGGCTCCTGGTGGCTGCCTGGGGTGGCAGGGTAATGATCCTTCCCTCGGGTGGGAGGGCCGCTCGCTCCTGTCTCTTCTTCAGCCAGCCCCCAGCGGAGTGCGGTGCTCTCCTTGTCTCTCCTCTCCAGGCCTGGCCTGGGCTGCAGGGTAACGGCACAGGGCAGGCTGGGCCCAAAGACTCTCCTCACCCCTTCTGTGCTGCTGGATGCTTTTGCTGCTACCCCATTGCTGCTCCTCCAGCTGAAGGAGGTTCTGCCATGGCAGTGGGGCAGGATCCCAGCCCCCCAGGATTGTTCTGCCACCCCCCCCCACCAGTGTGGGGTTCTACACCCATCACAGGCGCCCTAAGGGGCACAGCCCCTGCAGTTCCTCAGCACCCGGTGAGGGAATGGCTGGTGTGCAGCTGGTGCCTTCCCGTGGCTGTGATGTCTTACACCTGCAAGGGAACAAGGACCTGTCAGAGACTGGGATACCCCCAGGAATCGGGTGATTAATGGCAACAGGAACCAGCAGCATTTCCACCTACCACCTGCCCAGATTTACTCTCCTGACGCCTGGGAAGCCGTCTTGTCTTCCCCTCTAGGCTCTCCAGTGCTAGACAGCGGCCCCCATTGTAGGGCGAGCCCCAGCCTCTATTCCCTCCCCTGCCCTCCGAGTGCTGCTTCACCTCCCACGCCACCCAGCACACAGCTCAAGTGCTCAGTCTCCCCTCCCCCACCCACTCCACCCAGCGGGGGCAGGGAGGGGGCTGCAGCTGCAGGGGTGGGAGGCTCTAGCGCAGTAATGGGGGAAGAGGCGGTTGAGCCCTTTTCCAAGGTGACTCTCGGTGAAGCTGTAAGACGGCAGCGCTAGTGAATGGGGCTGATCAACAGCCCCCTGCTGGCTGCTGCCTCCAGTTCTCCTCAGAGCGGCTCCACTCTGGGCACCAGCAAAGCCAACTCCCCCCAGGTACCTCAGCCCCGCCTGGTCAGTTTGCCATGGCCCAGTCAGTCCCAGCCCAGGAAGCTGCCAGTAACAGGGGCACCTCTCCATGGTGATCTGGGACAAGGAGCGTGGCAGGGCCTTGCGGAAAAGCCTCCTCTGCTCCACCCTGTGTTCCTGTCCCCGTTCTCCTGGGGCCAATCCCGGCACCACAGGCGTTTGGTGCAGGTGTATCCTCTGCCCTGGGGTGGGAGAGATGCAGTCGGGTTTCCCATTCTGGTTTGGTGCCTGTATCCTTCCGGTCCCATTGGCACCGGGAGAAGCTCTTGCTGCGTCCCTGCCCCGAGAGAATGGCAGGAAACCCTCCAGATGGGGGGTCCTTGGTGCACAGTTGAGGGATACAAGCCTACACTGAGGAGAAGAAGAGAAAGGCTCATCCCCACCCATGTGTGATCAGTCTCAGAGACACGGGCAGGGGCAGCAGGGGTCCCATTACCCAGGTGGTGTTTGTCTGAGGTAGGAGGGGCCTGGTTTGTTTAGGGGTCCCTTTGCCCATCTTCTGCCAGTCTCACTCTTCTACTGGGTCCCCTCCCCCACTGGCTTTCCTTAACTCTGTAGCATGGCAGTAGCTGGCGGAGCTGAAGAACACACTCCTTGGTGTGCCGGCTGATGTCCTGGGCTGGCCCACTGGAGAACAGACTCAGCTGGGCCCCGAGATTCCCCATTGTGGGAGCTGTGCTGAGTTCTAATAGAAGGAAGGGGAGATGGGGCTCCTGGAGCAGTGTGTGGTCAGCTCCCAGTGTCCCCTGGGCCAGGAGCCTCTCTCCCACAAGTCCCTCTGCCAGAGCTGCTGGGGTGAGGCCCTAGAGCTAGACAGCCCCCAGTGGAGCCTGGAGCATGGGGACGTGGGCAGGGTCCTCCAGGAGGACTTGTTCCCCCAGACCCTTCAGGAAACAGTAAGGGACCCAAGGCCAGGCACAAACCTGGCTGGAGCAGGGACTGGATCATGGTCCCTTTGAGGTCCAGGCTCACTACTGAAGCAGGAAAAGAAGAACTTGACTCAAGCCTATCTTGTGCCCCGTTCTGAGTCTGCCTCCCCAAGGGGAACACTCCTAAGCCACAGTCCCTGCAGCAGCAGATCCTGCAGCCCATCAAAGCCGGGGGCCACAATCCAAAGCCAGGAAGCTGCAGTGAGAGGTCACCTACCAGAGGTCAAATCAAGGGAGAGCGACGGTGAATCAAAGCAGGACTGTGCTGCACTTTATGGCCCTGGCTTTCTGCTGGGACGCTCTGGCCCTGATCCCAAAGCTGACGTTCTGTTCGGGAGAGAGGCAGGTCAGAGTTCCTGGGCAGGGACACGTGCTGTGCAAATGAGCCCAGCCCCATACCTCTGAGGGCTGGGACACTGTGCTCAGGAGGGAATGTCTGACTCAGTGACCACAGAGCTTTCCAAGGGGACTGGTGCTCCCAGGACAACGCGTCTGTCCTGCAGGTCACATCTTCCCACCGTCTGTCTAGCTTGGGCCAATGGTCAGTGCCAGAGCTGGTCCCACCCTCCCTGAGCCCCTGATCCATGAACAGCTCAGTAGGAAGGAGACAGCCCCTCACTCGTCCCCCCTCTAGAGTCCTTGCTGGAAAGAAGGGCATGACAGCAGACAGCTGCCCCCAGCTCTCTCGGTGCCTGTAGGGCAGACAGGCTGATTCCCTGGGCAGCCTCTGGTTTGTCTAGGAAGGAGTCACTGACTCTTCTCTAAGAACCGTCTTTTGAATCTCACGGTCTGGGGATCGGTTGAGGGTCTTTCCTCAGGCCAGCTGGGGGCCCAGTGGTTAGTGCTCATCTTGAACCAGGTGGAGGTCTGGCTTGAAGTCCCAGCTCCTTCCCTTGTGCCTGACGGAGGAAGGGCCCAACATTGCAGGGCACGGGCTGCCCTGTCCAAGGATGGCCCAGTGGGATCCCAGACAGGACAGGATGGAAATGGATATTCCAGTCTCTCATTTTCTGAGTCTGGCCAGGATCAAGATAAAGTTGCCTCCCAAACCTCCTCAGCAGCCTCACCACCAAGGTGTGTTGGAGCCTGTCTGTATCTGGGGCTTCTGCCTGCAGGTTTCCCAGCCTGGCACCCAGGAGATTTGTCAAGACCTTGTGCAGAGCCTACAAGACAAGGGAGACTAATGCGTGCAAGGCTGCACCTGCCACAGGACAGTAAGGTGTGTGGAGCTCTGGTGAGACCCCAACACATACCCTGGCTTCTCCAATTCTCATCCCACTGCAAGCTTTGTCGCTGACCCATTCCTGTGTCTCTGGACTAGACAATTTAGCAGATATCAGAATGACTTAGTGCTCAACACCACGCAACCACCCTTCCTCCTCCATCGAGTGCTTTAATGCCCATTACCTCACCCAGACTGACTTCTGCCAAGAGCCATGGAAGTGTCTTTCTTCCCATTTGTCAGATTGGAAGCCTGAGATACAGAGACAGGAAATGACCTACCCCAGGGCACACAGCCAGGCAATGGCAGAGCCAGAGAGAAAAGCCAACAGTTCTCACTTTTAGTGTAACCAACAGACAACAACACTCTCTGCCCCCGGGAGGCAGGGAGAGAGCTCAGGAATTGAGATGGTGGGAACATTTTAAAGGAAACAGTTTTCTGTTGGGAAAATCCCATAGACATTAAACAAGTTTGTTTTCTGAAATTGTGAAATGATTTGGATGAAAATTCTTTGCCAAGATAAAACAAAAGCATCTCTTGTTTGTCACAAACAGTAATATGGTCTCATCGCACACAAAGAAGGGACACTGATTCAGAAACTAGGAAAGATGCTTCAGTCTGGGCTCAGGACTCGCTCCTCTTAATGATTTAAAATAATAAAACGGCAATAAAATTGACTCTTTCCACTAGCGCATGGAAGAGGAACATTTATTGCCTCAAACTGGAATGAGAACCAGCTCAGATCATCCAAAATTCCAATAATCTGGAGACTGGGAAAGTGTGAGGCTGAAGCAAGAGCTGCCTGCCTCCGAGTGTGCTGTTTGCTGGGCTAACACGGAAAGCTGCAGAATGAAAGGTTGGAAGCACAGGGCTCTCCTGCCTGGCCTCATCATCTGCAATGACTGAACGTTGTAGGATGCTTCCTAGTATACGCTGCTCCTAGTGACATCTCACTTGGACCATCCCAGCTCCCCAACCTCCACCAGCCCAGCGGCAGGGAGAGGAGGGTTTTCACCCCTACCTGAGTGAGGGCTGAGGAAAGCGAAGGGCCTCGTCTGACATCCAAGAGCCAATCTGCGCAATGTTGGGAACAGGACCCAGAAGCTCTGACTTCCAAAGGAGCTATCAGTCTGGAGCTCCACATGCTGAATGGTCAGAATAAAGTGATCTCAGGTCAGCTCCAAACCGACAAGAGAGAAAATCAATAGGGAGAAGCAGAAGAACTCCCCACGCACACAATTAATTCTGGCTTCTTTGTGGGGCCATAAAAGAGAACAAAGTCCTGAGATGCCTCCCAGTCACTGCCCCCCGCTCCCGGCTGAGCCAATCAGCGCTGAGAATCTGAGGGGTAGGAAGCTGTGGGTTCCCCCAGGTGGCCCAGGGATGGCTCAGTTGACCAGTGGGCAGGATCACTCTCAGAGCTCTCTTCCTGTCCCACATCTCTGTGAGGACCTCCCACAACAAGGGCCAGAGAGCAGCCCCACCCCCAGTGGAGGGAGGGAAGCAGGGAAAGGGGGAACCAGGAAAAGACAAAGCCCCAGTGTCCCCACTGACTGCAAGTGACAAAGGCTGAGGTGAGAAGCGCAGACCTCAAGCAGGAGGCTCCTGGTAGGAAAGTCATGGGGAGTTTCTCAACCTGCCCTGCCCTGCCCTGCAGCCTGTCCTAACCAGCGGTTGTCATGGCCCCTCTGTGAGGTCATCACCTTCCAACCTCCTTTAACCAATAAGCTGAGCTGCTGCAAAAGTCCATTGTGATGTCACTGCCACACCCACCACTGCCCTGAAGGGCTACTGTCCTAGCCCTGGTCTGCCCCTTTGCATGTTTGAGCTGCTCCCCCTATGTCACCCCCAACTCACTCAGTGTTAGTTCTGGGGATCAAGCAGCTGCACACGAGAACATCAGAGGCTGCTCAGTCTGCACAGTTTTGCACAGCTTTGCAGACTTTAAAGGCAGAAGAGACAGTTAGATCATGTAATCTGACCTTGCTGCATATCACAGGCCTACTGCAGTTGTGAATTTTGTACCAAAGCACACCCCAGAACAGCATTGCCTCTTCCCTGGAAGACAGCAAGAGGTGAAGAACACACCACTTCCCTTGGGAGTTTGGAGGAAATTGATGTAATGTTGGGAAGGGAATTGACCCCACAGCAACGCTTGTGATTCTGTATTACAATCTACGTGCACAACAGCGCTGCACAAAGGTTGTACAAGTAACCTTAATTCTGGTGTTTCCTAACGTGTACAGGGCTGGGCTATGCGCTGTTCTCAGTCATTAGGGAACTGTTCTGGGTAGGGAGACATTTCTTTATTTCTACCTAAATGGTTGTGCCACCATAACTTCGAGTGTGTTCATAAAAGTGCTTTTACACTGCTAAGACTGTGCCCATATGTGGGAGATTGTATCTGCTTAACTATACTAGCAGTGCTCCAGCAGTACAATTTTCTAGGTAAACAATCACCTGCACACCAACACTCATGCACCTTTAGACTGAGTTAACACAAAAAAGTCAGGCTTGTACAGACTCAAAGAACCAAAAGGCCATGAGAGATCATCAAGTCCAGCCCCCTGGATTCAGGGCAGGAGCAGTCACCTAGACTGTCCTGACAGGCGTTTGTCTAATCTGCTCTTAAAATATATATAATGCTGGAGATTCCACAACCTTCCTCAGCAATTTATTCCAATACTTAAGCACCCTGACTGTTGGTAAACTTTTCCTAATATCCAATCTAAATCTCCCTTGCTGCATTTTAAGCCAGAGGTTAAAGAGAATAATTTTTCTCCCTCTTGAAAGCTGTTATCATATATCCCCTTTCAGTCTTCCATTTTCAAGACTTAACAAACCCAATTCTTTCAGTCTTCCTTCATGGGTCATGTCTTCTAGATGTTTGGTCATTGTTGTTGCTCTTCGCTGGAACTTCTCAAATTTGTCTGGTTTTTTCCCTGAAATGTGACACTCAGAGTTGGAAACAAAACTCTAACTGAGGTCTAATCAGCACAGAGTAGAGAGGAAGAACTCCTTCTCATGTATTGTTTCCAGCACTCCTGCTAATAAATCCCAGAGCGATGTTCACTTTATTTATATACTTAGTTTGTGGTCCACTATTACCCCTAGATCCCCTGGTATTGACTGCAAACTTTATAAGTGTACGTTCTATGGCATTATCTACATCATTGGTGAGGATATAGAGCAGAATTGGTCCCCAAACTGATCCCTGTGGAACCCCACTTGTTATGCCCTTCCAGCATGATTGTGAACCATTGATAAGTACTTTCTCAGAACAGTTATCCAACCAGTTATGCACCACCTTATAGTAGCCCCATCTATGTGGTATTTCCCTTGGGTTATTAATGAAAAGGTCATGTGAGACTATATCAAAAGCTTTAGTAAAGTCTGGGTATACCACATCTACTGCTTTCCCCTTATTTCCCATCAGAGAAAGCTACCAAATTGCTTTGACATGATTTGTTCTTTACAAATCCATGCTGAGTGTTACTTATCACTTTATTATCCTGCAGAAGATGTTTGCCAATGGCTTCCTTAATTAGTTGCTCCATTATTTTCCTGGCACAGGAAGTTAAGTAGACTGGTCTGTAGTTTCCTGGGTTGTCCTTATTTCTCTTTTAACAGATGGGGAGTATATTCGTCCTTTTCCAATCTTCTGAAATCTCTTCCATCTTCCAAAACTTTTCAAAGATAGTAGCTAATGGCCCAGATAGCTCCTTCACCAGCCCATTGAGTAGTCGAGAATGCATTTCATCAGACCTTCGTGACTTGACATCACGTGTTTGATTTTTAACTTCTTCTTTAACTATTTTAACTTCTGAACCAACCTCATTTTCACCAGCATTCACTATGTTGAGCATTCAGTCACAACCAACCTTCTTCATGAAAATTGAAACAAAGAAGTCATTAAGCATCTCTGTTACTTCCACATGATCAGGGCTTGACAACCTGTCATTCTAGAGCTGCATGCTGCTCTTTAAGGAGTCAGTTGCGGCTCCATTCGCTGCTGCTACTGACTCCTCTTGCAGCTCGCTGCCCTGCTGCGCTGAAATAATGGCATTCATTTCAATTGGTTTAATGGCTAGCAGGAGGGATCCGGCTGTTAAGCCAATTAAATTGAGTTCCATTATTTCAGCGTAGCAAGGCAGGGAGCTGCCCATGCAGCAGGTGGGGGAAGGGAGCAGGAGAGCTAGGGAGAGGGGCAGCCAAGTCTGTCCCTGATGGAGCTATGCTAAGGAGGAGGCAGGGGAGGCACAGAAGGGGTTGGCAATGGCTTCAGAGGAGCAGTGGCAGCATGAGCAGCTGGGGGAGCTTGTTAGCTGAGGCAGGTTAATCCTGGGGGTGTGGCCAGCAGGTTTGGGTCTGAGAGGCTTTAAGACTAGGGATTGGGGGGAAGGTTTGGGGCTCAGAGGAGTTAGTCCTGGGGATGGGGGGGGCAGGGTTGGGGCTGAGACCATAAAGTCTGGAGATGTGGGTGGGGCTGTGGGTCAAGGGGGTTAGAGCCTGGGAATGGCAGGGGGCGGGGTGTGGAGGGTTGATGCCTGCATTGCCCCTTTCTGCTTAAGAGCTTATTGTCAGACACAGCTTTTTTGTTATCCTTGTTTGCTCTCCAATCCCAGGGTGAAAGTAACAAACTTTCTAACTGGTACAAATCATTGTGAGTGCGCTTTTCAGGGGTGACAAAAATTACAGTTTGATATTATTTATTAAGGACTGTCTCATATTCACATGTATCGTGGCTACTATTTATTTTGTAATCAAATTTGAAAAAATGGCTCTTCATGTTTGCAGACCCCCTGCACATAGCAATTTCTGTGCCATGTGTACTCCTGGGGGAATTCCACACCAAAAATTAAAAAATTCCTTACCAAAACAATTTAAAAGTTAGCACCCAAATTTTAATCAATTTTAAAATTCTGCATATTTTATTTTCAACACCACATTTTTAACACAAATTCCTTACGAGACAAATTAATACAGAACTTCAATTCATTTAAACTACAACACAGAAGTCTATTTCCCGAACCCCTCTGATGCAACGCAAAGGCTTTGGGGAGTCATAGGTAGCAGAGATGAGGGAGAGAAGGAGGCTGAGAGTGAACCAGAGGGCATTGCTGGGTGTGGGTGGGAGAAGTATGGGACTGTTATTTAGGGGGCATGTTAGGGAGTTGGGAGCCTCAGCCATGCAGACCCTGACCAAGCCTCTCCCATTCAGGCACATCTGTTCCCATTCCCATGTATCCCTGAACCGCCTCATATAGGGCTGGTGTCTTCAGGTCTGTAGAGCTACATGGCCTGGCAGGCCTCTACCTCCAGTCCCCATGTGGCCCTGTAGTCCCCTGCCCAGTCAGCCCCAGGCTCAATGCTGTCACCCCACTGGCTCCTATGCTCTCACCCCAGTCTGTGACTCCCATGTGGCCCACTCTGTTTGTCTCCCCCATATCCTGTGCTTCCTAATCTGTCCTCAAGGTCAGAGTGCTGTAATGAATGCAGCAGTGCACACCCACTAGTGCAGAATTCCTCGAGGAGTACACAACTCAGTTTTTCCCTGATGGACTAAATTCTCTCCCTATTTGACATCCTATAGTTTCTAATGGCTGTCTCCTCCCTTATCCAGCTCAATGCTTGTTCACCTCTTTCATGACACCTTCTTAATACATCACAAATAACATAGAGATTGTAGACAACTAGTATGGATCTCTTGAGCTCTACTACTGGTTCCATGGTTTACTGGAAATAAAAATCAATGAGTGTCATAAAACACCCCCATCTCATCTAACCACTGTTTCTCACCCTCCTTGTAAAAAAAATGCTATCACCATCATGTCTCTATTACTCCTAACAAAGAATTGTACATAAAACAAATGCAAAACATGGAAGGAAATAAAAAATGATTTCACATTACTTGACAAATAACCTGTGATTAACTTGCTTATAATATTAGATGAATAAACAAATACTATACACATTGAATTAGGGTACAGTAGATGTTAAAACCCATAAGTTTGACTCCTCATTCTCTTTCTTGATAGACTGACAAATGAGCATGCCATGTTCTTCTAGTCCTGTCAGGACCAGGATACTAGAGCGCTAACATGAGCAATGAGGCATCTTTTGATGAATCCACTTCAAATGGCAGGAGAGACAAGCTTCTGAAATACCCAGAGCACTTCTTCAGATTATGGCCTTAAGTTGAACACTTGCCTCTCTTACCAACAGAAGCAGTTCCAGTAGAAGATACTGCTTCACCCCCTCGTCTCGGTAAGGAAGTACATCAAAACATTAGATCGCACTGACAAGCTCATACAAGCGCTATTTGCGTACCCAACGCTCATGGTGAACTTTGGCACTAGGTGGGTGTTTGCTAGTTGCAGGGCTTCAACCTCAAAGCTCAGGCTTGGCAACTGCCCTAGGTGCGGGGCCAGCAGGTTCACGCAGGGCTAGAAGCAGCTGCCACCAGAGCTGAACAAAAACTGCTGGCGGGAACCTGACAGCACCGACTCACCAAGCCTTTAAACGACCGCTCCGCACCCACCAGCGCCACCTCCGGCCCCGCCATTTAAAATCGGTGGCGCTGCGCGAAGGATCCTGGGAATGAAAGTCCACGCGCACGATTCCTCTGCCAGAAGGCCTCGTTCGTCTTTTGTGGAACTACAATTCCCGGCGTGCCCCGTGGCATGGGATTTCCCCCCCTCCCGCGCGTTGCACTACGGGACTCGTAGTCTTCTCACGCCCTTGTGGCCTCTCCCCTGGGACACCAGGGGAACCACAGTTCCCAGCGTGACCCGCGGGGAAGAGCCGGCGCCTGCGCCAGCGCGTCGGGCGGGCGAGCGGCGCTGCGAGCGAATCGGAGCCGAGAAAACAAAACTGCCGGGTTTGAAATCCTCCGCCTCCCTCTGCGCCATCGGCGGCGGCGTGACGGGCCGGAGCCGGGTGCGTCCTAGGTGAGCGGTGCTGCGCGGCTTGTTTATTGTAGGGTCGCCAGGAGGTTGGCGGGGGTCGGGAGCGGGGTCTGACGCTTCTTCAGCCCGATCTGCGCCCTGCCGAGCGGCTTCGCCGGGCAAACGGCTGGGCTGCCCCCGCGCCTCCGTGCTCAGCTCCGGCGTTGCACAACCTCGGCTGCCCTGCTGCGGTGCCGGCCGCCGGGCCGGGAGGGTGCGCAAGCCCGGTCTGCGAAGGCTAGGCTGTTGCATCACTGCGGGATGTGGCTCGAGTCCCGCCCTGCCTCCTTCCTCCTGTTGCGTCCTCACCTGGCGCGCTGGGCCCGGGCCGCATTAGCGGGCGGCGCTGGCAGAAGAGGCGCAGAAGCAGTGGGGCGGGGGATGTCATAGAGCAGACAGGTGGACGGACAAACAGCTGCCTCTCTTGCAACCCAGTCACTCCCGGGGGGTTAGCGAGACACTGAGGGATGAGGTAATATCTGCTGTCAGATCATCTTCCCAAAAACAGGCAGCCCTGCAGCACCTTAAAGACTAACAGATGTATTTATTAGTAATGAGCGCTCACTATCAAATAAGTAAATGTGTTAGTCTTTAAGGTGCTACAGGACTGCTTGCCTTTTCTGACATTACAGTAAAATCCTGAGTTACATGGGGATTGCCTTCCTGCAACCCCCGCATAACTCAAATTTTTGTGCAAGTCGAGATGGGGAGAGCTGGGAGCCAGCCTGTTGCTTGGTTCCCAGCTCCCTGCCACTTGCAGGACCTGGGAAACTGACCAGCCTTCCAGGGCTGGTCAGTTTCCTAGCTGACACTCCTTGCCTTCCCCCAGCTGCATGGCTGTCAGCCTGGGGGTGGTGCTGCTGGAGGAAGGCAGGGAGAAGGGGCTGTTAGTCTGCTTAGCTGCCCACAGCTGCAGGCAGTTAGGCAGGCTGACAGCAGCAGAGCAGCCTCATGTTGTGTTTAACTAACATCAAAACCAGTTACGCACAAGCGGTATATTGTGAGGATTTACTGTACAAACTAACTCAGCTATTCTCCTGAGATCCTCTTCTGTTAGTGCAGCTATGTCTGCACCACAGGTTACTTCAGTGTAACTTGTGATGCTCTGGGGTATGTGGTGGGTTGGGACCACCTTGTGGCTCCCGCCTGATGGGCTGAGGCCCCACTGAGCCTGCTTTCCCTTACAGCCTGGGCCTTCTATAACCCTGTCTTGCTGACCCCCACTCTCTAGCCTGCTTGAGCAGAAACTCAGGCCACACCACCAAGCCTGCAGACACAGATGGAAGCAGTACAAAGGGGGCCTTTTCCAGTAGTCAAGTACACCGCTCCTCTGGGAGCTGATCACTGTAAGCTATGTCAGATCTCATGCTAAGTGTGGCTCTTTTCCCCAGTTCAGTTTTAGTAGTTTGCAGGAAGTCGTTTGGAGGAGCCAGGGAGAACTGACAGGATTAACTCATCTCCCACCCTTAAATAGGTTTTGTACAAGATGTGAGTCTTAAAATTACAGAAATCGAGATGGGTTCCAGAATGCGGAGACATCGTCAAATTTCTCTGTAGCTGTTTAAGCTCTTGCAGGTGGGGCATCAATACTGTGGCTCTTTCATTGCTGTACCTGAAGCATCAGCTGTGGGTATGATGCAAAGCAGCCATTGTGAAAATACAGATACCCAGGCCAGTATTCCTAACTTAATCTGTAAACTATAGCCTTTCCAATTATATAGAATATGAGTCATCTTGCATCAAGCATACCTGAGTTAAGACATTCATATCATATTTTCAGAAAGCATAAGAAATGCCCTGTTACTGTGTGAATAATCCACATCTGAGTGACATACGCTACTTAAATGCCACAGTGGTATATCAGTGGGAGAACTTTAGAGAAGCACAGCTCCAGTGAAGCTGCACCACTGTAACTCTTACAGACCATGTCTACACTGGCACAAAACTTGGAAATGGACATGCAGATGGCCAAACTGAAGATTACTAATGAGGTGCTGAAATGCATATTCAGTGCCTCATTATCCATGCTGCCGGCCGTGGCTCTTCGAAATTGCTGCGTTTCGCTCCCAGTTGGCTCATCCAGACTGGGGTCCTTTTCGAAAGTACCCCTGTCTGGAAGAACCACATGCGAGCGAAAAGCAGCGATTTTGAAGAGCCACGGCCGGTGGCATGCTAATGACGTGCTAAATATGCATGTTAGTGCCTCATTAGTAATCTTCTATTTGGCCATGTGCATGGCCATTTAGATAGAAGTTTTGTGCCAGTGTAGATGTAGCCATAGTGTTGACGTAGCCTGAGAGAGACAACTTCTGAGATCACTTAATTCAGCTTTGGCTAATGGGTGGCCAAAGAATCCACAAAAACCTGGTGTGTAATTACCAAATGAGCAGAAGAATTGTCTAGGATAAAATAAAGCATTCCAACCAGGATCAGAATATTGAACCAATCAAAGGGAAATCTGAGACTTCCTGCAAAATTTACCACGTCAGAGAGTGGAATAGGAAAAGAGGTGGAAAACCCCTTTGCTTGTTACAGTTACAACTTAGACTACATAAATACGAGTAAATAATAATGTGTAGTGTAGTTGCTCTTGTATCCTGCACCTATGCTGTCTCTGTAGTAGCCACTTATTAACTAAATGTGATTGTACTGTGGTATTGATACATGGGTACCATACAGGATGGAAGGGAAAAGGAAAACTAGTTTTGTTTAGCTCTGGCTCATTGTGAAGGGGAGGGGAAACTCACAGGACTGGACCATGGCTGGTGTTTAAAGGCCATCGTGGTGGGGTTTTTTTGGCGGGGGGGTGTGTGGAAAGGAATACTATTTTACAGTTCTAAGAGTGTTGCAAACAAAATAATATCTTGTGGGATGGTATCAGATAGTTCGGGTGCCTTTTTCAGTCTTGTTGGTTAAAAGTAAAGACTAGATTAAAATCTAAACCTTTCCCTGCACACTCTTAGATTCTGAAACTGACTAGTCTGGTCTCATTGCCATGATTGTTCCTTAGGATTTTTTTAAAACTTAATTAAATAGAATTCTTAAAAAAAATCAGTGTTAATAATCTGAGATGTTACTTTTAACAGTTTCATCAAATTGAGGTTTGGGGTTCTTTTTATCTTGACAGCATACTTCTTTTAAATCAACAGTTCTTGGAAGCGAGTGAAGTGGAAAAAATGGCGTCAGAGGACATTACTAAACTAGCGGAGTCACTTGCCAAAGCCCAGGTGGGCGGAGGGCAACTGAGCTTCAAAGGCAAAAGCCTAAAACTCAACACTGCTGAAGATGGTAAGAGAAAACCTTGTGTTGGGGTATTGTTTCCCCAGGATGTGCCTTAGTGTCAACCCAAAGCTGTGGGTCCTGAAACTCTTCCAAGCTAAACGTGTTTCGACATAGCTTAGTCCAATGTAGAAGAGTGTATGTCAGGGTGGGAAATAGTATTTGATGCTGGGGGGTGGGACATGCCAGGAATTTGGTAAGTGGTCACAGGCTGCACTTTTATCTCATGTTAACGGAGGGGTGTGGGACTTGGGATGGAGTTTGGGCACAGAAAGGAGCTTGGGATGGGAGGTGCAGGGCCTGGGAGCAAGTTGGGGTGAGGGAGGTGGTTGTGACCTGAGTCAGGGAATTGTCGTGTGTGAAAGAGGGTGGGTTGCCAGCTGTAGCCTCCTTCTGGGAGGCATTTTACCATAGGCTCCCTGACTGCTGTGGCCCCATGTGCCACTCAAAATGATTGGCTGCTGGGGCCAGAGTGTGTGTGTTATGCCCCCTGGAGAGCATGCCGACAAGCACTGCCCCTGCAACTCCTATTGGCTGGCTTCTGGCCAATGGAACAGGGTGCAGAGACCCCAGACCCGTCAAGGGACCTGCTTCTCAGAGATGCACACTCTGGCCTCAGCAGCCAGCCACTTTGAGCAGTGTGGGGGATACAGGCAGCCAGGGAGCTGAGGGCCTTGGCGGGCCACAAGACATTAGTGGCACAGAGGATCATGGCGGGCCAGATGCAAATGTTTGTTGGGCTGGTTCTGGCCTACAAGTTGTATTTTGCCCACCCTAGTCTATGTAATGTGGCAGGTGGACACAGTAATCCCTCAAAGTACACGAAGGCTGTGTTCCATGCAACCCTGGTGTACCTTGGATTTCCTGTAAGTCGGGGAGGGCATGGGGGGTGGGTTGGGGCCCTGGGAGTGGGTCGGGGGTGCCCGCAGCCGCTGTTTCCCCAGGGCTCTGGGGCCAAGAGTGCCCATGGCCACTGCTTCCCTGGGATTCCAGGGCTGGGAGTGCCCACAGCCACTGCTTCCCCAGGGCTCTGGGCAAGAGGAGAAGAGTTTTAGTTCTCCTGGCTGCCCACAGGGGTAGGCAGCTAGGTGAGCTAAAAGCCTTGCCCCTACCTTCCCAGCACTACTCTGGGAAGACAGGGGGAAGGGGCTCCTACCCTGCCTGGCTGCCTGCAGCTTCAGGAAGCTAGGTAGGCTGACAGCCCAGCAGCTTCACATTGTGCAAAACGTGCATTAATGTGAGTTTTGTGCAGCATGAAGCCACGTAAAACAAGGGTTTACTGTACAGGAGTTGGTCAACTGAGAAATGGGGGCCTTCTGGTAGCAAAGCAGCCCCTCCACGCCTTTCTTCCAACAACACTAGCCTATCATCAGTTCAGCCACTAGAGAGACTGGTTTGGGTTCTCCCTGACTCATGTCAGTTTTTGTTCTGGGAGTGACTTCTAACACACACGCTGATGCTTTAAATTTATAGAGGCAGGAGAATTTCCTCACAACTCTAAATGCTTCAGGAAGACTAGTAAAACCTGGAATGACTGAAATGGCACAGGATTGTAACCAAGACCTTACAAGCTCTGTGCAGGGGGCTGCCTCTGCAGTCCCACTGGCTGTAGAATAGAGTTCCTTGGTCAGTGCTAGACAATGTGTTTCCCTGGGGTTCTCTTCTCCCTGCACATCTCTGGCTGGGGAAGCGTTATCTTTGTCTTGCAATGGCAGGTGGGGGACTAAATCCCTGAAGCACACGTCCATTACAGAATAAAATGCCTACCAAGGATTAGATCGTACTCAAACCTGTGACTGACATTTCCCACTAGTTTGCTTGACAATAGTCTCCTCCTTTCCCCTCACTGATAGTGCAGAACTGCATTAGTTGTGGAGAAAAGATGTAGAGGCTGGAGAATAAGAAATAGGGATGGGAAGAGAGATTCCGTAGCTTGTGCTTGTATGGAACCTAAGATGTCTTAGTTTTGAAAGGAGGAGAGTAAGGCTCTGCTTGTTCTATGCAGCGAAAGAGGTGTCGAAGGAAATTGAGGAATTTGATGGCTTGGAAGCCCTGCGCCTGGAAGGCAACACCGTAGGTGTGGAGGCAGCGAAGGTCATTGCCAAAGCCCTGGAGAAGAAAGCTGAGCTCAAGGTGAGATCTTTTGGTAGTATTGAAGGGGATGGTAGGATATATTGGCGAGACGGTGAAGGCCTGTCTGTTTTTGAGCACTGACCCAGGACATGTATTGCTCCCTCAGGAGTAACCTTCAGCTTCCTTCCTTGTCCCACCAGCTGATAAAAATAGACACAAGAAAACTAGTCTTATGTATGAATAAGTGGTGACAAACACTCAGGAACTCATAAGTTGGCTTAACAGCCCTGCAAGTAGCATGTGTTGAAATGCTGCGTGTCAGCTGTGGGCAGCTCTCCATGGCTGAGGCAAGAAAGCCATGGGAGAAGACTCACACCAAGGTAAGCTTGTATGAACTTGAGGGGTGGAACCCTCCATTAAAGCAGTGTGGCCACTTAGGGCTGTAATCTCATCAGATCTTGCAGGGTCAGACCTCCTACTTAGGAAGGAGACTTCAAGAAAAGCCCTGAGTGCTGGAGGAAAGGTTGACTGAAGTTCAACAGGATGCTCTGTCCCTTGAATTATTTATCCAGTATTCTAGCCTAGCCCTGAGGAGGATGGATACTGCGCCATGGAGACACTATCTTCTTTATGAAACATAAACTGGAAACCTTGTACACTTGTGGTCACTAAGGTTACTGTGTCCCTTCTCATATGTTTAGGTTCCCATATCCTGATGAAATTCTCATTCTGTATCCTTCAGTTTCCACTGCACATAATCATATGTCCTTAGTTCTTCTATGTTGTTAAACAGCTGATGAAGTGTATCCCCAAAATGCATTTCATTGGTGAATGAAGTGAATTTGATAGTTCATGTAACTCTTTGGTATCATTAGGTGATAGGCACAAAAGAAGTGTAAGCTGTAATAGCACGTCTCCTGTGGAGTGCTTGTGGTTAGGGGACCTTTTTTTGACATAATTTTTCCATCTGTTTCTTTTTAGAGGTGTCACTGGAGCGACATGTTCACGGGGAGACTGAGGTCTGAGATCCCTTTTGCTCTGGTAAGTGGGAGAACTGGGACTGAAATCTGATTTATGATTGAACTTCCCTCTTCATGTTCACACTTAAAACTGTACATCCTTTCCATGGAGCCATGTGCTGTCAGAGACCCAAATGCAGGCATAATCTCGCTGATAAAGCATGAGCATGTAGGAATTTCCCTCTCTCTCTCAGCCCCTGGGATGATGGGAAGAAGCAATAGCATAAACACCTTGTAGCTCATCTGAAAAGCAGCTCTTCCTTGGAGGTGGAACAGCAGTATGGCCATATGCCAGGCAGGGCAAGGTGGGATGCACGGACTCCAAAATAAAAGGATACCCTCTGGAAGCAGTAATTCTGAAGGATCCTGGAGTGGATCAGGAGATGGCTTCTGTAATCTTATAGTTAAAAGTATCAGGGGGCAGCCGAGTTAGTCTGTATCTTCAAAAACAACAAGAAGTCCTGTGGCACCTTATAGACTAACAGATATTTTGGAGCATAAGCTTTTGTGGGCAAAGACCCGCTTTCTCAGATCTGTTAGATCTTTTCTTGAAGTCTCCTTCCGAAGCAGGAGGTCTGAAGCGGGTCTTTGCCCATGAAAGCTTACGCTCCAAAATATCTGTTAGTTTGTAAGGTGCCACAGGATTTCTTCTAATAGTTGAAAAGAATAATAGCTCCTTTTTAACTAGCATGCATTTGGATCTGTGAAACTTGGTGCTTGGGCAAGTCATGCTTCAGGGCACAAGGTCAGAAACGATTCCGTCTCCCGTGTGCAGCGTTGCACAGTGTAGAGGGGGTGCGCTTTTTCTTCTGTAGTAGTGGCTTGTGGTCTAGATAGGCCTATGGAACTAAGTTACTGAAACAAATCTTTTATCTCCTCACAGACTGCCTTGGGGGGGGCACTCATCACCGCGAGTGCCCAGCTAGTGGAGTTGGACCTGAGTGACAATGCCTTTGGGCCAGATGGCGTGCGTGGCTTTGAGGCACTGCTGAAGAGTCCTGTGTGCTTCACCCTTCAGGAGCTCAAGCTGAACAACTGTGGCATGGGCATAGGAGGTGGCAAGGTAAGAGATACTTCAGCCCCACCTCACTTGCACTGGTCGTTCTCAAGGTGCCAGGGCTTTGGGGTCCATTTGGTCTTGATTACCGTCATACTTCAGAGTGGTGAAGTGTCCAAGATGTTCAGAGTTGGGCTATTCCAATACCTGGAAAGGAGAATCCCATCAAGAGACATTTGATGATCTTCTGTCTGAAGTAGTCCCTGGTCTTGGTTCTATGGAGGCTGTTCTTTGCAGTGTGAAACCAAGGCCTTGATGATTCATGGTCACTAAAGAGCCAGGGTTGTTTACCCAAATCTGCATTTGGACAGGCAACAAGATAATTGTTGTTTTCATGATATAAAATTCCCTCCACAATTTCAAGTGACTACCTAATTAATGTGTAGTGGTGGTGGTATAGAATGGTTCCTGTGTCCCACCCCAGAAGCAACTTCACTTCAGTGGTGTCGTAAATGCTTCCTATATATCCATTTCATGAAACGTTGCTGGGATCCTTCAGGATGAGATACTATAGTAATTATGTTAATGTTGTGTCTAGATCTTAGCAGCTGCCCTGAAAGAATGTCACAGGAAGTCAAACGCCATGGGCAAACTTCTGGCTTTGAAAGTATTCATGGCTGGCAGGAACCGTCTGGAGAACGATGGTGCCACTGCATTGGCTGAGGCATTTGGGGTAAGCTCCAAAGCAGGACTTCCTCGCAGAGTCAATGTGGGTGTGTCAAGTGCGTGTGGGTGCTGGTTCTGGTAACTGTGAGGGAGCAGAATGTATCCAGAAATGTGCGTTGAGGTGACTCGTGCATAAGGTGCTGGCCCTCAGTTCATCTTTGCCAGAACAATCTGTATGCCGCTGAAAAAGCGCCTGAGCATTTGAGGAGGTTAACACCAAGTGAAGGAGAGGCTTTGGGCAGGGATGGCATAACTGAGAGTAATGGGATAAAACTGGGGTCTCCTGCATCCTTGGTGAGTTCTTTTACCTGTCCAGCTGAAAGTTAGGAGGTGGATACCACCTTCTCCAGACTATGAATGGGGGCTAATCTGGGAGGCCCTTCACCTGCCATCAGCAGCCAAATTCCTATCTTCCCCTGGTTCATGCCTCACTCTAGGGCTTACGCAGGAGTTGCCTGGGTGTCTAGAGGGAGATAGCTGTGTGTGCGCCCAGAGACAGGAACATAGGCACTGAAGGACTCTGAAAAACGTGTTTACTGAATGCGTGTTGGCACCTACAGGGTTAAGTAGGAGTTTTGTAGCTCACAGTGATACCAAAACTGGGATCTAGATGCTGAAATACCTTCTTGGATCCTGCCAGATAGGAATTGTAGTTACTTGATAGTTCTCTGGCTTATGTCTTTCAGATGTACGTTTTCCATCACCTAGTGACTTTTTAATTGTCTTATATGCTGTCAAATTTGCCCACAGTAGCATAGCCAAGCCTTGTTGCATGTAGATAGGTAGATATGGTCCTGCCTGTTTAATAATTACAAATTAAGGAGACTGACTATCTTCGGATAATTTAAAACTTTCTTCCTATGCCTGTCTGACGTACTTCTATAGTGCCATTAGCTGTTGTGCGTACAAAGAGACTGCTGCACATATAACAGAGCAACGCCTGCCTGCAGTCTATTATCAGGATTCACTGCAGCACTGTCCTGACAGGTCTCGTGCTCTGTCAGTGATGATAGCCTTCTGGCTGTGTGCGTGTGCGCTCAATCTTGTGTGGTGTGTTGACTTGCAGACTCTGTGAGAGCCTCCAAAGACCACAGAATCAGATAAAGATTGAAGGCACCAGGCCGGGTTTATTGGCAAGTGAAGCATGGTCACAGTTGTCAGTAGACTTTACCGAACTCATATGTACTCCCTGCAATTAACTGATTCAGTCAGTGGGAGATTCTGCCTCCCCAACTACCCCTCTGGGTTAGCCAAACACAGTCGTCCCCATCCTGCTCCCCTGCAAGACATCAACTTGTATACAAGTACAGACACGTTACACATCACTCCTGAGATATCAGGATGCCACCCTCTGACATCACTTAGATAGCATCGTCTCCATCCATCATGCTGTTACTTTAGACCTTTTCCTGAACCTGGGTCAGTATCTATGGGGGGTGAGGATACCGAGATCCTTGTTAATGAGCTGTTGTTACCATCCTTTTGAAATGTGCTTTCTGCTGGTATCTAGTTCCAATTACTGTTTTGCACCTGGGCTTATTACCAATTAGTGTTTTACATTGCCAGCCTTGTTAATGCCAAGGTCGGTGAGCAGGGGCCGGCTTTGTGCTCACAGCTTAACATTGCTTTGTGAAGTCTTGATCATTGTCAGCCTGGCCTTAGGCCTTACATCAGGCCTTTGTTGCACAGACTTATATTTCAGGCCCTCATCTTAGTACACAGTCCCTAAAACAATGACCATTTGTTTTCTTTGCTATATGGGAAAAAAATCAGACTTGTATGGGCTATATTCATATTTTCACATTATGTGTTGTATGTGCCATCTATCCCAAAAAACTAATTACTGCTCAGATTCCCCTTTTGGGAGGTTTCCTTTGCAACCATAAGGGCTAAAAGTCAGAGTCAAAATCTTCTGTTGCTTTTATTTCTGCAAGCGGTCATATGCCTTAATCTCACAAAAAGCTGCTTGAATCACTTCTGGCTTGTACCTCAAGGCTCAGAATCACTGACCTAAGAACTGAAGGACAGCCCTGACTCAGCAAATAAAGCATCGGCCCCATCTTGATTTGTCCCTGGAGGCATGGCCCTGAGGCATGAGAGGTGTACTTGTAACAGTTAACAGGATTACAGGATTTCTGGCAGGCAATATAGTACACACACTGTGGGTGGCAGAGAAGGAACTTGTATGGAATCCTGTAGGATGATGGCTGTCTTTGTGTTGAAGTGTCTTTTCTAATGGCTGATCCTGTCTGAATGCAGCTCATTGGAACCCTGGAAGAGGTCCATATGCCACAGAATGGAATAAACCATCCTGGCATCACAGCGCTGGCACAGGCCTTTGCTGCCAACCCTCTGCTGAGGGTTATCAATCTGAATGACAACACCTTTGCAGAGAAGGGGGCTGTGGCCATGGCCGAGGTGAGTTATTAGCAATTGCATGGGGTGTCTGTCTCTTTCCCCAACAGTGGAAAGATCTTCAGTGCTTTGGGGCTGAATGTTCTGTTAAAGCATGGAGGGAGAAGATGGTCTTTCCGCTTTTGAGTATCAATGAGTTGGTCCTTGCCTCTCCCCTGAATTTCTGCCTTCACGGGTGCCTGCTCTCCCTCTCTGCAGGCTCTGAAGACTCTCCGACAGGTAGAAGTGATCAACTTTGGGGACTGCCTGGTTCGCTCAAAGGGTGCCATTGCCATTGCTGAAGCTGTCAAAGAGGGGCTCCCTAAAGTCAAGGTACCACCTTCTGCTCCATCTTCATATCTCTTCCCAAAACAGCTGGTATTTTTCCCCCTCCTTTCTGTTGGCACTGCGTCCTAGGGATCAGCTGATTCAACATGTCAGTGGGCGTTGCTGCATGTGGTATAATTTGGTTCTTATTGGCCTGCTGGCCTATGAGTGTTTGTTTAATCCAGGGATCAGCAGCGTTTTGGAGGCAGAATGCTGAAATTTGGCCTTTTGACCTCTGTGTACAGTCCCGGTGCTGGTGATATTTTTTAAAGTCACTAATAGTCCTACTAACAACAGCTTCATTAATAAATAAATGAAGATGCAGAACTTTACCGTTTAGATGGTCATTAGCATTATGTGGTCTTTTGCCAATCCACAGGTAACACGGCTTTGAGCAAGCTCCTGCCTGCATGGGGGAGGAAGGGCAGGGCTGAGCTCCCACCTCGCGTGCTGATGAAAATCGTTTCGTTTGCCACTCTTGGCACGTGTGCCGGGCTGCTGACTCTTGGTTTAATCTTTGCTCACTGACTGAGGTTTTTTTGAAGACTTTTTTTTTTTTTTGACTCAAAATCCCCAAGGAGAGTGTTTCTCCAACAATTCTGAGCAGGTGAAGCTGGTTTTTGTTACTGGAGAATTTACATACAGCATTCCTCTAATGCACCTTCTGTGCTTCTCAGGAACTGAACTTGTCCTTCTGCGAAATCAAACGAGATGCTGCCCTGGTTATTGCAGAGGCTACTGAAGACAAGTCTGAGTTGGAGAAACTGGATCTCAATGGTACGTGAGCATGAAGTTAGATCAAGTTTGTCTGATCCAAGACTTACTCTAGAAACCACTGGGAAGAAGCTTGTGGGACAGAAATATCTGCATTGCTGCCGAGAGGGGTGGGGCGGAGGGGGGGGAGGGGGAGGGAGAGGGGGAGAGAGGGTGAGTGAGTGAAATTCTGAGGCTGCAGAGAGCAACTGAGTGATAAGCTCTTCTCCAAGGCTTTAATCATTATATATAAACCTTTTTGAGCGCTAGGTTCAAATCCTGGCTACTTATCAATGCTGCTTCCTGACATGGATACAGCTGAGTTCTATATGTCTTGTGTTTGTGTCCATAGGGTAAGACGTTAAAAGCAGGGTCCTGTCAGCACTGCGTTGGTGCAAAGATCCCATGAGGCTATTAGATTTGCACTGAGGTCTTGGCAGACGTTTCCGTCTACTCTTTGTGTTGTTGCCTTCCCTCCCGGCAGTGGCAGCATTTCAGTAACACTTTATAGGGCCCTACCAAATTCACAGTCCAGTTTGGTCAATTTCATGGTCAAACAGTTGCTGTCATTCTCCAGCCCTCCAGGTGCAGGAGCAGGCTGAGGGTGGGAGGTCTGGGTGGGAAGGAGAGTTCAGGAGCGGGTTTGGGGTGTGGGGTCTGGAAGAGGTAGTATGGGAGGGGGTTGAGGGTGGCGGCCCAGGTAGAAGGTGGGATGCAGGAGCAGGCTGGGGGTTTGGGAAGCTGAGAGGTGGGATGCATGAGGAGGCTGGAAGTGGAGGATCTGGGTGGGAGAGAGGGAGGGGTGCAGGAGGGTGATGGGGTCGGGGCTTTTACCTGCACAGCTCCCCAGGAGCACACATGGTTCCCACCTCCTGCTGTTCCTATTGTCTAGAAAAGCCTCCCAGGCAAATGGTTCCCCAAGCCGGGGGGAGGGAAACAGCACCATGCAGAGCTGCTTCCTGCTCCTACCAGGCTGAGCCTGTGAGCCAGATTCAGCCTGCGGCTTGCTTGGATCCTGCCCTGTGGGGCTCAACGCTTCCTTCTTCCACTCTCCTGACCCCAGCAGGGGGCCAGCGCTGGCACTCCAGCCATGCGAGGGGGCTGCAGTTCAGGAGAACTAGCATGGCTCCCCATTGCAGGGGTGGGGACAAGGGGAGGAAGCCCTGAGGCTTGTGCCGTCCACGCTGAATCCAGGCAAGCCATGGGCCATAGGTAAGAGCATACAAAAGACCAGATTTCATGGTCTGTGATAAGTTTTTCATGGCTGTGAATAAGGAAGGGCCCTAACGATACAGATATGATATGCAAAGAGCTTTAGAATCCTCTGGGGTGAAAGGAGGATTCGGTCTCCAAGACTCAGCTCTCATCAGGTTAATTATATTCTTCCTCCTTCCAGTGTCCCTCGCAGTTGGATTCTTTAATGCTGTTCTTTTGTCAAACCCTTGTGTGGGGTCTGAGTTAATGAACAGCCAACTGATTTCAGTGGAAGTCTGTGTATGTGCCGCTTGTAAAGCGCTTTGTGTGAAAGGTGTTTATAGAAATGCAAATCAAGCAGCCTCACTGTGAGCAATGGTTCCTTTTTTAACCCCCTTCTGGCTAATTCAGCACCCAGTCTGAACTTATGTCTTCACTACCCTAAAGATCGACCTGGTCAAGGTCAATCTTCCAGAGTTCGATTTTGTGCACCTAGTGGGGATGCGTGAAATTGACCCATCAAGGGTCGACAGTCAATTCCTGTACTCCTCAATCTCCTGAGGAGTAAGGGAGGGTGGCCAGGTAAGTCAACTGTAGATAAGTTGATTCCAGCTGTGCAGTTGTCATAGCTGGAATTGCTTATCGACAATCAGCTTTTAAGATCTAGTGTGGCCCTGGCCTGAGAGTGTCTTGTCTCTCTTCTCTCTGCCTCCCCGGTCTGACTTGTCTCTTCTTGCATCCTAGGTAATGCTCTGGGGGAAGAAGGCTGTGAACAGCTCCAGGAGATTCTTGAAGGTTTCAACATGGCAGATGTGTTGGGTTCCCTGAGGTAGGCCATGAGAAGAGGTGGTGGCAGGGATCTGCAAATCCTTCATGTCAGCACTCTGTCTGCAGTTTACATCTGTTTCATGCAAATTCTTCTCTGCAGGGTCTGACATTCCTGAGAGATGCTGGATTAACAAGACTGAAACTTTCAGACTTCAGTATCTCTGCAAGTCCCACCCCCCAGTATACCTCCGCCCTTTGGTCTGGAGCTCTGGAACAGTGAGGGGAGAGCCCAGTTTCCCCCACCTACTCCGCTCTGGACTCTTTTTTTGCCTATACTTGTGCTTGGTCTAGTGTTTTGTAGACACCTGTCCACTAGAAATTGGGCTGAGACTCTTGATTCTGTTTCATCCACTGGCAAAGGGCTGTCTGGTAGTGAGGGACTGTTCCCACTGGTCTGAGGACAGATTAGAGCAGATGACCTAAACATGCCAGGCTCCCTAACGCATTGCAGTCTCCAAAGGCTCCCATTCACTGTCACGGAAGTGACTTGTTCTCAGTCACCTTCATGTCTGAGGGCTTGGGAGGATTCCATTGCTTGTTGTAATGACCCGAAGAAGGATACCTTGGTGCCAGTGTGTGTCAGGAAGCCTGTACTGCAGGCCTGCTAATGCAAATACTTCTCTTAATCCTCCTTAGTGATGACGAAGGAGAGGACGACGAGGATGAAGATGACGAAGGGAAAGACGAGGAGGACGAAGAGGAGGACGAAGAGGAGGAAGAAGAGGAGGAGGAGGAGGAGGAACAGCTGCAGGAGAGGGGACAGGGAGAACAGGAATCACTGCCTTCTAAGAAGATCCTAGACTCCTATGTAAATGAGCTTTGAGGGATAGACAATAATCCCGTATCTGGAATAGGGGAAGGAGATTTCAAATGAGGGAGCTTCTCATAGAGCTATTATGAACTTGCGGAGAACAACTGGGGATTTGCATGTCTCTAAGTGTCTGCCTCTAGTTTGGCTGGAGGGGTGTGTCAGAGCAGGGGACGGGTAAAAGAAGAAGGTGAGAGAACAATAGCACATGAAGGTTTGGCAATCTGAGGAAAATCTGTAAGAAAATCTTTCTTCCATTGGTTTCTGTATCTCTGATACCACTGGCTGACCCCCATAAGTCATAACATTGGCTGTACTAGCTTTTACCACACTGCTTTGTTAGTGCAGCACCCCCTTCCCTTCACTCACTTGTCACACCCATTCACAAGCTCTAACAATGCAGATGGCGCCAGCCTGCAGCACCCTCCCTGGGCCAGGTCCATTGCGCTTCCCTTCCAATTCATGTGCCCACGGCTCTGCCAGTGCTCTGCAGAATTAACTGGGATTTGACTCGCTCTGTTTCAGGACTCTACTCCTGTGTCTCTGCCACCTCCTGTGGATGTTGCCAGCTTTCTTGCCTTCCCGTCTCCGGAGAAACTGCTGCGACTGGGGCCCAAGTGCTCTGTTCTGATAGCTCATCAGGTAAGCGGGTCAGTAGGTGCTGTGCACATGGCTTTTTTGGTGCGGTGGGATAAATTGTTTAACTGCCAGAGGTGATCTCTTCTTGAGGTCCCATGACCTGGATTTAGGGTCCTTCCATTGTCTTCCTCTGCTCTCTTCATTTGGACAACTTGAAGCTGCACGTTTAGGAAGCAGACACGGTGCCAGCGCAGCAGCTGCATTTCGTGGCACGGCTCAGGCCTCCACATGTTCTGAGGCAGCCAGGACCATTCTGTTCACCTGCAGCCAATTAGAGGCAATTGTTGCACTGTTTGTGGCTTCTGTTGCAATAGCCTCTCTTCTGTGCTCACTGCTGTGGACTTAATGGCTCCCGTGTTTTGTCTCTGACAGACGGACACATCTGATACGGAGAAGGTGGTTGTGGCTCTCCTGAAGATCTCTTCTGTGTTCAAAGATGAAACCACAGTGAAAACAGCAGTGCATGAAACAACAGGTGATGCAGTCTGTGTCTGTGCAAAAGTGGGGCCCAAAGAGCCTCTCTTAATTGTGGCTCCTGAAGAGATACCATGGATGGCCTTCTTGGAGTATGCCATTTTGGTAGCTCTGCTTCCTGCAGTGCCCAGAGGAAGGCATCTCTGTCTTCAGAGTGTGTAGGGCTGTTTTGGAGGGAGTGAGGGTGTGCAATCTTCAACATATAAGTTTATACCCCCAAAGCATGATGATCAATGTCCCTTATGGCCTAATTACTATTGCTGGGAGTGTTACTGGCATTTTTTTTGGTGTGGGAGGTGGGGTTTACTGAAGCTTTATTTTTGTGCCTTAATACCCTGTCAGTGAGCTCCACAAATTAATGATACACTGTTTTTCCTTCAGTCTGTTTTAAATTAACTGTAAACCATTTTTGTAGCTGGGGTAGTGAGAGTAGGGAGCATCGACTTGGTGTTCTTTTTCCTAGTAATCGTCTACACTACCTCTGTCATGTTTCCCCAGAAGGACTGGAACTGGTAAGGTATGGGGCAGGGCACAGTCTGTGCAGGGGCTCCATGTGCCCTTTGCATGCTGTCCAGGACGCTGCTGGATCACGGTATTATAGAGGAGGGATTTGGGTGGAGTATGGCCTAGGGAGTCTGTGAATCCTACCTGAGGGTATTGCTCAGTGAAGTATGGCTGCTTCCATAGCCCTGAATCTTCTGTTGTGGCTGCACAAGGAACATGAAAGTGCTCAATGGATTGCTCCAAGACTGAGAAAGGGGAGTTCTCCATCCTTCATTCCCAGCAGCTGTGTTCACTGAAGCTGGGCATAGGGGTCTGGATTTCGCCCCTCCTCTGGTAACCTTTTTAGAGTCTCTTTTTATACTAAACCACAACTAGTTGTTGCCATCAACAGACTCCTGGTGGGCAGGCAGGACAAAACCCATGAAAGCTGTTTTTGTGCACACCAATAAAGTCCTTCATCCATGAGGGCTGATCTCCATTACAGAGTGGATGAAGGCTGTAGCACCAGATAGATGACCACCAATGAGAGCCTGTGGCTTTAGTGAGACAAGACTGCAGCCAATCTGTGACACTCATTACAACAAGAATGAGGCTATGTGCTATCCAGACGCAGCCAGGTAGACCATTCCTTGCACTGTCTGTGGCTGATGTCAAGTGACATTCTTTGCCTCAGTCATAGTTCATCGCTAGGTCTTTGAGCAGCCCCCATACTTGTGACTGGTCTCCATGCCACATCTTGGTTGTCTCCTCTAATCTGCACCTCATCTGTTTCTATTCCCTGCACTCACTGTTTGGTCTGCTATAACCTCTCTGACAGCAGAGACAGCCAGGGTAGGCAAGGCCCATCTAACAGCTGATAATGGTCAAGGCCTTGTGTATGCAGTGGCAAACTTGACTTAAATTCTGCACTGGCCTCCTGGCATTCCAGTTCAGTAGACTAGAGATTGAGGCATCTTCAGATTAGCTGAAAGCAATTGAATCCAGCACTGAAATGAGCAGTAGTCACTATAATCTCTTACAGTGCTCTTCAGCTTGACCCATTTATTTCTCTCTAGATGCCTTGATGAGAAAAGCCTTCACTTCCACCACCTTTAGTTCCGACTCGTTCATCACCAGCCTACTGATCCATATGGGCCTGCTTAAGGTGAGAAGGCAGGAGGGAGTTAAAGTGGTCTGAATGGTGGACTGAGTGCTGATTTGTATTTCTCTTCTAAAAGCTAAAGCTTGTTGGCAAGTCATGTTCCTGTCTCCATGGCAACAGTAAGACTCCTGTGTATGCCCAGTGCCTAGAGACAATAGAAATCTGCAGGGATAACAAATTCCAGTGAATAGTAGCAGAGCGGTGGCCACGTTAGTCTGTACTCCAACAAAACAAAGCAGCAGAAATGTAGCACTTTAAAGACTAACAAAGTAATTTATTTGGTGATGAGCTTGGGTGGGACAGACTCACTTTTTCAGATCAATCTCATTTCCAATACAGACTGACATTTTATAAGTACGTAGGACCAAAAAGAGAAAAAAAATTGCAGTGAAAACTGACAAATCAAATAGGATAGAAGGAGGAGGGTGGGAGATGGGAGGATGTTACTTGTCCTGTTTTGAGATAATGCTGAGCATCAAAGGAAGAAAAGCAGTCCTTGTAATGCGTGAGGTAGTTGATGTCTCTGTTTGACATGTGGTACAATGTGTTGAATTTGAATATGTACTCTCTAACTTCCAGAGAGGGGAATTGTGTTAGAATGGAGGGTCTGACTTGTATTTTCAAGATGTGATATGTCTCTAAAGGAGGGAGGGTCATACAGACAAACCAGATGAAACTTTTATTTAATAGAAGCCTCATAAAAGATGAGTTACCAGGTGTCAGCCTCCTTGGTGTAGCATCATAAAAATCTATTCATCACCCTGGTGTCCAAAAGGGTCCCTCGTAGTCAGATTTTCCCTTTTGAAAAGATCACAGCAAGAATAGGCAAAGGAATTGACAGAAAGAAGCTGAACATTTCAGTCCAGTGTCCTTGCTAATGTCTGGAGCATCCAGAACGAGGCTGCACAGAATAAAACCTGTCAGCAGGATCATTTTGAGAATCAGCTGTCTAACCGCAATAGAACCTCCACTCAGCAGCATGAACAGAGTTGAAAGGGGATTGGAGTTGTCTCCATCTGCAAGCTCAGAGGAGTGCTTCACTGGTCAGGCTGTTCTGCTTCACAGACTAGTCTGAAGTGTCTCACAGACACAAGGACTAGAAATGGCGGAAAAGTAGAAAAATCCACACAAACCCTTGGAATGCTCTACAGCTACAAAACTTGCATCATGTCTTCAGTCATGTGGCTTTTTGGGGCTCTCAGTTGATGACTCAACAGCTGTGACATGGGTTAGGGACCAAAGACGTCTCCTTTGGATGTTCTCTCTTCCTCTGTTCCCCTCTTCTGAATGGCCCTACTTAGTTCTGTAGTCCTCTGCTCCATGAGCAGGTGTGGTGTTCTTTTGTTTCTTTTCCACCCCGCTTCAGATTGCGAACACCGTGTTAATGATGAGATGAACTGGAAGGGTAGAACTTGGGGCTGGGTTTCACAGTAGAGAATTGAATCGGGGAGTAGTGTCTCTTGGCTCCTCTCTTGGCTGACCAGTTGTTGGTTGTGATCCATGTGTGTCTATGGCTTAGGTTTGCAGTGGAGAAGGGAGGCTGTTTCCCTATTTCTTTTTCACTCTCTAGACCTAAGGCAGTAGCTGGACCCATTCAAACAAAATGCACTTTCAGTCTAACCAAATTCAAAGTGGTCCAGTCAGGACCAGGGCACACCTTGTACCCCGGAAAGCGGAGATTCTGAAGAGGATATGGGAATCGTGGTGGACAAGCAACTCAACGTGAGCTCCCACTGCAATAGTGTGGCCAAAAGGGCTAAAATACCCTTGGGTATATAACTGAGGGAGTGGAGGTGGAGAGGGGACTTTACTTATGCAGACAGCCCAAGGGAGCCCAAGTGTGAACTGTTGTGTAGATTTCTGGTGTCAACATTCTTTTTTTTTTTTTTAAAGAATGTTTAAAATTGGAGCAAGGGTGCAGAAAAGGACTGCATGTTTCAAGGGCTTCAGAAAGTGCTTTACATTGAGAAACTTGGAGAGTTCAATCCTAGTTTATCAAAAAAAGACTGAGAGTTGACTTGATTCAGCTAAAAGTGCCATGAGATGGATAAAACAGCAGGCATGGAAGGGCTCTTAAATTCAGTGGAGAGAGGCATAACAAGGACCAGTGGCTGGAATGTAGACAGCATGCCTAAACTCTATTTTGCATGTGAGGGTGATTTTGTTCATGAGGCCAAACTCCCAAGGGAAATGGTGGAGATCTCTTGCTGTCTTCCAGTCAAGACGCCCGGTGTTTCTGGGAAACGTGCTTCAGACAAATACAAGTCACAGGGGCTACTGGGTGAAACTCTGTGGCTTGTGACAAAATAGTTGTTGTAGGCACGCTGTCTACATTCCAGTCACTCGTCCTTGTTATGCCTCTCTCCACTGAATTTAAGAGCCCTTCCATGCCCACTGTTTTATCCATATCATGGCACTTCTAGCTGAATCAAGTCACCTCTCCATCTTTTTTTGATAAGCTAGCTCTCCAAGTTTCTCAATGTAAACGAGATGAGTTAATGGTCTCATTTAGCTTTAAATTAAGAATTGATTCTGGAAGTGATGGGAAACAATTGGCGAGGGGAGAGAGAGGCACACAAGGGAATAACTCCCCCGTTGATCTAGCAATGTCTGTATCTGCAGAAAGGAAGGTCTGAAAGGAATATCCATGAACTGTCTAAATCTCCCACACCTCGCAAGACTGTCAGGCCTTAATTGAAACACACAGTAGTCTTCCTGATGGCTGTGTTTTGAGACACTCACTTTCAGGATGGGGGTGTTGATTGTCCATCTCCTGACTAAGCCAATTCTCATAATACTGGGGCCAAATCCCTCCTGCTGCAGAGGGGAAGGCCAGTTCCAGCAAAGGCGTGGTTATTTGTTTGGATAACTGTAGCAGCTGTCGTCATATAAACTCCAGAATTAGTCTTTTCCGTGACTTGCTGTGGAAGCTGAGCCCCAGTGGGAGTCACACTTCTCCCTTTCTGGTTTGCCGTTCACTGGATGCATCCACACTCACTGGGAGATCGACCCAGTCAGGGATGATCTTACAGGATGTGATTTCGTCTGCCTGCTTGGGATGAGCAAAATCGAACTATCAGGGCTTGACAGTCAACCCCTGTACTCCTCATTATCACATGCAGTAAGTGAGGTTGACGGGAGCGTTTCTCCTGTTGACCTTCCTCGGTGAGGCTGGCCAGATAAGTTGATTCTAGCTTTGCAGTTGTAGCTGGAATTGCTTATCTGGGATCGACTTTTAGGTCCAGTGTAGACCTGCCCATAGACGCTGGGTTCATCAGCTGGCACACTGAATTAGATGCAATGGTGGCTGCATTTGGTGAGAGAGTTGGTACATGCCTTACTTTTCTGTCCTTTCCATCTGGCAGAGTGAAGAGAAGATCAAGCCTGTCCCAAGCCTCTACGGCCCTCTGATGACTCTGAACCATATGGTCCAGCAAGATTATTTCCCCAAATCCCTGGCCCCAGTTCTCCTGGCCTTTGTGACAAAGTGAGTATTGCACCTTGCAGACCGTCCCGTTCTGCAGGAAATTTGAAACTTTCTGTGTGTGGTTGCAATAAAAAGAAAAACACCCATTCTTCCCGGGTGGGGACAGTTCCTAGAATAAAAAGGCAGTGGTTTAAAGGTAAGTTGTTCCTATCTGGCCTAGTCCAACAGTCAAAGCTTACAAGGTAAGACACACTGATCCCAGGGAATGAACTGGAAAACGGACTTTCTAAAGGTGGTCTTAAAAACTGGTGTTTCTGCAGAGGCAGGCCAGTTGAGGACTACTGACGTCATGACAGGAGCAGTTTCTGAGCCCAAAGGAAGGCTAGGACCTGGTTTCCAGCTACAGGTTTAATGAGACAAAGGAACACTGCTGAATCAGATTTTTGCCCCATTTTGGGCATTCTGAAGTAGAGTCATGATTAATGTGAAAGTTTGTAGTGACTTCAAGTTCCCACAGAAACTTCTTGAATTCCAGTGTTTTGCAGCTGCAAATGAATGCTGAAGTGTTGGGATAGGTCATGAGAACAGGGAAATAAAAACCAAATTGACAAGTCTGTTAATTGTCTTTTGGAGAGAACTCTATAATGTAGAGATCATAAATAGTGAAAATTTTAAGCCAAGTTCCTTTTTTGAAAAATGTTTAACAGTAAAACATGTCATGCTAGTACCGAAGCTTCAGTTAAGCTGCGCTATTGTCCAGGTGAAAGCTTCCATCCCAACTCTAACCTGTGGGGGGCAGTATTGGAAGGGGTGTGCAACAAGGCCAAGACAACGCTGCAGGACAGCGCATTTTGTTGTTTCAGGGCTTGCTTCCTTTGCTTTCACACGTCGTCCCCCAACTGCAGGGAAAAGTGGAGGGGAGGGTTTAGAGGGAATCGGGTGCTATGCAACTGCAAGCTTTGCAGAGTTGGCTTGAGAACTGCTCTCTTCCTTCAGCTGCTCCATGGCTTCACCAAAACTCTTGGTAATCTGTGGTCATCTGTATCCCCTTTGCCTGAAGCTCAGATGCTGAGGAGCTTGTCTTGTCCTTCACCCAAAATTAATAGGCTGGTCCAACGCCCTAAAGTGCCACCTTTTGCTACTTGGAGTGCTCAGCTGCCAGCCTTGCTCAGCTTTCTCTTGGGCTCTAGCAAAGCCCTTCTGCTCATTGGCCTGAGCATCTACTCCAGCAGGTCTCCCGGCCTTGTCAAACGATCAGCTCCTTTGTTAGGGGCTTGTGGAGCTTTAATGTTCCTGTGAGCTGCTTCGGCCAAAGCTAATCTTGCTTCCTGTGTTCCCAAGCTCCCGTTCCCTTTCAGTACAGGGAGCCTCTTGAATGTCCAGGCTCCCCCTGCTTCAGTGGCAGACGATACAAATGACCTGAGTCAGAGCATTTAGGAACTCTGGGAACAAGGAATCGGCCACAGAGCGCACTCCATGTGACAGCATTTTTTCCTTTAAATCGTTATTAAGAGTGAGAGAAACACCGCTGTGCAGTGAGTGTAAGCGAAGGCCCTGATCATCGCAGATGGGATGCTAAGGGCTGGTTCTGTATGTGGAGTTTCTGATGGTCACCACTCCACGATGCTGCTGAGTTCCTGAGCAAGCTGCAGTCTCACTGCCCCCACCACCCTTTTTTGGGTTTTTTTGGCCCTGCCCTGATGGAATTTGGTTGTGGTTGCCTCTCTCAGCTCCTTTCCTCACAAGGGCTACGTCTACACTAGCCCCTTTGTTTCAAAAGGGGCATGGTAATGAGTGAGGTTGGAAGATGCTAATGAGGCACTGCCATGAATATGCAGTGCTTCATTAGCATAACAGCCACGGCAATTAGAAAGCGCCGCTTTCAAATTGCACGCCACCCATGTAGATGGGGCCTTTCAAAAGGAATCCCCACCCCCTGGCCCCCAGACTTCGAAAACCCTTCATTCCTATTTGGTTTTAGGAATAAGGGGCTTTCGAAGAGTGGGGGATCCTTTCGAAAGGCCCCCAATCTAGACGAGTGGCACATGATTTGAAACCAGCACGTTTGAACTGCGGTGGCTGCCGTTATGGTAATGAGGCGCTGCGTATTCATGGGAGCAGCTTATTAGCATCTTCCGACCTCGCTCATTAGCATGCCCCTTTCAAAAAGAAGGGGCTACTGTAAACATAGCCAAGGGCAGGGTGTGGTTGAGGTCAGAAATTCTAGTCAGCGTGTATTTCCCCCATCACTATTCCATGGAACCAGGTTGTAGGGATCCCAGTGAAGTGTCCAGCTCAGGAGAAGGGGAAGCCTTTTAAGGGCAGGCTAGAGCAGCAGATTTCAGGGAATTCTAATACAATGCAGTCAGTGCAGGGTCTCCTATCTCATTCCTAAGGTTTGGAAAGGAGGTTCCAAGTGAAGCTGCAGAATTTGGTGGGGTGGACCCTCGAACATAGAGAGCACTTTGAAGGGCATAGCTTACCGCTTAGCAACAAGGAGATGCTGCTCAGTCCCATGTTTCAGGCTTCATTTCAAACCCCCTTTTTTCTCAGCTGGTTCATGCACCTATTGCTGTTCTGGCTGGGTGGGCCGGGGGGAGTTGGTCAGAATGTTTTTCAGTGATGTATTGGATTCATGTTCTTCAGGGGAACACCACCTTGGTGTGGGCAGTGGGTACGAAGCAGGGAAAGTTTTGTTTTTGGCCTAAACAGTGAACACGGTCAAAGCATGAGCCTGTGAAAAGGGGGAACCTGTTGCAGCTGTAACTTTAGCAGCCTCTACCCCTATGCCTGTACAGTAGTACCAGAGGCCAGCTGGCTTGATACATTTCAGGAGAGGATGAGACGGTGGAGGGACCAGGGTGTAGCTGTAGTTAGTCCTGTAATGGTTCTTTTAGCATAATCAGCCCTCATGCTTCAGGGCACGGTGAGATTGTGTGTACAGTACAGTGACGCAACACTGGTGTTGATGTGTGCAGAGGTTGGATTTCCTCTGATTTACCATTGGCCACTGCCTGAGGTGGGATTCAGAATGAGACAGAGCAATAGGCTGGTTCAATGCGGTGATCCCTGTACCTTGATACCCTGTCTCTGGGTAAGAACGGAGTTGGCTGACTCTGGAGTTACTGGCCCCTTACTGTGCCGGTGAGCCCCTTAACTCATGGAGAGGGGGTATTCAGTGCTTCAGAGCCAGCTGGGGCACCTTTTACCTGAACTTTTTCTCTCCTCTCTCTACAGACCCCACCGTGCTTTGGATTCCTGCTCCTTGGCCCGTCACACGCTGCTGCAAACTCTCCACCAGCTGTAGTAGAAGCACAGCTGTGCCCTTCCCCTTCCTAGGACTTTTATCAGCAAGAGCTCTTAGCCAGCTGGTGGGAGAGGATGGTTGGTGCCCAGGGCAGCCCACTGGCTGGCTCTCGCGGGGGTGCCTGTCCTTCTGCTTTAACAAACTCGGAGGAATCCTGCTGATAGTTTTTTTTACTTTGGTTTTTCCCTTTTTTTTTTTTTTTTTTTAAATTGGAGGCCCCACGTCCAAAGCGAACTCCAGGGCAGGCAGTTGTGCCAGAACTTGGCTTCCTGGGGCTCCTCCTTGCTCTCCAGGAATAGGAAAGATGGGCTTATTGTGCTCAACAGGGCTGGCTCCATCGGCGTTGTGCTCGAACGACTGTCTTACAGAGGGTGCTGGACTGGGGCTTTCGCTGAAGCAGCAGCTGACCCAGCCGCAGCTTTTGCATGGTGCCGTGGCTTCTACCTCGTGCTGCTCCGGGCCATGGAGCTGGCAATAGCAGAAGTGGTGTTACTGCTACATGATTATGGGATTGTCTGGCTGACTCTTGCTGCTCCAGGGTTGGAAGGACTGGGGATGCTCCTTCCTGGTCTTGTAACAGGCCCCTCTCCCCCCTGTGACCTATCTGTATTTTAATCTGCTAATCCCCAGCTGTGCTAGAGGGGATCTCCCTCCAGTAGGGTTGAGCCCCAGGATCTCTGCCTACTCATTGTGATGCTGCCACAGCCAACATTCCCCCAACAGAGCTTCCCCATTAAAACAGGCTTGCTTTAGAACTGACTAGAGTCAGTTGACTCCTGGAGCTGGGTCCATGCTCAGTGCTCACACCCGGGGAGCAGTAACAAAAGGGGACTAATGCTTGGGAGCTGGAATCAGTTCCCATCAGCTAGGCTCAGGGCTGGGCAAAGTGAAACATTGGTGGTTTCAGTGACAGGAATGAGGTGAGGGTCTCTAAGCATCTCTTTGTACCCCCACATGACACAGTAGGTCTGAATGCTTCCTAGTTATGCTGGCACTTCAGTAAGTGACCCTATACACGTTAATGGCCGGGGAAGGGCACAGCTGGGTTCCTGCCCACAGGCTGTTTCCTTGGGGGCTGTAAAGGGGAGGAGGTGAGGGCCTGTATTACAGTGCGCCCCTCAGCTAGTTCTCCAAATTCCTGCCTTATTTCCCAGCTCCTTATTGTTCCCCAGAGTGCAGGTCTGGGAATTGTGCCAGAAATATTTGCCAGGGGAAGTGGGCCAGGGGCCTCCTCCCTCTCTAGGGCAGCTCAGGAGCATCTATCTTGGGCACCATAACACTGCTGCCTCTGAGGGGGAAGTGGCTGTAACGTGAGCTGCACGTTTTGCCTACTGCAGAGGCTGAGGCTAGCTTGCATGAAAGCTCCATGTTGAAGCATGCAGTGCTGAGCGAGGGGCAGGGACTCCATCCCTTGCATTGCACAGGATTCATGGGGCGGTGGGAGGCAGTTCTGACAGACAGCTAACTTCTGCTGGCTGACCCAGGTGAGTTGCTTCATAGGGTGTGGCTTTGATGGTGGTTGCTGTAGTCCAGCGGGGTGGTTGTGACCTAGCACAACCGGTGGTAGTATCTCACCTCTGGTTAGTGTGCTCTTCTCATGCTCCGGTTCACTTTTGTACTATATTTAGAGGTACCCCCTGCACTTAGGGGGCGGGGTCTGTCTTCCAGCACTAGTTCCTGGGGGAGCCAAGGTTCTGTGCCACTTACACAGAACTGAGCTGTTGCTGAGGGTGAAACGCTGCTTGTTGCCGTTGGTTTCTAGACACTGCCAAATGCACACCTTCAGCTTGGGGCTCTAGGAGCATGGGGGCAGCGGCTGGGGTGAACCATAGGGCCCCTGAGCAAGCTGGCTTTGCTAGTTGCTTTAGGGGAAGGTTAGGCAGAGTAAAGTGTGGGAAGCAAGACAATGGTGAACCCCTGCTTGTGTAACTTTGTATCTGGGGCCTGCTGTCACCCATCTGAGGGCTAGGCCCAGGGGTTAACTGGGCTGTGATACACCTCTGCTCACATTGCTGCCAGGTTGATAAGCAAGGGGGAGGGGCATGGCTGGGCAAACTCCATCATGCATAGGCTTGCCTGAGCGTCTAACTCAGGAGCAGGCACAACAGGGGCCATGCTCCCAATCCAGCGAGGCAAATGTCCAAATGTGGCCTGGGACAGCCCTCAGGGTTGCCGGTGGCCCAGAAGGACCCTTGGGCAGGATCTCTGCTGTCTACACCCCTGCATGTGGGTAGTCCGTGGGGCGGAGAGGAATGACTGTGCTGCCCCCTCCGCAGCACAAGCCTCACAGGTCCCAGTGGCCAGAAATTTGCAGGCATAAGTAGCTTGTGGAACCCCCGTCTGGTGATTTTGAGTAGCAGGTGGAAGCGCAGCAGGCAGGGAGCCTGCCTAAGGAGCCCACAGGGCTGCTGGCTAGGAACCATGTAGGGTAAAGACCTCCTGGCCAGAGCCTGCACTTGGCACGCGAGCTCCCTGCCCCAGATCCCAACTCCAACCTCTGTGTACCTCCCACATGTCAGAATGCATCCCTGCCCTCCCCTGTCCCTTACCCCAACCCTCTGGGCACCCAACCTCCATCCATGACACTGCACCCTCTCCAGGAATAGCATAGGAGAGGGTGGCCTTGGCCCACTTACCAAGTTCTTTGTGTCTTGTCCCCCCCCATCAAAAAGTATTCCCCACCTCCACTACAGCTACAGCTGCTTTCTAAGGTGCAGTTCCTATGTGCTAGCCCCGGCCAAGACAGCCATTAGGGAACTGAGTGGGTAGCTGGGGGAGACAGTCTATGGCCTTGTTACAGGAGGGCCTGGAATATGTCCTTTTTGCCACACAGAAGTAGCTCTGGGCTTCCTGTAATAGCTTTCCAGACCCCCTCCGTGCTGGCCTTAAGGCTCTTAATACTGCAAGGAAAGTGCATTTTTCTGACCTCTTCCCATAGGTGAAGCTGGTGTTACTTGTACTGGGAGGGAGAAGAGGCTGCGTGTATGTAAAATGGTTTACTGGTCCAGAGGCAGACAAAGTAGTATGGCCTGGACTAGCACCTGCAAACTAAACCCCACCCAGCCTACACCTCACTCTTCTCATCCAATCACCCCACCACTCCCACTCCAGCAAGCCCCGAAAACCTAGGCAGCTGGTGGGGTGGGGGGGAGGAGTGGTGGTAAGTGATGTTTGTGCTCTGGGTCTCTAATGCGCAAGGGAGCATGGGAAATGGTAATGACTATTAGACTAGAGCTGGTCTGAGGCAGTGCCAGAGGTCACCTGGGTGCAGGCCTAAGGGGAGGTGCTTGGTGGGGTCATAAAGAAGTGAGAGAAATTCTACCTGCAACCATGAGTCCTGGGTCCAGTCCTAGTTTGAGCTGAGGTTCTAGGCATTTCCCACATCTTGCCTCCTCTTGTCCCCCGTGAGTGAGTCTGAGGCAGGGTCCTGTCACGGGGCAGTCCAGCCTCCATGCCCAGCAGCTATGACTGACAGGCTGCTGGCACAGACCCAGGGCTTCCTGGCTGTTGGTGCTGTATCTTCCTATGCCAAGAGAATGGGCTGCACCTAACCCTCATGGCATGCTAGTGCTGGCATGTCATATTAAAGTCACAGCAGCGTTATTTAGTTATGGGCTGGGGGATGTTGCTAGGGGTAGAGGAGCAGATGCTTTGGACAGCCACGTTCTGTGGGGAGCTATTTGCTCAAGCAGATGCTTTATGTCAGTGGTAGGCAGCATCAATTCTCGCAGTGCCCATTGGCTGGGAACAGCGAACCACGGCCACTGGGGGCATGAGGGGGGGCACCGGTGGATGGCACTGCATGCAAGCCACAAGTTGCCCACCACTGCGCTTTACCCGAGTAAAGAGGCCAGAAGGTGCTCATGTACAGACAGGGAACAGAGAAAGGAGGCCCCAAGGGAGGTTTAGGCTGGACATTAGGAAAAAGTTCCCAACTGTCAGGGTGGTCAAACACCAGAATAAATTGCCAAGGGAGGCTGTGGAATCTCCATCTCTGGAGACATTTAAGAACAGGTTAGACAGACGTCTATCAGGGATGGTTTAGACAGTACTTGGTCCTACCATGGGAGCAGGGGGCTGGACTTGATGGCCTCTCGAGGTCCCTTCCAGTCCTAGTGTTCTATGGTTCTAAGTCCCATTCAGTTACAGCACAGGCAGCCAGGCAATTAACTATGGAAAGTAGCAGCGCAGTCGCCTCAGTCGCTGGAGCTCAGAGAGACACGTTGGGTGAGGGAACTATTTATTGGAACGGCTTCGGGGGGTGGGAGCCTAGCGTTCAAGCCACTGGCAGTTGCGCTCAGCAACGGTGTGGGACAGCTTCCGTAAGAAGTGGTTAAAAGGATGGGGCCTTTTCAGCTTGGAAAAAAGCCTGAATGGGGTTATGATCATGGGCTATAAAATAAGAACTGCCACGGAGCCCGTGAGTGTTACACACCTCTGCACATAGAGCCCCAGAGGGCAGCCAATGAACTTAAAGCTGCGGCTTTCAATGGAACAAAAAATGTGCTCCACACAATGCCTAGTCAAGATGTGGCACTTTCCAAGCCAGGGTGTGAGGGACAAAAATATAACAGGCTTCAAAAAATAATTAGGTACAGCCAGGGAGGCTGGGTCCCTCAGTAGCTATAGACCAAGAGGGTCGGGGGGGCAGCTCCATGCTCCAGCTGGCTCGAGCTTCTGACCACTAGCAACTGGGACTGGGTGACAAGAGCTGATAAACTGCCCCTAGGCTGTTCCTTCCTGTTACCAGCCAGTCAGAAGACAGGCTACTGGGCTCCATGCACCAGTGATCTGGCACCCATGGCCAGTCTGTCCAGCCACTCCCTGGAGGTTGCTGGGTGAGGCTCATCCCATTGTGCCTTTTCGGCACTACCAACAATGCAGGTTTGGGTGCCTCAGTTCCAAAAATGTGTCTAACCAGCTTCTATTGCAACCATGTCAGCTAACAAGAGCTGAGCAACACATTTGTATGGGACTGGTTTAACAGGCAGTTTATTAGTCCAGCAAGGAAGACGGTTGCTTGGGTGTTTTGGATATGGAATGTGCCATAAAGGGCTTTCGCCAGGTTGCCTGGGAGAGGCTCCTGTTCAAGCATGGTGGGTGTTGATGTGATGTGCTTTCTTAGCAAGCGTGAGACTGAAAGGTGAGGGTTAAGCTGTGCCCAAGCCAATGCCCAGCAATAGGTGGCTGGTGGGGGTGGTTTGAAGTGGGGAGCCCAGAACAAGGTTGATATTATCTAGTGTTCTGCAGGTCCCTTTACCGCCATTCAGCCAATGCCTTGAGACAAAAGTTGGCACTGGTGCTTAGGGAGAGAACAGGAACATCCCCACCTGCCTCCCTTTGTCCCAGGTCATGGACATCCTTCGAGTTACATAATGGAAAATCAAAGCAAGTCACTCTTTCATTAGGCAGCAGTTTAACACTCCTGGCCTCTGCCCTGATTTTGAATGGAAGGGAGCGTTCAAAACCCTGCACAGGGACCGTGGTGGGATGTGGAAAAGTTAATGCTATCAGCAAGTGTTAGCTTGGAACATGTTGCTTTGGGAAGTCGTCTCCTCCCTGATGTCGCAGTTATAGCTGCACCGACTGGCCAGAGTCTGTAATGCACCAGAAATACAATTCCTGCCTTGCTGCCCCGCCGCGTGCAGCACCTGGCTCCCCTCCCCAGCATCACACACAGGCTCAACTGGGCTGGTGCAAATTCCTTCTTCAGTTCTGCAGCTCCCCATGGCTTTTGCTGCCTGCAGCACTGCTCACACTTGAATGGCAAACAGCTGTTCTGCCTGCCTTCCTCCTCCTCCTCCTCCTCCTCCAACGCCTCCCTATGTACATCCCCCCATCCACACACCCCATTCAGTTTCACGCCTGCAAAACTACACTCATCCCTCACTATATGAGCACCATTGGTTCCCAACTTTCTGCTCGTGGGTGAAAACTTGTAAGAGGGACACAATTGCCATTAAATACAGGTAAAAGTCCCTGATTGGGTCCTAGTGCTCTTAACTCAGCGAAGGTGTGGCAGCAGGTAGGGCCGCTTTGGAAAGGTAAGTGAACCTTGGGTTGGGGAGGGGCGGTTAAAGGCTGGGGGCAGTTTGAGGGTTAAAAACCTGGTGGCAGGTTGGGGGCCATGGTGTGGGCAAGGGGTTCAGGTTGCAGCAGGTTGGGTGTGTGGGGCTGGGGCGGGGTGGTCATCAGGCTGTGGTTGGTGAGCTGGCAGGTTTCAGGCTGCAGTGATTTCGGTGTGTGGGGCCGGTGGTGGGGTGTAAGGCTGTGGCGGGTTGTGGCTGCAGGAGCCAGTGGAAGGGTCAGGCTGCGGTGGGTTGGAGCTGCAGGGAGGAGGTAATGCTTGTGTTAGTGGGGGGCATTCACTCATCTAGTGGACAAACGGTGTGTGTGTGTGTGTGTGTGTGTGTGTGTGTGTGTGTGTGTGTGTGTGTGTGTGTGTGTGTGTGTGTGTGTGTGTGTGTGTGTGTGTGTGTGTGTGTGTGTGTGTGGGCCGTCCCTCGTTTTAGCGAGTTTAACAAGGAATGAGTGTACGTGCCAAAACAGCAAGAGAGAGACACAGCAAGAGCGTAAGCTGCAAACATTGCCCCAGAGAAGGGAAATCCCAAACCCTTGTGCGCCTGAACGTTCTAGTCCAGCTTTGCTATAAATAGCGACCCCCATAGCCACGTGGAGGGGGCCTGGCAACTGGCAACCCGCCACCAACACTGCCTTTAAACATCACCCTGGCGGTGGGAGGCACACCTTTGTGAATCTCATGGGTGCCACCAGGGAGAGCCAACTCCTCAAAGCTCTGTATGCGTGGCAGGAGGCTGTGCAGTGCCTGCCGGGGGATCCTCTGTGACGAACAACCCTGCACGGGCTAGAGGGGACATGGACTGAGGTGGATAAAGGGCCTTGAGCCACAGGCTTTGTCCAGCTCAGCTTTCTTTGGCTCTGCTTTATTGTCCATGTCAGTCACAAGGGCAGTTACACACTTGTCTGATTTCCTTCGCAGGGCTCAGGTCCCTGGGGGGGGGGGGGGGTGGCAGACCCCACGCGGCTGGGGAGTGGTTAGAATCACAGTGCTATGTAGGTGGGTGTGGACGTGCTCCTAGGTGGGGTAGACACGGTACAGTTGACCTTCTCTGGACAGTGGCTGGCAGCTGTCATATGACTCTGCCTGTGCTCATCTTCCATGTCTTGGTCGACTGAGTGCATGGGCAGCTTGGCTCGGTTGCTGCTCCTGCGATGGGGGAGTGACCCGTCTTCGTCATAGTAGCGCTGGAATTGGATCGGCCGTGTCCGCAGTCTGTAAGTGACAACCAGGGCCAGGGCCACCAGCGTGAGGAGAGCGGCAGCGACCCCAATGCCTACGGCCGAGTGACTGTGGCCGAGCTGGTTGTGCACAGGTTGTGCGCTGCTTGGAAGGCTGGCGGTGTGCTCTGCTGAGCACTGCCCGGTGCCAGGGATCTGGCACTCCAGCAGATTCTCATTCTGGGGGATGACGCAGACTCTGTACTCGGTCCCGGGCCGGAGATCGTGGAGTGTCACCTCAGCCAGCCTCCCCATCACCCGCAGCACCTGCTCATCCCGGCCAGCCGTGTACCGCACCTCAAACTGGTCGTGGTCACCAGAGAATGACCAGCTAACCACGAGGGACGTGGCTCCCTTGGTTCTGATGCTGACCCTGCTGATGTGATCAGCCAAGCACGGGTCCCACCTCTCCAGCACATGGTGATGGAAGGTGGTGGAGCTCGCACTGCTCCTCGTGGTGATTAGGGCGGCGGAGGTCGTGGTGGCAGCCGTAGTACTAATCCTTGCAAGAGGTTTGTCTCTGGATGGAGCAGTGGCCATGGGTGTATTTGTGTTTTCGGGGAGGCTGAGGGTGGTGGAGTCCATCCCGTAAGGTGGACAAGTCAACTTCTGTAACTGGGTGGGGAGAAAAGAAAACCGCGTGAGAGGGAATATGAGCAGGGATAACTCCTTCCCATCAACAGGCAGGGAACAGCCCCGCCATCCTGCACTCCCATCCCAAACGGGTGGGAGAGTCTTTTGAGGGGGTTAGGACAGGAAATGGGAAATGCCTGGTCCACCTGGAAATGTAGAGAGGGGCTTGGTTAATCTGGAAGGATAGAAATGACCCAGGTTGGAACAGGCTCCGGGTACCAAGCTAATACTGCTGACACCAGCTGTCTGTGAGTCTTTTATGGGCAAGAATGTTAGAGTAGCTCCATTTTTGGATGCCCACATGTTTCGCAACCAGGACTGGCTCAGCTCCCATGGCCTGTCTCCATCTGCCAGTGGCATGTGGGCCTGCTTTTTGTGAACTGCTCTGGGTCCCCAAGGAGGCCAACAGCCAGCTGAGCTGGGAAAGCTGATGGGAGGTTGAATAGCTGTGGCCCAGCTTCCCCACAAGCTGAGACAGACGGCTATGCCGCTCTTCACCTGCCCTGCGCTTCAGGTGAACAGGGAGAGAGAGGTGTCAGGGGAGAGGCAGAGTCACAGGCTAAGCCTGAGGTGCTGGAGAATGAAGAAGGGTATGGCAGAGAGGGGAAGGGGGAGACAGGGCAGAAGGAGCTGTGCTGGTCTCTGCATTAAGCCAACAGGGGCTTGTATTTTAACACTATGATTGTTCTTATTCACGCCTTGCATAATGTGGAACCTGGAGCCTGCCGTAAGCTGGGGCTTGCTGCAAACACGGGCACCCAGTGACTTCTGCACGGCTGGATGGCCTCCGCAGCCACCCCCTCACCCAGCAGCCCTGACTGCTCCCCACAAGACCTAGGGAGAGCAGGGGCAAGCTGGCGCTAGAGAAGGAGGAGGACAGACAAGGACTGAGCAGAGGGGAAAGGGAGGAAAAAAACACAATAAACAGAGTGTGCATCTGCTTCCTTCTTTCCCTCACCAGCTGCAGAATCCTCCCTGTGGACACCTTCCTCTTCCCCCCCGACCTCAGCCACTGAGACACCCTAATGCCAGGCTTCCCTGTTAACACACGTCTGTCACTGTCAGATTTCTTGTGAGTGCCCCAGACCTTCACCAAAAAGACCCACCTCCCAGCTGGCAGCTCTCCCAGCACCCAGGGTCATGGACAGGGTTCTCGCTTGTTTATTCCATCCAGAGGTGGCATGCATTTTGTTATGTGCACCAAGCCCTGCAGGGATGTGCACCCCACAGTGGGTGGCTGTGCGCATTCAGGTAATCGGCGGGGCAGCGCCTGAAGCGATCTTGGGTGGCCGCCCAAGCATTCAGCTTACGGGGGTCACGAGCTATCATCAGCTGCAACCAAAAGCAGCCGTCTTCAGCCCTGTTGGGGGCGGGGGCTGTGTTTTCAAGCGAAGGGCTGGAGTTTTGGCTTCCCCCAGAATGGGCCCGTGAGAGTAATTTAGTGAATTGTCTTCACTGCAGCACATGGAATTTTCCATGTCCTGCCCGCACACTGGCCAGGCCTCACCCTGCCTGGAGAGCCACAAAACCATTGGTGACCTCACTCGTCCCCCTTTTAAAGTACGGGTGCAGTGAACAGCGGCTCCCCCTGCAGCGCTACCCGCCCTTAGGGAGAAAGGGGGGGGGGTGCCTCTCGGACTGGAAATCCCATGCACCCCAGTCCCAGGCCCTTTCCCCAAACTGCAGGCTGGTACCTCGAGGTTTACCAGGAGCCGTCCCTGCAGTGCCTGGGGGGAGCTGCACATCACGGGGCTGCGTTCTTTCCGGAGCACGCGCTTCTGCCAGGTGCGGAGCCAGATCAGGCTGCAGTCACATCGCCACCTGTTCCCTGTCAGATACAGCCTGGAGAGCGACTTCAGGGAGGAGAGAGACGGGAGCGACTCCAGGCTGTTGTTTCTCAGGCTCAGCAGCTCCAGCCGGCGGAGCCTGGTGAAAGCTAAGGCAGTGACCTGCTCCAGGGCCAGGCTGTCCAGGTACAGCTGGCTCAGGGAGCGAAGCCTCCTCCCAAAGGAGAGAGAGGTCAGCTTCCGGATGGGGTTACCGCTCAGCTGCAGAGTGGCCAGCATGGGCGAGGCACGGACGGCTGCAGGCACGCTCACCAGCTGGTTCCAGTCTAGGCGGAGGGCCCGCAGGTTGCCAGGGAGGGCTTTGCTGGACATGTTGCTAATACGGTTGCCGCTCAGGTAGAGCCGGCGCAGCAGCGGGAGGCCCTGAAGGGCTTGGTCAGAGAGCTCCAGCAGCAGGTTGTTACTCAGGTCCAGGACGCTGAGCTGCTTCAGGGAAGAGAACGTACCTGAGGGGGGGGAGAGAGAGAGAGAGAGAGAGAGACAGAGAGACAGAGAGACCCAACCCAGCAGGTCAGCCCAGTGTCAAATGTTCCGTGTGCCGATCATCTCTGATCCTTGTCCCCCTCCCCCAGCCCCGAGTTACCCCCTCCCATTTTCCCCTGGGGAGAAGGAGGTGCTGACTTTGTGGCCTGGACATGCGACACCTCCTCGATGGCCATTCTGGACCCCACCCTTTCCAGTACGGGGGAACAGTCTTCAGCCTGGGACAGGGCCTAGTTGAGAAGACATGTGGGGCTGAGACGGCTGGGGGCTCCGTCTGCTGGCTCATAGTGGTGCTGGGGATCTATCCCAGCAGTTTTCAACCTCTCCGGATGACTGCTTTGCCTCGTGCCCCCTCAAGGTTTATCTCACACAACTGGCTTTTAAAATCAGGCATAAAAATACACATCTCACAGCCGCCCTATTGCTGGCAAACAGCCGACTTTCTCCTTCCCCCCCATCTCATTAGGAAATCAAATCACTTGGATTATCAGGATAGTACTGACATTTCAGGGTGCGGTATTCAGAGCAGTATACACTTTTCCATATGAAACGCTACTTTGTTATGCTTTCATTAGTGCTTTTATGTAGCCTGCTGTAAACGAGGCAAGTATCTAGAGGTGTTGATGTGCCCTCTTGGAAGAGTTCTGCGTAACCCCATGACACATGCCCCACTGGCTGAGACCCACTGGTCCATCTATCCAGCAATACCTGGCAGGAGGTTGGCAATCTGGTTGTGCTCCAGGTGCAGGAAGATCAGATTTGTCAGGTTCTCAAAGATCCCCTCTGGGAGCTGCTCCAGGAGGTTGTTCTCCAGGTGGAGGTGGAACAGATTCTTCACCCCTATAAAAGCTCCTGGCTCCACCTGGCGGATGCCACAGCTGCCAAGGGAAATGGTGCTGACCTCCGGCAGCTCTGGGAAGAAGCCTGCTGAGAGGGTGCTGAACTGGTTGTGCTGCAGGTCAAGCTCCACTGTGGCACTGGGAATGCCCAGGGGACGAGAGACTAAGCTGGCATTGGCGCACTGGACAAACCACTGGGAGAAGAAGCAGGAGCAGTTCACCGGGCACTGGGCATTGCCTGGGAGCTGTGTGACAGCCATGACTGGAACCCCCAGCAGAGCGAGGCCCATGATCCAGAGCCTCAACATGGTGGTTTCTCTGCAACATAAAAGCAGGTGCCAGTGAATCAGATTTCTACATATTGTGAAAGGGCTGGGAACAGGCAAGGTCACATCTCATTCAAACCTCTCAGAAACTGTCCTTCCCTATGCTCAATTCTCCAGGGAACGTGTCCGTGCCACTCGTAAGCTACCCATTGCCCACTAAAGGGCAGTTCCACTACTCAGCAGATCTCACCATGAGGAGATGTAATATAATGCAGCCAACATGTTCCCATCCCACCAAGTTCAATCAACCCTTGACTCAGTCTGAACAGCTTGTCTTAACCCTTCTGGCTTGCTCCGAGAGATGGTGTACATGCGCCTCGTCTCACTCGGCTTTGGCGGTTGGCTGAGCAACAGGAACGCTGTTATTTTAATCCTTTCCTGTAGCCCCCGTCACTGATTTGGGCAGCATTCCCGCCACTTTATCAATAGGTTTCTATGCCTGAGCACTAGCAGAGAACACAGCGCTCGGAACCAGTGACATGGCTCATCTGCTACCAGCTGCTTGGAACGGTGTCCTGTGAGGGTCCTGCCTCAGCACAGGGGCTGTGCTAGATGATCTCAAGCTCCCTCCTAGCCTATGTGGCTGACCTTCGGGAACAAAGCAACGGCTGTCGCCAGATCAGCCCATTGCTCCATCCTGTCTGGTATCCTGCCTCCAACTGTGGCCAAGACCAGATGTTTTCAGTGCCATAGTTTAAGGACATATCTTGTGTTGTGGCAGGAGCTGCTGTAGTGTCACGGACATTAAGGCCAGAAGGCCCTATCAGGACCGTCTACTCTGACCTCCTGCACATTGCAGCCACCGAACATCACCCACCCACTCCTGTGCTAGGCCCCTGACCTCCGGCTGAGTCTCTGACCTTCTCAAGTCATGATTTAAAGACTTCAGGTTACAGAGAATCCACCACTTACACTAATTTTTACCTGCAAGTGGCCTGTGCCCTATGCCGCAGAGGAAGGTGAAAATCCCTCAGAGTACCTGCCTAAAGAACCTGGGGGAAAAAAGCTTCCTGACCCCAAACAGGGGGATTAGGCCGTCTCTGAGCATGTGGACAACACCCATCAACCAGACACTGAGGAACAAATTCTCTGTAGTACCTCAGAGCCTTCCCCATCCCACGTCCCAAGACCAGTCATTTGGGATATTTTCCATGGCAGATGCAGCCGGGCCACAAACTATTTTAGGCAGTTTTACCAGCCCATTCCCTCCACAGACGTTTCAAACTGTGTTGAAACAACAGAGAAGTGGCCGTGTTAGTCTGTACTCCAAGAAAACAAAGCAGCAGAAATGTGGCACTTTAAAGACTAACAAAATGATTTATTCAGTGATGAGCTTTCGTGGGACAGACCCACTTCTTCAGATCACCTTCATTTCCAGTACAGACTGACATTTATAAGTACAGAGGACCAAAAAAATTGCAATAAAAACTGACAAATCAAGTACATAGGACTGAAGGAGGGGGATGAGGGATGGTAAGTGTCCTGCCCGAGATAATTACGAGCATCAAAGGAAGAGGAGAAGCAGGCCTTGTAATGGGTGAGGTAATTGATGTCTCTGTTCATATCACGTGTTAATATATCAAATTTGAATATGAATGCCAATTCACAAATTTCTTGCTGTAATCTGTTTTTAAATTCTCTGTGCTCTAGGACACAAATTCTCAGGTCTTTCACAGAACGGCCCACTGCACTGAAGCGTTCACTGACTGGCTTATGTGTATTGAGTTTCTGATCTGCTCTGTGTCCATTTAGTCTTTGGAGAATGTTTTGCCCATTCTTTCCAATGTACATAGTGTCAGGGCATTGTTGGCACATAATGGCATATATAATGTTGCTGGAAGGGCATGAGAATGTGCCTTTGATCTTGTAACTAACATGGTTGGGTTCAGTGATGGTATCCCCAGAATAAATATGTGGACAAAGTTGGCAGTGGGATTTGTTGCAAGGAAAAGTTCCAGGTTTAGTATGACTGTGGTGTAGCCTGTGATTGCGGTGTATCCAGAGTCTCAAAAATAACTTTGACATTATAATCAAGCCAGCTGACAAAGGGGGTGCTATAGTCACCATGAATAAGTCAGACAATGAACAGGAGGCAGCTAGACTATTCTCCAACACCACACTTTACAGACTTCTTTCCTCTGATCCCACTTTAGAATTCCAAAAGAAACTACACCATCTACTTAAAGAACTCCCTGCCTCTGCTCGAGACCAAATTCACTCAGACACCATATGAGTCCCAGCCTGGATTATTCTATTTGCTGCCTAAAATCTACAAACCTGAAAACCCAAGACACCCTATCAGTTCAGGTACTGGCACCCTTACTACTGGACTGTCCAGCTATGTAGACTCCTTCCTCAACCCTATGCCAACAGCACTCCTAGCTATCTCTGCAATATCACTGACTTCCTGAGAAAATTACAAAACATTGGAAGCCTTCCTAACAATTCCATCCTTGCCACCATGAATGTAGAGGCTCTCTACACCAATATTCCACATGAAGATGGACTCCAAGCGATCAGGAATACCATCTCTGTTGCTACCACAGCAAATCCAATGGCTGACCTATGTAACTTTGTTCTCAACCACAATTATTTCCAGTTTGGGGACAATTTATGCCTCCAGATTAGCAGCACTGCTATGGGCTCCCACATGGCCCCACCGTATGTTAACGTTTTTATGGCCAACTTAGAATAACGATTCCTTAGATCTCATTCTGTTACCCCAACTCTACTTACTCTACATTGATGACATCCTTATCATTTGGACCCAAGGTAAAGATACTCTAGAAGAATTCCACAGAGATTTTAACAACTCGCACCCCACCATCAATCTCATCCTTGACTATTCTACATGAGAAATGCATTTCCTGGATACCACAATGCAAATCCTGATGGCTATAGAGACACCACTCTCTACCGGAAACCCACCAACTTCTACACTTACCTACACGCCTCCAGCTTCCATCCAGAAAGCACCACCTGATCCATCATTTATAGTCAAGCCCTTAGATACAATTGAATCTGTTCTGATCCTATGGACAGAGATTGAAAACTTCAAGACCTCTACCAAGCATTTATAATACTGAATTACCCACCAGGAGAAGTTAAAAAAACCAAACTGACAGAGCCAGATGAATACCCAGAAACCAGCTACTTCAAGACAGGACCCAGAAGATCAACAACAGAACATCACTTGTCATCACCTATAGCCCCCAACTCAAACCATGCAATGAATCATTAAAACCCACAACCTATTCCAGAGCATGATGCCACTCTCTGGAAGGCCCTCGGTGACAGGCCTGTTCTTTCCTACAGGCAACCTCCTAACCTGGGAAAGATTCTCACCAGCAATCACAGGCTACACCACAGTAATACTAATCCTGGAACTTTTCCTTGCAACACATCCCGCTGCCAACTTTGTCCACGTATTTAGTCTGGGGACACCATCACTGAACCTAACCATGTTAGTTACAAGATCAAAGGCACATTTTCGTGCCCTTCCAGCAACATTATATATGCCATTATGTGCCAACAATGCCCTGACACTATGTACATTGGAAAGAATGAGCAAAACATTCTCCAAAGAATAAATGGACACAGAGCAGACATCAGAAACTCAATACACATATGCTGGTCAGTGAACACTTCAATGGAGTGGGCTGTTCTGCTGAAGACCTGAGAATTTGTGTCCTAGACCACAGAGAACTTGAAAACAGATTACAGCAAGAAATTTGTGAATTGGAATTCATATTCAAATTTGACATACTAACACATGGTATGAACAGAGACATTGACTGCCTCACCCATTACAAGGACTGCTTCCCCCCCTTCCTTTGATGCTTGTAATTATCTCAGCTAGGACAATTAATATCCCCCCTCCCCCTTCTTCAGTCCTATGTACTCGTTTCATCAGTTTTTATTGCAATTTTTTTGGTCCTCTGTATTTATACATGTCAGTCTGTTATTGGAAATGAGATTGATCTGAAGAAGTGGGTCTGTCCCACGAAAGCTCATCACCGAATAAGTCATTTTGTTTGTCTTCAAAGTGCCACATTTCTGCTGTTTTGTTGTGTTGAAACAAGTTAGATGTCCCCCTTCTTACTGGTCCCCTTCAAAGGCTGTCCCAGAACTTCACTCCACTGATAGATAGAAACTTACATTCAATTTCAAGCTAAGCTTATTGATGGCCAGTTTATATCTATTTTGTGCTTATGCCAGCATTGGCTCTGAGCTTACTTAGCTCTTCTTTGTCCTTGGTGTATATCCCTCAGCCTTCTTTTGGTCAAGCTAAACTAGCCACACTCTGAGCCTCATCTCCTCTCAGGAGGTAGCTTTTCTGTTCTGTGGCACCTCCTAGTAGCTCTTTGCTACCCCCTTTCCAGTTTGCATCCACCGTTAAAAAAAAAAAGGAGACCAGAACTACACACCCTATTCTACTAGAGGTCTCAGTGCTCTGTACAATGGTACTAATCCTTCCCTATCTCTACCGGAAATGCCTCCCCTGACGCATCCTAGGGCTGCAGTAGCCTTTTTCTTGGCCACATTACACTGGTGGCTCAGTGTCTCCCTGTGATGAATTAATACCCCTAGGTTGTTCTCCTGTGTCCTCTCCTCTTAAAACTGTGGCACCCATCATGCTAGCCATGAACCACACGTGGCTATGTGGCTGGTTGAATGTGGCTACTTGGCTTGAACGGTACATATATTTTCAGAATAATGTGGCTAGTTCGTTACAGCATTAGCCACTGTAGTGACACAACTGGTTAGACACCACAGGCTTAAAATGGTTTGTATAGAAGCTGGTCACCTGAGCATCCCTTGGGATCAGTGCTGTGCCATATAGTAGACCTGACCTTAATAGCTACTCTCCGGTCCCAGGACAGGCCTGATGTCCGAGCTGGTTACTACTCTGCCATGAGGAAGATCCATGGTTGACTCCCTGTTGCCCTGAGTGTTCCCAGTAGACCCTGCTGTGCCTGAGATGAGACCCAAATCCCATCCCTGGTCCCCAGAGCTGGGCAGACCAGAGGTATTCCAGAAACCAGTGCGGTGGCCGACACTTACTGCTCTGGGCTCCCACTTCAGGAGAGCCGGACAGGAGGGGTCTCACGTAGAGTTAATTAGAGAAAGTTAATTAGTCATATTTAATTATTCATTTGTATCAGTTTATATTTGTACAAATTCATATCTAGTTCTGTTATAAACTGTAAAATCACTTGAACAAATCCAAACTTGTACCAGACTCCATATTGTACCAGCCTCCATACTGCATTCTGTAAGTTCTCTTGGGGCTGAACCCTTGCCTAGTTAAGTGACTAGGGTGTGAATTGTAGAATTGGATTAGATGTGTAAATGGGGTATGTATGATTGATCCTCAACGCCAGCCTGTCCTGAAGATCAGACACCAGTGGCTGAAGAAGCTGAAAAAGTGCAGACACCACCCTGAAGGTGAGAAAAGCTCCACCCCAAAGACAAAAGAACAAGGTCCCACAAAGGACACGCAGGAAAGTCATGTCTGGACATGACTCTGAGGCACCATGACACAGCAGGATCCATAGGCTACCATCTAGCCTGTATCCTATAAAAGAAGGGGTGAGAAGGAAGGACCTCTGGGTAACATTCTGCCTGCAACATCAAAGAGCATCGGTGCACGCCCGACAGAGACCCGGCTCTTCCTTGTGCCCAGCTTTCCTGGCCAGTTAGCCACCACAAGCTATGAACCCAAGCTGCCAACTCAGGACTGGTAATTAAGCAGCAGCTGCAGAACATTTGGGATGTGTGTGGGTGTGTATAAAGGGTATGTAACTAGGTATTAATTACTCATAATAAAACGTGGCATACTGCCTTGTCCCCTGAAAAAGATCCTGTCTGTATTTTCTGCATAACACTCACCTAGGACGATATTTTGTTCCAAAAAATTTGGAGGCTTTCCTGGGTGCCAAGTGGCCTGAAATGATCACCGGGACTCGCTCAGGTTGGCGATGGATTTTCGGCATTCCATGTCAATGTTCCCCTGCCAGGGCAACGTGGCACCAGAGGGACACCGTCAGTCAGGTCAGCTATGTGGCTGGGCAGCTTTACTGGTTGCTGTCCTGCCTTCCTTTAGTTTTTTCTCCCCACCCCGTTCTGCTCCCTGGGCCTATGGCCTTTGATTTCCAGTTCAGGCTACTTTCCTCCTCTCCCACTCCCTCCGGATTGCCTCCCGCCCCCACGGATAGAGACTCACGTGGAGTCCATCAGCTTTACACCACCAAAGCCTCTGGTTCCTACTGTCTCTCTGACCGCTCCTCCCCATTCTCTCTGCCCTGGTCTCGCTCCCTCCCTGGCAAGGGGGCATTCTCCCCTCTCCTGCTCAAGCAAGATTGTTTAGCTCCGAGCTGCAGATTGCACGGGACTGGGGGAAGCCTGAGCTTCCGCCTTTTGTTCACTCACATAAACTAGAGTGCTAGAAAAACGCTGACTCTGCAAGTCCAGCCCTGTGGTCCCCTGTCATCCCGCCCTTGGTTAAGGTTTGCCTACACTCAGGGAAGTCTGGGCTGTAACATGGCTCCTGCGAGATATAGAACACCCTGTCCCAGCCCCAGCCAGTCACAGCCCCTATAGCGTGGGGGGTGGGGAAGTGGATTCTGCAGTGCTGGCTCTGTCCGGCCCAGCCTGGGCGCAGCAGAATCCCTCTCTCTGGTGGGGAAAGCAGGGGGAGCAGAGCAACTCGGGGATCCCAGGGTGCTGAGTGAGGATCTGGTAGGACCTACATCAGGGTTGGAGCTGGAAATTGAACACACTGGAGACAGAGGTCCCTGGGCAGAGGAACAAGCTGGGGACTTCAGGATGATGTCCCTGGTCAAATCACTTCTCTAGCTGCATCCCTAAAACTCCCCAAAATCACCAGTACAATCCTTCACGAACGGAGATTATCCGAGTCTGTCTGGGATTCTCCTCTCCCTTCCCACAGCCCTTTCCTCAGTACTGACCTTAGCTGCTTGAACCCTGGGACCCCGAACCTAGAGAGGCTGGTCTCACAACCTCCGCTGGGGCCCAGTACGCCCAGCGTGCGTGCACACATGCACACGCGTGCGCACGCACGCACGCGCGCACACACACGCACACACACACACACACAGAGCGCTGGGGTGCCCCAGGGATCAGTTACGCCACTGGCATCTGCGGTATTACTCTGGGCCCACACCAGCTTCACTGAGAACCAGGCCCTGGCTGATGTGAGCCCTGCGCTGTGCAGAGGCCCTTGACCCAGGGGACTCGAGGCTGGTGCAAAATGCCCCTGCAGCTGGTTAGGCTGAATTTAGTACAGAGTGAAGAGAGGCTACCGAAAAGAAGCTGCTGTTCCCTGGCTGCAGACACCTCCTTAGCCAGCGATGGCGGGGCCACTTCAGTGCCCAGTTAAGGTACGGGGGGAAGCAGAACTCCCACTCATCCACCAGCCCATCCCCTGCCCCTTAGCTGGCACAGGGAAACCGCCCCCCCCAACCAACCCCTGCCCTGCTTCCATTTCAATGTACTGTATCTGCTGCTTGGGCACCTGCAGGGCTCTGCCCCGTCCCAGGGAATCTAACTCACGGTTTCCCAAACTGGGGGGGGGGGGCGTGAAGAAATTCCAGGGGTGACCCAGCCCCCCACATCATTCCCCCCCACCTGAAGAAAGAGCTGCTGTTTGCTTCTGGCTCTCAGGCCCTGCCATTTTACATGGGAGACCTGGCGCAGCTGCTGTAAAAATCAGGCAGCTGGCAAAGACCCACATGGAGCTAGCTGCCTTCTGCACGGGTGAGTGAGTGTGGGTTTGGGGGGCTGGGGGAGAGGAGGAGAATGGGGTTAGATGGGGGGCTGGGAGTGCCTGGCTCCGGTGAGAGGGATGGGGTAAGAGCAGGGGGGCTGGTGGTGCCTAGCTTTGTGGGAGGGGAGGGACTCAGGTGGGCAGCTTGTGGGGCTCAGGTGGCTGGCTGGCTTGTGGGACTCATGGTACTTTGGCAGCGGCCCTTGGCATCACCGGGCTCAGGCGGCTGGGGCTGGTAGCTGGCCCTGGTAGTGCGGGCTTGGGCAGCTCAGGCTGGTGTGGGTGGGTGGCTGGCCTCAACAGTGTGGGGCTCAGGGGGCTCGAGATGGCAGGTAGGTGACTGGCCCCAGCAGTCTGGGGCTTGGTTGAGCGGCTAAGGCAGCTGGCCTGCGGCTGGGGCGGGCAGCTGGTCCCAGCAGCATGGGGCTCAGGTAGCCAGTGGGCGGGAAGGCGGCTGGCCCAGGTGGCTGGCAGGGGGGGTGGCTGGCTCATCCCAGTGGCTCAGGGCTCGGGCAGGTGGCTCTGGCAGCCCAGGTCTCAGGTGGGTGGCTGGTGTGGGCAGCTCTGGCAGCTGGCTTGGGGTTCAGACAGTGGCCAGATGGGGCTGCACCAGGCACCTTCAAGGGGCCAAGAAAAACTATTTGTGCTTATTCTTAACTTTAAATAACATTTTTATATCAAATCTTTGTGTTTGTTTTAAATTACGAATTGAAGTCTTTGTTAAAGGGGGTTGGATGATGGTAAAGAAGAGGTGAGGGGGTGGGAGGGTTTCTCAAAAATCAAAAGGGCGTGTGATGCCAAAAAGTGGGGAACCCCTGTGTAGCTGCTGTCTCTTTCTGACCCCCCGGAGGGATCTCATTGGGGTGGTGCAGTTAGCGCCCTGCCCTGCCAAGCTGAAAGCAAAGCAAAGCAAGCCACTGGTTCCCCTCTCTTGCTCGCCAGCCTGCCTGCGGGTGAGGCCCAGCCATTGCTCCTGCCATTGGCTGCTGCCCAGTGTGCCACGAGGGAGGAGTGGAAGCTACGTTTGCTCCGACCGAGGGGCCAGGCTGGGGACACGATGCAAAAAGGACCTACCTTCTATTTCATTCCTGGGACCCTGTGTGCAGCTCCCCGGGACACGGAGGCCACGGTGGCCATCTGAGGAACAGGAGCCAGGGAGCCCTCAGGCCGCAGCTACCTAGAGAGGAGCCCCACCCTGCACTGCAGCCACCCACACAGGGGTGTCACCATTCTGCCTGAAGGGCACAGGCAGCTCTGAACCGGCTAATTGGGCTCCCTGCGTTCTCTACCTTCCCCATCAGCGGGAGGCTCTGCTCCATCTCCTTCTGCAGCCAATCAGCCCTCTGCACACTCTGTGTGCCTCTCTCCTCCCAGCCTCTCCCCATCCACCCCCACCACGCCCCACTCCCCGCTCATGGGGTGGGCTCTTTCACTCTTCCCCAGGCGGCGGCTCCCCCACCACACCCCACGTTCCCTTTTTAACCCAGGAGCCTGATCCTGCAGCCACTCAAACGCCTATTGGATTAGCTGCGACTCCCTCTTGGGTGCGAGTCTGCGCTCACTCCAAGCTTGTCATCTCTTGCGTTGCTGCAAGCTCCGTGGGGCAGCTCCGCTCTCCAGTGAAGCACTAGGCTGTGAGTGGCCCATAACACGACAGGGATGGCTTCCCCTCAGGCTGCACAGCTGTGCTCCCAACCAGGTTCCACAGAGGAGCAATTCCCCTTGCTGTCTGCTAGAAATACTTGCTCTGTGTTTGCAAAATAATCCATTTACAGCAGCTATTTCCAGGCACACAGCGTTTCTTCCTCGCCAGCTCTGCCTGGCCTCCACTGGACCCTCCCCCGCCTTCACTGCCCTGTATCGCCATTGCTCTCCAGCTGCCTTACCTGTCCTGGGAAATGGCTCTGCTGAGGGGTGTTTGCTGCACAGCTCCAGGGCTTTACCCTTCTCCAAACAGCCCATGCACTGCTGCTACCCAGTGGAGTGATTTTCCTTGTGACTCGTCCCTTGTCCAGCTCAAATGCGACCAACCCGCCACGTAACCTGATGGAGGAAGCAGAGCTGGGACATGAGTTGTTTCCGCCTATTGTCTGCAGGCAGAAAGGATACAGATGAGCTGGAGAAAGTAGAGGCAGCAAGAAAAATACAGCCACCAAGTTTGGAACCAACCATGCATTAGTGGTTGACACACCTGAGCCAGCTGGGCCCACCATCAGCCTTGGCCTCATTGGGGCATGAGCCAGGTTTGAAAACCAGTTTCTTACTGGCTCCCTCATTTGCCCCCAGAGCAAGCCAAAACATGATAGGCTGGCTTGTGCTGAGCCCACCAAACTGGGCTTCATGGCTGATTCCAAAAGCGTATTCTGGCCTGGCTCCCACCCACTGCAGACAGCATCCACTCATCTCAGCTCTGTGCTTCGCCAGCTGCCTGCAGGCTGGGCCGCCGGGCTGTACCTGGGCTATCCGCTCAAGGTCAGTGAGGAGATTCAGGCCGCTTAGAGGCTCTGGTAGCGACCAATGTGACCGGTCTCCTCTAAGGCAAGGCAGCCTGGCGAGGGCACATCCCCCCCTTGCTCTGTTCCCACCACGGGCAGAGAGGGCTGTGCCGACCAGCGCTCCCTGTGAGCTGAGCGCTTGTGCAGCCGCCCAGGAGAGAATCAGGCGCTGCCCTGCTGGGTAGCAGAGCGCCCACAGCCGGCAGCGTGTGTCTCTGTTGTGCTGCAGAGCCACGCATGCCTTGGTGCACATCACTCAATTTATTCTGCCCATGGATGGGAAAAAGGAGCAGGAACGCTGCTGCCAAGTGACCACCAAGGTGCTGGTGCTCAGGCGTGGATTCACTGTGAGACCCGCTCTGTGAAGGCAGGGGGCCTGCAACAACAGAGGGCCCCAAAATGTAGGCCCGGGAACTAGGGCTGCAGGTGCTGTAGCTCTCCCACATTTTACATGGGGCTCTGTTGCTGCCCTGTGCCTGGAGCTGCAGGCTCAGCTGCTGCCCCCCACTTGGGGCTCGGTGGGGCTCCAGCTTCCATGCCTGTCTACATCCTGAGGGAGGCGCCCTGAAAACAAACCTGTGCGCAGAGCCCCACAGCGCTGTACTCCTGTTCCTCAAGTTACAAACTTCCGGCTTATGAATGTTTGTTCCACCGATGTGCAGTTATACCTATTTTTCAACTTACAAACCTATTCGCTACAAAGAAGAACCAACCTGCCTCCAAGCGTCCGCTTTGCAAGTAACAAATACGGAGGAATACAGCAGTACACAGCATGAGGCTGACTTGTTTCCCTCCTCCCGCCATTTCCTGGGAGTTGGGAGCCAGTCACAATTTTTTTACATTGGAATTAAAGGGAATTTCATTTTTGATTTATGAATTTGCACCTTACAAACAGTTTTCATGGAACGAATTACGCTCGTAAATTGAGGGACAGGTGTGTAGCCACCATTGCTGGTGCCGATCTATAAAGCCTGAAATGGGAATGGCCCCAACCCCATACTCACAGGTCATGGAGCTTCTCTGTTATCCTACCAGATCCAGACATGTCGATGGTTTGTCCACGAGCACCGTGGAGCAGAGGGGTGTCAATAGTAATGCCTTGCCACCAGCGCCTTCTCTTGCAGGCAGTATAGCTGAGTCTGTTGTGGCTTTGCATGAAATGCTGTTTCCAAAATCTCCAGTCACAAACTGGTACCTTCTCCTGGGAGGTACATCATGTACTCTACAACTGAAGCTTAAATAGTGTCATCGCTGGCTAGGAACTGAGGCAGCAACGACTTCCTGACAGCAGACCTGAAAGAAATATCTCCTGTCCTAATGGGACTTTCACTCTGAAGCCTAATGAAATCACTTTGAATGTCAACAATGTTGTTAACAATTTCCCGTAAGAGGAAAGCAGATAGCATTATGGAAGGTTGCACCATCGCCTCTGAGCAGCCTCTCCATTTGGTATCAAAGCTGGACAGAGGTTGGGTTGTAGCTTGAGCTTATTTTTTTCCAGCCTGACATGGGTTTAGCTGAATGGCTTACTTCGCTTCCTGCTTGGTAATGCCGAACACACTCTTCCCTTTCTGGCACTGTATTTGTGACCTTACAGCTACCTGGTGACGGGCACACACGATTAGACAGAGCTGGCATCAGCCTCTGCAAAAATACAGGCAGGAAATTGCTTGGATTCCTACCTGGTGTCTCTAGGACCAGTGGCGGCACCGAGAGTGGTGGAGAACAGGCAGTTGCTGAGTCCCTTGATAAGATCTGCCTCATGAAATTGTCCAGCAGTGAATTTCTAAAAAGGTACCCACCCAATTTAACCCACTGTCCTAGAAATAACCTGACCCCTCCACACACTAGGGCCCAGTAAGAGCCACAGCAGAACAGACAGCATGTGACTCTATTGACTGACCTGCGTCTGGCTCAGAGCCAGAGACCAAGAGGGAAATAGTTATTCTGTCCCCACAAAGTTATTCTGTCCCCCTGGCTCTCAAAGGGGATTAATCCTGCCCAGCCTCCTTTTCCCAGTTAGGGACTCATACAGCTCTGGCCTGGCCACCTCTCCTTTTCAAAACAAAGGGTCGGAGCCTGCAGCAGCCTCCGGACTAGAAGGTCTGCCAAACCAAAGAAGCTGCTTGCTGAGTGGGGGCTCCGCCAGTGCAGCAGTGGTCACAGGGGCAAGTGGGCTGGGGAAAAAGAAGATTGAGGGAAGACATGATAGTGGTTTTCAGGTATCTAAAAGGGAGTCAAAAGGAGGAGGGAGAAAACTTGTTCTTCTTGGCCTCTGAGGATAGAACAAGAAGCAATGGACTGAAACTGCAGCAAGGGAGGTTTAGGTTGGACATTAGGAAAAAGTTCCTAACTGTCAGGGCAGTCAAACAGTGGAATAAGTTGCCAAGGGAGGTTGTGGAATCTCCATCGCTGGAGGCATTTAAGAACAGGTTAGATAGATGTCTATCAGGGATGGTTTAGACAGTACTTGGTCCTGCCATTGGGGCAGGGGGCTGGACTCGATGGCCTCTCGAGGTCCCTTCCAGTCCTAGTGTTCTATGATTCTATGATTCTGTGTGTCGCTTAGCAAGACACAGGACTCGCATTTACGGTAAGCTGCTCGCAGTCTGTTTGGATCAAAGAGCTGCAGCAGCAGCAGCTGGCTGGAGCAGCCATCCCAGGGACACAAAGAAGCCAGTGTCCTTGGGAGAGCAAAGAGGGGCAGGCCCACCAAGGCTGAGGTCTGTCAGGAGGATTGAAAAAGCCAGGTCTTGTGTGCCTCCTCCCTGCACAGAAATCTGCCTCCCTTCACCCCACTTCCTGCTGCCTGCCCAGGAACCAGCGTCTGCACTGCACTGTGGAAAATTCCACCCCGCTCTCCCGGGCGCACCAAACGTTTACCTTGCAAACAAGTCGCCTGTGTTTCCTCTTCCCTTTGTCCTGCTGCCCAGCGGCCTGGGTTTTGCTGCTGGATGTACCCAGTGCAGCCGCTGCCCCTCTCCCTCTGCAACGCAGCTTTGTGTTAAATTCCAGCAGGAGCCGAGTTTTAGCTCAGCCGTTCCCAGAGATCTAGATGGAATCTGGCCCAGCAAGATGATTAAAACTCTGTGCCCCCCCGACAAACCAGCATGAGCCGAGAGCTGAGCAACCCTACCATAACGGTCTGGATCTGCAGGGCGATCAGGCACTGAACCTTGAGCCTGCTCCCGCACATTGCCACCTCCGAGTCAGTGGGGACACTCGGGTCAGGAACACGTGCAACAACGGGGACCACTGGCTGGTCCAGCTCGTGACCAAGGGCCCAACCCTGCCCTAACTGGGCCCGGGGGGAGCAGAATGGGGCCCTGAGGTAACGGCATTGCCGGCGTCTGACCTGCAGGCACAGAGGTCTGCGCTGCTGGAGCAGAGAGGTGAGAGTTCTACCGCCGATGTTTTTCTAGCTCGGTGCTCAGCTTTACCACCTCCTGGCACACTTCGGCCCTGGTTATAATGTCACGGCACACCCGATATAGATAACCCGATCTCCTCCCCCTCTGCCAGAGCCAGGCACCCCCGCGCTAACTCAGTGTGGGTAACTCACCAGAGCTGCCGCCGCCACCACCACTGCCGCCGCTGCTTCTGTCACATGCTTCTCCCACCAAGTGATGGAGAGTGTGCACAGGGCAGTGGCTGGCACTCCCAGCTCTGAGGCACACCTAGCACTGCCCACGGCACACCAGTGTGCCATGGCACACCGCAGAGTAATGGTTTAGCTGATAGACCAACAAGAAGTCTTGTGGCTACCGGGTATTTTGGAGCACAAGCTTTTGTGGGCAGAGACCCGCTTTGTCAGATGCGTGAGTGGGGGGGAGGGTTTAGAGGGGTATTTAAAGAGTGGGGTCCCGGTAAGAGGGAGGGCCAGAGCTGACAAGGTCTACTCAGCAAGGTGGAACTGGCCCAGTATCAACAGTACTTATCAAAAGAGGAAGCTGATAATTTAGCTGATAATTACAATGCCTGTCTCTGCACATTGTGGGCATCTGAGTGTTTGAATGGTCCCCTTAGAGCAGTTCTATGACCCCTGGTTTGAAAGACAGCCCCTTGCTAGGCAACCCCATATTTGCAATCCTCACTGTCCTGCCAGCTTTAGAGGGGTGCATTGAGCAAGGAGCCTACTCAAAGACTTGAGGCATCTCCCCTCCAGCAAGTCCTCACACAAAGCTAGGAATCCGAGTCCAATCCAATAGCCCCAGTGCTGACGTTCACTTGAACTGACCAGGTGCAGGGGCAGACAGAGGCCTCCAATCCTGCAAACAGATCCCCCAGCCTTGCCTCTCGATGTGGGATTCCACTGATTCTGTGGACTCCTGCACCCTCCCAGAATCCCACGGAAGTCGATGTGATGCCACGACAGCACAGGGGTACATGCTGATGCATCCCTGAAGGAGGATCACGGATCTAAACAGCCTAGAGATTTGCAAGGGCGAAATCAGCATTTTCCTTGATGAAAATCACATTGCAACATTGTTCTGAAAAAAGGCTTAAATGCAAATTTGTCACCAACAGAATATTGCAGGGCAGGGTTCCCAAACATTATATCATTGGAACCCGGTTTTTTTTTTGTAACTTTTTTTGCAGCCCAAAAATATAAGTGCATATTTAAAAAAAAAACAAATGAAAAATGAATACATTTGCAGTGTTTACTATTTATTCACAATAATAATAGTACATAAGTATTTTATATCAAGATTTATATTATTAAGTGCCTAACTTATTGCCTTAATTATGTGAGAAAACATGAAATGTACCAAATTAATAGGATCACGTGCAATTATTTGGATATTTTCTAAGGACCAGTATTTTTTTCCAAGGACCAGTACTTGGCCATGGACAACACTTTGGGAAATGTTGGTCCAGGGCATTGCACCTGACTGACAGGTGTCCGAGCATCACAGTGGGGGTGACAGCTAAAACACCCTGACTTCTTCTTTAGAGGTGCAAAGAACAAGCAATTCCTGCTGGAATCAGAGACTGTTGGTTTCTCAGCAAGTCCTTGGCTCAGGGCCCCAGAAAACTTCAAAGAAAAAAAAATAGGTGGCAGAGTTATGTTCCTACAATCTTGCTAGGCACTGGGTCCTCACACAGATTCCATCAGCCGTGCTGTCACATGCCTGAGAAGCTGAAACCCAAGTTGTGCAAAACCACCCACCCTTCCTCCCAACTCTCTCAGCAAAGGAAAAACATCGCGAGTCACACCCGGACACAGGCACTTCCTTTAATAAAAAATGCGACCGAAGCATGAGGGTTGAGATTTTAAATGCACAACAGCCAGGCCATTCAGGAACCTCAGCGCATACCAGTCATTTGTGTGACTATCCAACCAAAAGAAAGCATCTGTGTGAAAGCATGAAGTCTATAGTAATGCCACTCTCTCTCGCTCTCTCTCTCTCTCTCTCTCTCTCGCTCTCTCTCTCTCAATATATATGTGCATAAGATGGATAAGTTAGTTATTAGAATGGAAGGAAGCTGCTAATATTTAATTTAGGTGCATTTCAGATGTGCATCATAATGTGGAATTGGTGTGGAGGAGGTTTTTTATTTATTGCCATGCAATGCCTACATTTTTATATTATATATCATTTGTCTGTACACGTGTATACATGGAGAGGGGCGAGGGGGAAGGGAGTCAGTCTAGGTCTAACTTTGTTATTACTTGTGAAGGCACGGTGACATTCCAGACAAGGGCTTTAAATTCCACAGCGCTTCTGCTGCCAAAGCCTTGCTCAGTGAGTAGAGCTGGATAGGGCAATTAATTGCTGCTCTCCCAAAGGCTGCTCTTCACTTTAGTTTTGTTTTTTTATTATTTTGTCCCTCCTCCTCCTGTTGGCTCTGCGTGAGCACGAGCCATGCTGGGAAAGCAACACAGCACTCCATTCAGCTCTCATTTCTTGGAGGAAAGTAAACCACCCGCCCCATTCCCAGTGGGGGAATTCACAGGGTTCTGGAAGCTGCTGGGTGAAAGGGTTTCAGTCCTTTTTGCTTTGCCATTCTCATCTTCGCTTTCCTGGGTTTGGCGTGACCCTGCTGGTGCTTTTGTGGGGCAGGTGCTCCCTTGTACAGACAGGAGGCAGCAGCTGGGTAAGTTGTTGGGGGCTTGGACTGGGGACGAGGGAGCTGGGCTGCAGAGGAGAACTAACGTACCTGCCCTTCCACTGCTGGGGCAGCAGCAGCCAACTTTCACATATTAACCCAATGTTAGTTCCAGGGTCTCCTGGTACTGGAGGGTTGTCTGCTCTGCACAAGCTCTCGGGCACTCCCTGCTCAGGAGAGACCTGGGCGTGCAGTAACAGGGGAGGACTGAGCTGAATTGGCAGAGCCCAGGGCTGGGATAAGCCAGAGGTGCAGCAAACAAGGGTCGCAATCCGCATGTCACAGAGCGAAGGCTGGGGTGGACGCTGCAGCACCAGCAGCACTGTGTGGGGCTCAGGGCTGGGTTGGCTGGGGCTGTTGCAGGGGGTGGGAGAGGCAGTGCCATGTGGGGCTCAGGGCAGGGGGTGCCATAGGTGGGGCTTCCCAGGTGTGGTGCATCCAGGGGCGCAGGAGGGCAGGCTCAGCAGTGCTGTTTGAGGGCGGGGAGCACAGAACAGACACAGAGGGGCAGCGCGTGCACAGAATGGGGAACGGAAAACCAGCGCTGCCCTGCTCGGGAGACTCACCATTGTGGGCCCTCTGAACTCTTGGCTCAGCTCCAGCCAGACTTGCGAGGGGGGGAGCCCTAAACAGAGGGATAAATGCTGACATTTATTATCTCCAGCTCAGCTGTGAGATTCCCCCCCTCGCCCCCCAGCCTGGGACTTGCCCATCTTCCCTACTGCCCATTCAAAAAGCCTTTGCCAATGCTGCCCACATGCTAGCCACATTCCTGGCAAATGCTAATGTGCAAAAACAGCTGCTGGAGGGCCTCAGCCCAGGGCAGGCCACATCCCCAGTGCCCCCGCTGCCTTGGCTGCTTCTTACCCTGTGAAACGCATGCTACAACCTGGGCAGGAAGGTGGGCCTGTGAGCAGACCTCGGGCTGGGAGTGAGACCCCTGGGTCTAGGGGTGCCACTGACTCTGATCTCAGGCAATCATTTCACCTTTCATGCTTCACTTCCCACCTCACCAACGTCTCCGGTGACTTCTCCCCGGCCTTATCACACTCCTGTCCTCCATGCTCACCCTCCTCGCCCTTTCACCTGCCACTGATCTGTGACACTCATCTTGCTTGGATCCTTTTCTGCAGTGCTGGTGTCTCCTCCCCTCATCCTCTCCCACGTTTCTACAGACACTCCCTAGAGCTCCATCCTGCATCCTCTCCTCTTCTCCCCGGATACCCCATTGTTGGGTGATTTCTCTTTTCACACAGGCTAAGCTGGTACCTGTGGGCAGGGGACTTTCAGATATACATCACACAATTAAATTAAATGTATGAGGAGAGGCTAAAAAGATTGGGACTTTTCAGTTTAGAAAAGAGGAGACTGGGGGGCGGACATGATAGAGGTATAGAAAATTGTGACAGGTGTGGCGAGGGTGAATAAAGAGAGGTTACTCACCGTAGTAACGGTGGTTCTTCGAGATGTGTCCCCGTGGGTGCTCCACAATAGGTGTCGGGCTCGCCCGGTGCCACAGATCGGATCTTCCAAGCAGTTTCTGCTGGACCGCGCATGCGCCGGTGCGCGCCGCTCCCTTGCGCGCTCCTGGCCATTTGCGCGATCCGGTCCCCGCCAGTTCCTCGACCAACCGCCTCGGGTGCCCCTGCAAAACACTAACAGAGATCCAAAGCGGGGAGGATGGGCGGGTAGTGGAGCACCCACGGGGACACATCTCAAAGAACCACCGTTACTACGGTGAGTAACTTTTCTTTCTTCTTCGAGTGTCCCCGTGGGTGCTCCACAATAGGTGACTACCCAGCAGTAACCCAAGATAGGAGGTGGGTAATCGGATTATGTGCAGCTTGTCCCCGAGAGGACCGCTGTAGAGAGACGGGTATCCTCTTGGAATACCCTGTGAAGGGCGTAATGTTTGGCGAAGGTGTCGTAGGATGACCAGGTTGCCGCTCTGCAAATGTCTTTTAGTGCAACGCCCTTGAAAAAGACTGTTGATGCCGCCACCGCCCTAGTGGAATGAGCCCTGGGCGTGGCCAGTAAAGGAGTCTTTTTGAGTTCGTAGCACATTTTTATGCAGGATACGATGTGCTTCGAGATTCTCTGCGAAGAAAGACCTTCTCCTTTCGATTTGGGAGCGAGAGAGACTAGGAGTCTATCCGTTTTCTGGAAGGACTTGGTCCTGTCTACATAGAAGGCTAGCACCCTCCTCACGTCCAGGAGGTGTAGGCGCACCTCTTTGTTAGAGTTATGAGGCTTTGGATAAAACGAGGGTAAAACAACAGGTTTGTTAATGTGAAACTCAGAAGAAACTTTGGGAACAAAGGCTGGATGCAGCCGTATGGTTACCGCCTCCTTGGAAAAAACAGTGCAGGGTGGCGTTGCCATAACTGCCGCAAGCTCACTCACCCTGCGAGCTGACGTGATTGCGAGAAGAAAGGTCATCTTTATCGTGAGGAGGCGGAGGGAAACCGTGGCCAAGGGCTCGAACGGTGGTCCCGTTAGCACATTAAGCACCAGGTCCAAGTTCCACGAAGGTGGAAGCGGTTTCCGAGGGGGTATAGGTTTACCAACCCTTTGAGGAACCTGGTAACCATGGGACGGGCGAACCGTGTGCCCTTCCTCTTCGTGTCTGAACGCCGAAATGGCGGCAAGGGGGACCTTTAACGAGGATAGTGAGAGTCCTCCTCTCTTGAGGTCCAGTAAATACTCTAATATCACAGGTACAGGCACTGAAAGCGGGGCTAGCCATTTGGTAGAACACCATGCCGTTAAGCGAGTCCATTTCTGCTTGTAGGTCTTCCTGGTGGAAGTCCTCCTGCTACTTTCTAGGACTTGCTGCACTTCCTCCGTACATGTGCTCTCTAGGGAGCTGAGCCATGGATTAACCACGCTTGTAGTCGCAGGCCTTGGGGGTGCGGATGCACTATGGACCCCTGGGCTTGCGTGAGCAGATCCGGCGCCACCGGAAGGAGCATCGGTGGACAGTCCGACATGCGCAGGAGTAGGGGGAACCATTGCTGTCGATCCCACTTTGGGACTATCAGGATCATTCGGGTTCCTTCCCTCCTGGCTTTCTGCAAGACTTTGTGGATCAGCACTGTGGGAGGAAAAGCGTAAAGCAGGGGGCCCCTCCACGAGATCGCGAACGCGTCCCCCAGGGACCCCCGTCCCAGTCCTGCCCTGGAGCAGAATCGTGGGCACTTCTTGTTGTGTTGAGTGGCAAACAGGTCTATCTGGGGAAAACCCCATGCGTGGAAAATCGGTCGTAGCAGATCGGGACGGATCTGCCACTCGTGCGTGAGTGCAAAACGCCTGCTCAGCTGGTCTGCCTTCACATTGTGAGCGCCTGGTAAGTACGAGGCTTTCAAGATTATATTGTTGGCGATGCACCAGTTCCATAACTGGACTGCTTCCGCACATAAGGCACGGGACCGAGCTCCTCCTTGCCGATTTATATAAAACATGGTGGAGGTATTGTCTGTACTGATCCCGACAACTTTGCCTTGTATATGGTCTCAAAAGTGTCTGCAGGCGTTGAACACTGCTCTGAGCTCCAGTATATTTATGTGCAGTGACTGTTCCATGGAGGACCACAGCCCTTGAGTCACCTCTTCGCCCATGTGTGCTCCCCACCCTATGAGGGAGGCATCTGTAGTAAGAAAAACCGATATTTGTGGTTGGTGGAAGGGTACCCCTGTTAGCAAGTTCTTGGGGTTTACCCACCATTGCAGGGATTTGCGCACCTCTGCTGTGGGAGACACCACCCTGTGAACGGTGTGTGCTGCTGGTTTGTATACGCTCGCCAGCCAGTGCTGCATGCTGCACATGTGTAACCTGGCGTTCTGTACTACGAACGTCGCCGCTGCCATGTGGCCCAGCAGCTGTAAGCACGTCAGGACCGGCACTGTAGGGCTGAAGGTGGTGACCTGCACGAGGGAGCCGATGGCCCGAAAGCGAGTCCCTGGTAGATACACTCTCGCTGTAATAGAATTGATGCGTGCCCCTATGAACTCTATGTCCTGTGTGGGGTCTATCTTTGATTTTGCCAGATTGATAACCAGGCCGAGCGAAGAGAACGTGCCTGCTGTGACGCGTATCATGCGTAGTACCTCCTCCTTCGAGGCCCCTTTGAGTAGGCAGTCGTCCAGATACGGGAATATAAATACCCCCTGTCTGTGCAGGTAGGCTGACACCACTGCCAAGGTCTTGGTGAAGACTCTGGGGGCCGAGGAGAGGCCAAACAGTAGGACCTTGTATTGAAAATGTTCTTTGCCTACCATGAACCGGAGGAATCGCCGGTGAGCTGGATGGATAGTTATGTGAAAATATGCATCTTGTAAGTCGAGGGCTGAGAACCAATCTCCATCGTCCAGCGCCGTAAGGATGGAGGCGATTGTGATCATCCGAAAGCGCTGCTTGCGCAGGTACCGGTTGAGGCCTCGAAGATCTAAGATGGGCCTCCAGCCGCCTGTCTTTTTCTCCGTGAGGAAGTACCTCGAGTAGAACCCTTTTCCTTGCAGTTGCTCCGGCACTCTTTCCACTGCCCCTATGAGCATGAGATGGTCTACCTCCTGCTTGAGCCTCGCTACGTGGGAGGCCTCCTGGAGGTGGGGCCTGGGTGGAGGTCGTGGCGGTGGGAGCGACTGGAAGGGGATGGCGTACCCCGTGGCTATGATCTCCAGCACCCATTTGTCTGTGGTGATCCTTTGCCACTGGTCGTAGAATGGTCGGAGGCGATGGTAGAATAGCCGCTTCGGATGACCTTGTGCGATGGTAGTGATGGCGCAGCCCTGGATCTGTGTGTCAAACTTGTGGCCTTTGGTCCTGCCCTGAGGACGCACGGCTCTGTTGGGAACGTCGCCTGGGAGTTCTGTACTGCTGGTGCTGTTGATGTCGCCCTTGCTCGTAACCCCTGTGGTACTGGGGACGCTGTTGCTGGTACTGGTACAGTCTTTGTTGAGGGTAGTACTTTTCATTCTGTATGGAGGGGTGTAAATCCCCAGGGTCCCAAGTGTGGCTCTTGAATCTTTACTGGAATGAAGGACCGAGTCAGTTGATTCAGCAAACAGCTTCTGCGAGTCGAAGGGAAGATCGACTATCTTTGCCTGCAGATCCCTCGGTATACCTGAAGTCTGGAGCCAGGATTCCCTTCGCATCACCACTGCCGTAGCTGTGGAACGTGCTGCTGTATCCGCAACATCCAGGGCGATCTGAACTCCCGTCCTCGAGGCCGCGTAGCCTTCTTGCACGATGGCCTTGAGCACCGGTTTCTTGTCCTCTGGAAGCGAGTCCATGAGGGAGGTTAACCTAGTGTAGTTGTCGAAATTATGGTTCGCTAAATGCGCTGCGTAATTTGCCATTCGCAACAGTAGAGTGGAGGAGGAGTAGACCTTTCTGCCGAACAGCTCTAGTTTCTTGGCATCTTTGTCTGTTCCCCCTGTCTTGAACTGAGATGTCTTTGATCTTTGTTGCGACGACTCCACCACCAAGGAATTTGGTTGTGGGTGGCTGAACAGGAACTCCATGCCCTTCGCTGGCACGAAGTATTTCTTATCCGCTCTCTTGTGGACAGGCGGAATAGTCGCAGGGGTCTGCCATATCATAGTGGCGGACTCCAAGATTGCTTCATCAAGCGGTATTCCTATTTTGGAGGAGGCCGGAGGTCTCAGATTTTTGAGGAGCTTATGGCGTTTCTCTTGCACCTCTGCTGTCTGGATGCCTTGCGTGAAGGCCACCCTCTTAAACAGCTCTTGAAACTGTTTGAGATCGTCCGGAGGATGGACGTCCCCCGGGGCCATAGCCTCGTCCGGGGAGGAGAGCGAGGAACCACTGGGGTACACCTCTCTGGACCCTTCCGGTTCCTGTTGGTTATGGTACACCCTCTCACTGGAAGCTTGCAAGGGAAAATCTCGGGGTTCCATAACCAGTTCCCCCTGAGATACTTGAGTCTCTGTCCCCGTTCGCGATTGCCCTTGGGGATACGGGACCGTCTGTGGGGATCTTTCCCTGGTAGATTGCCGGTGGTGTCTATGCCCCGCGTGATAGGGGCGACCATGGCAGTATAGACACTGTTCTTGGGAAGGTGACCTAGACCACTCCCTTGGTGCATACCCCCTGCGTCTGGGGGAGCGAGATCGTCGAGAGATCTGGGACACTGGAGAGAGCGATTTGTGATAGTACTCCAGCGGCTCAAACCCCAGGAAGGGTGAAGGTGGTCCCAGCCAGGGCGAGGCTGGTTGTAAAAATGGAGAAGGGGGCTCCGGGTAGGCTAGGGGGGACCCCTGCCTTCTGGTTGGAGTCTGCAGCATAAGCGGAGGGCTGAGAGAAAGCAACTCTGCAGCCCTGTCTGGAGAGGGGCTGCGGTGCCTCGTTTTGTGTGCAGCCTTCCCCCTCCCTTGGGGAGGTAACTCCGCCCCCTGACGTGCTTGGCACGCTCATGGGTGGTGCCGCACGGGCAGTGTCCTCCGGTGCCTGCAGGCTGCGTGCCTGCGCGCTCTGCACCGCCAGTTCCCCGGGGGTCGGTGCCGCTGCTTGCAGTGCCGCCGGTACCGGCGCTTGTTTAGCCGCCGCCCTGCCTGTGGTGCGGAGCAGCTGTTTGATTATCAGAGGCTGAGCCGCCTCCACGTGGCTCTCCGTGCCGCCGCCGATCAGCTGTTGCTGCGGCTGGGGGCTGTGCGCTCCTCCCGTCCCGCTCGCTGTTGCTGCCGGCAGGGATCGGGCTGGGGAGGCTTTCCTCCGTTTTTGCGCTGATGGGGTGAGGGAGGCGGCTTTCCTTTTATGGGCCCCGGAGGGTCCCTCCTGCTGCGGCCGCTCCGGCATGTCTGGCTGGAGGGCCTTGTCGAAGAGCAGCATTTTAAGCCGCATCTCCCTGTCCTTCCTTGCTCTGGCTGTTAATTTTGCACAGAAGCAGCATTTCTGCATGACATGGGACTCCCCCAGGCACCTTATGCAGAGACTGTGCCCATCAGACGCTGGCATTGCCTCTCGGCAGGACTCACATTTCTTAAATCCTGAAGAGGACATTGTTGGTGAGTCTTTCAGTTGTTAATGGGTACTTAGCACCTTCTCTGTGCTGTTTTTCCCCCTCTCCGATGGCCTGCCACGGCAGGAGGGCTAATGGCCCTAGGCTCCTGGCCTCCAGTGTTCTGCTTGTTACTAGGACTGGACTGAATGCCGTCCCGCTTGTTGTTTCTTGGTTTTTTTTGTTTTTTTTTTGAAAATAACAACTGGCTAACTTAACAGTAGCCTAAGAACTTGAAAACTTTAAAGAAAAAACAGTTAAAACCATTGAATACGCCAACTTGGCCGTAGCCTAGTCGGATTCCGTCTGCAGCCGACGGCGGTTAAGAGGAACTGGTGGGGACCGGATCGCGCACGTGGCCAGGAGCGCGCAAGGGAGTGGCACGCACCGGCGCAGTCGCCGTCCGGCAGAAACTGCTTGGAAGATCCGATCTGCGGCACCGGGCGAGCCCGACACCTATTGTGGAGCACCCACGGGGACACTCGAAGAAGAAGGAGAAGTTATTTACTTGTGCCCATAATACAAGAACTAGAGGACACCAAATGAAATTAATGGGTAGCAGGTTTAAAACTAATAAAAGAAAGTTCTTCTTCACTTAGTGCACAGTTAACCTGTGGAACTCCTTCCCAGAGGAGACTGTGAAGGCTAGGACTATAAAAGAATTTAAGAAAGAGCTCGATAAATTCATGGAGGTCAGGTTCATAAAAGGCTATTAGCCAACGGTAGGAATGGTGTCCCTGGCCTCTGATTGTCAGAGGCTGGAGATGGATGGCAGGAGACAAATTACTTGATCATTGTCTTTGGTCCACCCCCTCTGGACACGTGGCACTGGCCACTGTTGGCAGACAGGCTACTGGGCTGGATGGACCTTTGGTCTGACCTAGTGTGGCTGTTCTTATGTACTTGTGTGCTCTGGACCTCTCTTTCCCTGAGTCTCCAGCCACACATCCTGGCAGTTCACAACTCAAATTCAGCAAGGCCAGAAACACGCTTGCAGTCGCCCCTGCCAACCATCATCACTGACTCTGTTCTGGGTTACAGCTGATCAGAGCATCATCTCTCACATCGCACCAGCCCATAACCTGGATGACCTCTGTGGCTACTGCCTCTCCTTCTCTTCACACCTCCAGGCCCTTACCGACTCCCGTCACTCAGTCTTGCACAATATTGCTAATGACCCCATGCTTTCCTTTCTGCCCTGAGGATCACCTCACTTGTCCCAGCCGCCACCACCTCATCTTCCCCCTCTTCAGCCCCCTGAAAGAGCTCTGCCATAGAATCATAGAATCATAGAACAATAGAGCTGGAAGAAACCTAAAAAAGCCATCAAGTCCAGCCCCCTGCTCTAAACAGGACCAAACCCATCAGATCAACCCAGCCAGGGCTTTGTTGAGGCGAGACTTAAACACCTCCAGGGATGGAGACTCCACTACTTCCCTGGGGAGACCATGCCAATGCTTCACCACCCTCCTAGTGAAAAAGGTTTTCCTAATGTTCAACCTGGACCTTCCCAAACGCAACTTGAGACCATTGTTTTATGTTCTGCCATCCGTGACCACTGTGAACAGCCTCTCTCCAGCCTCTTTGCAACCTCCCTTCAGTAAGTTGAAGGCTGTTATCAAGTCCCCCCTCAGTCTTCTCTTCTGCAGACTACACAGTCCCAATTCCCTCAACCTTTCTTCATAGGTCATATGCTCCAGCCCCCTAATTATTTTGGTCGCCCTCCGCTGGACCCTCTCCAGTGTATCCACACCCTTCCCATAAGTGGGGGCCCAGAACTGGACACAGTACTCCGGATGCGGCCGAATAAAGAAGAATAATCACTTCTCTGGATCTACTAGCAATGCTCCTCTTGATGCAACCTAATATGCCATTAGCTTTCTTGGCTACAATGGCACACTGTTGACTCATGTCCAGCTTCTCATCCACGACAACTCCCAGGTCCTTTTCTGCAGAACTACTACTGAGCCAGTCGGACCCCCGCCTGTAACAATGCTTCGGATTCTTCCAGTCAAAGTGCAGGACTCTGTACTTGTCCTTATTGAACCTCATCAGATTTCTTGCAGCCCAGTCTTCCAATTTGTCTAAGTCACTCTGGACCCTATCACTACCCTCCAGTTTATCTACCGCTCCCCCTAGCTTAGTGTCATCTGCAAACTTGCTGAGGGTGCAATCCAACCCCTCATCCCGATCATTGATAAATATGTTGAACAGAACAGGACCCAGAACTGAACCTTGGGGCACTCCACTAGAAACTGGCCGCCATCCCGACTTCGAGTGGTTGATCACTACCTGCTGAGCCCAAACTTCTAGCCAGCTTTCTGTCCATCTTACCATCCATTTATCCAATCCACGTTCCTTTAACTTGCTGACAAAAATAGTGTAATCTGTTAACGCCAGATGCCTGCCAGAAGGGCCGGGTTCAACTCTTGTGGGGTTTTCCTATCAAGGATACAATTAACCGGCTCGAGCCCCCACCCAGTGGCCTGGGACAATTTCACCCCCATGCTGGGTGCCTGTAAGGCGGTTCTCCCCGCCCTCGCAAGCACAGAGTCTGAGATAGAAATGGCTTGTTTAATGACCATAACCTACCCCAAGGTTACAGCGACCGATGCAGCATATCTCAGCACAGAAGAGACAAAACCCCTTTTACCCAGATACCATCCCCATATGCAGTAGAACCCAGTCTCTTGCTGGGGCTCTTGGCCCTTTTCCACACACACACAGTTACAGGGTGAACCCTCTGCGGTGCAGTCCCAAACCCAAACCCCACAGATACATCACTAGGGCAATACTAGCTGTCCACTTGTCTGTAGCCTCCCCTTGCTGTCACAAGCCGTCTGCTGGTCGCCGTCGTCTACCGCCGCCGCTGCCGCTCCTACCGGCCGCCCGCCGGTGTCTACTGCTGCCGCCGCTCCTACCAGCCGCCCACCGGTCGCCGTCGTCTACTGCCGCCGCTCCTACCAGCCGCCCGCTGGTCCTGCTGTTGTTCGCCAGTCCTAACCCCACTGCTTGGGACTGCCCTAAGGCAGAACCCAGTGATTTCAGCTCTGTGTGGCCTCAGCTGCCACTCTGTGATTTCAGCTCTTGGTATCTCTAGTGTGGGGTTTCACAAACACCCTAGTATCCAGCTCTATTTTTTAACAGGTGGGGAGGGTTAGTCAAGCCAGGCTTATAGCTATATGGCCAAGGCATAGGCAGGGCCAAGGCACTCAGCAAGCTGGCTCAACCAGTACCCCTCCCCTGCTCTCTCACAATGCTTTAAACCAGGAAGCCCTGTGTAATCAATGTCTTACACAGCTAAGGCGACTGCCCTGTCCCCCACAACAACCCAGAGCATTGGTGAGATCTCACAACTCCCACCTTAAGTGTCAGCTTAAATTGTGATTTTACAACTACATGTTTACAATAAACCAAATCTCATGGCTTACTTGCTACCCATTAGGCTTTGCCTGAAAAGGTATCACACATGCACACCTTTTGCATTCTCATGCAGATGACCTTTGGGAGACTCATTCCTCCCAGCCTTCAGCAGCACTGCATTCCTTCTGCCACATTCCCTACAATAGTGTGGGAGACCCAATCAAAAGCTTTCCTAAAGTCAAGATAAATCACATCCATTGATTTTCCCCTATCCACAGAGCCGTTATCTCATCATAAAAACTAATCAGATTGGTCAGGCATGACTTGCCAAAACCATCTCTCTCACCTGTTGCTCCAGGCACATCAATTCCCACTGAGTCACTTCACTGGGTACCCACCACTCTGAGTAGCAAACACTAGCACTTTGTCTTTGCACCTAAGCCCTGCACCTGGATATGGTCTCCTCCTGCATTTCCCACCCCCCCATCCAACCTGCTCTGCCACTGCAGCCAGCCTCACAATTCCTCCCCTGCCTCCCACAAGCACCTCCAGCCCCATGACTTCTTCCCAGCTGAGCCTTACGACTGGGGCAACCTCCCCCCCAACACACTCATCAAGCCTACCTCTTCCAAGCCTTTCCTAAGAACCCACCTCTGCCAGGAAGTCCACAGGGTGGAAGTAACAAACCAAAACCGCTTGGATGAGTCATGCAGATGGGTCACACCTCACTTCCAAACCACCTGATCTTATATGGCCAACCTCGTCCTCCTGCCCACTTTCTGCTGTTGCCTCCTGCTGTACTTTCCCTTGGTGTGTTCTCTCCCATATAGGTTGCAGTGTCCCTGGAGCAGGATCACACAGTTGGGGTACTTGAAAATTAAAGAAAATTATAATGATGATGTTACCCCCACTGTAAAATAAAGCAACCTTACAGAAGTGCTCGCCAGGGGTGTTGCAAGGCTGAGCTAATCAGCGTCTGGCAAGCGTTCAGCTATTGATTGAACGTTGTGGTACAAAGACAGTCCCAGACGAGCAAGGACACATTGGAGCAGTGCTTTTGCTAGTCTGATTTGTTCCGATGAGTTACCACCATGGCCGACCCTTCTTCCCTCAGACTACATGGCACTGGCAATGCCCATTGTCACCGTCACATTAGCACATGCCCCTGTGTCTGCAGAATGGTCAGGGCCAACCCTCCCTGCTCCTTTTCTGGGCAGCACTAGTGTTGTCCTTTAACCACAACGCCTTGGAGAGAGATTACCTCAGATCTCAGAGCTGGACGAGGCTGGACCAGCTGACAGCCCTTGGGAAATAAAACCTCCAAGGACAGCCCAAGAGCCTCAGGAGAAGGTACTGGTGATTAAGTGGTGGTTGCTGTTCTCTAAAGCCTGATCCAGTACAGCATGTAAGCAAGTGCTTTGCTTTAAGCACCTGAGTCGGCCCACCCTCTTCAGTTCAAGACCGGACCCAGACTGGGCCCAGCCCTCTTTGAGTTCACTGGGACACCTCACATCTTCTGACTAGTCTCAGACTTAAGTCACCTAAACTTCTGGCTGCACTTTCTCTTGGTCACACTGTCCCTGGGCCTGTCTCTCAAACTGGGCTGTAGCGTTGCCCTGCACCACGAAACAGGTTCCATAGCCCACCTCCATGCTAGCCACGATCCCAAGAGACATGGCCTTGCCAAGCACACGGGCCATGGGGATGAGAAGCACCCCAGAAATGCACATCTGTCTGACTGGGGCTGCCTCTTCCCCCTCTCTCACCTGTAGCTGCTGTCCAGGATGTGGGGTTCCCTGGGCCTCCTCCTGGTGTCCACTCTCTTACCCCTCAGGACAGCGGATGCTGAGCGCTGCCCACAGATCTGCGTCTGTGATAACATCAAGCGCCACGTCATGTGTCTGAACAGCAGCCTCACGGAGGTGCCCATCACCATCCCCCAGGTGAGTTGTGGGGGCAACGGGGGTGGGACAGAGGCAAACACCACACAAACTGCTCGCCCATATTTGCCGTTGCTGCCACCCTCTCAGTGAACGTCACAATGCCACTCGCCCTCAGGGCATCTGAGCCATTCCTCTGGCGCCCTGCCCAGCACTGAGGCACACAGGCTGTTGGATGAGAGGGGAGAGGCACAGGCGGAAGATGTGGTTCACTTTGGGCAGATGTCTGGGTTTCCATGGATACAGTAACCTTGCAGCCTTTAAAAGCCACCAAGGTGAAAATCTGGAGGGGGCTTTGATCCATAGACAGGACAGGTGGCAAGATGGGGCAGGCTGCTCGCTGCAGCCAGGGCAGAGGGCAGACTTCACCAGACCTGGGAGAGGTGTGGCTGTGGGGCCCCTGAAGAGGCGAGGCCGTGGGCAGAAGGGGAGGGCGGGGGGGCTAGCCTCCCCCCAGCCAGCCCTTCAGCACCACCAAGTGCACATAGCCTGGGGGCTCTGGCAGAAATTCTAAGGGCCCAGGGCTCTGCCTGCTGCTACGGCCAATGTAGCGGCAGCCAGGAGCCCCAGGCCCTTTTTAAATTGCCAGACCCTGGGGCAGCTGCTCCCTTTGTCCTCTGTTGGCAGCCCGTGGGCCAGCTCCTTTACAGACTAACAACAGAAACATAAAATTTGATCAGGACCAGTATTTTCTGTGTGCTCCTCACTTGGGCCACGCCAGGGCTGGCATTGTTCCAGGCCTTAAGCTAAAGCAGAGTCAGGCAGTGAAATAACCAAGGGAAAATCAGATGGCTGCAAGGAGCTGGTGTTGGGGACTTAATGGGAGGTGCTTTCCCCATCCAATCAGTACTGTGCAGAGGCTCACACCCCATGCTAGTGCTTGCTGCATGGCAGGAGAGCTGGCTGAGCAGGAGGAACCCCAGCACAGCTCCTGCAGCAGGCCGGCGGTCTTCTGGGAGGGGTTTTGGCCAAGCACTGGCCAGGCATGAATGAGTGGGAAGGATCTGGCAAGACCCCAGTGACAGCAGCTGCAGTGAGGACTGGGAGGAGGGTGATGGGAGAGGTTGTGCATTCCAGCCGCCATGACTGATGCTTGTGTTAATCAACAGGTCACCCAAAAACTGGATCTCCGTGGCAACAACATAAAGGTCATCCCTGGGGGAACGTTCCTCCCTATCCCCTACCTCACCCACTTAAACCTGCAGAGATGCAACGTGGAGAGCATTGAGGAAGGGGCATTCAGGGGCCTAGGCCGACTGATCTACCTCAACCTGGCTTCCAACAACATAGCCGTCATCTACCAGGAGTCCCTGGATGGCCTGTCTTCTCTCCAGCAGCTCGTCCTGGAGAAGAACCGCCTAGAAGAGATAAAGCCCGGGGCTTTCGGCCAACTGGGTTTCCTCAACTTCCTCAACCTTGCAGAGAACTTCTTGGTCTACCTGCCAGATATGGTCTTCCAGGGCCTGCAGCTGATCAAGTGGCTCCGCCTGTCCCATAATGCACTTCACGTCATAGGCACAGAGGCCTTTGCTGGGTTGCGTACCCTGAGGAGGCTGAGCCTGGACCACAACGAACTGCAGTTCCTACCCACGGAGGCCCTGTCGAGGCTGTCAGGTACCACACGGCTGGACCTGGGACACAATCCAGTCACCTACATCGGGGAGGAGGCCATTGAGATGGCTTCACTGAAGCAGCTGTTCTTGGACAATATGGCCCTCCAGGAAGTGTCTCCCAAAGCCTTTGTGAAGAGCCCCCTGCTGCACACAGTCGACCTCCGCAACAACCAGCTGCAGGTCTTGCAGCCGCTGACGGAGGCTACTCACCTGAAGAAAATCAGCTTAACCGGGAACCCTGTGGTTTGCACTTGCTACATGCGGCCCTTCAAGGAGTGGATGGAGAAGGCAAGGGTCCAGGCCGACGTGCCATGCGCAAGCCCTGACACCTTCAGGGGCGAGCAGCTGGAGTCACTGAGGTCCCTTGATATGAAGTGTGGGAGCCCAGCCCCGGAGCAGCTCTCCAGCCGAGCCACCCGCCGGAGACAGCCAGAGGGAGATCCTAAGACTAAGTGTCCAGAAGGTTGCACCTGCTCCCCTGATTTCCACCACAGCAACTGTGAGAACAGAGGTTTCCGGGAGATCCCCAGGGGGTTCCCTGGCAGCACCCAGCTCCTGGACCTGCACCAAAATGAGCTCCACTCCGTACCCAAGGCAGCCTTCCCTGGTTTGCAGCAGCTGGTCTCGCTCCACCTGCAGAGCTGCAAGATCACAGAGCTGCAGCCAGGTGCCTTCCAGGGCTTAAAGAAGCTGGTCTACCTCTACCTCTCCAATAACAGCCTCACTGCCATTGATGCTGCTGCCTTTGATGGGGCCCCACAGCTCAGCTATCTGTACCTGGACCACAACAGGTTCACGCGAATACCCAGAGGAGCCTTCAGCCTCCTGCCCAACCTCTTCTCCCTCCACTTGCAGCATAACTCCATCAGCCAGCTGTTAGATGGTGACCTCACTGGGGCAGGGCAGCTACGCTGGGTCTACTTAAGTGGGAACCGCATCACGCGTGTGTCCCCCAGGGCTCTGAGCCCCGCCAAAATGCTAGAGAAGCTGCACCTGGATGAGAACCTGTTGCAAGAAGTGCCCACCGGGTCCCTCCGGGGTTTGCCTGTCCTCAGTGAGCTGAAGCTGTCCAAGAATCCCATCAAGTGTATTGGGGATGGAGCCTTTCTCCCGGTGGCTAGGTCCCTGCAACACCTGTACCTGGATAATCTGGGGCTAGAACAGGTGAGAAGGAGGGAGATGGGCAAGTACCCCAGCCTGATACAGTTGAATCCTACTACACACGTTACTGTTCTGTCCCTTTCCTTTTGGGCGCCCATTGGAGGGTGCCTCCCCGCAGCACCTTACAGTGTTTTGTCTGGGCCTAATGAAAGGGCTTCCACGCCCCCCTTCCAAGGAATGGCCCCCAACACTGGGGCTTGCAACATGTCCCTTGGGAGATGCTTGCTCAGCCCGAGGTCTCCCTCAAGGAAAAGCTTCCCAATATTTAGCCAAAGTGTTCCATTTCCCCAGTACTCCTAGTGATAACAACCCTGGGGCCTGCCCCAAAACCAACGTTTCTTAAACTACGTTCTGCGGAACACTGATGTTCTGCGAACAACTCCCAGATGTGCCGCGAGCATCTGGTAAAATTCAAAGTTTTAAGATAAATAACCATTTTGCAATAACAGCAGCAATGGAAAATACGGAAACAATATTTCTACATCTCACAAGCACGACAGTAATCTAGCAACCCAGAAAGGCTGGCTGACATTGTACTAGCCTCCCCTCGCCTCTATTCTTCTTCCAGCTATATGGTGCCGTAGCAACTAGCAACGATGTGGGTGCGTGTGCTACACCGGCATGGTAGCTACACTCTCAGTCAGCTGCATGATGTCAGCCAACGTGCGTGTGGCACGGTCATGTGTGCGGCATAAAAAGTATTGTTTGTTGTTCTGTGGTCTCAAAAAGTTTAAGAAACACCGCCCTAAATGGCATCACAGAGGTAGCCGGGTTAATCTGTATCTTCGAGAACAACAAGAATTCCTGTGGCACCTTATAGACTAACTATTTTGGAGCATAAACTTTCACAGGCAAGTCGTGTGCAAGAGCCAGTCCCACTCACCGCGTTACACCTCCCAAGTCCCGTTACCTAGCGAGCCCCTCGAGAGGATCAGAGCCTGGCGCTAATAATGGCCTGGTGATCTGTGCCGCTGTCACGTACACTTCCCCTTTACACAAAATCTTTTTGGTAAAAGACTAAAGCGTATGGCCAATTGGACCAAATAAAACATGGGTGTGTAGTTAAAAAACAAACACAGTGCCAAATTTAGGAGTATACACAGGTGCCTGCTCCTGTACAGGTGAAATACCTAGAGAGGGAGTCAAGTGGAACTCATGACTCAACACACTTGCAGTATACCCGAGAGCAAATGAGGACAAAACAGGCAGACTAGTCAAAACAAAATCAAGAGTTTATTTGCTCAATTGCCCATATCCTTTAACCCTCAGGTTTATTTTCTTTCTTCGTATTACTATTATCAGTTAGTGTATCACGTTCCCAGACATGGTTACATATAATTCACAATTAGTTACTTACCTAGCGCACGTGAAGCTTGCCGAACATGGCTTGAAGTATTGGCACTCCGCCAAGATTTGTTTCAATATAAGAGAATAGCAAATCTTTTGCTTCCCTTTTTGTTACATTTGACTAACTTTTGAAGTTGCTACTTCCAAAAGGTCTAGTCAGATAAGGTTCAAAGGTAGCAGGGCCTTGAACTTATTACTTTAATAACAACAATAATTAGCTCGGGCGGGGCGCTACTCCCACCTGAAGCTACCAATATATATTCTTTTCTATAGTACCCTATCTATTTTAGCTAAGTGCTTTAACAATACTATATTTTTATCTGAGTAGTATAAGATAAACAATACTAAGCAAATAATTCCTTCTTTGTAACTATCCTAATTTATACCTAAACTTCTAACTAAATAACTATCTAATCTTAATCCTATACTTAATCCTACCCTACACTAATACTAATATTATTAACAAAACTTTGCTTATGTCTAATCATAAACTTTTACAGTTTGCTTATTAGTACTGTTGTTAAGGAAATTTAAGTCTTTGCCTATGGTCAAATGTTCAGAGTCAATAAGAGGACACAAATCAAATTAAAGGATATACCGGGGACTGGGCCGCAATTCGTTTGCTGCGGGGACCAGCTCCTGTGCTGTTAACAGGTGGGGGGGCTCTACCACCCCGCACACTGGCTAGGGCACAGTACCCCCTGAAGAGGGGCCAGTTCGACCACTAGCCGACGGGGGCAGGAGCCACCCACTGAAAGTTGCTTCCGGGTCCTGAGGTCCTTTGCCGTGATCTTTAAGTGGCAGGTGGAAACAAAGCTCGAAGCCGCCAAGTGTCAGCTCTTTGAATGAGGTGGGCGGAGACAGAGCTTGACGCCTCATGCCTTAGTGATTTTCAGCTAGAGGCGGTGGAGGCTCGCTCGACACCGCCGAGCGCAAGTTCAGCTCTCTTCTTTTCTTCTGTGACTTCAGCGCCTCTTTCTGTCTCCTCTCTCTGTCCCCTTCTCTCTGGGCCTGGATCCGAAAAAAAGAGTGCCTCTGACCCTCGTACGGGCCACCTTTTCTAGAGCCCCCTCATTAATATTTATGAGGCTCAGAGTTCTGAGCGGACCTGACTGAGGACTTCAGTCCTGTGGTCCGCTGGACTTCTGAATGTTCCAGGTGTATTGGTAGATATAGAAGTTCATCCATGATTCTACAGGTAAGCGTGTACCATATTAACACTAATATACTGGTAAAACTAGGTTGTAACTGACAGTTAGGGGGCTCCAACGGCTCCAACTGTCATTCCCTCAATGTAAGTGAATGGACATGTGGTGGTTTGAAAAGTAAACCCATTTCTAATAACATTTTTGAGGTAAAAACTTCATGATTTGCCTGTGATAAGCACGGCCACACATAGGAGGAGACCCTGCAATACACCCCGAGGGCGGGGATGTCAAAAACCCCCACTAAGAGATTTTTAACAGGGCAAAGACCCGCTTCATCATCATGTGTCTGATGAAGCAGGTCTTTACCCACAAGAACCTATGCTCCAAAATATCTGTTAGTCTATAAGGCGCCACAAAACTACTCATCATGCCCTGAACAGCGTCTCTCTCTCTCTCTCTCCTGCCTCTCCCAGAGGAGAGCTCCTCTCGATGTCGTTGCTTATCGGGGTTGTGGGCTCTGATTCCTTTGATCCGTTATCATTGGAGGTGTGATCCAAAGCCACAGCTGTCAGCAAAGCCTCCCGTTTCTTTCAATGCTCTGTGGATCCTGCCTCAAGCTCCTGGCCCCAGGCCCTACTAACCCATGTTTCTCTTTCTTCCAATTTGTCAGTAGTTTTTGTCCTGAAGACCTACTCCAAGAGGTTCCCTCTCCTACTCCTCTCACCTCTCGAGCATTCCAAATTGCCACCCTCCTCCCACCAGCCAAGGCTCCATTCATTGCTCACTAGGCCATGTCTAGGACCTCCCAGGCTAGCACACAGCACTGCCCAGCCCTGGGGAAGGACAGCGCGAGGCCTGGGAACAGGGCGCTTGCTTGGCCATTCAAGCAGCTGATTCGTTTTACTTCCAAACCTAGAACCAGGCCAGCATGGAGCCGAGTTTCTCACGCTTGCAGAGAAGGACGCAGAACACATCCCTGCCCCATTCTTCCTCCCCTTTCAATGAAAGCTTTGGTGCCTGATGGAGGGTGACCCCCCCCTGTGAATTAAAGGGGTCACGTCAGTTTTTCATTGCTATGAAACTCTCGCTCGGCTACTTGTACCTGAGTCTCTCCTCACATATGCTCCCAGTGCTGGTTTACACAGTCCCCACATTCCCCAGACAGCTCTGCAAGCTTTGCAGGTGGGGGGAAGTATTGAGGTGCTCCTGGAAGTGGGAGAGCAGCCTGGACATCAGGGACTGACCGAACCGCAAAGCCAACAATGCAGAGGTGGGAAAGTGGCCTGGGCTTTTCCTTGGGGACTGTCACACTAGAGGATTCTGCCAATTCCCTCCAGAGATGAATTTAACATAGGGAGAAAGACCATGTCTTGCAAGTGGAAACCACTTAGGCTATGGCTCTGACCCAACAAAGCTGTTAAAACTTGAGCAGTGACCTTGAAATTGGCACCGCTTGCAAGCTCAAGCACATGCTTAGGTGCTTGCTGGATTGGGGCCTGTTTAGATGGAGACAAAAAGTAAGATGACAATCAGCAAAGCAGGGGGCTGAAAAAGTCTCCACTGTCATCTCAGGTCAGTGCCTTGCCTTTAGACAAAGGAACACTTGCCTGACAGTGGAAAGCTCTCCTAAGTGCAGAGTATCCAGCTGCCAAAAACAACATACTATCAAATTGGAAAAGGGTGCGAAATATGGTTACTGAAAACCACACGTGTTTGTGTAACACCTTACAGTTAACCTTCACTTTCAGACACAGAGCAGGAGAGATTCCCCACTCCAAAGAGCTGCCAATCCAGGGAATAATTCAAATGTAAATAGGAAGCTGCCAGCTTGAGTTTGAGGTAGGCTGAGACACAAACTGCAACATTTCAGCATGTGCAGCATGTAGAGGCTTTGAGAAAAGGAAATCATATTTAGCACTAAATAGTCAGTCCCTTGCTTACACTAACCAGTGGAGATGGAGAACTCTCGACAGAATCTTCTTTTACTGGTCCCTCAATAACGAGTAGGACATCTTCCTGCCACCCTTCTTCTTACGAGTCCGGGGTGGCTGATCTGGAGCCTCACATCTTACCACAGAAGAGGCAGGTGCTGGGAGCTGTTGGAGTGGCACAGGGCAGTTTTTGCCACCTTTTTCTCCTTCTCCACCTCTCCTCATTGGTGCAACCCCCACCCCCACTGATTACCATGCTCCACTGGGGACGATCCTGGGTGAGGTTCTCCCAAGTGTCGACACCGATGCTGCACCTTTTTCCTGTTTATAGAGTAACCTTGAAAATCTCTGCTTCTCTCGCCGTACATTCCTGCACTTCCTTTGTCCCAAAGTACGTCAGCAAACTGAACCTCCTGCCAGGAAGTAGCAATACAAAATGGCAGCAACACAAGCCCCAGTTACAGCGGAGTCCGGAACCCGTGAGAGTTAGCTCACCCCCCGCCCCCCCCGCCCCCAGAAAGCCCATGCAGATATTTAACTCGCTATTAAAACCATCCACTGCCTTTTTCCTTTGCCTCACCTCCCCTGTCTCATCCTTTGCAGGTTTCCTCAAAGGCCTTTGCAGGGCTGGGTCCCAGGATGAAGAGTCTGTACCTGGAAAACAACAAAATGCACAACATGCCTGACTTGCGCAGCTTCGCTGGGCTGGAGATCATCAACCTGAGGGACATCCCCTTCCACTGCGACTGCCAGCTCCTCCCACTGCGCAGGTGAGGCACTGCTCTGCTCCAGCAGCCTGGCTGGGGCTGAGTGAGAGGAGGGTGTAGCTCTCTGCTTAGTTCCTGGCAGGGAAGCAGTCACACTCCTGACAATTTCATCACAATGGGCACCCATTAGCACCCTTGCAGCCAGTTTTTAAACAGGGACGCTATTGAAGTTTAGCTACTTTCTCAGCTCAGTTCCTGAGCTGGAACTGAGCACGGAACATTGAACAGGGAACTGAGCATGGAACATTGAACCCAATGGCGGGTAGGTTCCTAAATACCTTTGAAGCTCTGGCCTCTCCTGCCCAGAGGGATGCTCTCCACCGCAGGACTGAGCCATATGGACACATGAGAAAAAGCATTAGGAACTGGCAGATCTGAAGAGACCATAGGATCCTCTGGTTGCTTGTCTCACCCAAATCCCAAGCGCTTGATGCGTCCAAGGGAGGCGTAAATGCCACGATGCACCTCATTGTGTGGTATCCTACCATACACTTCTTCATGACCTCAGTTGCTGGTCACCTTTTGCCCTGAAGCATGAGGTTTGGGAACCTCTGAAACACAGCCAGTCTGGGGTGGCTGCAGCAGCTAGTCTTACTCAATACAACCACACTCTAGGGCTGTTGTTGTAACTTCTCAAATGATTTGCACCTATGGGAAGACTGAAGTGCCCTGCCCGAGCTGTCCCTATTCCAGGGGCACACAGAGGGCACCACTTGCCAGAGCTGTCGAGTTGGTCCCAGCCTCCTGTTGCGCTTGTCGAGAGAGAGCAAACACTCTGCTTTGCCAGCACAGCCTTTTTTGGCAGTACAGTTATTTGCCAAGTCTACCTGGAGTTTGTCTCACCCCTTTCCTCTGTCTCTTGTCCTGTTTTCAGGTGGATCGACAAACTGAACCTGCGTGTGGGAGCCACCTGCGGGGCCCCGGCAGAAGTCCGTGGGCAGAAGGTGAAGCTTTCTGCTGCCTTCAACAGCTGCCCAGGCTGGGGTGTGGAGAAAGCCAGAAAGGCCCATCCAGACAAGGCCAAGCCCAAGATCAAAGCAGAAAGAAGCCCCAGCAAGACAGCGGGGTCAGGAAAAGCAGGAAGCAGAGTGGCCAAGAGGAGCAAAGCGTAAGAGGGCATGGCCTTGCTGCAGTGGCTGACAGGTCTGTGAACACATTAGTAGGGAGCAGCTTAGTGAGAGAGAAGCTTTAATGGAATTTTAGCCATGTTGCAGCAATATGTACATTGCACAGGGGAAAGGAGCAGGCCTGACTGCAGCTATGAAGGAGGGAGCTCGGGGCTTCTGGCTGGACTGGGGCTGGAAAGGAAGCGTGAGTGCAGCGTAGTTAGTGCTGGGGGAGGGAATTCAAAGAGGAAATTACCTTGAGAGGAAAAAGCAGATGTGAGAGCTCCTGACGATCCCATGATGCTTTTCACAAGCACGCATCCCCTCCACCCCCCAGCTCTGTGTAAAATCAGTGCTTGAACAAGTCTGTTCTGTCTCCTTAAATTCTCTTGTAGATTTAATGGATCACGTTATTGTACTCCTGCTACCCTAATGCACTGTGTGATGCTGCTGCGTTATGTTTCGCCTCAGAGGTGGCTGATTTTTAGTGTTGGGGAAACAATCTGCTGTCCACAGGCAGGGTTTCATGTCCTCTGTGATTCCATGGCCTACCATTTGCTGTTGAATCCAACCCTTCCTGCAGAATTGATGCTTTGGTCAAAATCAATAGACTTCTAGCCTGCCAGATTGTTCAGGTAACACTGGAAAAAACAAACCAAGTAGAACACACACGGTCGACTTAGTGATTCTGCAGAAAGCCAGAAAGAAAAGCCTGCAAAAGGCGAAACGCCCCATCAATCTCATTAGAATGTCAGATAAACAAAAAAGTTGACTACTAACATGCCAAAGTTGCTAACTATTCCATTGCCGGTGGTTCCAGAAGGCCAGCAAATGTATGTATCTCACAATCTTCAACCCTCCCCTGCACCTCCCCAAGTCTCAAAATCTCCAGCTACCTCCTGTCTCATCTCTCCAAATCTCCCGCAACACTGCTACACTTCAGTTCTATGGCATTAATACAAAAGTCAGCAGCAAATTGAAAAGTTACAGCTTTAAATCTCAGAAAAGACAGCACAGGTGGATATTGTACCAAGCATATTTATTTTTGTCAAGTAAAACCCTCTAGTTATATTGCAACCTCCATATTTTATGGAAATATGCTTTTCAGTATGAATACACCTAATTCAGCTATGCTTTATGCAATATGTGGCCAGTCACTGAAAAGCTTGTAATCCACTGAATGTTTATAGTCTATTTGTGTGCATGGATCCTTCCTGTATGTGAAGTTAGAAATATGAACCATAAACCTGTTTAGAGATCTACGTGTAATAGTGACAGCCATTAGTGGTAAATGAGGGACTTAATGGCCCAATGCTCAAAACAATGATCTGTGAATAGTCTTGTGCTTCCTGCAAGCATGGACTATGGTTGGTCCTCTCAAAATACAGCCAGGTCACCCAGGGCTGGAACCCATTTTCAATGCACTACTTTTCCATTAGACCATGAAAGGGCTGAAGCAGAAAGTAAAGGATTCACGCCTTGGTCAAAATCTACTTATAGGCAGGAACAAGACAATGGGGGGTTGACAACGGTGAGCCATCACAACAACACCTGCTTACCACCCAGATGACTGCTGGAAGTGTCTAAGCCTGAGTGGGGGAAGGATTAGGCCTAAACTAGGAGGCTACCTAGCTTCTGAGATGATTAAAAACTACCGTTGGATTAAGAAACTGCATGTAACTAGTTTCTTAGAGTAGAGCTTAGCTGGTGTGTTTCATTTTATTTTGCTTTGCAACTTACTTTGATCTGTTATTGCTTGCAACCACTTTAAGCTACTTTTTATACTTAAATCACATTTGTTTATTATTTACACTTGGTTTATTAATACACTTTTTCTTGGGCTGGAGTGCTCAACAAGCAGTGCTCAGGCCAGCATATTTGTTCACTCTAGTACAAGACAGGTGCCTGACCAATAGCAATAAAATACATCTACCATGCCAGGTACCCTCTCTAAGGGTGTGTCGACACTTGCATTCCTCTTTTGAAAGAGGTATGCAAATGAGTGAAATCAAAATGCAAATAAGGTGCTTATTTGCCATCAAATTTGCACACTCTTATTTTGAAAGGGCTTCTTTTGAAATGACACATTAAAAAAAGGGAAGGATTCTTTCGAAGATGGGGTTTACTTTCGAAAAAGAAGCGTCTACCCTGGTTTTCTTCTTTCGAAAAAAGCCCTTTCAAAGTAAGAATATGCAAATGGTGCCAAATATGCACCTCATTTGCATTTTTGATCTCTCATTTGCATACCTCTTTTGAAAGAAGAATGCAAGTGTAGATGCACCCTAATTGTGGCGGGTGGGGTGGGGAACCCTTTTTTTTGCACTATAGGCCCTGTCTAAATAAAGGAAATAGGTCATGTTTTGAAAGTGTCTTTGAGTCACCGCCTTTATTTCTCATGTAAGCAGGCTCTAAATCAGGATGCAGGGTCCCGCCCTTCCAACCACTGCTTCCTGTAGCAGATGCTGAACAGCCAGCTTGCGAGGGCCCCATGAACAGCAAAACCCTCCAACGTGCCCTGCCTCCAGAGCTGAAAAAGGGAACCTTACAGATGATACAATGGCATGTAAGGACTCTCAGTGGAAGTGAAAAAAAAAAATCAGTCAAATGACATTCCCTGCTATCTTATTCTCCAGTATCACATATCTAAAATGACACAAAAGCAAACAAACTGTTTACCTGTATCACGGACACCTTTCAAAGAATGAAGAATAAAAACATGTAAAATGTAGTACGTTTGTCACCACTAACACTGACACACTAGATTGTAAAACAAAAGTGAAATTGGCCAATGAGTTTTGCTGGCCCATTCTAGTGTTAACTCAATGCTGCTGTAGTCTCAGAGGTAGCCCAGTCAGTCCCTATCTTCACAAAACAAAACAAAACAAGCAGTCCTATAGCACCTAAAGACTAACAACATTATTTATTAGGTGATGAGCCTTCATAGGAAAGATCCACTTCAGAGCTGAAGAGGAAAAAAAACCCCAAAAAGTTGAGGAATCAGCTAAATGTGTGGGAGAAAGGAAAAGGAGAAAAAAAATACTCTGCAAAGTGTAATTTAAGTTAAATAGGATGTCTGCCATCACTGCAAACATCAAAGGTGGGAAAATTCTCCTTGTAATAATGCATAAGCTGAGATCTTTGTTGAGGCCATGGTGAGAGGTATCAAACTTGAAAATGAATTCCAATTCAGATGTCTCCCTTTGTAATCTGGTGTTAAAATCTCTTTGACACAAACCACTAAACCATTAATAGTGTGTTCTGCCAAGTGCAAGTGCTCACTTACCTGTTCATGCATATTCCGCTGCCTAATGTCTGATTTGGGTCCATTCATTCTTTGGCAAAAGGATTGTTCAGTTTGTCCCATATACACGGCTGAAGGGCATTGCTGGCCTGTATCATAAGGCTGCAGTGTTTGGGTTCCCCATATATCAGGGGAATGTAGTTTTGTTTTGTTTTTTTTTTTAAAACATAAAATGTTAAGTATTTTAATCAAATTAAGTACAAGCGCCAGGAAAACAATTATATAAGTATTAAGTATGTGGGGGTTTAAAGTTAGCAGACAGCTTTAAGGAAAGCAGTAATGAAACAGCCCAGAGTCCCCGGGGTGGGGAGGGAAATCACTCTCACCAAAGAGCTAGAGTGTGTTTGGTTGCACACCTGACCATCAGCTTGTATGATGGTCAGAGCTCAGCACGGAGGGGAGAGACTCACTCCCCTAGAACAAAGAGTTCTGTGCCAACTTGTGCCAGGAAAAGTTCACCTCCCCTACACACGCTTCATCCTGGCTGAGGGCTCCCTCTGCTGTGTACACATGCACATCCTTCCAGTTGCCAAGACTGGAGACATGATTTAGGGACCCCTGCACAATACCTAGGCAGTAGTTCTACCAGAGCAGCTGACAGGGATGCTCCATGTTGCTAGCAGCTGGCACTTGCCCTACGCAGATTGTACAAACAAGCAGAGGTGGGTGTACAAGGGCTACATTACAACCATCACATTCACACCTTTCCTATCGTTTTCATGTTCAGATTGTCTCACCCGGGAGTGAAGCAGGCACTTTGTTGTTCCTTCAGACCAACACAAGTCTTTGACTCTTACATTTTATTACAGGGTATTTCCTGGTAGAATTTATTCTGAGGATTATAAAAATAATAATAGTCCAGCAGCACTGTGTGTTTTGAAGGGGGAAAAAAAAAGTGAACAAATACCCTGCTGTCTTCTTCTAGACTGGATAAGATTTAGCCCATCGCACATCAGGTAAAAAAAACACTTAAATGATGAGTAAAATCAAGAGAATCCCCCTTGCAACCTGTTTTTCCATCTTCTCCATTTCCCAGATATTCTCTAGGTTCTTTGCATCCATGTCCATGTCACAGCAAGGCCGAGAAAGAGGACCGAGCACATCATAGATGTTGACCTAGTGACAGCAGCCAGGTTACTGACTGATTTCCTCCCCCGAGACCATACACGGTGGCTGTGGTTCTGCAGCTTCAGGGCTGCTCAAATCACAGTTCGCCGGCTCCACAGCTAGAAGTCTGAGTTGCTAGCCTTCTCCACAGTGCAGCAACTGCTTCCTATGGAGCTCAGAGCGAGGCACAGCTGTAGGCCAATAGGATTTCCCAGACTCAATAACACACCCTCGGCTAAGGACGAGCTGTATTTTTTTTCCAAAGCCTGATGCCCCTTCTGGAAGCTGAGAAATGGTTTTAAAAAAAAAACAAAACACCACACCAAAGCAGCAGTGTGCAGGCCTTGGGGTTACTCTTTTACAAAAACAAAGAGGCATTTTGTGACATTTGGGAAGTGCCCAGTCCAAAGGAATGATGCCCCTGCACACTTCTACTTGGGGCTTCCCCAGAGCGTCACAGGACGTAGTGCGCACCCTTGCTTACGCCCGGGAGATCCCACCCGAGGGATCAGAGATTAGTCCTCTACCTCCTGCTTTATGCTGCTTATCAGAACGGGAAGCTCTTGGGCTTCAAACTCCATGGCTGATGGGTCAACTGTTTCCTCCTTCACTCGTACAGCAATAACTATTGAGACACAAGAAAAGGAATACATCAGTCCACGCCAGAAAGCATCACAAACAGCAGCAACAGCACCTTGGGGCCCACTCTGTTCATCCAGTCAGTCACAAAGGCTTTGGGAGTCCCAGTTCAATTTCCCAGCAAGCAGGTGCCCACACCACATATAAACACCAGCCCAGATGATGCCTCTTACCGGCAGCCTCGTCAGAGACCAGTGAGGGAGTACGCCACACTGACCTCCCATCTCACCCTCCCAAGGTCAGGGAAGCCTATGCTGTGAGTGGTGTGCCTCTTCTGGGACTGAACAAAGCAAGTCAGCCTCTAGGGAGAGCTGTGTCATCCTGGAGGCCTTTCTCTGGGGAGAGAGACTCTCTCTCTCATGCAGCCAGAAGGCATCACCTGCTGCAACCCATTGATGAGACCCCAGCTGTGAGGCCCGGGTCACATACAGCTGCTCACAGCATTATGCAGCAGCAGTTGCTTAGAGGCAACGCTGTGTACGCTGGAGCTGAACTAGCCCTGTGCTCTCATTGCCAAGTAGTTGTGTGACCCCCGCCCATTCTTCTCACTTAAGTCTGTGCTGCGCTATCCCTAGCCCAGGACCCCAGGGCAGTGCTGCAAATAGCTAATTTTGCGCCTGAGGCAAGAATATAAAATTGTGCCCCCTCACGTTTATATAGTCATAGTAGTTATTTCATAGAAAGAGGGAAAAATAAATAATAAATGATAACAAAACCACAATGTTTATTTATTATAGTTGTGGGGGGGGAAGACTCAGGCCTGCCCAGGACTTGGATATACCAATTGTATAAAAACAAAAAAGCAGTCCAGTAGCACTTAAGACTAACAGAATAATTTATTAGGTGATGAGCTTTCGTGGGACAGACCCACTTCAGATCATAGCCATACCGGAACAGACTCAATATTTAAGGCACAGAGAACCAAAAATAGTAATCACGGTTGACAAATCAGAAAATTATTATCAAGGTCAGCAAATCAAAGAGCAAAGGGGCAGAAAGGGGATGAGGGGAGTCAAGAATTGAAGCCCTTCTTTCACTGCCTCTGTCTAAAGGAATTCTTCCAACACACCTATGAACAACAGTCTGACTCTCTCGACCCCCGCTACCAACACCAAAAGAACAACTCTGTGTGGACTCCCCCTGACGGTGGTAGTGAAAGTCTGGATTTCTATGTACAATGCTTCTGCAACCGTGCTCAGACTGACATTATATGCAAACAATACCAAATGAGAATCTCAACTATGCTGAAACGCTGTGCTGTCCAGAGTCTCAAAAATAACCCAGACATTGTAATCAAACCAGCTGAAAAAGTGGGTGCTGTTGTCATCATGAATAAGTCAGACTATGAACAGGAGGCAGTGAGACAATTCTCCAAACACCAAACTTTACAGACCTCTCTCTGTTGATCCCACTTCGGAACTCCAAAAGAAATTACGACTACTTAAGGAACTCCCTGCTGCTACTCGGGACCTTATTCATTCAGACACACCATCTGAGTCCCAACCTGGATTATTCTATTTACTTCCCAAAATCCACAAACCTGGAAACCCTGGACCCCCTATCATTTCGGGTACTGGTACCCTTACCGTCCAACTATCCAGTTACGTGGACTCTCTCCTCAAACCCTACGCCACCTACACTCCCAGCTACCTCCGAGATACCGCTGACTTCCTGAGGAAATTACAAAACACCGGAAAAGTTCCTGACAACACCATCCTTGCCATCATGGATGTAGAGGCTCTGTACGCTAATATTCCACATGAAGACAGATTGGCTGTGTATTCCTGATCGCTTGTAATCTGGTGTCTGACCTCTTTAACTTTGTTCTCACACAATTATTTCTGATTTGGGGACAATTTATACCTCCAGATTAGTGGAACTGCTATGGGCACCCACATGGCTCCAAAATATGCTAATATATTTATGGCTGGTCTGGAACAACGATTCCTCAACTCTCGTCCCCTATTACCCCTCCTCTGCTTACGATACATCGATGACATCTTTATGATTTGGACCCATGGGATAGAGACTCTATAAGAATTCCACAGAGACTTTAATAATCTGCACCCCACCATCAACTTATGCCTCGACTACTCCATGCTAGAGATACATTTCCTGGACACTACAGTACAAATCAAGGATGGCTTGATCGGTACCACAATCTACTGGAAACCCACTAATTGCTATACTTACCTACATGCTTGTAGCTTCCATCCTGCACACACAACTCAATCCATTGTTTACAATCAAGCCCATAGATATAATCGCATTTGCTCTGATCCTACTGACAGAGACCAAGAACTACAAGATCTTGACCAAATATTCACAAATCTGAATTACCCACCAGAAGAAATAAAAAACAAAAAAAAACAAAAAAAAAAAAACCACACACACACACACACTCACTCTGACAGGACCAGACGAATACCCAGAGACCAGCGACTCCAAGATACGCCCAGAAAAGCCAAGAGAACAGAACACCATTGTTCATTACCTACAGCCCCCAACTCAAACCACTGCAACGCATTATTAAAGACCTACAACCTATCCTTAACCAGGATGCCACACTCCAGAAGGCCCAAGGTGACAGGCCTGTTCTCTCCTCCAGACAACCTCCCAAACTTATGAGGATTCTCACCCGCAACCACAGTTTATACCGCAGGAACTCCAGTACTGGAACTTTTCCTTGCAACAAAGCCCGTTGCCAGCTTTGTCCATGTATCTATTCTGGAGATACCATCACTGGACCTAACCAGGTTAGTCACAGAATCACGGGCACATTCTCAAGTTCCTCAACTAACATCATATATGCCATCATGTGCCAACAATGCCCAGAGGCTTTGTATACCGGACAGACTTCAAACTCTCTTAGACAAAGAATGAATGGGCACAAAACAGACAAACACTCCTAATCCACAAACCGGCCAGCCAGCACTTTAATGGAGTGGGCCATTCTGTTAATGACCTGAAGGTTTGCGTCTTACTGAAGAGGAATTTTCACACTACTTTGGAAAGAGAGGCTGCTGAACTCTTTTATATTTAAGTTCGACACATTAACACGTAGTTTGAACTGGGATGGGAATTTTTTAGGTCATTACAAGGGCTCTTTTGCATACTTGGCTTAATCTAATTCTTGACTCCCCACCACCCCCTTCTTCCCCCCTACTCTCTGATTTGCTCAACTTGATAATACTTCTCTCATTTGTCAACCTTGATTACTGTTTTTGGTTTTCTGTGCCTTAAATATTGAGTCTGTTCTGGTATGGCTACGATCTGAAGAAGTGGGTCTGTCCCACGAAAGCTCATCACTTAATAAATTATTCTGTTAGTCTTTAAAGCGCTACATGACTGCTTTTTTGTTTTGATAGTACATAAACTAGCACGGCTCTCTCTCTGTTACAATTGTATAAAATCTGTCTGGAAGTTAAAGAGGAGGTGCAAAACATGCCAAGCCAGATGCAGTTGAGGCAAGTACCTTGCCTGACCAGGAGAAATGGGCAGGGCAGGAGGTACATTAAGTACCAAGTGAGCTGGCTGGCACAGATTACAGTTGCAGAGAAAGTGCTTTATGCAGGTGGGGAGGCAGCACGTTGGACACACTGCCTATCAGAATGACCCTGCCATGGGTAGTTACTGGGACAGATCATTTGTTTGAGGGATTCGGGCAAGGAAGGGATTGAGCTCTGGTCCCAGGTGGCCCCCTGGGGAGGAGTGTAAGAGTGTTACCTGTGTGCTGGCTCTAGCAAGGGGGGCATTACCTACCCCAGAGCCTAGAGCAGGGGTCTGCACCCAAATAGCGAGAAGAGACATTTTTTCAAATTCACTTATGAAATCAATCCTTCAGAGAGCCGCAGCGCATGGGAACATGAGACAGTCCTAAATGGACAATGTCAGACTGTAGTTTTGTCAATATCTCCCTTTTAGGGGAGGATGTGCCAGTAACTCAGCCATCCAGATGTTACCACATCCTCCCCTCACTCCCACAGAAAACCCTACCAAGGAGATAATACATCTCTCATAGAACTGGAAGGGACCTTGAAAGGTCATCAAATCCAGTCCTGGGGACTCAGAGCAGGACCTACCACTGTCCCTGACACACTTTGTTTAAACCAAAGCTCCCCAGACCCTTGAAAGGCCCCTCAAGGATTGAATTCACACCCAGGGTTTACACGGGAGAAAGGCAGAGAGCAGGTCTGACAATGTTGGGCTCTCTCTCTTTGTAGCTCTTTGCAAACCACTTGCACTACCCAGGGAACAAGTATTGGGCCCGGGGGTGTAAACATTGGGTGGTATCTCTGTCACTCGTACATCAGCACACCAGTGGTGCTCGGCGTGGTCTCTGTGTAACCGCCAGCCAGAGCAGCCGTGTGTACCTGTGACTAGGCCTTACATGTGAGACACAGCAAGTAAACAGCTACTTGAACCCCACTGTGCTGGTGTGGTTCCTTCACAGGCAGGAGTCCCAAATGAGCTGTCGTACAGATAAAGAAATAGGCAGGGAGGTAAAGTGAGTCACGGGAAGAGGCGACAGCCACACCCAGCAGGAAGCAGCTCAGGTGCCTGCTTCCCCCTCACACCTGCTGCACAGACTGGCACCCAGGCAGCTGGACTGCGGCCGGGAGGGCTGGCTGAGCAGCCAGGGCAACAACTAGTGGCAATAAAGAGGAGGGAGTGGCAGGGGGCAGACTGAGCCCAGCCTGTTCCTTCCCTCTATGTCTACCCCAGCCCCCACAAGCCAGCTTCTCCCCACAGCCCCCCTCACCCTGCAGCCCCCGACACTCAAGTCCCACTCACCCAGCAACCCCCCAGCACCTAAACAAGCCCAGCTCCTCCCCCAAGCCCCAATCATGTGGCAGCCCCAGACACCCCTACAAACACGGCTAGCGAGTTCCCCGGCTGGGAGGAGGCAGGGATGGCTGCTGCAGGCGCCCACAGCAGCTGCAGCTGGGGCAGGGTTGCTTCAGGGGGTGCAGACAGCTGGCTGGGCAGCTCCATCCAAGCTGCACTTGGCTCTTTAAGAGCCACTTGCAGCTCCTTATTCTGCTGCAGGGACAAACCCCCCCTCCTCCCCCTGCTCAAACTCCTCCCACACCAACAGGCGGCTGCAACTCCATTGGTGGTAGCTGCTGCTGCAGGGACACCAGCAGCATAACGAGCTGCAAATGGCTCCTAAAGAGCCACATGCAGCTAGGCCAGAGCTGCCCAGCCAGCTAACTGCACCCCCTGAAGTTTGGTGCCAGAGGCGAGTGCCTCCGTCACCTCACCCTTGTTATGGCCCTGCCCCAGGGCATGTCTGCTAGGAAGGGGAGCAAGTCACAGGATTGCTAATGGCCTCCAGCATGTAGGGGTGGGCTGCAGGCTGGAGTGACTCTCTCTTCTTACTCTCATCAGGTGCTGGCACCAGGAAGGCCTTGCTTGCTGCTTTTGCTTCTCGTGTTGCTTTGAGGCCAGCTGGTTTCTTGGTTGTCTGCTTGAGGGACCGGGTTTTGGATGACATCTTTTTCCCTTAATGAAGAAGAATGGGAAAAAAAAAAAGTGTTGGGGAAATCTGTTCTTTCACTAAAGACAGACAGTCATCAACTGGGGAAAGGGGCTTTCCTGGGCGGGACCAAGCACATTAGGCCAACAACGTGTGTTCTGCTTGGCTGAAAGGCAGTGATATTCCCTCCCGCTCTCCGTAACTCAGACTCACTTCCCAGTTGCTGGTGGCATCTTGCTCAGAGGCAGTGGGGAGCCTCTGAAGGTTTAACTCCCCACACAACACACTCCAAAGAGAGGCAGAGAAGAGGGATATAGAAGAACCCACGTTTCCAAATCATCAAAAATATCCAGCTGCAAGTTCTGAAACACTAAGGCTCTCAGTCAGCAAAGCACTTAAACACCTGAGCAGGCCCCCTGAGTTCAGTTAAGTGCTTGCTTAACACTCAGGATCTAGACCCTGAAAAACTGACAGGGTCTGTATAATTTTGATAGTTAGAGTGCGATGGGCTTTGAGATCATAAATTCTGTGGGGCAGGAAATATTTGGTGCTATCAAACACACAAATGACCTGTAACATAGTCTCAGCCCATTAGCCTCTTAATTATCAGCGAAACCATCCTCAACCCCTACGACTACCTGTGAGAAGCTCACATCAGGGACTGATTCCAACGAGCCAGGCCAGGGTAGCCACACATTGCCACAGAATATGTCAGTCACCTGGACACGTTCTCAGAGGCAGGCAATCATAGTCTAGGTTGCAGCCAACAGCCATAGCCTACAGTCCTCCGCACACGCAGGTCCCAGGTGTCTCCTCAGCAAGAGCAGCACAAGCAGATGCTAACCAGAATAAGGAAGCTATAAACACACACACTGGGACAGGCGTACCCCAAATCTCTCCTGCTGGCGAGAGGGTTCTTTTAACTGTTTTCAGCCAATGGGGGAAAGGGAAGTGCTGTGGAGGTGGGACTAATCCAACCGTCACTCACTTTTCTTTCCATAGGGTTTCTTCTTCTTCTTCGGCATCTCTTTGACCTTTACTGGTGTTGTTGGCTCTGTCATCAAGACATGAGGGAAATGAAAGCCGGGCTCCATCACCAGCACTTACCTGGGATGCTACATTACAAGGCAGATACAAGACTCACGCTCACCAGCCCACCCTCTCTCCCAGAGCCGGACCGCCAAGTAAGCGGCGAGAAGAGCTGGCTATAGTGGTGCTGGCAGGTGTGTGGCTGTGAGGGTCAGGGTGAAAAGCCCCTGAGCATAGCAGGCTGTGCAGAACTAGCACAGTGGTACCCCAGCGAAGACGGATGGAGTAGGCAGGAGGCTAGTACTTTCAGGTGAAGGGAAGGCATCTGGAGTGTACTGGTGGCAGCAGCCCCCCCAGGCTGAAGAGAGCAGTGACACTCATGGGAGGTTCAGACTTACCTCAGCGGCTGAGGGCCTCAGGAAACTGCAGGGCCTGGGAAAGAGAAAGGCGGGCAGGGGCAGAGCTGTACCTGCTGGCAGGTCTGGTGGGCTAAGGCTGTACTCGGAGGAACGAGGGAGAGAGCACAGATAGAGGGATGCACTGAAGTGCTCCTTGGATGCTCCATTTTAGCAGGAACAATGCCCCATTGGTTGATGGGATGGGAAAAAAAGAGAGACTAAAATCCACCTCAACCTGCCAGTCCCCTTCTCTGCCAGCCACAGATCGGGTTTCTCCAGTCAGCTGGTAAGCCAGGCTGAGTGAGGGGCGCAAGGGTCCGTGTGGGACTCGAGAGGGCTTTGCTGTCCCACAAGTTGCAGGAGAACATGAGGTGCAAAGCAGGAGGTCAGAGACCCACCATCAAACCCAGTGTTGCCACGATCGGGACACAAGAACTGGGGTTCACCCACCTGGCGCCACTGGTGGCTGCAGCTGGTAGCCCGTTAGCTCACACCAGCCTACAGCATAGATATCTGGCGACTCACAGTCCACCCATTGGTCATACTCGCTGTCCCAGCCATCAAAGTGGATGCTGAGGAGGCGGTGGACCACACGCTTCACTGTGGCCACGCAGATGAGTCGGGGCTCCATCAAGTCCACTGCTTCCAGTTTCATGCCGGCCTTGAAGCCGTGGTTTGGGCAGTCCTGGGAAGACGGAAAACCCAACCCAGTCACGGCCAACCCAATCCCAACCCCTAATGCCAACACACCAGTTCTGCTGTCGCTCAGCAAAAGGAGACAGAGCACCGTGACGCTCCTTTGGTCTCTCCGCAACAAAGTCCATTTCATGATGTGTCTGGGGGACCTCAGCTGCCCCCATATAAACAGGCCCGGTGCCCACTAGCCCAGCTGCTCCGCAGCAAAGCTCAGCCTGACCACAGAGAAGTCAGACGCTAAACCACAGGGTGCAACTCTGCAGCGTTCAGAGGAGGACTGAGCCCAGTAAACCAGCACTCTCACAGGGACTGAGGCAGGGAGACAGGTGTGGCACCATCATGCCATTTTGCTGGTGAGGAACAACTTCTGCCTATCACCCCAGAGACAGCTGCTTTTCAGTGCAGAGAGCAGTGTTCCCCATAAGCAGGGCGCTTAGGTGGCCACCCAGGAGAGAGTCAGGTTCTGCCCAGCAGAGCACCTGCAGAGGGCAGTATATGTTTGTGCTGGTGGTGCACATTCGCACATGCCTTGGTGCACGTAACAAAACGTATTCCACCCATGGGTGGAAAAAATTAAAGGGACCACTGGCAGAGAGTGACTTCAGTGCGCAAGAAGAACTTGGATATCCCTGCGGGCGCTAAAAGAACAAGTCGCCATAAGCAAAAGACCATTCCATTATGATGTTCAGAGCACTACCTGTCATCACCAGCCACTAAGGGCCTTACTCACAAGGCCTATAGGAAAGAACTCAGGGCACATCCACTGATGGGAAGAATGCCCGCCCAAGCATCCCCCACAAGTTTTAGCCGCTATCACAGAACAGCCCAGCTCAGAAAACCCTATGGTGCATTTGCCCCTCCATGAACGCTGGCTCCACACTGGTGTATCTGCCTTGCCCCTGGCCAGCCAATACTCACCATGTTGAAGAGCCTCACTGGCACAGCTTTGGATTTGGTCTTTTCCAGGTAACTTGTCCAGTTGAAAGTCCTTGCATCATACCCTGCAACAGTAAAAGGGTCACAGGGTATAAGAGTGGGGAGAAAGAGCGCACAGTGGAAGAGCAGCAGCAGACAGGGCCGCAGAGATATCCCAGTAGCACTTCCAGGACACAGCCCCAAGGAAGATAAGAGGAACTGCATTGCTCTGAAATGCACTCCCTTGCTGAGCCCAGACCAGGAGCAGCAGCAAGCTTTGACACGTGGACAACAGGGGCTATGCGGAAATTAAACAGCCCCTATCAGCTGCCACACGGAGGAGGAAAAAAAAAAAAACTTTAAATGCATTAAGAAGCATGATCTCTCTCCTACACCCAGGGGAGAAAGTGCAGGCAGGAAGAAACCCTCCTATCCTGCATTAGACCACCCACGAGGTTCAGAATCTGATGGCAAGGCAAATTCAGAGCAGACTTCACTTTTATTTCAGCTTCAGGGCCATCAAATACCAAAACCATCCCTTGGAACTCTGTGGGAAATAAGGCCAGTCTGAACGGGTTGGCTGGTGCAGCCTCATCAACGCTGACTCCTCAAGGAAAGCAGCCACACAATTTTATTCCATCTGAGCCACAGTTAAGCCCTCACACACCCCTGGAAGACATGTAGCCCAGCGACTTTAGCGCTCAGGGTGGGGGTGGGAGGTTTCGGAGCCTCACCTTTCGGAGGGGTCAGGTCAATGTTGTTCTTCTGGCAGAAGTTGACAGGGAAGATGGCGTGTGAGGAGGCATGGTAACAGAACCAATCAGAGCCATCTGCAGACATTGCCCCATCAATGCCAATCATGAGATAACCATCCAGAAGGACCTGGCAACACAGGGGGAGGGCGAGAGAAGAGCAGCTTAGCATGCTCCAAAGCCTTGTATCCTGAGAGACCCTCCAGAGCTCTATAGTTCATCTATCAGAGGATCATGTCCTCACTAGTGAAATGCAGCCGTCTCTGGGGTGGAGCACGGCAGATGCTGAACAACGCACAGCAACACACTCAACTGTCATATCACAGACAAGGGAGCGACAGCCTCTCCAGCTGAAACTGCAGCAGGTGTTTTAGCTAACAGTGACCCAAAATGAAATTCATCAGGGACAGAGGGCTGATCCCAATCCTGCTCTGAAAAGTGCTGTAACTTCAAATGCTCAGAAGCGAATTTTTCTATCCCAAAGGACAGCGTCTCCAGCTGCACAGAGACCCCTCGTGGCTGTGCTGGATCACTGGCTCACTACGGACTCAGACAACAGCACTACCCTCCATTCAGCACCACCACCACTTCCACCTGTGCCTGGGATGTCACCACCCCATTGCCAACCAGGCCTGATGCTGCTTTGCCTAGAAAAGAGAGCAGATGTCCATGATGTGGTGGGAAGGAATCGTCAGCTTTGTTAGCCCCATGTTCCAATTCCTCAAGATGGATAACAACAGACACCGCTTAAGGGGAACATTTTCTGGACAAACAAAAGTGCTTTTGTGATCTGTAGTCAGCCTTTCGCATCAAGTCCCTGCCCTTGGGTCGTACGGGGAACTGATGGTTCCATGACAATGCTGCCTCTCAAGTTATGCAAAGTGGAGCACAGAGTCTGGAGAAGGAAAAGACTCACTGAGTATGGGCCTGCCAAGCGATGCAAAGTGTTCCCCAGGGAGTGGACAGATCTCTGCAGGAGGGTGCAAAGAGAGAACACGCCAGACTCTGAAGCAAGGCCGTGCAGAATGAATACGCTCTGCCCTTCTCCCAACGCCCCCCGTACACCTTTACTCAGTCTGCTGCACCGACGCCCACCAGGAACTGCTAAGGCCTCTTGGGAAAGCCAATCCTCCCTGACAATTATCCAGCACAGAGCATGTGGGAGAAGAGAATGGCACGTGGGCTGCATGGACAAGGAACTCACACTGTGGCAGGCCAGCACCCCGTCCTCAGGCAGCACAAACGCATGCCTATACGTATCTGTAACAGCCCAGCCTAGAGTACCTCAGCTGCTGAGGCCACCTGCAGCCTGATGAACCCTGACCTAGTACCTCAACCCAACCATCTTCCCAGCTGCTTCACCCCCAGGAGCCTTCCCAAAACAAGAGCCCCAACTCCTCCCTCACCCTGCCCTGACGGGTAAGACTGCAGAGCAGGGGCTCAGATATCGCAGGCCTCACTTGGGTGTTGTTCCCTCTCAGCCCAGTTTACCTTGCATATAGTAGCCACACAGATGTTGCCCAGATTCAGGGGGTCGATAGCTTCCAATTTCATGCCTTCCTCGAACCAGCCGCCCTCAGTATAGACAGACCGCACCTAAGGTGGACAGTGGGGAAAACACAAACTGGGAGTCCCATCAAGACCATGGCCTGACTCTGTGCACAAAGGGGATTCAAAGCCATAGAGGGGCACAGCAGGGGAAAAGGAGGAGAAGAGAAGAGAAAGGAAATGTTGCCCTAAAGCAGAAAAAACAAGTGACACAAAAGGGGAAGGGGCACTAATGTGACTCAACAATGGAGGCAAACCAAAGCCAATCAATCAATCGGACAAGCCAGCTGTCCCAACGCCAAAGAGCCTCCCAGTCGCCAACAGAGTACGCCCCTTGCTCCAGCCCATGTTCTGCAGCATGCAAACCTCTGGCCTGGCCTGCGCTCCCTCAGTCCAGCCCAACCTCACAGGAGCATCTCCTTCACCCTGAGCTGAAGCCTTCTGTGCGCCCCCCCAGCACAGTGCAGGAACCTCCCATCGCAACCCCCACACAAGCCCTCTCCCCAACCAATCCCCCAGAGCTTCCTGCATCTTCAAGTCCCTCCACCCTGACCTTGAAAGAGCAAACATCCCTTCCTGCTGCCCACCGCTTCTCCAGCCCATCCTCAAACACCCCCTCTTTCCATCTCCCAGCAACAAGCAAAGCCTCTGGACAAGTGAGCCCCCTTATCCCAGCGCTGACCAACCTCACCCTTCCAGTCTCTGTGAGACAGACCTTTCTTCGCTGCTGCGAGGGGAAAGGGAGCTCAGCATCCACATGGCTCAGAGCCCAAACAGCCGTGCCCAAGTGTGAGATGGGTCCCACCTGCTCCTGGCCAGGCCCCCCGATAACCCCTTTGCCATGGCAGTTGCAGGGCGCCAGGGCATAACACACCTACCTTCTTGAAGAGGTACGGGACAGCATCGCAGTAGATCTTCCGGAAGGTGGGATGGTTCGCCATGTCACTCCGCTTTTCTTCTGCCGGGGGAGGAAATGAGGCAGAGAAGCAGAAATGAGACCTCTAACGTGACAGAGAGGGTGCCTAAGTCAAAGTCACCGCCTGATCAGAGGTCAGCAACGATCAGAAACAGGAAGGCACCAGACAGGCAGAGGGGGCTGGAAGGGGGCGTTCAGAAGAACACAGGGAAAACAATAATACGAAGGGGCTGATCCATGTCCTATGTGATGGGAACCAAGGGTCCCCTGAATGCAAAGGATGGTTGATTTAGCACAGACAGACAACACAGGACAACCAGGCAGGGGAGCGTGCCCTGGAGGTCTGTGAGAGAAAGGGAAGCATGCCTATGCTGCACCTGGATTTCATGTCTGAAGTGTAACACAGCATGCTGGCCCCTTTCGGAGCACGTGCTGCTTGGCTGCCTCTTAAGGACTGATGGAAAGAGCAGTCCCAGGGCATAAAATGCCTCTTCGTCTCTGGACTTCCCTGGGAAATAACATTGTTCAGAAACTCCTCTCCTTAAGAGGGCCAAGCCGCAAAAAAAAGGTGAACCAGCAGAACCTGCTCTTAAAGCACCCAGCATGAGTCGTCAGACAAAGCCCAATAAGCGTATGGCCATTAGTGACGAGGCGGGCTAGCAAAGGTGCAGCACACTGACGCTCCGGGGGATGAAATAAGGAACTACTTTTGTGCCACTGACATGCAGCACAGCAGAACTGGCCGGCTGCATTGCAGTTGGTTGTTCGGTCTTTGCAACCTCTCATAAACGGCTCCTAGAGGGCAGATTATGCAACTGGACAGAGCACTGGTCTGCTATGGCAGAGAGCAGAAGATGGGATAACATGGCGCAGTGTGCAGGGCGCGGGACAGCCTTGGCAGAATCAGAAGCATTCAGTGAAATCCCAGGACTAGCGCAAACTCTAATCTTGTGTCAGTCTCTCTTTGGGACCGAGAGACAGCGGGGTGGGAGATTCCAGAGAAAGCCCCGTGAATCTGTACCTGTCTTCTTGATGTTGTGGCCAACCCTTCGTGACCAGCCCACTGGATGAATGAGCGTGCTCCACATGTGGCACCAGAAATCATCGTCACTATCACCATCCTCATAGAGGAGCCTCAGCCGGCCACCGATCACTGTGTCCACCACTGCCATGCGCGTCCGAGATACGTGGGCCTTATCCACTACCTCCACCCGCATGCCCTGACGGAACGGGTACTTCATGTTCTCTGCCATCTGCAAGGACAACACACACGCACCCCTTGAGGGAAGGGCACAGCTGCTGTTAGGAGACCACGCCACCGAACAACTAGTGAAATCCCTGTGGTAATTCTAGCTTGGCAGAATGCAACTCCACCAGCTCAAAAGAGGAGGCTCACACCTCACTTCTAGTGAAGATGGCTGTATGGCCTTTCATGGCTACCTCTGGTGCAGTCCAGCTTCCAGTGAAGTCAATGGGAGACTCTCAACTGACTGCATCAGGAACAGGATCAGGCCCTTTGTTTCACACTTCCTAGAAAGACGGAACCTCTAGCAACACCTCCACACCCTACCGCTATCCTGGAGTACTTGTACGACTGACTAAGGGACTTGCTTTTCCTTTGGGGACATTCCCCAGTTTTGGCCAGGCCCAACCCTATCTATCCTTAGGGACGTTCCAAGGCATTTTTTTAAGTACTGATGATCACTTGGGTATGTCAAAACCGCAGGTTTCAGGGTGTGGCGAGAACTAGCGGCAGATGGCAAAACGCATGTTAGCAACGTCTCAGTGCCCCCGTCCCCCCCAACCCAGATGTGCCTTGTAGAAATTTTTCTCCAGTCTCTCCCTAGCGCTCCATTGCCAACTCTGTCAGTCAGTGGGAACTCCCCAGAGCTTGTGCTCCACTACGGCCCAGTGCGTCTGACAAATTATCCGATGAAAAAAGCATCTTCACTACAATCACAACTTCAGAAACCACAGAGACACCAGGTCAGTGTCCCTGACCACATGCACATGAATCCCCTCAAGTCCTCTGTCTGCTCTTGCATGGTATCGGTTGAACCTCTCTTGTCCAGCACCCTCAGGACCGGACCAATGCCAGGGGGGAGAATTTGCCAGACCACGGGAGGTCAATATCGTCTAGCTCATCACCAGCACTTGCACTGCTTACTGGGCTCCCAGAAGAGATTTAGGGGCAAATTACAGCCAAACAACAGCAGAGAACACTGAGAGCCAGGCCTGGTGGCTGGAAACAAAATTTATGGGAATGTGGGACACTTGGCCACACCCATGATAACTAGATGCCCAGCTAACTAAAATCACGCCTGATTACGGAGGTTGCTGGACAAGAGAGCACCAGCCTAGAGAGGTGCAACTTGACTCCCTCCCTCCAATCAGAAATACACCATCTGTAACAAGACAAATAAGCTTTTTCAAAACTCGCCAGCAGGGGGAGCGTGCCTCCTCTTGCTACTCACACTGCAGCTGCATCAGTGTCCCTTCAGCTTGTTACAAGGCCAGCAGAGCTATCAAAATCTAAATGCCTTTTCAAACCCAGTGTTACCGGCTGCATGCACTTCAGGAGATCCTGAAGCTAGACGAGTCAGCTTTCTCGCTCTCTTTGCCCCGCATTTGCTGCGCCTCCAAAGGCAAAGAAAAATGTTTCTATTCAAAACCAACTGCTCATTCCCTGAACTACTACAATTCACACTTAATAGCAAGATTTGGTGTATGCAGAAATCTCTCTCTCTCTCTCTCTCACTCTCTCTCCTGAAAGACCGACACAAAACAGTCACCCTGGCTGGGTCACAGGCACAATAAATAAGGAGCTGCCACAAGGACCACTTTGTCCTACAACGAGGTGTGTTAGGCAGCACTTAAGGAAGATGCCCTCCTCCGCCCTGCACTATGCCTGCTCTCCCTCCCAGCATTAGGGTGACCCTATCTCCCTGTCCCAAATACAGGACAGGGAGATATGGAGGGGAGGGGCGGCTCCTCCAAGCCCTGGGGAGCCAGGAGCCAGCGGCGCGCCCTGGGAGCCCCAGGAAACCAGCAGCCTCTGGTGCTCCCCAAGCCCTGGAGAAGTAGCAGCTGCCCACGCTCCCCTTGCTTCCCCGAGGCTCAGGGAAGCAAGGGAGGGGGGACAGCCCAAATACAGGGCAATCGGTCCCTTTTCAAAAGTAAGGTGGGATGCCTTTTTGGTGTCCCAAATACGGGGCACTACCGTCCAGTACAGGCCAGACGGCTGCCCTACCCAGTATCAATGATGGACAGGAGAGGTGAACAGAGCTGAACCAAGAGAGACTTCCCCACAGTGCTGTGTGACATATACACATGAAAGCTGGATGGACTGTAGAACCTCCTCCCTCACTTCTCTTTTACCTTGATGTGGAAATCCACAGGGATGGTCCTTGCTCCCACCAGCCTCTTCATGAGGTACCCCCTCCAGTCTGTGTACTTGGCATGGATGGCTGTGCAGGCAGAGAGAACAGCAGCTCACCTTATCTGCCTGTTGCAGCTTCATCAGGGCACAAAATTAACAATGCACTTGACGCCCCCCTCCTCTTCTCCAGGAGCCGCTTGTCTAAATTGTTCACCTTCCCGTTCAGATACGCCAGCGTTCACTCATGTGTCAGGCCCCCATTCACAGACACACTGCTTCCACGCCCCAGGAGAAGGACAGGGCTCTGATGAGGTCCCAGGGCTTTGCAGCCATGTGGCACAGGAAGTAAAGAAAATGAGTTAACATTCTATTATCGCTGCACCATGGAGCCCCCTCATTACAGACCTAAATCCCACTGTGCTCGGTGTGGTAAGCACGCAGGACAACAAGGCAGAAGTGGAAGAGTCCGATTTAGAATAGAGGCTGGTATAGTCCAGGGGCTCTCAACTGTTCCAAACTGCCCTACCCTTTCAGGAGTCTGATTTGTCTTTTGTTCCTCCACGCTTCACCACGCTTAAAAACTACTTTCTTACAAAGTCAGACACAAAATATAACAAGTGTCTGGAGTGGGGCAGCTGCCCCACTACAAGACAAAGGAAGGGGCTAAACCAAGCGGGAGGGAGCCTGCACAATGCCCCACACAACTGGAGAACGGCTCGGAAATAGCCAATCAGAGGGCAGCTTGCTGGTACAGCTCTGCATAAAAGGAGCTGCTTAACAGAGCAGGGTCAGTTGGGGCCTGACCAGGGAAGGTGCAGGACCAAGTCCCAGTCAGAGGAAGCACGCTGGACAGACCAGTGTTGGGCAGGCTCAGGAGAGATGCTCCAGCTTGACATCTGCCACACTGCTGGCCAATATGAAGGCTGGAAAGGTGCAAGGGGTCACAGGGAAAGTGATGCAGTTAAGGGAGAGAGGAGGAGGGCAGGACAAGGCTGCCACCAGAGGGTCCCTGGGCTGGGATTCAGAGCAGTGGATGGGCCTGAGTCCCTCCCTTTCTCCCTTGTATCGCACCTAGCCACACACCAGAGTGACCGTTATGGATCATGGCTTGCCCCTGAGGTGAGGGGCTAGATGAAGGCTGCAGCTGGCTACGGTGGTGGGGGCACTGAGTCAATGCTGCCAGGTTGCCTGGAAAGGGGTCAGAGACCGTAACGGGCATGGCCAGAATGCAGCGTCCTGAAAAGGATGCCACAGCCCAGGCAGTGACAAAGGCCCAGAGAGCAGAGCGTGCACAGAGTGGGGAGCGACAGACAGAACACCACCTGATGAGGGTGCCCTGCTGAAGCTCAAGCTCATTCCCTGAGTGACCAGAAGGAGGCGCCATGGCAGAGAATCCCACGCTGTAACACACCGTAGAGAACGTGAGCCGTTGTGGTCCACCCCTTACACAAGCAGCACTGGAGAAGGACTGGGCAAACTGTGCCTGGCAAAGACTAATGGAAGGTTGAGGGCAGTTGCTGTCTGCCCCCATACAAGGAGTCGGGTAAAAGGACCAGGCCAACTTTGCCACAGAGGCAAAGACACTGAGAAACAGCGTGGATGCCGAACCAAACATGGACTATTATTGCAGGCTCGGGATGGCTCAGCTTGCTGAGCAGCCGGGGGGACTTTTCTGGCTGCTGCAGGGGTGGGCACCCAGCCATTGCGGGAGACCAGGCACTAATCTGACAGCCTCTATAACATGCTCCGTGGAGCTTTCCCAAGATAACTCCCAGAGCAGGATTTTAGAAAAAACATGCAGTCTTGCTTAAAAGATTGTCAGGGATGGGAGGAGTCAAACCCAAGCCTGGTATATTGTTCCAAGGTAATAAGAGCGAGGGTAGAAAGCTGGGACAAGCTATGGAAAAAGAAAGCAACTGAGTAAGAGATAGATAACAGAGAGTGCTACATGACTGCTGGGTAAGATATGTAAGTCAAGGTACGTCCTCTTGAAACGATGTGAGTAGGATCCTGGCAAAGAAGGTTTTTAATGTTGCTCTTTAGCCAGCAACACTAGTGATCTTTGTGGTCGAAGAGGATGAGGAGTTCCTCCCAGAACCGCTCCTAGTCAACCAGAAGGAACTGCAGAGAGATCAGTCCAAGGAGTTGCTTTGAGGACCAAAGGAAATAGATGCTTTATAACAGAAGACAGCAGTGGATCTGCATTCCTGAGCATTACAAACATGACATTGCAAGACTGAACTAGGAGAGAAACAAAACACTGTGACGTGCCGAGTTAAATACTAGCCCCTCCTCTGATTGCAAGGCACCAGCCAGGTACTCACTCTGGGGGGGCACTAGGATTTTGCTGTTGATGGCACACCAGCCAATGGGATGAATGTCCACTGTACCCAGGTTGCACCAGAAGTCATGGCTGGAGTCATTCTCAAAGCCTTCATATCGCAACAGTGCCCTGTACCCTGAAGGAGACAAATGAGAGATGTATTAAATCTTGATTGTTTCTCTGCTCTGGCTATTTCACAAAACTGGTTATTTTACAAAAACACTAGCTTCAAGTACCTCAAGTGAAAGGACTTCTACCACCTTCCACGGAACACTGGCACACCTTAATGGAACACAGCAACACCAAGTCATTCCACAAGTCCTGCTGGTTTCTCCGTTCAGTTTCCATCTATTGCTCCTAATGACTCTTAACCCTCCTTGGCATTTTCCCCCTTCCAAAGATCCCTGGCCAGCTCTTGTAGCTCTGTTAAATTGTCATAGGGTCGGGCTAGACATATTTAGCTCTTTTAAACATTCTTCAGCTATCATCAAAACCTTACTGATAAGCCTCTCGGAGACCCACCTGCAATCTGGATGACAGAGGCAATCCAGTACACCCGGCTGGGGAGCACAGCATCACTATTCAACACCTCCACCTTCATCCCTTTAATGACATCCTCCCACTGCTCAAACAGCGGCACCTACAAGATTGCAGCAAAAATTAAGGGAAAGAAGAGAAGTTATTGTTTCTGCAGAATACATGCAGTTGTGGTCACAATTTGCCTCTTTACTCAGAGCTGTGCTCCACAATAAATGCTTTAATTTAAACCACAATTATTTGAAGCCTTTAGGGTTATGAAAAGAAACTATAACAACATGAACCGAGCATAACTGAGACACCATTGCCTTCCTGAGTCTGCAGACAGCGAGCTCAAAGCCAAACTGTTCAAGTCGTTTCAATCAGGTGTTGACGTTGAAATCTAAAGCTGGTTTACCATCCAGATCATGTCAAGACTCATGCAACCAAGCTACTGTCTGGCTCTGAGACAAGCAGCAGTGACTACGTAATTTCAGAAAATTTTTCCTTACCTCTGGAGTGCAAACTTTGACCCTGCAGCACCAGTCCATTATGACAACAACAATGCCAATCACAGTGGAAAAAGAAAGACAACAGTCCTATGGAAACTATAACCCCAGAAGTTACAGGGCAGCTGGATACAAGTTTGAGATCAAAAAGACCACATCAGGTATCCTGCCATGATTGTCATGGCTGCATGCATGACAGTACAGTTTTGTAGGATGGCATGAGCAAGGTGACCAATATGCCAGAAATCACTGAAGGACCTGAAGTATTAACTCCTAAGCAGTTTCCAAATGTCATCAGTAGAACTCACAAGGCCCTTGTTCTCTCACATGTAGCTCAGAGGAGCACTGACTCTTGGTGACACAGGCCTAGTGGAGCAGCCTGGCATGCACCTGAACGAACGAACACGAACACGAACACACCACCCCACCCAAAATAGGGAAAGTTTACAGATTGTTAAGAATGGATCAAAGGGAAAGGGAATTATTCATGTACTAAAATATGTATTAATAGTATCTCCACCTTCACTGATTCTAAGTGCGTAGCTATTTTTACCCGATGCTGTTTCAGCTATGTAGTGAGCAGAAAAGTGGTAGAATGGGGTTTTCAGCAGTTGAGTAAGGCAGAAAAACCCATTAACCCACAATGACAGCACAGGGACAAGCATAATAATATCTGTTTACTGAATAACATGCAAAACCAAGAGTGATCATGACTTATGAAAAACATAACAAGGATGCAACCCACATGCAGCTGAGGAGGTAGCCCGTTTCCTCTGGAGCTGTAATCTGCTAGTACTGGCTGAAAAGGGCAAACTACCAGAGAGAAACTCACTGTGTACATACTTTCCAAGTGCTTATGGACAGGGTTTTGCAGTATGACTGTGCTGTGCTGGGGTTGGGTCGCCCTCTGTAGCATATGTGAGCTACAATCATTAACCCCACATCTCAGGGCTCAGCTCTTGCACCTTGATTAGTAGTTCTCATGGGTAGTCGCCCCACTGAAAACAAAGGGATTAATGGCAGAAGCAGGCACTAGTCTATGTAAGAGAGTGACTGTTTTAGGCCCTTTGTTTGTACAGGGTGTGGGACTGTCAGAAAGCACGCAGGGTGTACTGATGGGCCAAGTAAGAGATTACATGCAACATTAGAGTGGAAGAAGTACATCTGTGTACATACACATGCAGATTGCTACTCAAGCAGGTGCTATGTGGTTTGTGGAAAAAAAGAGAATTGTACGGAAGAATAATTCAGTGCAGTCTTACAATTAAAGACCAGCAAGTGGGTTGTCTAAGTCCACCAGAGGGTCTCTTGTCCAGGAATAGTTTTATGAAACACCAAAGGCAACAGACCAGCTGCAATATCAAGACACGAAAGCAAAGTGCAACAGATCATAGTGGCTGAATTGTTGGAGCCAAATTTACACCATAGCCTTAGCCAGTTGCCACTGTTGGGTAAGTGTAGCTCCCGTTTTCTCCTGAACCACTGTTTGTCTGTTTTCTTTTGCAATCATCTTTTCCATTCACACTTCTTGTTTCACAAAGTTCTGCTTCAATTCCTGTCCTCCTGGTGGCACCTCCCCAGTCTCACAGGAAAACCTCATTTTAACCAATGCTCACACATGAATTCAGAGCCCTGGCACATATTCAGAAATAGCTCTCGTGTGCTCTTCTTCTGGTCCCCAACACCTCAGCTTTTTCACCTTTTTGGATCTGGTCTGCTTCTCGCAGCCTGCTCTAGGAGCTCTATGCTAGTGGAATGGCAACTGAAGTGATGAGAAAGTTAACAGTTCAAGCAACAGCACATCCAATATGGCAGAAGTTGTCATTTCACTTGAGTTTCAAACTAGTTCCTTCCAGCAAGATAATTTCCTCTTGGTCAGTGAAAGGCAAGGACATTGTATTACTATTCAGTGCTACTTCTAGAAATAGGAGCAGGTGAAGATATTCTTTCAATGGCATAAGTATCAAGGGGGTAGCTGAGTTACTCTATATCTTCAAAAGCAACAAGATGACCTGTGGCATCTTAGAGACTAACAGATGTTTTGGAGCATAAGCTTTCGTGGGCAAAGACCCACTTTGTCAGATGCATGAGTAGGGGGTTCCAGAGGAGGGTTTAAAGAACCTTCCCCCCTCCCCAACTCATGCATCTGATGAAGTGGATCTTTGCCCACGAAAGCTTATGCTCCAAAATATCTATTAGCCTATAAGGTGCCACAGTTCTTCTTGTTGCTTTCAATGGGATAGAGGCAGACAAACCAGGAGTGGGCCTAACTGAAGTAGGAAATATAGCTCAGCTCTCTGGCCTACATATAAAATTGCACCAGTTTAACTGAATCTGCTCAAATCACAGTTAATTCAATACAATTCTCTGATGATGCACCTAAAATCCATTTAACCCTGGCTTACAGACAGTTTTAAAGCATAGCCTGTGCCCACATGGAGTCTGTACGACTTTACTGTAGGCTACAAAAGATCCTGCAAGCCATCCCTTTACAGTGTCAAGGGGAAGAGAGGCTATTCTAGAAAGTACCAGAGATGCCTCCCAAGTCTGAAGTATTCGTTCACACAGATGGGAGGGGACTGGGCTGTGTAAGAACTTTTTTGGGAGAGGATGGAAACTATCACTTGCCTGGACTCCAAGACTGGAGTACCTGCTCCGAGACTGTCCAAATGTTCCCAGTGTGGGAATGCCAATGGCCCGGATTAACTGGTGTCTGATAAACATATAGAGGGTATTACTGCATATCCAAAGGCAGTCAGAATAGGCAGTACAATTACTGTACCCCAAACGCATGGGCTGTCTTTTGTTTGCTTATTCCTTTGCCAGTAAAATATGCCTGAATGTTTTCCATGTATTTAACAGCAAGGCACACTGATGGGACACTGCAGATAGATAGAGGCAGCAAGCTAGTTAGGTACCCATAGTGCCCAGACTGTATTTTTCTGCAACTGGAGTCTTGTTTTTACATTTTACATTGCAGCGTGTTACTTATGGACTATCCCTTCTCCTCTTCCCAGGGATCTACCAATTCAAGTCCAGCCACATAGTGTGGCTCAGCTGGGTGCTATGAAGGCCAACGCAGGTATTTCTACAGTGGACTGGGAATAGAGATCTGATCCAAAAGCAAGATAGGGCACACACAGGCAGAGTAACTGGGAAGTGGCAGGGCAGTCAAAACAGCTGAGCCGATAAGGGATTTGACATGTAGTTAGAGACTGGTCCCTGTTAAAATAAGGGTAGGAAGAGGAGGGGGAAGAAATTTTAACTCCATTCGAGGCTGTACCTGCCCTTTTACATATATCAACACCATCAAAAACATCTTTTGCCTCAAACCTGTAAAATCTGCACCATTCAGCACATAAAATAGTAAGAAGCTGCATACCGTCTGTTGTGCAGCGCCCCGTATCTCCTGAGCCCTAGTCCTACCAACTCAGCTTGACTGTCTTCTCCCAATCCTGGGCTCCTGGAAGCCGGCAACATGACCAGCAGCTCCAGCATAGTTCCTTGTCTGGCCAGTCCACAGATCTATTGTCCTTCTCACAGTTCTCAGAGTGCCCCCAACAATGCACTGCATGTTGTCTCCATACTGGTTAGTAGTAAATCAGTCAGAGTGGAAGGATGGGACCATATCATACTAGATCTTCCATGTCTCCATCTCTGCACAACATCATCTGACGCCTCAAGTGATGTCCATCTCGGCCAGTCCATGACCTGCTAGATTATACTCTACTCAGGCTGAGCTGGCCGGGGACCTGACCTCTCCTCTCCCTAGACAGGCATCAGAGACCACACATCAGCTTCAAGCCTTCCAGCAGCAACCTTTCAAGATGGTCTCCTCAGAGACATGCTGGCAAAAGAATCAGCCAGTTGCAGAAGCAAATGATGTTGTTGTGCGTGAGAACAAGGAATTCCATGGTAACAGTGTGTGCAATGTTACTCATATGGGCAGGTGAATCCTGGCCGACTAGAGCCATACGTGGCAGGATATAGATCACACAGGCAGCGATGGGAATAGTTCATGGGAGGACCATTAGCACCAGTAGGGCTAAGACAACAGCTGAATTCTACCCCCAGTGACACTGTCCTGATGGAGACTGGCAGAGAGAACCAATGCTTGTTAGATTCACTAACGGCCACAGCTTTGGTGCCTTGCTGTGGCTGGAGGCAGCGTGTGCCACACTTGCACAAGGGGACAGCATGGCAGCTAGCACGCCAATTCCCTCTAGCCCTCCTATGACATTTTTAATTCAGATAACAGAAGACCCCCGTTCATTTCTCTTCTGCAGACAGAGGGGCAGGACTTCAGCATCAGTAGCACGGATCAGACTCGCTCCCTGCCACGAGGCAGAGAGAAAGCGTAGTATCAAGCTCTCCCATGCCACAAGGTTCCCTCACCTGCTCCTCACTCACACAAGCAGAAGCCAATAAGCCCAGAAAATAACAACTCACATGTTTGAAGCAACTGACAGGGGCAGCCTTGTAACCATGCTCCTGTAGATATTTTCCCCAGTCAAAACCCAGGACAAGGGCTGCAGGAGGACACAAGAGAAGACTGTCAGCATCAGCTGGTTCCGAGGAGATTGAAGAAGATATAACCTGTATAACGTATAGCCTTCGTTGCCACCCTCAGCTGCACTTACCATCTTGGCCTGTTAGGGTTCCATCTGCCAGTTGCCCTGTTCCCTGGGAATGGAGGAATGCCCCAATTTTGGCAGACCACGCTGCTTTGTGCAAGACTTTAGCTTTCTTTGTAGGTGGTTTCCCCTGCAGAAGCATGAAAAGGGGAAATTGGGATCCAGAGGCACAGTGATACAAGGTTCCTGAAGGCAAGGTGCAGACTCAGTTTCTATCTCCGGCTGAAGAATTTCAGAGGTCATGATATACTCACTGGGCCACGGAGAGCTGGAAACCATGGATATAGTAAATTCTACCCTTCCCATCTTTTCCCACCCATGCAGAGAGTGAGATGCTTAGGATACCCCTGTATCCCTCAAGGAAGGAAGGGAGGCACCAAGAGGCTTCCAGCAAATGCTGTCTAGTCCTTATCAGCAGATTGTCAACACTTGTTCTTACACGTTCATCCCACTGATTCCAGAGGCAGACGTGTGGGTGTCACTCACCTGCAGCCTTGCCAGGATGCTGGCTTTCTTCGAGTTTGAGGAGTAGCTCCTGGAGCAAGACACACTGCAGAAGCGTTTGGTCTTCGAGAAGAAAGCTTCCCTTGTGCCCACGATCCCACACATTTCACACACAGCTGGGGTAGAGGAAGATGCACAGGATATGACCTGAGGGTGTGGCATTAACCCTGCAAGGCCCAAGCTAAATACAGCAATGCCACAGTGCCGGGAAGAATAACTAATTTGGCTATCCTCAGCAGAACCCTGAGCATCTCTTCACATAACTCACGGGTGCAGAACACAATCACCGGGCAGTCCCACTTCCAGGGCACATGTATTAGCTAGAGCAGGAGTGAGCACACATTTTACAGTGGGCTCCACTATTTGTCCCTGCAATTAGACCCCCCACTCCCCAAATGGTCTAATGTAATCGAAAACAAATGGAAGTTATGGTCATATGAAAAGAATCAAAAACAAACAAAAAACCCCCACCCTTTTGGCAGGTGAAGGAAAATGCATAGACTGTAAAAACTTTATCAATCACTCTATAAATGTAGACGTATAAAAACAGTAACATATTTCAACATTTTTAATTAAATGGGCAAGCCTGATACTCAGCAGCGAATCATGCTGTGCTCCCCTTGCAAAATTTCACATGCCTTAAGAGGGCCTATCCCCGAGCTAGACCACCACCCATACCCTGAAGCACCGTACTACTTTCAAATGGGTCCATATCTGTTTCTAATGAGCTGTATGCTCTGCATGCAACAAAGAGGCACAATATACCTGGCTCAGAGCCGCTGTCCTCTGTCAATCGGCCTGTGGCACATGGATGTAGCTGCAGAGGGGAGGTGGGCAGCTCCCCAGCCTCACAATCAGCCACATCATCATCGCTAGATTCATCCAGGCACGAGCTGTCATCACTGCCCATGCTGCTGTTATAACCCCGGAAGCTGTCATAACCCCCAAAGAGGTCCAAATCATCAACATCATCTTCCTCCTCCTCATCCTCCTCCTCCATCCGCTTCAAGGGTGACGTCTTGCGACAGAAGGGAGACAACAACTAGAGGAGAGAACAATTCTTCAGACCCAAGATTTTCTATATACCTTTATGCAGTAAACCTGGCCTTCACACAGCAGGGTTGTCCCATGAAGCTTAAGGTGTGGCTATTAAGGATTCTACCTGGCAGACCCAAGAGCAGGTGTCTTACTCATTTGGGACTTCAGGGGGAGGAGGGTCTCCCATTTGCTCAGTGAGTTCTCTTATAATGTTTTCCCTATCACACTCAGTGTTCCCAGAGAGGCAAAAACCACAGCCAAGAAGAGCAGAAAGTAGGAGAAGGAAATCAGAAGTGAGAATTTAGCAGACCAACAGGAATAGAAGGGTGACAGCATAGGAAAAATTTGTGGGGAAGGGTAGAGAACATATGCTTTCATCCATTCTTCTTTCCCGTAGCTGAACCTGCTCACTGGCAGTGCTGGATGTTTCCGGGCAGCGTGGCAAGACACTGCCATGTCTTACAGAGAACATATTTCAGCTTCGGTCTCTGAGTTCCATGTCACTGCAACATTCCTCAATAAGGCCTGGAATTAAGGGGATCAAATTCAGTCCTGAAGCAAGGAGGTGCAATTCTTAAGGAACACCTGCATTGCCTCGTTCCCATGTTGAATTTGGTCCAGCAGATGCAGTGCCAGAAAACAGGACAAATTTAATTTTCAAGCATTAAACATTGAGCAGAGGGAGAGAGAATATCTGCATGAAACTATTTATTTACAGTTCATTTCGTCATGAGTTGTTCATGACTATGTCCAGACCTGGAGCTGCAATAGCAGGGGTTAGTAAGGAGGAGCAAGAGAGTAAAAGGGCAGCAAACCAAGACAGCCAAGGAAGTAGAGCAACAGGGGTTTTGAAGTGTACTTTGGATAGGAATGAACTTAGGAGATAAACTGCTCCTAAGAGATCATGCAACTGCAGCACAGAATCGGCCTTCAGGATGACACGGAAAGTAAGGGGAGGCAGACGGACAGAGAGGAGGCTAGAATAAGTACAGGGAGAGAGCAGTCCATAGAGGCACACAGCAAGAATGGATGAGCAATAATCAGCGTTGGAGGCTGTCAGGTTACTGAGGTCACAGTCATTTTCTACTCCCAGATGATAATGTAGTGGCAAAAACTTTTAGGGCAAGAGACACTTCGCTTGAACCACTGTACTTCTTTCTGATTTCCCTCCTCCTCCCTTCTCAAAACAAGTTCCACCACCAATGCGCTGTGTGTGACACAAACAGATTCTGCCCTGGTGTAAACAGATACCACTCCCATTAAAACATAGCCAGTCACCAGCTGCTCTCACCCATCCTGAACTCTTCAGCAGAGACAGTGGCAAGAAAACAGAACTCTGTTCGCAGCCATGGGCAGAAGACGCAAAGCCAAGCACGAAGATGCCAACTCAAAGCCAGAAGCAGCCACTGATTGTATTAGCACAGCTCCAGGAGACTTGCCTACCCACAGGCAGGCAGGGGCCAGTTGCCACACCACAAAACCAGACCCCTGTAGAGGTCAGACCCCTGAAGGGCCATTCCCTGCTGAGACCCACTAGCTACCCCCTCCCCACTGCACCATGCAGGCCAAGGTGCTCTAGGGAGTGGCACAGGCTTCCCTGCCTGGTGCCCAGGCAGCGGGAGATCATAGAACCATAGGGCTGGAAGTGACCTCACGGTGGGGGTCATCTAGTCCAGCCCCCAAATTTATTTGCCCCAGATCCCTAAATGCCCCCTCAAGGGCTGAGCTCACAACCCTGGGTTCACCAGGCCAATGACCCAACCAGCGAGCTATGCCTCCCAGGGATGGGATAGGGCAGGGCAGGGCGGCGCTGGGCGCCTCTCCCCACCCCTGGGCGGGCGAGGCGTCCCAACGCCCCCTACCGCTTAGGGCCCCGAGGTGCTGCAGCGTAGGGCCTCGGGGGGTGAGGGGGAAGGCGGAGCTGGCGCAGCCGCAGGTACCCGGCAAGTACCGGGCAGGGCAAGGTGAGGGGCCGGAGGCAACAACACGTCCCTGCCACTGCCCGGGGGAAGCGGCTCCCACCTGGGGCCGACGTCCGGCACCGTGCGTGCCGCTCACCTCGCCCCTGTCCTGCTCCATGGCTCCGGCGCGGCTAAGGGCAGTAGCAGGCAGCCGCCAGGCACATGGCGCCTTCGCTGACCAAGCCCCGCCCCCACCGTTGGCTTCAACACGCCGCCCAAAAACGCCTTAGCCTCACCGTCCCCCTGTGCCGGGAAAGCCTATTGGCGCTTCCCTGCCAGCCAATCCGCGGACAGATTGCTTAACAAACGGAACCGGAGAGCGGAAATAGCCCTCTCCCGCCGCGGAGCGCTCTGGGAGCTGTGGTTCACAACGCCCGATCGCTTGACGCGGAGAGGCGCAGGACGGCGTGGGTAGTTAGTGCCAGGTGGCTCCCGGCTTGGCCCTCGCTTCCGGTTGCGTCATTCTCGCTACAGACAGAGGGGTAGGGGAGGGGCCTCGGCCGAGCCTCCTTTAAGGGGCGGGGCTGTGCAAGTAGCTCGCGTCGCTTGCGCGGAGGAGCGGAGCTGCGTGACAGGGTTTCTGGTCGGCCGCGCCTCGATAGTCCCCGTCCAGACCCTGCCGCGCCGCTGTGTGCTGGCCTGGGAGCAGCGGGGGGTGGCGTGGCAGGCCGCCTTGGTCGGGCGCTGACCTGGGTGGGGACCACTGGCTAGACGCGTGGAGCCAGGGCTGCCGTCTGCGGAAGGGCCTCGTGCCCCGCCGCTGAGCCTGGCGGGCTGCGGAGCGCCCCAGGGCGCCTCCTTGTTCACACCGCTTCAGAGCAGCGTAGTTCCTCGTCTGAGGCTCGGCTCCCAGCGCGTCCCTGTTCCAGGTGCTGGGCTGGCTTAGGGCCCTCGCCCTGCTGCGTTCCTGGGCTGGGCCGCAGGGGAGAGGGCAGATGTGCTTACATAAGAACAGCCACAGTGGCTCAGACTGAGGGTCCATCGAGCCCCGCGTCCCGTCTTCTGACTGGCGAATGCCAGGTGCCCCACAGGGAGTGAACAGAGCAGGTAAACATCTACTGATCCTCTCCTGTCAGCCATTCCCAGTCCGTGACAAACGGAGACTGGGGACGCTGCTCCTACCCATCCTGGCTCTTAGTCACTGATGGACTTAACCTCCCTGAATTTATCTAGTGCTTTTTTGAGCCCTGTTAAAGTCCTGGGCTTCACAACATCTTCTGGCAGGGAGTTCCGCAGGTCTATTGTGCACCGCATGAAGAAAATCTTCCTTTTGTTAGTGTTAAACTTGCTACCGCTAATTACATTCCGTGATCCTTAGTTGGTATGGTAACAAGTACAGTAAACCCTCCATTTAATGGACTAATGGGGGAGGGGTGTCTGTTAAACCAGAGTGTCTGTTAAATATGAGGGTTTACTAATCACTCATGACTACCAGGCTCCCCCAGCCCTAGTTTCCCCTGCCACTTGAAACCAACCAAACAACATGGCAGGGACTCACCAGACTGGCCCCTGGGCCTGGAATCAGTAGAGCCTGACACCTGGCTGGAGGCACAGCTGGAGGGACCTTGCCACACAGCTGAAGGCATCTTGATGCATAGCTAGGGATCTTGCTGTGTGGGGCTTGAGGGGCCACCACGTGTGCCTTCCAGTAGGGGCGTGAATGAGAGTACTGTCGGCCTGTACACAAGCCTCACCCCTGGTGAGAGGAGCAGGAGGCAGCAGTGGCTCCTCCGTACCATGGCAGCAGTAAGCCCCTTAACTTTTTATTTGGGGGGGGTGAGGATTTGGGATTTTACAGATCTGAGCATACTTTGGGAGCAACAGGGTTGTCCATTGTTCCCAAAGTCTGCTGAATTGGGGTCCATAAAATTGAAGGTTTACCATAAATAACTCTTGTTCACTTTTTCAATACCAGACATAATTTTATAGATCGATATCATATCCAGCCTTACTCTCCTCTTTTCTAAGAATAAAAGTCCCAGTCCTTTTAATTTCTCTTCATAAGGCACCCCTTCAAAACCCTGAATAATTTTTGTTGCCTTTTCTGAACCTTTACCTCACTAGCCCCTCTGTAATGGGCCCTGTAATACTTTCTCTTGGGGAATGTACTCTATAGTGAGCATGCTTGAATCCACTCTGTTGTGGTGGTACTTTGTGACTTTCAGGAGTCTGATTTTTCTTGCATACCCCAAATTTTGCTGCACTTAAAGCCTACTTGCTTGAAATATCAGACATAAAAGTGCCACAGCCACACTGGCAGTCTCATCTTTACCATTTAATTCTAAAATAAATCAGTTGGAATATAAATATTATAATTACATTTCAGTAATTAGTAGATAGAGCTGAATAAACAAGTCTTTGTATGATATTTTCATTTGCACTGACTTCAGTAGTGCTTTTTATATACCCGGTTGTACACCTAGACTGGGGTGTCCAACCATTTTTCATCAGGGGGGCACACGGCAATTTTTTGTGCATTCTGGGGGCTGAATACAAAATAGCCCCAAACCACCACCACCCCCTATAGCCTCAGACCGCTCCCCATCCGTCCCCCTGGCTTAAACCCCTTGCAGCCTCAAACCAACTCCCCAAACCCAGCATTAACTTACACAGGAACTTTGTGTGCTGCTGCCCCCCTGCTGCTCCTCATTGCAGCTGTGTAGCTTTCCCCAGCCCTCGTGCTCCCCCACAAACATTGTGGCAGGGGCAGCTCTCAGCCCCCTGCAGTGCTGAAAGAATAGGGCTCCATTTAATTGGTGTAACAGAAGGATCCCTCCTGTTGACTGTCAAACCAATTAAATAGAGTTCTGTTCCAGTGTCTGACAACTTTTTTTTATAGAGTACCTCTTTTTCAAAAAAAAAAAAAAGTAAGTACTGTCAGTACCCACAATTTTCAGACATACAAAATCCTGAACTCCCATCCCCTCCAGAGCCAGGCAACCCCAGCCGTCTGCCTTAACCCAATCCCACCCCCATCCTCCAGAGCCAGGCAACCCCAGCCCTCTGCTTTAACCCAATCCCACCCCACCTCTTCCAGAGCCAGGCACCCCCAGCTCCCCATATTAACCCAGTTCTACCTCCTTCAAAGCCAGGCACCCCCAGTCCCCCTGCTTTAACCCAATTCCCCCTGCCTCTCCTCCAGAGCCAGAGCCTGTGCCCCAATATCATCTAATACGGACGGCTCACCGGAGGTGCTGCTACTGTTGCTGTCGCCACCATCACCACTGCCACGCGTTTTTCCCTCCAAGAGCTGGGGAGGGACATGTCAAAATACACCAACTCACAGCACCTTAATAGTGGTTACAAGGAAACCTTTGTATTTTCTCAAACAGTGGTTACAGATAAGTGCTGCCTTATATTTGATTTATTAAAGGCAGCACCTCCTAGACCATCCTTCCAGGGTCATCTTAAGTCTTTCCCCATGTTGAAGCAGCAGCCCCCCTAATGTTCTGTCCCATCAAATCTCTCACTTTGCTTAGGCCCTGGTCCTGTCATGACCTCTAAGCAGGTAAATCCTTGCACCTGTATAGAGCCCCAGGGAACTCCCTGGGCCTGTGCATTGACAGAGATATTCACCAGTAGGGAGCTTATGGGTGCTCAGGGTGAGGACTTCCCTCATGGTAGTAGGGGAACTACACTGTTAGCCAATCAGAATTACCTGGGAGCCCCTTAGTTGATCTGCCACTGACACAAGCTGTACCTGAAGTAGATTCTAAGGAGAATTTGCCATCACATGAATAATGTGGAGGAGATAATCTAGTATACAGTTTCAATGTAAAAATTACTCAGTGGTCCCTATTACTTTTCCCCCAAGCAAAACAGAAGGCAAGCTGGAACTCCTGGATAGGCTAGACTTAATAATACAGGTGCATTGGCTTGAAAATAGATTTGTGGGTGACCCTGTGGTTGTGAGCCTTTGGCTAATGATAGGGCACCTCCTTTCTACCACACCCTTACCCCAATTATTTATTGTGTGTGGGATCATTTGCTAAAGAGGGGTACTGCTAACAGCAAAGCTGGTACATAAAGAAAAGCCAGACCTCTGTAGCTTAGCTTTCCTGGAGGGAAATGCATGAAAGTATGGGAAAAGGGTAAGTGTAAAGTAGAGAGCTATTCTTAAGTGAACTCAATATAAAGCTTGAAGAGATGGTCTCTTTTCTGTAGGTATTGTGCCGGATAGCTGTCGATTTTTATGATCTTTCTTGAAAAGTGGACATCGTTATTTAAAAGCAACCTTGCGATACAGAATCAAGTACTGTTCTTTCGCCCTCTAAAACAGAGGTTATGTTCCCATGCTGACAGAGAGAACTTCCCCTTTCCCCTTCATCTCTAAAATTGTCACTCTTGCTTACCAAATATTTTTCCATTTGAATGTCCCTCTTTAGCCTGCTCCATCCAAGTATCATTGGGGGGGAGCTAGTGTGAAGAATGAAAAAGAGAAATGCAGTAATGATTGTTCTTCATGATGTGTGTTCCCATGAGTGCTCCACTGTAGGTGTCAGGCTCATCCTGGCACCACAGATTGGAGCTTTTCATAGCTATGGTCAGCCGGACTGCGCATTTGTGGCCAGCACCTTGTGATGTGCATGCCTTTGTGTGCATGAGTGCGGTCCGGCTCCATCCAGTTCCCCAAATCCACCCCGAGATCTGAAAGACAAAGAATTCCGGAGCAGGGTGGGGGGCGGGTAGTGAAGCACCTATGGTGGGGAACACATCTTGAAGAACAATTGTTACTGAACGGAGGTGAGTAACTTCTCTTTGTTCTTCGAGTGATGTGCGCATGGGTGTTCCACTGTAGGTGGCTAGGGCAGTGGCTACACTACAAGATACATTTGAATTAGTCAATACCAATTTTGTAACTCTGGTATTTATTAATTGGGTTTTGATCATCTTCACCTCCCCATGTGCTCCTCATAAAGTTGACTTACTGCTGCCACACTCAATTGGCAAACATCGACTGTTGGAGTAGTGTATTGTGGGAACCTATCCCACAGTTCCCTTATCCCCATAGCATTCTGGGTATGTTCGCTGGTATTTGACATCATCTTCCCACGTTGCATTTTCCTCATTCCCCTCCCATGGTTAGCAAATGTCCATTTTTTCTGTTGGAAGGAAGGGAAAGTAGGGCATCCACAGAGGTGGCAAAAAAGTTTACAGAAATCTGTTTCTTCTGTAGCTGAATTCTCAACTGGCCATCCACTGAGCGTGCCCCCTCCCATGATTGCATCTGAGCCCTGAAAATAATACGGGGACCCTGAAAAGCCTGAAGAAAGAGAAGATAGAAAATATTTTGGAAAAAGAGAATTGCTGAGGGGAGGGTCTTTGACTTTCCGGTGCACTATAAGGCTTCTGTGCGGAGGCTGTGTTCTCAACTGGCCATCCACTGAGTGTCCCCCCTCCCATGATTGCATCCAAGCCCTGAAAATAACCCAGGGACCCTGATTGTATTTTCAAAATTAGAAGAAAGAAGATAGAAAAGTCTAGGAAAAAAGGTTTTTGTCTTTCCTCTTCACTACAGAGACATTGCCAACACGGGGGGGACAATGGCAGTTAAATCTCATACACTGACCTTGTAACAGAAACCAGAAGCTCAACTGACCCTCCCCCCCTGCGTTTTTGATGCCTGAAGCCAGATAGGAAATGGTAGGAAAAAGAGTTTATGACAGAAATATCAAAGCAGCAGGTATCTGCAATGGACAGCAAGTCTCTGAAAATATATTTGGCGGGGGGTGGAGGGGTGCCGGGGTCTGCGGCTGCAGAGCCAGGTGAAATGTTGAAGTAGTTGAAGTAGTCCCCCCGACTATCTTAGCTGCTGGGGGGTACTTCCCTCTGGCGGCAGCAAGCCCTACTGGTCCCTTGCCAGGGTGTGGGGGTGTTCAGTGGGGGGCCAGTTGAATTAGCCCCTCCCCCTCGAATATCTTAGCTGCCGGGCAGACTTCCCCTGCCACGGCAGCAGGCCCCCAACTCTCTTAGTCACTGGGGTAGACTTTCCCCTAGTGGCTGCAAGCCCGTGAAATTCTTACCTGCCGGGGGAGACTTCCCCCAGCAGCATCAAGCCCCCGAAAATATTTTTGGTGGAGAAGGGCAGTTGCTTGGGGCATGGGGGAGGTGTCAGTGGGGGGCCAGTTGAAGTTGTCCCCCTGAGTGTCTTAGCCACTGGGGGAGACTTACACCTGGCAGCAGCAGGCCCCAGAATATCTTAGCTGCCAGGGGAGACAACCCCCCACCCCCCCCGCCAGTGGCTGCAAACCCCCAAAATTCTTTCCCCACCCTTGGAGCCCTAAACGCTCACAAGCTTGGACATGGTGCTGCCTGACACCATGGTCAGGACTGAACAGCAGGCACATCTTTGTATTGGGTCTGGGGTTACACACGTGATGTGGCTGAGGGCAGGAAAGACCCTGACTGTGTGGTGCCTGTGGGGGAGGGATGGGGATTCATGCACAAATGTAAATCGCTGAGAAGAAATTTCTCAGCGTCTTATGCAAGCATGACCCCCCAGCACAGCCTTGCTGCCATGTGGTGCAGCGGGCAGTGGTTGGCACCAGGTGGCGCAGAAAAGAATACAGAGACAGATCCATGAACCCCATGCTGGGGTCATTGGTAATGGTTAGATGTGCTCACAACTCTAATGGCAAAGAAAGAAAGACATTTCTCAGGCTCTCATGCAAATATGAGCTCACAGCCACAGGCTTCCTGGTCCCGATTTGAAATTCATGGTCGTCCAGTTACCTAATTCGTGCCCACCTGGAGAGCAGAGGGAAGCAGTGAGGGGCATTGTGGGTACATACGGGACACCTCTGGAGGCTAATAAACTTGATTTTAAGATGTGGCACTTCCACCCTGGCCTTTAATTGAACTTCTGAATTTGAGTTTGATACTTTACCCGTCAGGTAGTGACACTATTGTAATCTCAATAGTAGTGCTCTCTAAATTGAGCTAATGGTATTTACAGGGAAGACAGTCACGTGGCAATATCGACCTAACTGCTGTTAATTTGAATTTCTCTCATAGTGTGGACACAACCTAAGTAGTTGTACATTGAGAACTAGGAGGAGGGCTCTGGAGTCAAGATCTCACTGCACCTGAAAGTACCGTTGTTGAGAGTGGAGCACCTGCAGCCAATAGGACCTGTATCACGTAACATTTCACAAAGGTATCATGAGAAGACCATGTGGCTGCATGGCAGATGTCTCTGAGGGGAACACCTTTGAAGAACACTGTTGTCCTAGCTCTTGTGGAGTGGGCCCTAAGCTGGGTAGGTAGTGGAGTGCGACGTAAGGGATAGGATTTGGTAATACATGAGGTAATCAGTTGGGAAAGTCATTGCAAAGATATCAGCTCACCCTTGGAGCAGGCAGCAGTAGAGACTATTAACCTATCCTTTTTGGGGAAAGGTTTAGTTCTTTCAATATAAAAGACCAGTGCCCTCCGAATGTATAAAGAGTGCAGTCTTGCATCCTGTGCTGAAGCATGTGGTTTGGGGTAAAAGGAGGGCAATATAATTGGTTTGTTAGTATGGAAGTCAGATGAGACTTTCGGGATAAAGGCCAGATGAGGTCTGAGTATTCTTCATTATCATCAATAACCGTGGGCTCAGCACCCGTTGGTGTCTGATGTCTTTCTCACTATTTCCTTCCATCTTTCCCTATCCAGTGCAGAGTGGCTTAGTTTCTGTAGACTAGCTCCACACCAATCTACTACATCATCTATCCATTCTCTATGGGGTCTCTCTCTCTTATTCGAACTTCCATTATGCCAAATACTAGGGTTTTGATTTTTCGTTCGTCGTTCATTCTGCAAATATGTCCAAATAGTTGTAGCTTCCGTTTTATAAACTTCTGCAGCAGATTCTCTTTCGGTTGTATCTTCCTACATAATTCCTTATTGGTGACCTTCTGCATCCATCCTATTCTCAGAATCTTTCTATAACAACTCCTTTAGAATGCCAATATTCTTCTTTTCAAGTCTTTTGTTATCACTCATGTCTCAATTACCACCCCTTCTTTATTGAAAATTATATACGGTGGAACTGCCAGCAGGGCTGCCATCTTGCAAACTGTGAGCAGATGTTACAGCGAGAAGGAAAACTGTCTTTAGAGGCAGCAGTTGAAGCAAGGTGGAAGCCAGAAACTCAAAAGGCAGTTTGGACAATGTTTTCAACACTAGGTCTAGGCTCCAAGGTGGGGGAATAGGCCTCCAAGGCAAGTAGAGGTTTACTAGACCTTTAAGGAAATGTTTAGTGTTTGGATGGGTGAACATCACTGTGCCCTCAATCGAACATCTAAAGGCTGATATTGCTGCAAGGTGTACCTTTAGCGACATTAATGCTATACCCTCCTGTTTCAAATATAACATGTAATCAAGGATCACGTGTATATGAGTCATATCTGGACTCAAACATTTTGAGGAACACCAAGCTACAAACCTTTCCATCTTGATAGGTAAGTATTATGGGTATTTTTGCATCTGCTATGAATTAGGCAATGCATTTCAGTGCTTCACCACGCTCTTGGTGAAGTAGTTTTTCCTAATATCCAACCTACTTCTCTCTTTCTGTAACTTCACACCATTGCTCCCTGTTCTGCCATCTGTTACCACTGAGAACAGTTTCTCTCCATCCCCTTTAGCTCTCCCCTTCAGGAATTTGAAGGCTGCTATTAAATGACCTCCTCTCAGTCTTCTCTTCTGCAAACTAACAAGCCCAAATCCCTCAGCTTCTTCTCATATATCACGTACTCCAGCCCTTTAATGATTTTCGTTGCCCTTCGCTGTACCTGCTTCCAGCACATCCACATCCTTTTGATACTGGGAGACCCAAAACTGGACTCAGTACTCCAGATGTGGTCTCACCAGTGCCGAATAGAGGGGAGCAACCACTTCTCTAGATCTTCTCAGAATGCTCTTCCTAATGCACGCCAGTATGCCATTAGCCCTCTTGGCTACAAGAGCATACTGTTGACTCATATCCAGCCATTCATCCACCATAATCCTTAGATCCATTCCCACTGTACTGCTGCTTAGCCAGTTGATCCCCAGCCCATAACAATGCCTGGGAGTCTTCTGTCCCAAGTGCAGGACTCTACGCTTCTCCTTGTTGAACTGCATCAGATTTCTTTTGGCCCACTCCTCCAATTTACCCAGGTTACACTGGATCCCCTCTTTACCCTCCAACGTATGTACTGCTCCCCCTACCTTGGTGTCATCCACAAACTTGCTGAGGGTGCAATCAGTCCCTCATCTAGGTCATTAATAAAGATGTTGCACAACACTAGCTCCAGAACTGAGCCTTGGGGCACACCACATGAAACCGACCACCACCTAGATATTGAGCCATTGACCGCTACCCATTGGCCCAACCATCAAGCCAGCTTTCTATCCATCTTACAGGCCATGTAGCTAATCCACACTTCCTTAAAACTTATGGGGAAGAATGTCGGAGACTGTATCAAAAGCTTTTCTGAAGTCAAGGTATATCGCCTTACATGGTGCTGTCAGCTGCAAGAACATAATCGTTTTTATGGTCAGGCTGTTCTGAAAGAGTGGTTTGGGCATTGGCCTGTTAAACCCAGGGTTGTGAGCTCAATCCTTGAGGGGGCCATTTACGGATCTAGGGACAAATAAGGAGGGGGGAAAAAAAAAGGGATGGTGCTTGGTCGTGCCAAGATGGTTGATGACCTCCCAGGGTCCCTTCCAGTTCTATGAGATCTGTGTGTGTGTATGTTATTTATTTATATCGATTAAGGATTGGATAGCCTGAAACTGCTGATTGGTAAGTAGGTTCTCACAGTGACAGAGTCCAACCATGCGCCAGTAAACTCCAGACTTTGAGTAGGCTCAGTTACTGAGTTCTGGTTGTTTATCAAGAGACTGAGAGAAGAAGGTCTGCCTGGTTGTGTTTATCATATTGAGTGTTTCTGCAGGTGAGTGGTCCTTCAATAAACGATCATCGAGGTAAGGGAAGATGATCATGCTTTGTCAATGAAGATGTGCCGTTGCTGCTGACAGGGTCTTTGAGAATACCCTGGGGGCAGTTGAAAGACCAAAGGGTGGAACTCGGTGCTGGAAATGTTCTTCGGTCAGTGTAAAGTGGAGGAATCGCCTGTGGACGGGGTGAATAGTAATGTGAAAATAGGTGACTTGGAGATTGAAGGCAGCAGACCAGTCGCCGTTGTCTAATGCTAGGATTATGGATGTGAGGATTACCATCTTGAACTGCTGTTTTCAGAGATCGCGATTTAGGTTTCGAAGGTCTACTATTGGTTTCCACCCACCTGTCTTCTTTTGGGTAAGGAAGTATCACAAATAAAACCCCTTCCCTGTGAACTCATCTGGTACCTGCTCCACAACTCCAATGGAGAGGAGGTGATTGACTTCCTTCTTCAATACAAATTTGTGAGAGGGTTCCCTGAAGAGGGACCAAGTAGGTGGGGTGGTTGGCAGGGTAGAGAGAAAGGGTATTACATATCCCAATGAAATTATCACCAGAACCCATCAGTGTGATGTAATCGTAGACCATTGGTCATAATACGGTCTTAGATGGTAATGGAAGATGGGTGTTGGGCATTGATGCTGCATGACAATGGCGATGCTATGACAGTCCTTGACCAAGGAATCAAACCTAATGTTTGCTTGACTGGGTAGGCTGTTTACGTATGCTCTGGCTTCAGTGCCTTTGGGGTCACTGTCTGGAGCATGCCTGGTCAAAGCCCTGTTATTGGTACTGTTGTCTGTGGGAGGGGTAATGGTATCTTCGCTGATATGGGGTATATTGTTGATGGAGATACAGTGGGGTATACATGCCCAATGTTCAAAAGGTAGTTTGGGAGTCCTTTCTGGAATGCAGGACCTCATCTGTCTTTTCTGTGAAAAGTTTTGATTTGTCAAAAAGTAAGTCCTCAACCTTATTTTGCAGTTCCTTAGGGACTCTCGCCATCTGCAGCCTTGCGGCCATGTCAGCAATGTCAAAAGCTATTTGGACAGAGGTCCTAGAGGCAGCATAGACCTCCTGAACGATGGCTTTTAGGATGGGCTTCTTTGACCTCAATAAGTGCTCCATCAGGGATGTCAGTTTGGTGTAATTATCAAAGTTGTGATTTGACAGATGCGCTGCATAATTAGCAATCCTCAATAAAGGGTGGAGGATCAATACATTTTTCTTCCAAATAATCTAGTATTTTCGAATCCTTGTCTGTGACTGTCTTTTTGTATTGTGGTGTTTTTGATCTATGGTTCTCCGCTTTGACAATCAAGGAACTGGGCTGGAGGTTGGTAAAAAGAAACTCCATCCCTTTTGAGGGGACAAAGTGCTTTCTGTCTGCCCTCTTACTAGTAGATGCAGCCAAAGTCGGTGTTTGTCATCTCATCCAAAGCCGCTAGTATTGCCTGATCCAGGGGAAGGACTATTTTTGAGAAGTGAGAGGATTTCAGATTTTTAAGGCAGCAGCGGTGTGTTTTTCCTGTACTTCTGCCACTTGGCTCTCCTGACTAGCCACCACCCTTTTGAATAGCTCTTGAAACTGTTTGAGATCATCCTGAGAAGAAAGATCCCCCAAGATCACGGCTTCATCAGGCGATGAAGAAGACAAATCTGTAGGGGAGGTGTCCAGTGGGATCTTCTTTGGTTCCAATACCTAGCCCTCCTCAGGTTCAGAACATTGGGTTTGAGGAGACAAGGGTCGAGGTTCTGAGGTGGATACAGGGAGGGCAGGTGAGTGTCTCAGAGACCAGCAACCACTCCAGGATCATTCACAAGATCTGCGCAGGTAATACTGGTGGGTAAAGTGATAATGAGATCCCTGGAAATATCGGTCATTATAATAGTGGCGGTGTCTGTTAGGAGAGGAGCGTCTCGCCCAGGCGTGTCCAACCCGCGGCCCGCAGACCGCATGCGGCCCTGGACAGCTAGTAATGCGGCCCCACAAGATCGTAAACTTTTAACATTATTATGTGATTTATATACATTAACTATATTATATATTTTATATGCGGCCCAAGACAATTCCTCTTCACTCAATGCGGCCCAGGCAAGCCAAAAGGTTGGACGCCCATGGTCTAGACGGTAAGTGGTGTGTATAACTCCTCTGGTGATGTGAGGAGTACATAGGTTTGTAAGACATTCTGGAAGATGACGGAGAAGAGACTGAGATGTTTCAAATGATGATAAACACCTCCAGGTTAATCTAGGAAGGGAGAAGGCAGTCTCAAGAATGGGGATGAGATGGAGCTAGGCTTATCCCCAGTGCAGGACAGGAATATCGGCGACCTCAGTGCTGGAGGTCAAGATGAAGGTTCCAGTCCTGTGGCACCTTATAGACTAGCAGATATTTTGGAGCATAAACTTTCGTGGGCAGTTGTCTCTCTCTCTCTTCTCACTCACTTTTTGTTTGCTGTTGACAACAGTAGAGGTTTTGCTGCCCTGTTAACATGGGGCATCTCTGTTTTCTGTACTAGTTGTATCGCCCATGTTGAGGCAAAGCCTTGTCTTGTATTCTAAAGGACACTAGGTACTAACACACAAAGGAAAGATTCTTCTCCTTCAACATTCTTAAAAACTTTTGTGTGGCCTTTTCCCTGGCCACTGTTTGTGAAAAACTGCAGACCGTGCCTCTCCACAGGCATCAGGAAGAGGAACAGGGGCTTAACAGCATGTTATGTCTACAGGGTCTAGTTTTCCAACTGGCTTGGGGATGAGTTTTTCAAGGTGTTCATAAAAAATGTGATTGGTTCTGGGGAGTTTGAGTGAAAGAGGTACCCTTGCAATAAGTATAAGCTGTGAAGGAAGGGAGAGAAAGCAGGGAGGAACTATACTATAACTGAAAGTCTGTGCTTCAGCTAAAGAAGCTGTCAATTTTTAAAGCTGTAAGAGCCATCTTTCCCCATGCAAAGTAAACATATGAAGTGGGGTTGGAGACCATATGGGCTTAACCCAGGAGAACGTCATTGTCCCAAAACGAAAGTTACCTACATAGTAAAAACTAGGTCAAATTATGCTGGAAGACTAAAAATGGCAAGTGTATGGGGTAAAATGAGATTAAACTAGCTGGGGACATGCAAGGTTTTTTTTTTGTTTTTTTGTTGTTGCTTTTTGTTTTTGTTTTTGTTTTTATAAACAAATGCATCGAAGCAAGAGGACAAAGAACAGAGGTTGGGGATGGCTTTGGGGGTTGCACGTCTGTGGTGCTTCAGTGTAAAGTACGTGCAGACAGAGCTCCACCCACCAACTTAGGCCATGTCTGCACTAGCTGTATGGCTGCAGCTGTGCTGCCAAGATCTTCCTTGTAGCCTATCAGTGATGACTGAGAGACCTCTCCCCCCTCAACACAATTAAACCACCACCAACAGGGCTCTGCTATTGACCTAGCACTGTGCTCGTACTAGCAAAACTATGAGAACAAGAAGAAGTCTTCTGGCACCTTATAGACAAACAGATATTTTGGAGCATAAGCTTTTGTGGGCAAAGACCCACTTCATCAGATGCGTGAGTGGGAGGATGGTTTCAGAAGGGTATTTAAAGAGTGGGGTCCCAGTAAGAGGGAGGGTTGGCACTGACAAGGTCTATTCAGCAAGGTGGAAATGGCCCAGTATCAACAGTACTTATCAAAAGAGGAGAAAAACAAGTCAGATCAGACAGGGGGATGTGAGCCTTCGTCAGAGTCTAATGAGGAGATATTAGCATCCAGAGCAGAGAAACTGCCTTTTTAAGCGGCAAGCAACTCCCAGTCTCTGTTTAATCCATGTTTAATGGAGCCAAATTTGCAAATAAATTGCAGCTCAGAGATTTCTCTCTCCATTTGATTTTTTGAAATTTTTTGTTTCAGGACTGCCACCCTTAAGTCTGCCACTGAGTGTCCAGGGAGATTGAAGTGTTCCCCCACAGGCTTCTGCACATTACCATTCCTGATGTCTGATTTATGTCCATTTATTTTACGGAGAGACTGTCCAGTTTGGCCAACGTAAACTGCAGTGGGGCATTGCTGGCACATGATGGCATATATTATATTAGTAGATATGCAGGTAAAGGAGCCCCAATAATATAGTTGGTGTTAGGTCCTGTGATGATGTCACTGGTGTAGATATGTGAGCAGAGTTGGCAGTGAGGACTGTTGCAGGGGCTGGTTCCAGGCCTAGAGTCACTGGTTTGTGATTTCTAGTGGCTGGTGAGGATTTGGTTAAGGTTGGCAGGCTGTCCATAGGCAAGGATGGGCCTGCCTCCCAAGGTCTGTGAGAGTGGAAGATCATTATTCAGGATGGGTTGCAGATCACTGATGATGCGCTGGAGAGGCCCTGGGTGGGAGCTGTTAGGAACATTATTCCTAACAAGCTGTTAGGAACATTATTCCTGATGAGACCGAGGCACAAATGGTGGTGGAGCTTTGTGACTTTGTCCTCACCCACAACTATTTCAGATTTGGGGACAAATTATACCTTCAAGTCAGTGGCACTGCTGTGAGCACCCCCGTGGCCCCACAGTATGCCAACATTTTTATGGCTGACCTGGAACAACGCTTTCTCAGTTCTCATCCCCTACCACCCATCCACTACCTGTGCTACAAAGATGACATCTTCATCATCTGGACCCATGGGAAGGAGGCTCTTGAAGAGTTCCACTGTGATTTCAACAGTTTCCACCCCACCATCAACCTCAGCCTGGACCAGTCCATACAAGAAATTCACTTCCTAGACACTACTGTGCAGATAAGTGACAGTCACATAAATACCACACTATACCGAAAACCCACGGACCACTATGCTTATCTGCACACCTCCAGCTTCCATCCAGAGCATACTACACAATCCATTGTTTACAGCCAGGCACTAAGGTACAACCGTATTTGCTCTGATCCATCAGACAGAGACAAACATCTTCAAGACCTTTACCAAGCTTTCCTCAAACTACAATACTCACCTAAGGAAGTGAGGAAACAGATTGACAGAGCCAGATGTGTACCCAGGAGCCACCTGCTACAAGACAGGCCTTGCAAGGAAAGCAAGAGAACACCACTGACCATCACATACAGACCACACCTAAGGCCCCTCCAGCGCATTGTCAGTGATCTGCAACCCATCCTGAATAATGATCTTCCACTCTCACAGACCTTGGGAGGCAGGCCCGTCCTCGCCTATGGACAGCCTGCCAATTTTAAACAAATCCTCACCAGTCACTATAAATCACAAACCAGTGACTCTAGGCCTGGAACCAGCCCCTGCAACAGTCTTTGCTGCCAACTCTGCTCACATATCTACACCAGTGACATCAACACAGGGCCTAACATCAACCATACCATCAGGGACTCCTTTACCTGCACATCTACTAATATAATATCTGCCATCATGTGCCAGCAATGCCACACTGCAATTTACATTGGGCAAACTGGACAGTCTCTCCGTAAAAGAATAAATGAACATAAATCAGACATCAGGAATGGTAATGTGCAGAAGCCTGTGGGGGAACACTTCAATCTCCCTGGACACTCAGTGGCAGATTTAAGGGTGACAGTCTTGAAACAACATTTCAAAAATCAAATGGAGAGAAATCTCTGACTGCAATTTATTTGCAAATTTGACTCCATTAAACATGGATTAAACAGAGACTGGGAGTGGCTTGCACCTTACAAAGGCAGTTTCTCTGCCCTGGGTGCTAATGTCTCCCCATTAGACTCTGACAAAGGCTCACATCCCCCTGTCTGATCTGACTTGTTTTTTCCTCTTTTGATAAGTACTGTTGATACTGGACCATTTCCACCTTGCTGAATAGACCTTGTCAGCTCTGGCCCTCCCTCTTACTGGGACCCCACTCTTTAAATACACCTCCAAACCCCCCCCCCCCCCCACACGCATCTGACGAAGCGGGTCTTTGCCCACAGAAGCTTATGCTCCAAAATATGTTAGTCTATAAGGTGCCACAAGACTTCTTGTTGTTCTCGAAGTTACAAACTAACACGGCTACCTCTCTGATAGCAAAACTATGTTATTTAATGGAATCTATCTACACCCTGAGCCACAGTTATAGCAATATACACTTCTTGGGGCCATGTGAGACAACAGTACATGCCCAAAACTAGCCATCTAGCTTTTGTTCACCATCTCTTCATTCTTGTCTTTTTCCTTGTTAGTTTCTGCTGTTTCTCTTCTGGCACTGTTGGATGAAGTTCAAGTAGAACTTGGAAATTCTCTTTGAGTGGGGAGTGGAGAATGGCTGGCTGGCATAGCTCCTTTCAGTCCTATACAACACCTTGGCTAGGCATCTCAAGACGGAGGGATTACCTGAGCCTCAACCAAATGGTCAACAGCAGAAATATCTCCCAAAGGGCCATCTCAGGAATCCACAAAGTAAGGTTGCATTCCAGCTGACGGTGTTATCCATTGTGTGTTTAGGTCCAGTGATTTCTCTGGTCTAAACTGGAGAAGAAAAGCCACGGAATGTATGCCTGATTTTCAGGCTAGAATATTTTCCAGTGGTACCATTGTAGTTCCTGAAATATTTGCCTGAAGTTTCCTTTTGTTGAGGAATTGCCTGAATCTTGCTGTCAGATTAATGAGGAAAAGTTTCAAACAATCTGCCTAACGAATTAACTAGGTTGTGTGCATTTACTAGCGGTTACCTACTCTTACTTGGTGTCAAACCTTCCCCTTCACGTAATATGCCTCACTACAAGAAGCGGTACTTAAAGATTCCTAACGACCCCCACACCCTGAAAACCTCCCTAGCAGGCTGGTATTAGGGACGTACATTTGGCTCAATGCCTGCAGCCCTTCTGGCCCTGAGAATCAGGGTGGTGATATGGGGGCAAGTAATACATATTGCACAAGATGGACTATTCTTGGCAGTTCTGAGCGTAGAGCAGCAGTGGGCAACGCAGGCTTGTGAGTGGGCCTATGGGCAGCCCTCCATGTCAGCGGGGAGCAAGATTGTCATAACAAAGACTTGTCTCCTGGGCTAGGATAGTTCAGCAAACTGAACGTGTGTACTGAAAATTTGCAGGGTGTGTTGATTGAACTGTGGAAGCACTTTGATTGCATGCAGAGAGCTGTGTGCTCCCTCACCATCAACATTGTGTGCAATCACCACACCCTTCACTGGGCATGTACTTGTTTTGTGTGTGTCACTTCAGTAATACTGGCAGGAAAAAAATATGTGATGGAAACCAGCGGCATCCAGCAGCCCTGCGAGCAATGGGTTAACACAGTGTTTAGCAGGCCACACATAGAACCCTGATGGGCCCCAGGTTGCCCACCACGGCCAGAGTACTGAGATCACGCAGGAAGCATGGAAACCCGCTAGGCTGCTGCTACTAGTGGGAGAAATCAGCAGATGCTGAGGGTTACTGCATTCAAATCACAGTCATCTTTAAAACCAACCAAAAATGTTCCCCACTCCTACCACAGTGCTGGCTTCAATGTCAGCCTTCTTCACATGCAACAAACAATGCATGTTAGCACCATTCTCAGACCGTAACAGAAATAAGATAATTTTTTGTGTTGTGATTGCAAGGAACCAGTAAAGCATCTGACCTTGACTCTTCTTCTTTGCTTAAAGAAACCTCTACTAATATGCTGTGCGTGCACAGAAGCTGTCCTAACCTTTAATTCGGCAATCTGCCTAATCTATAGTTCCCTGCCCCCCCTTCTTTCCTGGCCTCTAAAATCAGGAGCAATACCACCATCTGGTAACTAAGAAGATCCATGAGATTCAGAGACACGTAGGGGAAGTGCAAGAGAATGGGATGCTGGGGTAGCAAAGACTCAGTGTGCTGCCAGCTGCAGGACAGCAAGGACCAGGCATAGTCAGCCATAGCCGAGAATATCTGCTGTAAGAACAACGTGGGTCTTCTAATGTTTTTGGAAATTACAGTGAGTCCACTGGTTCTCCATACCCTCAACACTGATGACATTCATATGCCTGTTCCTAGCCCTAAGCCTGAAAAAGCCACTAACACTAGGGCTCAGCAAATAGGAAATGAGTCTCCTTGCTTGACCGTGTTAAATCTGTCCACTAGCCTTATAGCACATCTTCACCATTTGTAGTCAGGTAGTGCCAAAAACCACCACTCAGGCTCTGCATGGAGCCTGCCGTGTCAGAAGCTGTGCAAGCTCTGAGACGAGCTATGTTACTTCTGGACATCTAAACCAAACACACTAACCCAGGGGTCAGCAACCTTTCTGAGACGGAGTGCCAGAATTTGACCTTTTGTCTTCCATGTACTTTTTAAAGTCACTAATAGTCCTACTTACAAGAGCTTCATTAATAAACAGTAAAGCTTTGCAACTTAATTAAAGTGGTGGTGGGCAGCATTAGCTGGTCTTTTGTTAATCCAGCAAGCTCCCGGCTGTATGGGGGAGGAGAGACATGGCTGAGTTTCCTTCTCACGTGGCACTGGTGGCACCCATGCTGACAGTTGCTGACCCCTGGTTTAAGAATGTGTATTTCTGTATCCTTAAATAGAGGAATGAAAACATTATGCACCACTGAAGTACAAATGCAGACTAACATGGCTGAAGCTGTGCTGTCCCTCTCAGTGACTTCCTTAGCCATGAGCTTACTCAGATTTCTGAACTAGATAGCTGAAGGTTCCACCCCTTCAGCACCAGCCTGCCTCTAGGAGAGGGCACCTAGTGCCTGTATCCGTCACTCAATCCTTGATAGCAACGAAGGGTCCTGTGGCACCTTATAGACTAACAGAAAAGTTTTGAGCATGAGCTTTCGTGAGCCCAGACCAGCATCTGATGAAGTGAGTCTGTGCTCACAACTTTTCTGTTAGTCTATAAGGTGCCGCAGGACCCTTCGTTGCTGTTACAGATCCAGACTAACACGACCACCCCTCCAATCCTTGATGTGATGCGACAGGTGAATGAGCCGGTGGCAACAGAAAAGGCTGTTGAACTGTCTCTCTAGTCTCCCAAGTGAGCCTTTATCACTTGGAGCCTAAAACTCCTTCACGGTGACACATAGGAAACCTACTACCATATTGCACAAAACGTGCTCATTCCACTGCATAGGACTTCTGACCATTCTGGCTACTGTAAGAATGGGGTAGGGGGCTGTGCAGCCCTCCTGTATCAACTCAGAGGACTTAACTCAGATGGGGCTGGCAATCGAGCTTCCAAGAACTTTACTTTTACCTATTCTCTTTTTAATCTGCTTTCCCCAAAGCCTAGCAGTTGTGGTGGTGTCCATCCTCCAGGAGGAGCTGTCTGTAGGATCGCCATCCAAGCTGCCACCCCAGGACAAGCTGAACAAGCGACTCCAATTTTTAGTGTACACTTGGCATTATGGATTAAGATTTTAAATGCAAAGTAAGTCTAATACTCCCCTAGAAGCTTAATTTAATGAACTCTTAACTCTTTTAATGCCCTTTGACTTTGAAGCTTGAAAGGATTTTTTTTGTAACAGTCTCCCCACGTTCAAATTCCAGTTCACATGATTAGAAAGCTGTGTACAGTGGAGATTCAGATCCAGGGTCCCCTGAATTCAATCAGTGTGGGGAGTGGCATCAGTATTGTACTTCTGGTGTAAACTAGAAGAGAACTGCACCAGAATCTCTGCAGGTTTCCAGAGACCTGCTGCTCCCAGCATCTTTATTTAAACAACAGCCAAACAACTCCATTGTTGCTGCTGCTGGGATGCTAAGACTGCAGTTACGGAAATTTTCTTCTTTGTCTTGCCACACACTGCCACTCAACTCAATGCAACTACCTTGAGGTTACACTTGGTTAGGCCCAGAAACTAGTACACCTAAAGGTGGCTGAAGCAGACACAGCTGGTCTACTCTACCTCCTTGTTATACTGCCTGAAGAGTCAACTACGTGGGCAAGGAAGAGAAACCTCCCACTTGCTCTCCTGCTCCTACAGAATGGGAATTTTAGTGGGGCTCAAAAGGCTTAGAGCTGACATATTCTGGCATTGGCTGGGGGTCTGGTCCTGCCACTTCCAACTTAGACGGACTCTTACTCAGAAGTTACCCTATGCCGTACTTCACAGAAGCGTATTGGTAGCTAGTGTGTGCATTGTTAGACACCAGAAGTCACACCAACTGTACACTAGCAAGAGCGCAGCCTCTGCTCAGAGGGAAGGAAACTGCAGCTTGCTGCGTACTGGGAAGGGTGCTCTATATTCTGCAGCCCAGGTTGGCTAGGGGATTGGTTAATTTTAGCTGAGCCTCCCTTTCTTGCCAGCCTGGATTTGAGCCAATGGGTTGGTAAAAGGGAGAGCCCAGAGCCTGGGGGAAGAGGGCATTTGCCTGAGCTCAGTGTGGGCAGGAGCCTAGAAAGTAGATTTGTTATGAAATCCAGACTGCTGTGCTATCCAATATGGACCCCATTTCCCTTCCCCTCCCCCCACCCAACTTTAAAAAAAAATATATCAGACAATGGGCACCCAAGCCAGAGGCAGGGGTAAAAGGGAGCCAAAATCAAGCTAGCACTGTCTTTGCTCCAGTACTACATATTTCATCCCTGGAGGCACTGTGCCTCCTGCCTGCTTGAGGCACATGGCCCTGTCTCATCCCACCTTCCACAAGCAAAAGCCTGAGTGACCCCCTCCGCCACTTTTGCCTTCACAGGACTTGTACTATTAAGACAGACAACCAACTGCATGGGCCTTGCTTCACAATTATAATAGCCAGGTGGTTCCCCTTTTCTATGACCAGGGCTTACTCTAGATCAAATGGTACCCCGGGGAGGAGCATCCTGGGTGGTTCCACGCTCTCAATTTGTTAAACTTTTGAATAGCTGTAGCCCATTGTGTAGCTGCATGATTTGCAGGCATGTTTATTCCTGCTGGGGTTGCTCCTTACATTCAAGGCTTAAAACTCCCTCAGTTACACCTGGGTCACACTACTGAAGTGAAATGAGAGCTCAGCTGCATTCCTATTGCTCACCGACTGATGGGGGGGCACTCTTACCCCTTATAGGCCCCCAAGGGTAGGGCTGACCACGTTCTAGGCAGTGCCAGGAAAATGGGGTTGTCTGGAAGGGTCCATGAGCTGCTATGTAGGTCCAAAACCTTCTAGTACGACTCCACCTATAGAATACCTGAAACGTCCTCTTCCCAGCAGTCTGCTTTCCCTTTTGTCACCACCACCACAAACAGCCTCCTGAGCCCTGCACCCCCCTCTTCCCCAAGCTTGGTACCCTAGGTAGTCCACTGGGTTGGCCGCCCCTAATGCAGCTGTTTCTTACTCCCATAGCTCCACACACTGCGGATGGTGCCCATTTCCTCTCCTCCACGTTGGGCTGATGTGGAGGGAGTCACAGCAACACAACATGACCAGCTGCTTTTACAGACTTTTCTTAAAAGGTGGTTGGCCCAGGGAAGAGAAGAGGCATGGGCTTGGTGATTACTGCTCCATCAGTGGCTCAGAAACATCAGATCTTCTAACGCCGCTTAAAAATACCCAAACAAACTGGAGATACAGGAGTGGTGGCTTGGAGATGCCAGCAGATGCTCTCCCAGCCCTCAGTCAAAGGGGTGGTGGTGGGTGTTAGTCATGGCAATGTCAGAGGGGAAAAAGTGAGCCCAAGCCCCCTCCTCCAGTAGGCTGCTTCCAGTAGACCATTCGTCCATTTATTATACTAGTGGAGATCTCTTCCCCATGACCTTGTCCTCCGTGTGCATTGAGGCCATGAAATGGGCTACAAAGCTGGCTGTTGAATACACCAGTTGCGTTATATGCCAAAAGTGGAGGCTTAGCAGGACAGACTTTAAAATACCCACATCCCATTCTTAGCCCAAGGTTCCATGCTGGGGAACTAGCTGCTTACTTAAGATATTCACTGGGGCAAAGTATTCTTCCAGAGAAAACACACCCACTCACCCAAGGGAATAATGTAAAAAACAAACCTAGAAAACTAAACAAACCCCATGAACCCTGTCAGGACTTAGCAGACCTGGAGATGCCTTTGTTGTATAACATGCCATGAAAAGTGCTGAGTTGCATGGCTTTGAATCCAGCCTGGCACTTGCATACTCTATTCTCTACCTCTATGAGAAGTTAGTGGGTGGGCTGCAGGAATACCTGGGTGACATCTCTAAGCCACTAGTGCAGACCCCCAATCACCCCCTTCAAACCATCCACACATTCCTATCAAAGCCAGTTCTAGTCCTTATGTATCCTAATACAGCAATTATTGGACAATACTTCATCACTTTGCAATTTAAAACTTCATGATCATTTTTATTTTTTCTGCAGACCCCCTGAGGTGAGGAACCACCGCTTTAAGCTGGGAGCTACAGGTTAGACTAAATGCTTATGTGATTCCTTGTAGCCTTAAAGTATCTATGAAGTTAACAGGAGATGCCAGGCTTTTGCAAAGGTCTTCTTGGCCTGGTGTCCAGGGCATGAACATTAAGTGAAGCTGCTGCTTGGTGATGCAACCTCCCTGGACTGGGGTGTTGCTTGTATTTCATCCTTGCTCTGTCTCGACCCTGTCCCACGCTTCTCACCTCCTCCAGCCAAATCCCTGAACCCGAATATAGCAATGACATTTGAAAAAACACTTCTAAAATTTCTTTCTGAAAAAATGGAGCATGTTTTGCAGCGCCTGCTGGCTTGTGAAGACTAGACATACAGACGGTACCTAATTAAAAGCACTGAAGTTGGAAATAAGTCTTTTTTTATATATCTTCAAGCTGGTCAGAGTTATATGTGCACAAATTTTGTCGTAAGGGCAAGCCTGCTGAATTAAATATTGTGCAATCCATGCAGTTCTCCTATTTCACATTTTCTTAATCAGTATTTGAGCTGATTTTATATTTTAAATGAACTTTTAAGCCTTCAATAAGTAAGCATTCCAAACTTACACATTTAAACACAACAGGAAGTCCTGTGGCACTGTATAGACCAACAGATGCTCCAAAGTATCTGTTAGTCTATATGGTGCCTCAGGACTTCTTGTTTATGAAATATATGGAGATACACATCTCAGAGCTGGAAGAGACCTTGGTAGGTCATTGAATCCAGTCCCCTGCTCTCTTGGGAGGGCAAAACACCCCCCCGCCTTTTTTTTTTTGTTTAAATTAACCTATTTGACCCAGATCCCTAAATGGCCCCCTCCAAGATTGAGCTCACAACATTGGGGTTAGGAGGCCAAGATGCAAACCACTGAGCTAGCCCTCTCCCTCCCATTGATACAGACTAACTCGGCTACCCCTCTGATACTTGTTATGTACTTAACGCACTGAAACAGATATTGTTTTAAATTAATCAGCACTGTTTAGTGTGTTCATCATAAAGTGTGCTGCTTTTAGAAAAAGGGAACACTAATATACTGCACTCATTAAGGGCTTGTCTATACTAGCTCCCTCCTTCGAAGGCAGGATAGTAATTAGGGTGTTGGGAGTTTACTAATGAAGAGCTGCAGTGCATATGCAGCACTTCATTAAGCAAATTCTGCGTACCCCCCCCCGCCCCCGCAGCAACTCCGAAGTGTTAAACTTCATAGTGCCAGCTCACGTGTAGCCACAGCTCACCCACCAGTACTTAAGTGCCTGGGGTACTCCCAAGTCCCTATACTCCTCAAAATTTCACACTTCAAAGTCGCCACGGGTCAGATTTAGCCTAATGAAGTGCTGCATGTGCACCGCAACACTTCATTAGTAATCCCCAGGCACCTTAATTACCATGCCCCCTTTGAAGTTTGGGGCTAGTCTAGACACAGCCTAGGAGTAAATGCTAGAACTGCTGTATTAACTTAGCAAAATAGAACCTTGATCCTGAGTTAGAGTCGAGAGGCGAGGGAAAAGGATGCAGTTGATTCCACATGTCAGTCTAGCCAAAGCCAACTGTGGCTTATGCCCTCCTGGTGACTGATGAAAGTGAGAGTTTTGGTAGCATTTATTTCTGTATGCACAGCTTGGTATTACTATGCATCAAATACAAAGAGAAGGGTCCAGATATTGGGGTGGTATAGTGGAGACCAGCATCACTAAACTATGTAAAAGTCTACACCTGAGAATGGAACCAGAAGAGACAAAGGAAACCTCAGGAGCCAGGACATAGACACCAAGCAACCAACATCTCCCCCACCTCCCCTGCTGGCAAACCTTCCCCAAGCTGGGAAACAAAAGTGGGAAGGCATCAAATGGCTGAGTTAAGAGAAGTGCTTGCCCTGGAAGAGAAAGGGAGCAGAGGACTCCTACAGCATAGCCCAGGGAGCCCCGACACGTGCCCTTCTGAACTCTGTCTTAACTTTTACTTCTTGATGGTGACATATGGACTCTTGGATGCAGTATGCCAGGGGACTAATATGTTGTTACCTTGGCTTGAGAAGAATGCTTTGTGTTGCTGCAAATATTTATCAAAACACTGCACCCTTTGGGGTAGAGCTAGCCTTGCACAGAAGCCTGGCTCAGGACTTATTGCAGGGAACCATGCAGAAAAACACAGATCACCAGCCCCAAAAGCTATTCTGGAGTCACGGAGGCTATTGGACTTTCCACATGGAACTGTGTGGCTCCTTGGGAGTCACCACTTAAGTCCCCAAGGGGCTGGTGACTTGTTGAGTCAGACACCAGGCCTTGCAGATGCATGACAGCCACAACATGAGGCAGGCATTTTTTGAAGGAGAGCCAAAGATGGTCATCAACTCCAAATCCATCATGTAGCTCTTGGAGCCCCCTCCCTCAGCTTGGCTCAGATTTGGCACAGCTGATCACTGCCCATCTCAGGGTGCAAATTTAGGGCAGTTAACACTAGCTAAGCAAACAGCCTTCATTCAGGCCTCTGAGGCACTGGGTCTGCAGGACACATTGGAAATCTAAGTTTAGAAAAGGGGCATTCTTCAAAACGTTGCCAGAGCCATCATTTTTGGAAAAAAGTTGTGCCTGGAACCAAAATCCTGAGCAAAGAAAAACAAGTTCAACTTGAACAGTATCTATTCACAGAGGCACTGCGCTTAGCTGGAGAGGGAAGCAAACTAGACTTTGTAGTTAGAGACTGAAAGATGAAGAGGAGCTCCAAACTGCTGCTCTGGTGGACATATGCTGTATGTCGCCATAGTTCCTACCAGTCTGCCCTGCACCTATCCACTGTGCACCAGAGTGTGCACTAATGGGCTGTTGAATTCTGGGCTATATTGAGCAAAGCCAGTGTGACTACCTCAATGTGAACTGAGAATCACACACGTAGCCCCAAATGTAGATGTAGTCACAGTGCTGGCACAAAAAGCTCTCCAGGGTACCCCAACAGGAATATGGCTTTTCCATTTTGTATTGGCCAAGCAGAAATGTGGGTTTCATATTAAGGACTGGCCCTTGGAACTCATGATGTTAACAGTCACACGCACACTGGAGCCCAGTGGGCTGGCATGGCAGTTGTGTAAGGTGGGGACCCTGCCTTGTTTTCTGGCAAATTACAAAGTGAGCAGATGCAATTACAGAGTCTTACCCAAATGTGCATTTTACACACTAATTATCAGATTCCACATTTTAAATTTGCTTTTTGAAAAAAGCAATGGCAGAAACAAATGCATATTAATTAGTTCTCCACCTTCTGACCACCAGAAGCTTAAGCAGCATGTGCTCTGCAGTTCTCAACCTTTTAAAACAACCACCCCAGGTGGGAGAGAGAAGGGAAGCAGCAAAAAGCAGGCTGTGTCTGTCTCACACAGTTTATTTAACAATAGGTAATAAGAAATCAATTTTAACAGTCTATACAGTGATCGAAAGTTCGTATTTATAAGTAATCAACTTTAATTGCATGATTTACAACATGAGGGTTTTTGCTTTCTATTTTCAAGTTTTACAGAAAGTGGAAGAGGGTGGTGGGGGAAGGGGGGGAGAGAGAGAGAGAGAGAGAGAGAAAGCAAGTGTAAAGAAGAAACCCCAGGGACTTTTCTCAGGTTAAAATCATCCACTTGGAATTGTTTCTTACCCTCTTTTTATTTTTTTTCCTTTGTTAGATGTAAAAATAACAAAAAAAATTCTTTCAAGAAAACAGAAACCACAATATATATACTACATCCATTTGGCAGCTGCCCCTGTGTATTTGCAAAAATGTCTTCTCTACATGTACAAATTATTTTAATACTTGAAGTTTTAAGCTCAGACTCTTGTATAGAAAATTCTTGGAGGACAAAAGTAGACTTCAGGAGGGGACTGGGTTATTTAATATTTTTTTACATTTTTTCAAAGAATTGACATCTCTTCAACCAAAGAGGAAAAAACCTGGTATTTATTTTTAATATATATTTATATATATGTAATGTATTTTTAAAGCAACATTAACCCCTTTTGTCCTCCGGTTTTAGGAAATGTTCTCCTGTGGGTTTTTTGCAGTGATGTGAAGAAAAACCAGAATAGAGAAAATGTTAACCATTTGCCTCAGTAAATAATAACTATCAATATTACATATTTTCATTAATTTAAAAAAAAATAAAACCTATTGGAGGCATGAGAAGGGGGCCATTCGGTCAACAGCCAAAAGACCAACCCTTTCCCCTCTGCCTCCCAACGCACGCATGCGAGGAAAAGCAAGAAAAAGGACTGGTTATGATTCCAGCCATAACAAAAATATATTCTTTGTATTCTATTGTCCCTCAGGTTCATTTTGTTGGTTTCTTGTTTTTAAAACCGTTAACTACTGTTGCCAGAGTTCAGATGTGTTCCAGGGAAAAATGTTGTTTTAGCTAAGAAAGATTCAAAAAAATTTGTCTTCAGTACAAAAAGTCTTGAGAAAATAAGTTTTTTTTTTTGCTCCCAAAATGCTACAATGTGTCTAGTGTATGTCTAGTGTACTCTGTGAAAGATTTGAATTCAAGTCTGAGTTATCGGAGCTGAGCCCCAGTTCCGTGGCGCTTGTACCATGGAGGCCTGCCATGCCTGGATTGCCAGCAAGCTGAGAAAGCATTGCACTCTGGTCCGGGCTGGCGAAGTGCCCCTGATCCATGGGGTTAGCCTGGGCAGCTACCAGTCCTGGATGTGGGGAGCTGGTCTGAGGCGAGACATGGTGTGGAGAAGGTTGAGGCTGCATCCGAGGGGAAGGGCTGGAATGGGGGGGCTGGGACTGGGGTCGCGGTGAGGGTACAGGCTGCGGAGAACGCACTTGATTAGTGAGCGATGAAGGGATTTGCTGGCCCTGTAAGTGTGGGGACTGGGCTTGACTGGGGAGCATGTGCTGTTGGGGGCTCATAGGGTTGGGCTGAGCTGGGGACCCCATTTGCTGCTGAAGTAGCCTCTGCTGGAAAGCCTGCTGCAAACTGGTTCCTGTCTCCGCACTCATTGCCTGTGGAAGCTGGCTCATTTGTCCCATAGTTCCTTGCTGCATCTGTTGCATATGATGCTGCATCCTTTGCTGTTGCTGCTGCTGCTGCTGCGGGTAACTGACACCCTGGGGCTGCTGAAACTGACTATGGTTGGCCATTCCAGGCCCCAACCCCGGTCCTGCTCCTTGCTGCTGTTGCTGCTGCTGATGGCGCTGCTGCTCAATCATCTGCTGCCGTCTCATTAAGAGATCCCGGAATTGTGGAGACATCCCAGAGTGATTCATGTTCATCGGCTGTGCCTGAGGGTTCATCCCACCCATGGCCTGCTGAGGCTGTTGCTGCTGCGCCTGCTGGGGCATGCTAGGCCTTTGGACCCCTGCTTGCATGGGGTTCATATTTTGAATGGCTGGGTTTGGGTGTACCCCTCCTTGCTGTCCTTGCATGGCTGGCTGTGCCTGAAGCCCTGGCTGCCCCTGTGGCATTCCAGGCTGTCCTGGCATACCTTGCGGATTCTGAGACACTGCGTACTTGGCGGCCCTCTGCTTAATGAAAGCAGCCAGCAGCTGAGGGTTGGAGTGGAGGATGTTAAGCACCTGCTGCTGCTGCATGGGAGAGCTGGGAGACCTGAGAGTCCGCAGTAAGTTTTGTAAGGCTGCCTGGGGCAGAGATCCTTGTTTTGGCTGAGCCGCCCCAGGAACCTGACCCATTCCTGGCTGAGGTGCCATGTTCATAGGCTGCCCTGGCTGGGCTACTGACATCATGGTTGGTCTCTGCATTCCTGGCTGGAGCTGCTGAGGTTGGGGTATCCCACTCTGGGCCCATGGGGGCTGCTGCTGGATTCCTGCTGGCCCCATCCCTTGATCTATGTGACCACCGGGCCCTCTGGCCATCTGGGTAGGGTTCATCCCCATTGGTGCCATCTGGTTCAGCTGGGGCATCTGGTGCTGAATTGGCCTTTGGAAAATCTGAACTTGCGCCATCTGACGCTGAGTCTCTGCTGCCCGCTGGATCTGCATAGCCATTTCTACTGCAGCTGGAGGAGGACCCTGGACTGGTGGCTGAGTAGTCTGAGGTGGAGTTGGAGGTGTTACCTGGCCACCTGCTTTGCCCTGGGACACTGCACTAGGGGGCTGAGTTCTTGGCATCGTATAGGGCGGCATGGTATTGGGAGGTGCAGGCTGGGGTTGCGAGGCAGGCTGTGGTGGTGGCTGGGGTTGTGGGGTCTGTGGTGTTGGGGGCTGCTGGCCTGTCGGAGTTGTTGGTGTGGCTGGGGTCGGTGAAGGCAATCCTTGCTGCTGACCTACCACACCCGTTCTCTGCATGCTCGCCATCCTCCTTCGAAGCATCTGGGCCTGCTGCAGACGGTGCTGAAGTTGCTGCTGGCGAAGCTTGTGTTTAATGTTGAGACAAAATGGCACCGGGCACTTGTTCTCCTGGCAGTGCTTTGCATGGTAGCAGCAGAGAGCAATGAGTTGTTTGCAAATTGGGCACCCTCCGTTGGTCTTGCGCTTGCAGCCTTTGGTGTGTTGGACAACCCGCTTCATCTTCTGACAGGACGGCAGTGAACAGTTGGCATTACGACACTGGCAGGCATGGACCAGGGACTGGATACAGCGCTGGATGCTCAGGCGGCGGGAGTCTCCAGGACTCTGGGTGGTTGCAGTCTGCTGACTGTTGCTCTCGTCGTCTAGACCAAGGCCCAGTTTCTCCATCTTGTGGTCGTGGTTTTTAGTGTTGTAACAGGTGATGCACAGGTCATAATCCTGAAAACAGACAAAACACTTTGAAAATGAAACAGATGTCTACTTACCATGGCATAATAAACATACAAATGAGGTAAGGTCACTAACAAGGGATCCCAACTGTCACAGCTGGACTGTGGTGATGGTGGTGGGGATTTGGCCTTGTTGTTTATAAAGCAGAAAGGATCAACATTAATTGTCTAACTCAAGCAATAGGACTTCCTGGATCAATGTGTATTTATCAAAACCACTGCTTTTAAAAAATACCCAGTCTTGATTTAAGAAGATCCAGGGATGGAGAATCCATTACAACCCTAGCTAAATTGTTCCAATGATTATTACTGTCACTTAAATTTGCCTCTTATTTATAGTGTAGCTTTGTCTGGTTTCAACTACCAGACACTGGATCTCATTATACTTTTGTCTGCTAGACTCAAGGGCCCTCATGCCATTACTGCTCTCTATGTAAGTAGCTCTACTGACCATCACCCATCTCTTTGCTAAGCTAAACAGACTGAGCTGCTTATTAGCAAGTTTTCCAATCTTTTAGTCATTCTTGCAGCTCTTTTCTGAACCCCCTCCAATTTATCACAACCCTTCTTGAACTGTGGAAAGCAGAACCGAATAAAATATTCCATCAGCCTTACCATGGATCGTGCATTTATTGAGGTAGGCTCCTGTCCACAAAAGCTTATGCCCAAAAGACTATTTTATTAAAGTGCTACAGGACTCCTTGTTACTTTTGTTGAAAAGGACTACTCCCTGCAACTCGCTCTTTTGACTACAGGTTGCACAGAGAACTGGTATTCAGGTGATTATCCACCACCACAAGTATTTTTCAGAGTCACTGCTTCCCAAGATACGGTCCCCCCCCATGACTAGTCACCTGTGCTGGCCATTATTTACCACTCTCCCAGTCTTTGGGTCATCTGAGAAGTTTCACTAATGATTTTATATTTTTCTTCCAGGTCAGTTATAATGCCCTCTGTGCCCAGGTACCATCAGAAGTCCAGACAACTACCATTGAAAAGTGTGTGGGCAAAACAGTATCTGACATTTATAAAGACCAATAACACGGACTCAGAAAACCTGTCTGCCTTGAGCCAGCAAAAATGTCACCTGAGCAGGAGGGACTGGAGGGGAGATGGGCCTCAGGTCAGAGGTGCAACTGATTTACTTGCTCTTCTGCAAAGAGGAGTAGGGTACAAGAGTGCCACTTTGAAAGGGAAGAGGGCTGAGCAGACTGCAGAGGGACCAACATAGAGACTACACAGGAGTAGACAGGCTTTGAAATTTTGAAGGCAGAAGACCAGCCAAATGGCTGGGGGCAAAAGTATTCCCAGAATTAATGAAGAAAGCTGTTGCTATGAATGTAGCTTTAGAAGCGACTTCATGTAAAAAGTCTCCTTAACCTTGGTGCCCAGAGCTAATGTGTGTGGGGGAAAGCTGTATCAGTCATACCTCACAGACAGTGCAGTGCCACCTGGTCTCTACATGATGCTTGCACTCATTGCAGGTGTAAACAAAACGGTCCTGGCTCTGGGTGTGCAACTCCACCAGCATGCACATAGTTGACCATTGAGCTCTTCGTAGTGAGGAGAACTCCAGATGCTTGTCTCTAGCAAGGGTGAGGAAGGCATCACGACCATCCATCAAATCACATGGAATGAGTGGGTCAGGCTCAACAATGGGGGGCAGAGAGTTTGCTGCAGGGCCAGCAATGAGACGAATCACAAAGAAAACCTGAAAAGTAAATCAGAAGTTAAAATCAGCCACCAGCAAAGAGGGCACATGCTGTTCCAGGACTACTGATGCTAGCATGCCATGATGGGTGTGGTGGCATCACATCAAGCTATTTGAATGAAGGAACTTCCACTTCTGTTCATGTAACAATGCAAAATTCACCAAGTGCACAATGCCCCCTCCTCCCACCTTTCCTCTGATACAAATACTGATCACTGAACTAAGCAGCCCAATGGTCCAGTCTGACACAGCAGAGACTTTTACTTATAAAGGTTCTTAACACAGCTAACTGATCAGTATTTATTCCCATGGGCCTGATGGGAAAGAGTCTAGATGGTGACTCCATGTACAAATGTGTACTTTTGCTAAACTCTATATTCAAATATCGTGTACTTGGCTTTTCAAACCAAGTAGATACTTCTCAAGCCATCAGCTTTTACCTCTTTGTGCTTCTCCATAGTGGCATACAGCTTCTGGGAAAGATCATTGGAGACATTAGGCATGCCAGGCTTCTTCTTATTTCCACGACTCAAGCTGCTCTTGTTTTTACTTGTCTTCTTATTATTCTTCTTCTTGGCATTTTTGCTGTCTCCTTTACTCACCTGCCGGAGAAGCCAATATCTCTGAATTTATAGAATAATAAGAGGCGTTTAGATGCCTCTGAGAGTTATTTTAAAAAAACAGTAAAATCAGTAGCTCTAAATGCAAACACTTTATTAGACAAGCACCTCCCATCACTGGAGAAATATAAGAAAAGCTTCCAAAATAATTTACTATAAAGTCGGCAAACGTTACCAACTGCCTTGGAAGTCTGAATTAATTTGATCAGAGTCACTTGAGAGATGCAAGACTGGCAACATAACCACCATCTAAGAATTATCTGAAGAATGTAAGCACCCATAAGAGAGATTTGCTTAGACTGGAAGGGGTTAAACAGAGAAAAAAAGATAAAAATCGATCAAAGACCAGTAATTAATAAAAGGTTCTCTAATGGTAAACTCCATTAAACCATGGAGTCAACTGCATGGGATGCAGCTGTCAACCTGGATACATCTGAAGTTGGGGAATCACTGAACACATAAGGAATAATGCTGTACTGTCCAGAGATCTGGGAAGGAGTAGACAGTTCAAATGACTTTACAGGTCTACCTCATTTCTGTTATCTTCACACTAACACAGCCTCCCAACCACTCATTTCAACTTTAGTCATCTCTTTAGATCAGGGGGTTCTAAAGTTTCATTGCACCATGATTCCCTTCTGATAATAAAAATTACCATTTAAGAACATAATGGCTCTGGGTAGGTCAGATCAACATCCCTCTAGCCCAGGATGCTGTCTGACAGTAGCCAACGTCAGGTGCCCCAGAGGGAATGACTAAAAGGGGTAATTATCAAGTGATCCATCCCCTATTAACCTCGGCGGTGGGGAGTATTTGTGGGGGAAGGGGGGAAGGACAAGTCCAAATGTCCCACGCAGGCTTGGGAAGGAGATGCAGGAAGAGGGATCAGCAAAGCTGAAGTCCAAGGGCTTCATCCCAGGCAGTGGCATGCAATAATTAAGTCTCAGCACTCAGGGCTGATAACTTCAGGTTTGGCGTGAGGCTTGAGCTTAGACTTTGGTTCCATCCACAGCAAGTCTAAGCTAGCCCTGGCGATCACATTCAAACGGGTTCCCAGCCATAGTTTGAGAACCACTTCTCTAGACTGCCTCCAAGAGGGATGTATACGAGTTGTGCCTTTATATCCAAGAAATGGGTTTCATTCTCACTTTGATCTTTATTAACATGTGTATGTGAGGATAATGGTAGCTGGAGCTGGGGTGACAATTTCAGCTGAAACAGAGGAAAGTTTCATTTTTATTCTAGTGAGATCACTACTCTCTAATGAACATAGTCATGCCTTCTGGTCCCTTTTATAGATGCCTTTTACGTATTTTGTGCAAGAAATAAGGTACATGGGAACACAGACCTTAAAGTTTATTTCTCCAGTGTTTTATTTGGATAAGCTTTAAAGTAACTTTCTACCAAGATGAACATATCCAAAAAGAAGCTATTTTACATACATCCCCTTCTTAAAGATTAACACATTGTCTTGTTTGCAAGAAAAACAGTGACATCTGGTTCTAAGATGGTCACACCTATTTTGCACTGAACTTTCCATAAACTGCTGGCATAATGCCATGTCAAGATCCTTTCACATGCACCAGGCTTCGTCAACTTCCTCAGAAATGCATTTGATATTTTTGGTGTTCTCAGATCACTCCCTGTATACAAACACTGAATACTGTTCAGGAAGACTGCCCCCAACTATGCCCCCACCTAATAGCTAAAAGATTAGCTAACTTAAATACAATGAAATCAAGTTGCATGGTTTCAAAATAAGATTCGCACCCACTTTGTTTACGGGCCTTGGAGGAAGGTGCTGCAATGCAGTTTAGGCGTAGCATAAGAATTAAGGGTAAAGCTGAGAAGTCTCACCTACTGGCTCAGCAAGCCACTTGAGAGACTAAGGTTTTAGAATGCCAAGACAGATCATCTCTAGGGAACAAAGTTACAACATCAAAAGTAGTCTATGCCAGGCTTTGGACAGTCTTCCAAGTAAGCGGCACTGTGTCAGCAACATTTCTGTCTGACTGTTGTTCTCTCTCCTATTTCTAGCCTAGAATACTACACAAACCTTCTTACAACTTTTCCCTTTTTATGGTTTTGTTTAATTTTACTTTTATTATCTGATGTCCAAGACTTTTTTATTCTTTCATGTGCTCAAGTGTGGTTGACTACATGAGCACCAGTAAAATCCATCCTGGGAAGATACCAAAAAGTATTGTTAAAACAGCATCTCTCTTCTGAGTCCTAAGCTACTGAAAACTGTCAGGATACGTAAACTTCTTAGTCAAGGTTGTCAGACTTCTGCTTATCAAAGTATCCTGCAGACCTGCATTTTAGTTGCTTTTGAGGCTACAGGTGTGTGGAGAGCGAGTATTGGCCATCACATGAGAACTGAAATCTAAAGAGCAAGGTTTTATTTGGATATTGGGTGGTCAAGGTAAAACCCTGACCACAATCCCCTAATTGCCTATTGGTGCTCTCAACTTTTAGACCAGCTTCATTAAAGCTATTGAAGGAATACCTAACAGAAATTCACATAACTGGCATGTTAAATGAATGGTCATCTATTCAGGAAAGACTGAGTGGGTAAAAAGGGAGGAGGGGCTCTCTCTGTTTCCAAGTCACTCATCACTTTGATAAAAGTGATCCTGAATGCTCAGATAGATATCGTAAAAGATAAAACACAAGAGAGAATCAACTGGTATCATCTATAGACCACCAAATCACACTAGGGAATAGGATGACTGCCTCCTAACATTCTGTCTATATTTTGTAGAGGGGAAAAAACCGATCATGGGGACATCAATGTGAGTGACATATGCTAGGTGGTTTTATGCTGCTAGAACTAAAACATCCTTGGAAAATTTCTAAACATTATAAATGACAAATTTCCCAACGCAAAAGTATTGCAAGACAACATGGGGATCTGTTTATTTATTAACGTAGTCTTAACAGAAAAAGAGGAACAATCACAGAACTAAAAAAATAATTGTAGCTTTGGAATGATCATGACTCGATCCCACTTAGAATACACAAGCAGAATGAAAGCCAGACCAGTAATACATATACTTGGTGATGATTTCACAAATCAGAACACAAGCATGAGCAAACTCAGCTAGGAGAAAAAATTTAATCGTAAAAATGTGAAAGAAAGTTGGGAATCATTTAGGAACTTGCTACTAGATGCCTAGAATGCCATAATGGATTAACAAGACTGTACTGGGTAAAAAAGTTGACCTGAGATGGGAAATGAAGGCAAGTGAAAAATATAAGAAATGGAAGAAAAGGGAAGTTGACAGTAATGAATATACATCAGAAGTTAGGAACTGTAAAAAAAAAAAACTGATAGGGGAAAATTGGGACATAAGGAATGATCTATGGCCAGCAGAGTTAAGAATAATAAGAAGTGGTAAAAATGTTTTAGGAACGAAGAATCTTGACAATGGTATTGAGCCACTGCTAGATGGAAATGGTGGAATTGATAACCATGCAGGGAAAGCAGACCTGTTCAATAAATATTTGTTCTGTATTTGAGGAAAACACAAATATGGAGCTAACACTTGCCATTCCACTAGTACCTCTGGAAGATGTTAAACAGGAGCTACTGAAGCTCAATAGTTCCAGATAACTTGCATTCAACAGTTTTAAAGAACTGCCTGAAGAGCTTGATGAACCACTAATGATTCTCTTTTATAAAGTCTGGAGCACTGAAGAAGTTCTAGATGGCAAAGAAAGCTAATAATGGACCAATTTTTAAGAAGGCTAAATACGATGATCCAGATAATCATAGACCTATGGGGCTGACACCAATCCCGGGTAAGATAACAGAGCAGCTGATACTGGACTCGAAGTATTGACTGAGGACAATGTAATAAAACGTAATTCAACATTGGTTTATGGAAAACAGATCCTGTCAAACTTGGTATTTTTATACAATTACAAGTTCAATTAATCAAAGTAATAGTGTTGACATGATAAATTTTAACTTTGCAAGTCATCTGACTTTGTAACATGAAATTTTGATTGAAAAACTACAATATATTAACATGGCACACATTAAATGGATTAAAAAGGTTAACGATTGGTCTCCAAATAAAACTAAACAGGGAATCATCATTCAACAGGTGCACTTCCAGGAGGTTGTGCAAGGACTGTTTTTGGCCCTATACTATTTAACATTTTTATCAATGACCTAGAAGAAAAAAAATGAGATTACTGATAAAATTTGCAGATGACAAACTGGAAACAAGTCACTGATTCAGAGCAATCTGGATCACTTGGCAAACTGGGCACAAGCCAACAATACACATTTTAATAAGGCTAAATGTGAACATCTAAGAACAAAGAATGTAAGTAATATATAAAGGATTGGGGATTCTATCCTACGAAGCAATGACTGAAAAAGATTTGAGGGCTGTGGTGGATAATGAACACGAGCTCCCAGTGCAACACTGTGGCCAAAGGAACAACTGCAACTCTGGTATGCATAATCAGGGCTATTTTGAGTAGAGTAGAGAGGTTATTTTACCTCTGTATTTGGCACTGGGTACGACTGCTGTTGAAATACTCTGTCCAGTTCTGGTGTCCACAATTCAAGAAGAATCTTGATAAATTGGAGAGGGTTCAGAGAAGAGCCACGAGAATGATTAAAGGATTAGAAAACATGCTTTATATAGTGACTCAAGAAAAGCTCAATTCATTTAGCTTAACAAAGAAAAGGTTAAGGGGTAACTTGATCACATTCTCTAATTATTTAATTGGGGAACAAATATTTAATAATGGGCTTTTCACTGAAAAGAAGGTATAACATGATCCAATGTTGGAGTCTGAAGCTGAAGGAAGACAAATTCAGACTCGAAACAAGGTGTACATTTAAGAGTAATTAACTAATGGAATAATTTGTCAAGGATTGTGGTCGATTCTCCATCACTGAAATTTTTTAAAACAAGATGGAACAGTCTTATAAAAGATCTGCTCAAGGAATTATTTTGTGGCCTGGGTTAGAAAGGAAGTCAGACTGCGTTATCAGTCATTCCTTCTGGCCTAGCAATGTATGAAATACACCAGTCAGGGATTCACTCTTGTGCTCCTTCTACACTACTCAACTAAGACAAACCAAAAAACCACCTGAGCCTGAAGATGAGCTGGCTGATGATTTCCATGGCTCCCAGACAATGATTTTCTGGGCTCCAATTAAGTAGAATGATAACAAGAATTCAATGTACAAGCAGAAAAACAGGAGAGGAAAATGAGTACTATCTGGGAAATTGGGAGAGTTGAATCTCAAAATAAATATACATTTCAGATAAACCCAATGAGTTTTTGTGATATCTCAAAGGAAGCTCTAAGCCTTAAAAATGTTTAATTCTGCACGAAGGGCATAGGGAAACTGAGCAAAGATATGAAAAGAAAGTATCACGAAAAATTGGGTAAAAGGAGTCTCCTTACATCTGTGCTCTCATTACTAGTATTCTCTTCTCTCTTCCGCTCTTCCTCCTCTTGTTCTAGTTCCTTAATGCTCTCCTCAAGCACGTTGGGCCAGAAGTCCCCTTCAAAGTAAGGCAGCTCTTTTGCACTTGTTAGACGATCTTCTGTTGCCTGCTTAAAAATATCCTACAAAAACAGACAAACTTGGTTACAGCTACGATAACTAAGCAAATGAAGCAGGGCACATACTCTTTAGAAACAACAAAAAGCTCTGAGAAGAGAGCATCCCAAAAAGCTGAAGACATTTAGTGGTCCTTTGATTATGCATAGCGTGGAATAAAGATTCAAGCATTCAGTCCCCATGGGGGGAGGGGGGAGGAAAAAACAAACAAACACAGCTCAGTAGACTGCCAGCCACTCACTGCAAGCCCCAGATTTATTAGCTAGAAAGGCATATCACATCACTTCCTACAGCCCTTGATCTGAAGGTAACATAAACCTGTAGACTTTAGATCCTTCCAATTGTGCCAGCAGCCCAACCCACTGTTAGTGATTAAAAAAAGACCTAAGTGATATCTCCAAAATTAACTCAATTGTGCCAGCCCGAGTATTAGGTGTCCTTACCAAAGGCCTGTAGATTTTTCTATTTCTTTGCAAGGAGAGGAAGGTATGACATTACCTCACACCTCTTTTACTAAAATGGTTTCAAAAACTGTGTGGTTTAGATAGAATGTACATATTTTAACTCCAGACTGCTAAGCACTCGATCCACTCTAGAACACAAAATTTCTCTGAACAGTCCCACATTGCAGGACAAGCAGCAGTAAGAGAACCAAAACAGATGGCTCATGAAATCTTGCTACATCTAATTTACATTTAACCAACCTTGTAGTCATGGACAATGCGCTCAGACACAGATTTGTCCAGCATCTTCTTATACCATTCCTGCAGTCGCTTGGGCTTGGGTATCTTCTGGTCAGGAGGATGGCAATGGAAAATATAGTCATCTCCTTCACTAGGTGGGCAGGCCCAGATATGACCAGTTGTGTACCTACCGTTGTAAAAATATCAATACATCAGGATGCTGATGTTTATCATTAGTGTCTTCCATTCCCTTCATCCACAAGATGGAGTCAGTACAAAGTCTATTAGTACTCCAAAAGAGCAAGCACTGCAATCCTCTACAGCTATCACTATACATAAGTAATGGATACCATTAATACAAATACTATGCTGTATTCTGGTTGGTGCATGCATACAATATAGGCATGCATTCTTTTAGTAATTAAGGCACAGCCCTGGCTCAGAGCAGCAACAGAACAATACTGTAAGTAAAGCATTTTTTCCAGTCTTTGGGTAAAATCATTAAAACCTGATAGATGCTTGCAACTTATCTACCAACTACATTACAATTAGATGACAGAAGTGTGAATTCTCAGAGCAAAGACAACATTTCAGTACCAGAAGTCATGATTTCCCTTCACCAACAAGGTGGATAAGCAGTTTACTAGAAGATGAGGTTCCAAAAACTACCCTGTCTTCTGAAACTTACTTTACTCCCTCCAACCCATTGTCTCCTTTCCCTTTGACTTCAAAGCCAATTCAGAGAAGTGAATTCCTCTATACCTGGGTGTTCAAGCATATTTCCTTTGTAATTCATAGGGCACCTGTCCACAAAGAGTAGTGACTGTGTAATGCTATAGGACCCGAATGCCAAATTTGCCCTCAGTTCCTTTCCACCTATTGGAAATTTGAATTCCCGAAAGTGGGGAAAGGAGACTAGACAACATACGCAAATTTCTTGATATAATTACTCTTCCTTGTTTCACTGAGAACAGTCTCCGCAGATCCCTAATCCCACTCTAGAGCCCTGTCTACACTACCATTAAGTTAATGCAAGTTATGCTGCTCAAGGGTGTGAAAAAGCCACCCCCCACTGACAAAGTACAACAATTTAAGGCAATGTCTACACTGCTCTATGTCAGCAGGAGACACTCTTCTGTCATCATAACTTCCATCTTTCATTCAGATCGGTTATGTTAATGGGAGAGCATGCATCAATTGCAGCGGTGTCCGTTTAGCACGGTAGAGAAAACAAGCCTTAGGAAGCTTAGCTAAACAGCAGTCCTCCCTTTCATGCCAGGAAAGTAGTAGTTATCTGAGCACTATAATCCCAAAACTAGTGCACCTGGCTTGTCCCACAGGTACAGAAAGCAATACTAAGTGGAGGTGTGAACTGAACTCCACATGGCAGTTTTACAGATACTGGGATAAGGAAATTCTGTGATGGGAACAGAGCAGAACGCATGAGTCGTGCTTCCAAGCTCTTTTACACTAAGAAAACTGCTCCAGGAGTCTCTGCTGAGAAACAATAATCTCACTTCACTGTCAAAATCCACTTCCTCCCCATCAGTCTATTCCCCATAGTTTCACTGCCCCTTCAATTGTGCATCTGGTTGAAATTAGATGGCATGGTCTTCAGGGCAGGGTCCATATCACTTTATCTGCACTGTGAGGTGCCTAGTACACAAATGGATGCTGTAAAATAGGAAGGAGGATTAAAGGCTTACCCTAATTTCTTGACATATTCTAGGTATCCAATTAAAATTTCATGATAGACAGCAGTCCTCAAGCATTTAGGGCGGAAGAAATGAACACTGTCGAGGTAAGATATGTATACTCGCCTAGACAAAGATAGGAAAAAAAAACACATGACATTACAGAACAGAAGGCCACAAGTATTTCACAGCATCTGTACACACTCATCCATGCTATTTTTGGTCCCTGAAGCACAAGCTGCAGTCTTCAAAGGCAGCCAGACCCATGTACCTCCAGCCTGCAAAATCTGATCTTCCCTCTCTAGAATAACCTGCTCACTATTCCTCATTGACTTCCCATTTCTTTACAAAATGAGGTCAAAATTTTTCTCTTTCCTGCTACTGGCCAGATGCCCACTCTGTCTTCCACCTGTCTTCAACCTCATATTACTGTAACATAACTTTTGTTTTGGGATATACCAGTCTGAACAACAAAATTTAATTATGCTGCATTATAAAGCTTTCAGTTTGGGACTTCAGAAGGTTCACTCCACCAAGACTTCTGAGTAAAATAAAATACAACCTCCCTTGTTCCTCACCTCTGATTGGGCGGAGGGCAATCTGAGCCATACTCCTGTACGTGCATGCCAAAGAAGCACAAGTCTACACCATCGATTTCCTCAAAAGCAAACAGGGCTTTTGTTCGATAAGGGAAGGATTCTGCCATCTCTCCACTGTCTACAAACCTGCAGAGATCATAAGAAAAACAGGAGAGTAACACTTTCATTCCATCAGGACAGAGATGCGTATACAGATAGACACTAAGACAGAATTTGCAATGCATGGTCATAGCCACTCGTCACAGGCAATGGGAAAGCAAATACTGACAACTACATCCCAGAGGAGGAAAAGTATCCCAGGTTAACCTGAAAGAGTTTGTTCACTTTTTATCTCAATCCTTCTAGAGTGAGGGGATGTTAGTGTTTTGAATAAGACAACAAAACTAGAAAGTAATAGGTACAAATAATCAAAGCTACAATGCAATGGAACTAAGTTTATTTTAAACAATTGTTTTGTTTTAATCTTCAGAACTTTAATATACCTCATGCAATTTAGTAGAAGTGGCTATGACATCACTGACAGCCAATTAGGAAAGCTATCAGTGTTCTGAATGCTAGACACACACTTTGCAGTTGCCAGATAGCAGCAAATATAGAAAACTCAAACACCTATCTCTTAGGATGATGCTGGGAGCAGGCAGCATTAGGAAGTGAGGGAGTATACCTTGCTTTCATTCCAGGTTTAACTTCTACAGTTTTGTCAGAGGCATGAACCACCCTAACTGTGACCTCTCCTGACTCAGGGTGATTCTGTCTTCTCAGAAAGTCGTTCACTCTGTTCTCCAAGAAGGTGCCCAGCCTCGTAGATGGCAGTCCTAGACAAACAATAAAACTCTTCAGATATGCATCACTGGAAATTCAAACTCTTTCTCCATTCTTGCACTAGATTATAAGCAAAGGCACTGGCAGGATGGGCCCACGACTAGAGTAAGTAGGAGGTGCTGCACACAGAGGTTTCAGGCTGCCTGTGCTGTTAGGTTCTAGCCAATACAGTCAATACCTTCATTGCCTTGAAGAGAAATTCAACCAATTTTTTGGAAAACAAAACCCTAGTTAATTTCATTCATATCCACAAGAACTATTCTATTCCACAAGGATTACAGCCATCTCTCCTATCAAAAACACCTAAACAAAGGAAGAGCAAGTATACAGGTTTTTGATGGACATCCAGTTTGTTATTCTAAGTCAGAACCTTAGCACAAAGCTCCAATCTTATTTGGAGCTTATAGCTATGCAGGTAATATTAACAGTTTCTTGTCTGCACCCTCCAATTTTCAGATTTAGCACATCCCTGTGAATCCCATCATACAATAGTACCACAAATAAAATTTGCATGCAAGTAATTGGAAACACCAGCTAACTGAACAAAATGGGAAGGACCTCTCCTCACTCATCACAGTGAATCTAGGATGCTTGAATTATGGTAAAAGTACCCATGTGGTCTAACTTGAAGCATTAGTCTCAGCATAATTTAGTTTCCATTTCACAAGAATGTAGTTGAAGAGAAAAGCTCTGGGACAGCAAAGATGTGGACCCAACTATTTTTTCAACATTTCAAGACAATTCAGCTCTCTAAGTCTCCTTTTTGCTCTGTCAGAAAAGCTCACTACATCAGATAAAAATTTCAATCCTGTGTAAAAACTAATACCTCATTGGTGTTATGTTTGAGTTGTTTTTATAAATATGAGCCAAATGACATGCAATTTACTCAAACCTGTAGCTGTAATTTAAAGCTGAGTGAAAAATGTCAAACAAAAGCTTTCAAAATCATCCCTCTGTCTACAAGACAGAGGATTAGAACAGAAGCTTCCCACATATTACCTTCACCTTGATATTAATCCTGACCAAAGAGAAGTCACCGCTAGCAGTGAGAAAGTGGTCAACCCAAATAGCCTGCTCTGTCAAGACTGAAATGCTAACTGTGGAGAGGATTTGAATGTATTGTCATCACATTTATTATTTAATTTAAACCAAGATGGCAATCATACAAGAGCCATTCCCCAACTCCAGTAATATTAGAGACTCAGATAAAATGCTCGGTATCCCACATTTATAGTCCCTAAACTAGCACGTTACTAAGCTGGACATGTGCATTATGAATAAATACTAGGGATGTGATCTGTCTGGACTTTTCCCATCTCTATCCCCCCCAAAAAAACATGGAACCCCAGAATTTAAGTTTAAAATGCTTAAAAAATACAAGAGGGCAGGAAAATTTACTCTCCCCCAATACACTCTTAAGAACTTAGCCAGTACTCATGAAACGGTCTCTAAACATATCAGGAGGACTTACTTTTAGCAGAGAATTTGTTCTCTTTTCTTGTTCGTCCTGTTTTCTTTAAGCACCCATCACACACAAAGCTACAATGGAAACAAGGAAAAGGAATGAATAACCCTGTACCTAATACTGCTAGGCAGGCCCACCACCATCGGGTGGGTGGGGGAGCATGAGAAGACACTTGCCCTGGAGCCAGGAGCTCCCATCCACCACTGCTGTACTGTGGCAGTGACCAGAGCTCTGAGCCCCTATGAATTGCCACCAGAGCACCTCTCTGCACAGATCTGAGGGTTGCAGGGGCACTAAGGGCTGGGACTTGCCCTGGGGCCCACAGTGGCTGTTGCCCTGCTGTTGCTAAGGTACTCACAGTAAGATTTATAACATAGGTTTGAAACATGAGGACCACATCCACACTGCAGATTTTGGATAAAAATGAGGACAAGAAGTGGTGCGTGGCAGTAACTCTGCCAGCAGAAAGTTACTGTCATCTTACCATTTGGAGCTTTTCAAGACAGAATAAGAGTAAGCTGAATAACAGAGCATGAACACATCTGACCTTTACAATATGGACTTATTCCCCTGAAATCTCAGGTACTAACAGGTACTGATGAAGACAGGATCTTGGTTAGCAGCACTAACGGTCTGATCTGATATAGAAATCTATGATCCTAGTACACAGATTCTGAACAACCCTAGAATTCTTCCCCAAGCAGTTAACAAGCAACCACCTTTACAAGGAGCAGCAAAACAGAAAATCCCAAAATTGTACAATCAGCAACGAAAACTTGAGTTCTTTTTGCAGAAATTTACTTAGAGCGGAATAACTACCGATCATACGTTATCTTAATCAACTATAACTAGGAAACACTAATAGAATTTAAATTCCCATACGTTTCTTGTACTTTTGAGTGGTCTGGTTAGAAAAGATCTATATCAAGCCCACCCACAATAAAAGTGGAGGGTTACATTCTGAAAGGCAAAAATCTAAAATGAACTCTAGCTGGAGTCAGGAATTTACCATCTGCAGCTTGAGTCCATCAGTGATGCCAAAGTGTCATACAGAAACACAAATCCCATAGAGTAACAAAAACAAATCAGTATAAAGAAACAGCAATTTAGTACACTCATCCCTCACTATACAAGCACAAATGGCTCCCAACTTTCTGGTTGTAGGCAAAAACTCATAAGAGAGACACTAAATTCCCATTAAAGTACATGTAAAAGTCTGACTGGTTCCAAGTGCTTGGAGTGGCAGCAGGTGGCGCTACTTTTGAAAGGTAAGTGAACCTGTGGTTGGGAGGGAGTTAAAGGCTGCTGGCAGTTTGGGGCCACGTGCAGGAGGGAGGGTTCAAACCTGCAGGTGGCGGTGGCAACAGCTTGTTCCTCAGGGCTACAGCAGGGGTACAGGGGAGGGAAGGGGTGGGGGGTTGCGCAGGGAGCTGTGGGAATGTTGGGACTGGCAAGGGGGGTGCATGGGGAGTGTTGGGAGCAGGCCAGGCAGGGCTGCAGACTTCCACCCACTGGGACCCTGTGGCTGGCTTCACTCCAGCTGCAGGTCTCCCTGCGCCCCTAGCCAGGGACCCCATGGCTGGCTCATATGGCTAGGGGAAGTTGACTTGCCCCAGACCCCTAAATGGCCTCCTCAAGGCCTGAACTCAAAACCCTGGGTTTAGCAGGCGAATACACAAACCACTGAGCTATCCCTCCCAGCTAGAGGTTTTTATTTTATACCGAGATACACTAGTGATGAGCAATGGTAAGACACAGAACATTTTAAACAGACTTCATCCAATATTTAGGTTTACCTGACATTGTCATGGATATTGTTTAAAATTTTAACAGCTAATGGAATGTCTCCCACTAACAGAGTTATTTTACACAGACGATTTCACATACATAAAATGCAATATATCCAAATGGAGGTACAGACATCAATACCTGCATAGCAACCAAATGTCACCTATTGAAGAAAGGGAGGAAAGATCAAGAAACTCACCCAGATGGCCAGATTATTTCATTATGAAGCACACAGATCTGGTGCATTTTTCTCCCGCACTCTATACATTCAACAAACCTGGATGTCGGGGGCGGGGGGAGGGGAAAAAAAACACCACCACTAATTACAGGGTTACTTAAACTAACCATGTTTCAAAGACAAAACGTATACTAAGACTCATTAGGGAGGGAGAGAGACATGACCCTGTTCCTTCAGAGATTTAAAGGTGGAAAGGTGTCATTTGTACTAGGTATCTGGGATCAGAAGTAGTCTGAATTTTACTCTTTAGACTGCTGAGGCTCTATTACAATGCTGGAAGGGGCAAGGTCACGAGCCAATTTCCACTCTCTCTTTCCTATGACCTTTGCAAATTGAAAAACAACACAGACTGGTCCCAAGTTAGGTTTGTGCCCTTCTTACGTACTGGTAAGGAATTAAGACATTTTAGCAGCTCTAAAGTGGATGGTGGAATTAGGGGCTGAATTAAGGGGCTAAAAGGTGATTTTGAAAAGCATTGGTGAGATGTAGAGGAAGTAGACTGCTACCTGGCCCCTGGCTCTCTAGAACCTGTATATCCATCTGCCTGCTTCCCCATGCAGAATAAGAGAATAGCAGCCAATTCAGTATAATTTAACTTACTCTTTCTGGTACAGCTGCTTGCAAAGTAGGAAGACTACAGAAATCAAAATCATAAAAATACTGCTTCAGAATGACCTGAATTAATTTTGACCTCCCCATGCACTATACCAGGGGTGGCCAAACTGTGGCTTGAGAGCCACATTCAGCTCTTTTGCGATTGGTGTGGCTTATGGAGCCCACCCACGTTCCCCCCCCGTCATTCTCCACCTATCAAACTGGGGGCTCAAGTTCTCTACCTTGCAGCAGAAGGGTGGCATAGGGGCTTCTGCCCAGTGAGAAGAAGGATCTTAGGCTTTAGCCCCACAGATTGCACCTGCTGGGGCTGGGAACTTTGGCAGGAGCCAAGTGTTGAAACCCCAAGCCTCCTCAAGTACACCTTGCAGAGCTGAAGCCCCAGGCCCCCTATGGTGTGCCAGAGCTCTTGAGCTTCTGAAGACGGTCATATTCAGCTCAGAGGGTCAGTAAATTTGGCAACCCCTGCATTATTCCAAAAGAAAGACCTATAAGCAGCATAGCTACCTGCACACAGTTTTCTATCAGACATCGGAATTCAAGAAGAGTGAAACAGCCCATAACCTTAGGATCACATTTATTTAAGTGGATCAGTGATGAGTCTCATGACAGAATACAAAACTTGGTGCTTGTACAGCAGCCCCTACTGGCTAATTAATGGAGCAGCATTAAACTAAGAAAACAAGTGATGGATGATAGTGAAGGCAGCAAATGAGAAGTATGGGAATACAGATTAAAAAAAAGTTGAGCTACCAGAGTATTACTTACAGTTCAGGATCTAGTGTATCATTTTTCCTCTTAGAAAACTGCTCTTTGTTTATTGTACTAAGGAGAAAAAGACAGATGACAAAAGCTTGGTTATGACAAACATTCATAGTATACTAATTTTGCAGAGTTCAAGCAGACTCAGGCAGTCACTGTAAGTGGATTTCTTAAGTGTTCAAGATGCCATGAGAAAAGGAGTAAGAGTTCATAAGGAAATACAAAGTATGTGCTTGCTCTTGACCTGCCTTGTGGCCTAGAGGCTTTTCTACTATAGAATGACTTGCGGAGCCATTTCTTCCTCTCTAAAGTGAGATTACTAGTGCATGCCTCAGGTAGACTTCAATCACCTAAACAGGGTCCAAATCAAAAAGCAATGCAGACTGATCCCAGGGTAAATACAAACCCTAGAATGGTATATACCTCTCAGTTTGGGGCTCATTAGTTTTGTATTTCACATTTTGAAATCTTTTAGTATTCCATTTTGGGTTAGTTTATGAAACATCTTTTCACTATGAAATATAGTTTCCAATGAAAAAGTGGTGTAAGATATTATTTGTGTAGAGAACACCCTATTTTTAACACAACATAAATTAGACTTCTTCCACAATGAAACCAGTTATTATAGTTTCTCCTTGGAGTAACACTTCAAAAAGAAACTTCTGCTTCCCTCTGAAGCCTCGGCCTGGTACCCAGCTTTTCACTTAACCTGGACTATTGCAGTTTCCTAGTTTAAAAAAAAAATCCCTCCATCCTGTAGGAATCTTTTGGTGATGGTGCCCAGGCCATGAGTATCTATGATGTGGTATAAAGTACAGTAACACTGTCCCAAAGAACTAAACAGCTTTGAACTATCAATACCTAAAACTACACTAACTATACAGGAACTAGAACTGTGATTTGGAAGGGTTTAGCAAGTGGAGAAGTATACACTGAAGTTATCACAGGAACAAGGATTCACTCCAGTAGCATAACTGGTTCTTTTCCTATATTTCTGCAGTTTCAGAGTTCAGCCTGGGTTTTGCAGAATGCAACCATCCTTCCTCACAACTATGACATTTATATAAAAGAGCCAAACCTCACTATCATCTCAGAAGTTCCCTGCTATTCCTCAGACACTATCAAAAAGTTCTGGTTTTGTTAATGTTCTCTCCAAACCCTTTTATCAGGGGAAAAGAGAGACACTCCATTACCTTGAGTCCAAAGAGTTGAAAAGCTACACCAAAATTAATATGAAACAAGGAGTGGTGGCATATACCAAAATTTTAACTCTAATTCATGTGAAGGAAGAAACTTTAAAACTCATTATGCAGAACCCACATACTGATAGGAGGGGGAAGTACACCACAAATTAAGAATTATTTTCTTCATTTTGCTGCCGTGAATATATATTTCAACATCATTTACTAGTTACATTTAATAATGAATATGATTTAACATTTGTATTTGCAACCATATTGACAAATTTGAACAAAAATTAAGCAGCACTTGCCACAGAGTGCTGCTTCAATCTGTCAGTCCTGCAAACTGGGTTATTCACTTGCCTAATTCACAAATTACTGATTGGCAACTGGTAATTTATATATTCTAGGGCACTATCAGAAATGTTGACTAGCACACGAAAGTCTCAACACACATTTCTTCCTTTCTAGCCTAAAGTGAATTAATAAGTGCTGGCACAGTATCGGAGGGGTAGCCGTGTTAGTCTGGATCTGTAGCAGCAACGAAGGGTCCTGTGGCACCTTATAGACTAACAGAAAAGTTTAGCGCATGAGTTCAGATGCATCTGAAGAAGTGAGTTAACTCACGAAAGCTCATGCTCTAAACTTTTCTGTCAGTCTATAAGGTGCCACAGGACCCTTCGTAAGTGCTGGCACAGAAATCCTAGCTGTAAATGATCCCTCTGCAGCTATTCTAGATAGTACCATACCCTTACTGTAATCAAGATTTGGCCATTTACTGTTTCTGACAACCTTTGGTTCTAGCTAAAGGCATCATCTCATTCTCTTCTACAATACATACTGGTTTCCAGCTTCCCTGTTTCCCCCATAGAATCTACCTGACACCTTGTGCCAAAGAGAGTCCCTGGTTCAACGCCCACCCTAATCTGCAAACTAACACCTTGGCACTAATCTGCCCATCCTCAAGGCTCTCATCCTCACTGGAATTCTGAGGGCTTGTCTTCGCTTCTGCAAAGATCAACCTGGTTAGGGTCAATCTTCCAGAGCTCTACACTGCACATCTGGTAAAGATGCGTGAAATCGATCTCTGAGGTCAGCAGTCAACATCTCTACTGCTCGCTATCACAAGGAGTAAAGGAGGTCAACGGGAGAAACGTTCCTGTTGACCTTCCTTAGTGAAGACAGTCAAGTGACTTTCCGATATGACAATTCTAGCTACGCAATTGCCCTCACTACAACTGCATATCTGAAATCAACTTATTTTCCTAGTATAAGCCAAGCCTTAGTTGCAAGCCCTGAAGAAGCAAACAATGTCCTAGCAGTTGTCAGAGAATCATTTCCACCACCATTACTACAAAAAAAGCCAATTAAATCCATGTCAAGCACTCCAATGTGTTTGCCTATGAGCAACAGGGCAACATCTCTTACATAACCGAGTTATTCTTGCTTGTACGTTAAGGGGGAGGACAAGAAAAAGAAGGGTGAACAGAACAACCTTCCCTAAAGCAAAATGGAATAGTTTCAGATGAGATCTGAAGAACATTTGCTATGTATGCTACTTTCTAAAAACCACCAGTTTCCACATGAAGGTACTTCCTGGCCTCTTTTTAAACTCTTGCTCCTTACCTCTCGTTATAGCAAAGTAAATATTGTAAGACATGATTACGTCTTGCCAGTTACAATAATATAGTTCAGAATCTGAAAAACATGTGTCCCCCCACTCCCTACCCACACTTACAACAACATCCAGGTTTTTAGGAGTGCGTTACTTGCCCCCATTTAGTATTTGGTCCACTTCTTGAAGTAAGATTAAAACAAAATCCTTCCCCCTCACTGCCTCGGTATTGCTTGGCCTTTGAGAGTACATTTTAAACCACGCGATAAATCATAACTACCATAAAATAAAAATATGAAAAGCACTATAGCCCAAGCAGACATATGGCTACTCACGTTTGAGGCTGTGATGGGTCATCCCCCAGAGAAACGCTCTCCCCCTGGATTTCATTGAAGCACTTCTCACAGAAATGATACCTGTCAGCAAGAAGGCCATATTTGGGTGAACTGTTCCGTCCACACAACACAGCCCAAGCCAAGCAATGGAGCCACCAATCACAGCAGGCCAAGAAGGGGGCGGGAGCAGAGAGCAGGTCATCAACGGCGACAGAGATATTCAATGATGCAGATTTATGGGCCCCACAGTTTTGTTTGTTTTTTTTATTTTTGTTTTTGTTGTTTTTTTTTTCAACCAAAGACAAATGAAGACAACAACAAGCATGAAAGAAATAAAAATAACACACACGAACAAACAAAGAAATGAGGGGATTTGTAGGTCAAAAACAAAAACACAAAAAAGCAGGACAAGACAACACAAAGCAGAAAGCCAAGGCAAAGCACAGATTAGCATTAAAGTTCAAATGGCATCACAAGCAGCAAATGATTACAGCAAATAAAACAAAACAGTATTGCATTTTAGTATACCTAGACCCTTTTTATCTTAATAAGCAATGTCATACAAAACAAAGACCCAACAGGAGGAATGGGAAGAGGGTAGAAGGAAGGAAGGATTGCTACTCTTGACATCTCAGGAGAGCAATTCTGTCTGCAAGAGCATTTGCTATGAGATCACTAGAAGGGTGAATATTCCACCTTTAAAAAAAAAACAAAACACAAATTGAAGGACCACAGGATTCTCTCCCCACTGAAATAAGACCCCAGGGCTTGCAATAAGCTGCCAGGTTCTCACTTTCAACAATTTAAAGGGACAGCAATCAGTCCTCAAAATCGCCATCTGTTTGAGGTCTGTCAAACTGTACATAAAAAGATAGGATATTTATTAATTGCATTCATACTGCTCTGGATTTGCACAGTATTGCCATACCCCAATTCTGAGGCACAGAATTGTTGATATATCAACAAAATGAAACCGACCTGTGGTGTTTATTTGCATTTGAATGAAACTAGTGTGTTTTATTTAAGATCTGTTCTCCACCTCTCTAAAGTCTATTGAAACTGCAGTCTCTCCATTACTAAGCACGTTAATTGGTACGCACAGAACAAACAAGTTGTGACAGTTTATCATAAAGGAACACAAATAAGCACTATGGGATCTGTCAGCTATGGGGCTGACAGATCTGAGCCCCATTACAGATAGAAGCTGAATCATAACTTTACTTTATATGTTCTAGATACAGTGTTCATACATTACATACACTTAAAGATCAGAAGTGAATAATCATCAAATCATGGAAGCAAGTGTGGATTTTAGAATGAGTTCTCTGGTCCACTGAATGTTTACAATGGAGAGCATGTGAGGGGAAACTACTGACTTGTGGCATGAAATGCTGTTGCACAAAAAACTACTTATATCCAGATTCAAGTTAATTCTTATGGAGCACTATGACCATTCCCCGCCCCCCACTCCCCCAGTTCCTCTTCTAAAAGTTTCCCTTGATGCACTGCAGCAAAAAGAGGGATGATGCAACTATGGTTCTCTAGTTGCTTCTTTCTTTTCCTATCGCCTGAATATACTTCATCTTCTGAAAACCTAGTTGGCTTCAAGATGAAGGAGTTATATCTTTGCAAGATACCAGGCCAGAGAATGGAGAACAGGAATCGTGGAATAAGCTGACATAACTGAAAGGTATCACCATCTGTCAGTTCAGACTGATGTGTTTAGTAAATAAGGGCTGCAACCCCCGAACGCTGTGCGTAGTTTTTTTTCAGAATAATATCTAGCAAGAAACTCTCCCCAAGGAGTTAAATCCATTTTAATCCTTTAATAGGCTGCAAGTCAGATGTAATAGTTAGGAAGAATTTTAGAACTGACAGTGACTTATATCAGTGGCTCTCAACCAGGGGCATGTGTACCCCGGAGGTAAGCAGAGCTCTTTTAGAGGGTATATTTACTCAGTTTCTTAATCTTTTTTATGAATAAGAAATATGAATATTTTTATGAATATGAAAACTGGACTAATTTTATGTTCATCTAATTTTTTATTTGTCCTTTTTGCACAAGCTTAAGTATGAAGGCACTTTTATTACCTACAGGCAATTTCTTCCAACCAACCAGTTATGATTACATTTTTAAATGTGCTGCAAGCATAGGAAAATATTGCATCTGAAGAAAGAGTAACCACCTGTTCTGTAACTGGTGTTCTTTGAGATGTGTTGCTCGTGTCCATTCCAGGTTGGGTGCATGCTGACACCCCCTGGAGTGGCGCTGATATGGCGACCAATATATGCACCACCCTACACACACAAACTCCCCCCGTGCCCCCCCCCCCCCCCCAAAAACACCAGTTCCTTCTCATCAACTACTCCGACAGAGGGGAAGGTGGGAGGGTTTTGGAACGGACATGAGCAACACATCTCAAAGAACACCAGTTACAGAACAGGTAACTGTCTTTTCTTTTTCGAGTGATTGCTCATGTCCTTTCCAAGTTGAGTGACTACAGGACAATGCCTAGGAGGCGGGGTTGGAGCACTGAAGGGACTGCAGGACAGCCCTGCCCATCACAGCATCCTTCCCATGCATGCTGTGTCAAAGCATAACGCGCTATAAACGTACAAACTGAGGACCAGGTGGCTGTCCTACAGATGTCCTGGATAGGCACCTGTGGCAAATATGCCACAGAGGATGTCTGCGCTATAGCGTAGTGAGCCCTGGTTGGAGGAGGGGAAGCCTGGCAAGCTTAACACTCCTTGATGCACATCACTATCCAGGAGGAAATCCGCTGGGAGGAGACCGAAAGGCCCTTCATCCTGTCAGCTGCTGCTGCAAACAGTTACTGCATCCTTCTAAGGCTACGTCTACACATGCCCCAAACTTCGAAATGACCACGCAAATGGCCATTTCGAAGTTTACTAATGAAGCGCTGAAATGCATATTCAGCGCTTCATTAGCATGCGGGCGGCAGCGGCGCTTCAAAATTGCCGCTGCGCGTCTCGTCCAGATGGGGCTCCTTTTCGAAAAGACCCCGCCTACTCCGAAGTCCCCTTATTCCCACGAGCTGATGGGAATAAGGGGACTTCGTAGTAGGCGGCGTCCTTTCGAAAAGGAGCCCCGTCTGGACGAGACGTGCAGCGGCAAGGAGCGTCAATGTCAAAGCGCCGCTGCCGCCCGCATGCTAATGAAGCGCTGAATATGCGTTTCAGCGCTTCATTAGTAAACTTCGAAATGGCCATTTGCGTGGCCATTTTGAAGTTTGGGGCACGTGTAGACACGGCCTAAAAGTCCTAGACCTATCCACATAGAAGGCCAGCGCCCTTCTAACATCCCAGGTGAGTAAACATTGCTCTCTTGGGGAATTATGGGGCTTTGGATAAAATACCACAAGGGAAATGTCTTAGTTAACATGTAATGCAGCGACCACTTAAGGTAAAAACATGGGGTGAGGTCTCAGCCTAACCTTATTCTTATGGAACACTGTATAAAAGTGCCTGCAACTCTGATACCCTCCCGGCAGAGGTTACTGCCACCAAAAACATCGTGTTGTAAGTCTCACAGCAGGGAACCAGGGGCTCAAAGGGAGCCCCTGTAAGCCTGGCTAACACCAAATTAAGATCCCATGGGGCCGTGGTGCCCAAACCTGGGACCTAATTCTCTCTAATCCTTTCAGGAACCTTTTAACCACCAATTCTGAGAACTCAGAAGATATTCCATGACCTGGGTGAAAGACTGAGATAGCCACGAGGTGCACTCTGATGGAGGAGAGGGACAAGCCCTTTTGTACCAAACCCCACTGGTAATCTAAAATCACTGGGATGGTGGCTTGTGAGGTAGGGGGTAGCCCTCTGCAAGACGCCCACACTGAAAACCTTTTCCTCTTAGCTAAATAAGTTGCCCTCGTGGAGGGTCTTCTACTATTTAACAATAGTTCCTTTATGGGATCCCAACAGGCCAGTTAACAGCGTCTCAGTCACACAGCATCCACACCGTAAAGTGCAGCGACTGGAGACTGGGGTGCTATAGCCTCCCCTCTTGCTGTGTCAACAGGTCCAGCCGGATTGGCAATGTCATTGGCTTGTGGATCAACAGGTGCAGGAGGGTCACATACCAGTGCTGATGAGCCCATGTCGGTGCCACCAGGATGATCACTGCCCCTTCCAACCGAATCTTCAGGACCTTGTGGACTAGTGGAATTGGAGGGAATGCATACATCAGCCTGCCAGACCAGGGGACATGGAAGGCATCTGCAGATCACCCCACATTTTGCATTGAGGTAGGAGGCAAACAGTTATCCACCCGGGGATAACCCCACTTCTGGAAAATAGAACGAACAACCTCCAGGTGGCGTGACCACTCATGATTCATAAAAGACCTGCTGAGCTGGTCTACTAGCGAACTGTGCACACCTGGCAGGTAATGGGCCTGCAGCATGATGCTGTGATGTATGCAGAAATCCCAGAGCATCATGGCCTCGTGACATGGGGAGAGGAGTATGCACCCCCATTTGCTGATACAGTACATTACTGTCGTGTTGTCTGTATTGTCTGACACGCAATGTCCTGCCAGACTGGCCCTGAAAGTCACACATTAGTTTGATGGCCCTGAGCTCCCTCACATTTATGTGGAGCCAAAGGTCTGAGATGCCCCACAGAGCCTGAGTTTGTAGCTGCCCCACATGGGCCTCCCCAGTTCCGGCCTGAAGGGTCCATTTCTAGGGCAAGAGAGGGCTGTTGAGGAGCAAAGGGAACTACCGAGAGGACAATCTGCTCATCCAACCACCAGTGCAAGGTCAACAGGATCTGCGGCAGCATTGTAACTATTGAATCTAAACTCTCTCTTACAGGAACAGAGAGGGAGCCGTGCTAGTCTATACACTATCAAAACAAAAAGCAGTCAAGTAGCACTTTAAAGACTAGCAAAATAATTTATTAGGTGATGAGCTTTCTTGGGACAGACCCACTTCTTCAGACCATAGCCATACCAGAACAGACTCAATATTTAAGGCACAGAGAGCCAAACACAGTAATCAAGGAGGACAAATCAGAAAAAAATGATCAAGGTGAGCAAATCAGAGTGGAAGAGTGAGGGGGGAAAAGGTCAAGAAATAGATGAAGCCAAGTATGCAGACAACCCCTATAGTGACTCAAAATTCCCATCCCAGTTCAAACCATGTTAATGTGCCGAATTTGAATATAAAGACAGCTCAGCTGCTTCTCTTTGAATAGCGGTGCAAAATTTTTTTTTCCAGTAACACGCATACTCTTAAGTCATTAACAGAATTCCCCATTCCATTAAAATGTTGACTAACTGGTTTGTGGATCTGGAGGGTTTTGATGTCTGTTTTGTGCCCATTAACCCTTTGTCGAAGAGAGTTAGAAGTCTGTCCAATATACAAAGCATCTGGGCATTGTTGGCACATGATGGCATATATGATGTCAGTAGAGCAGCATGAGAAAGTGCCCATGATTCTGTGAGTAACCTGGTTAGGTCCAGTGATGGTATTTCCAGAGAAGGCATGTGGACAAAGCTGGCCGCGGGCTTTGTTGCAAGGAAATGTTCCAGGACTCGTACTCCTGGGGTACCGACTGTGGCCGTTCGTGAGGATCCTCATAAGGTTGGAAGGAGGGAACCGGCATGTGACCTAGGGCCTTCTGGAGTGTAGCATCCTGATTAAGGATAGGTTGTAGGTCTTTAATAACGAGTTGCAGTGGTTTGAGTTGGGGGCTGTAGGTGATGACCAGTGGGGTTACATTCTTGGCTTTTTTGGGCCTATCTTGGAGTAGCTGGTCTCTGGGTATTCGTCTGGCCCTGTCGATTTGTTTTTTTTTTTTTTTGTTTTTTTTTTTTTACTTCTCCAGGTGGGTAATTCAGGTTTATGAATATTTGGTAAAGATCTTGTAGTTTTTGGTCTCTGTCAGTTGGATCAGAGCAAATGTGATTGTATCTAAGAGCTTAACTGTAAACAATGGATCTAGTTATGTGTGCAGGATAGAAGCTAGAAGGGCGTAGGTAAGTATAGCCATCAGTAGGTTTTTGGTAGTGTGTTACTGATCAGGATTCACCAAACACCAGCCAAAGTTGCAGATGGCGCATTCTCAACCTGGCATGCTATACCATGAAGGTGCACGCTGCCATGTGACGCAGGCAGCGCCTAGCCTTCTTGGTGGGAGCTGCAAGGATGTCCCGGATGACAGCCCCATGGTTTTGAACCTGTCTTCCGGCAGGAATGTCCTGGCACACCTGGCATTCAGTTTGGCTCCTATGAACTCTGACTAAGACAGGAGCAAAACTGACTGTCTTGTTGATCAAGAGACTGAGGCTTACACAAGTTTGACAAGTCAACTGTACTTGATGAAACACCTGTTCTCTGGAATGACCCTTGAGCAACCAGTCATCCAGGTACAGGAATAGCTGCACCCCTTGACTGTGCAGGTGCACTGCTACTACCGCCATCCATTTGGTGGAGACCCTTGTGGCTGCAAGAGACCAAAAGGCAGCACTGTGAACTGATAATGGTTGCCATCTGCCATGAACCTGAGAAACCTCCTGTGAGGAGAGAAATTGAAATATGCGTCCTGTAAGTAAAGAGCCATGAACCAGTGCCCCTGCTCCAGCATCAGGAGTATGAGATCCAGGGACATCATACGAAACTTGATCTTCTTTACAAACTCATTGTTGGGGGGTTAAAATGCCTGCGTTGGTTGGCAGGCATATGAAGGCCCAATGAGCGCAGGGTGGCCCTGGAGTCTCAGGCAATGCAGTCTTATCTGTCTTGCCTGAGAACTGGGTAGGGCTGTCAAGGGGAGGTTCTGGATTGTTTGCTGAATCTCACACGGCAGGCCCGAAACCTGCAACCAAGCCACCCTGCGCATCGCCACTCCATAAGCCATAACCCTCACATCAGTGTCCGTGGCATCTAGTGCCGCTGCAGGGCCACCCTCAAGACCAGTTTGTTCTCTTCTGCCACCGCCATGAAGTCCTATTTGGCTCCGGGTGGTACCAGTTTGGAGAACCTAGACAGGGCAGCAACTGTTGTACGCATACCTACGAACCAGGAACTACTGGTTAGCAATCCTCAGCAGTAACCTTCCTCCCACAGAGGTCCAAGCACTTAGCATCTATTTTTTGGGGAGGGACCCTGGAGCCCTTGGCACTCTCTGTGGTTTGCAGCATCCACTACCAGGGAGTCGGGAGGGAGGTGGGTAAACAGATGTTCAATGCCCTGGGATGGATCAAAGTACCGTGACTCATTCCCATGGGCCATAGGAAGGGTGGAAGCAGGGATCTGCCAAACTGATTTAGCCATAGTGGCAACTGTTTTGATTACAGGCATAGCTACCCTAGTGGGCCCCGCAGAGCACAAAATGTCCATAACAGGGTCCATCTCATCCTGGACCTCCCCTGCTTGCACCCCCAAGTTTTGGGCCACTCTCCTGAGAAGCTACTGAAATGCCCTACCATCCTCCAAAACCGGTGAGGCCAATGAGTCCACCACCACCTCACCCAGGGAGGAAGGTGATGATACCCCTTGCACCTCCATCTGGAGGTGAAGGGCAGCAGGCACCTGTTCCATGAACTGGCTCCTCCCACAGGAATTACAAGGTAACTTGGAGGCACCAAAAGGAGGAGCAAGC